>NC_133538.1:308791934-309433676 GCF_048544455.1 Silene latifolia | reverse complement strand
TGAGATGTGAGATGGTGGGGATTGAAATGAGAGAAGAAGTGAGGTGGGATGAGGTAAGTTTTTATTGTTAGGGTTTGTTGAGGAATTATCTTTTCACAAAAGGAGTTATGAGTGGGTGTGTAAATTGTGTTATGTTAATTGTTATGGGCCAAATCGTTTTAGCAGGTCAATTTTAGTACTTTCTTTGTTTTAGTGAATAGACATTTGCTTTATTTTATAAAGGGGAAATAAATTAAGTGTAAATTATTGTCTGAGACGGAGGGAGTAGCTAATAAGAAGACATTTCGTATTACAATGACTACTAGGTAAACCTGTCAAACGGGTCATGGCCGGTCGGGTCATGCGGGTTGCGTCATAATATGGGTCGGGATAGGGGGTCAGAATAAGGGTTAGAGAAAAGTTTATGACGTATTTTATTTTATCATTTTTCAGTCGAAAAAATATACTTTTTAAAATTAAACCATATTTAATATTAACAATATTATTATATTAATAATTATTTTAGTATTTAATGATAGTTTTATAAAATTGATTTTTTAATTAAAATAATTATGCTTATATTTATTATTTCACATATAATATAAAAATATTAATATTTTAATAATATTTTTAATTATGTTTGACTCATCATGTCAAACAGGTCGCGTCGGGTTTCAACACTAAAATAGTGGCTCATTTCGAGTCGCGGGTCAAGATTTATGAGTCTTTGACCCTAAAAACCAAATTGAGATGGGTTTACGAGCCGGGTCATGTTTTAACAGGTCTACTACTTGAACATGATTATTACTACTTACCATTTCAATTGTTCAAGTCAAGAAGCTCTCGATTATGTGGCTAAATTGATGAATGATTTGATAATAAAGAGTATAACAACTTATTCGATAGGGTTGTTAATAAATAACGTTTAATTAATTTCATATAATTGGAGTTAAATTGATGGTTTACTAAGCTTTGTAAGTCATACCTATCATTGACACTTACTTAAGTTGATTTGTTATGTTTTAATGTCGTCCAATATTTGTTATGTTTTATATACACGAATATATATAAGATGTAGTTTCAATATTACCATTTTTTAAATACGCCTTATATGTATGTACGAATTTGCTAATTGCAAATGAATTATGATACTCATTGAAATATTAAATATGACTTTGCTTAAAGGTTAAATATTATTCTTTACTTTGATAATAACACGAGGATGGGGCGGACAGGTCTAAGCATTTTTATTTTCATTTTTTTTAATGGGCCAAAGGGTCATGCATTTAACTAATTGCAAGTAGTATTATTTTGTATCATATATTCATCATAAAATCTCATTGGAGACGACACATATCCGTCACTTTGGAGTGATGGATACCATTTCCTCTCACAAATGACCCAAATAGAGGAGAGAGGGAAGCACATGGGGGTGCCCCACCTTGTCCCCCCTATTCGTTTTGTAAGTGGCATTACCCGTTACTTGCTCCGACCCGTCTTCAGCAAGACTAACTGGTAATTCATATTGAAAATAGTAATTTTATTTCATCTTACAACATTAAGTTTATTTAATCATGCAATATATATAACTTATCATTATCTCTATATTGTTATTTAAATTATACTTCAATAAATAATACTACATAACATAAAACTTAATATGTGAATTTATTTAACATTTGAATATATCAATGTTTCAAAATACATACCCGTGCAATTTGCATGGGTTAAAAACTAGTAGATATTTAATTCCTTACATTGTACATTATTGCAAATTATTTCGTTCATTGTTTTTTAAATTTATGTTTATAATGAGTTTTAGGGTTTATTGGGATTTAGTTAGATGGTTGGATGGCGGCCGTGGGGCTGCTGGACGATAGATTGGGTGTGTAGGCGGTGGAGAGGCGGCGCGGCGTCTGGAGTATGTTGGACGGCGTGGTGGCCCCGTTTGGAAGGGGTCGTGATATGGTAGGAGGGGCTTATTTGAAAATATGGTTGGTGGGAGGAGTCTGTGGTGGTGGTGGTGGTAGGAGCGTCGCAGGGCAATCAAGTGGTAGTGGCTGGTATGGGTGATACGAAGCAGGCGTGGTGGGCGCAGTTGTTGTGTTTGATGGAAGCGATGGTGTAGCAATGAGGGTGGTTGAACTAAGGGCGATAGGTGGTCGGAGTCAGGGCAATCAGTTAGAGGTCAGGTGGTCGGGTATGGGGGGTGGTTCGTAGGTGGTCGTGAGGTTGTGTTTTTCTAATCACAATAGAGTATAATTGAAAGAGATAAGGGAGGGAAATGAGAGAGAATAAAGGAGTGGAATTCAGAAGGGTAAATTAATCAAAAATGTATTGTAAATTTGTAATCACAAATAAGATCCTACAACCTGTTGTACATTAGCATTGTACAATAGGCCATATATAATATATATCAAACTATTTAGGCCCAATAAAAGAAAAATTCTACACAACTCATTTTCCCCTAATTCTGGTTTCTCTCCGGTCGACAAACCCTCCTCTTTCTTTTCTCTAAATTTCTCTTAAACGACAGTCGACAAACCTCTCTTTTCCATAATTCTGATTCTAATATGATGAAAGGGAAGCAATTAACATCATAATCAAAGAGGAAAAACACATCTAGCAATATTTTGGTGAACGAGAAGCAATTTACATCATCATCATCATCAAGAAGGAAAAATCGATCTAACAATACTTTGAGGTAAATTTCTACATCAATCATACGAACTATTATTAGAAAAATACAAGCTAAAAAATATGAGTACATAAAAATACGAGCTATTATGATAAGAATACGAGCTAATGTAAAAAGAATATGAGCTTAAAAGAATCACGAACTTAAAAATACGAGCACAAAGGATACGAGCTATTAAGAAAAGAATATGAGCTAATGTAAAAAGAAAACGAGCTTAAAAGGATCAAGAGCTTTAAAATACGAGCACATATGAATACGAGCTAATAGAAAAAGAATACGAGCTTAAAAGGATCAAAAGCTTTAAAATATGAGCACATAAGAATACGAGCTATTAAGATAAAAATACGAGCAAATGTAAAAAGAATACGAGTTTAAAAGGATCAAGAGCTTTAAAATATGAGCACATAAAAATACGAGCTATAAAGATAAGAATACGAGCTAATGTAAAAAGAATACGAGCTTCAACTATTTTCGTGCACTATAAATTTTGGATAAAAAAATTCCTTTCTCACGAGTCATGTCATATGATTTGTTCCGCATAGTCAATTAATTATAATAATTTAAGCGAGAATATGATTCATTAACTGGATGATAGAGGAAGATGGAGAGGAGTTAGCAGAAAAATATGGAAGCAGTCAGAGGAGAGTAAGGGGATTGGATTGAAAATTGGATTACGTTATTTTTTTTTTGTAAAAGTATTTAAAAAAAGACTAAAATATCCTTGGATGTACAATGTCCAGTTGTATAGTCTTGGAACTGATTTGTAATGTGTACTGCAAAAATACACACACCAATATTTAGTGCACTTCTTTTTGTTCATGTAGAAGTACATCATTTTCTTACAAAATTTTAAACCCGGTTCGTAAATATCGACGACGTTTTAGTAAACATCGACGACGTTTTAAAAAAAAATGACGACAATTGCCCCAACTATCTCACTAAACAAACACAATTCTCTCTAATTCAAAAACTCTCAAAAATTAACCCATCAACTTCCACCAACACTCAATCATCTCGGCCACCACCACTACCACGCCGCTGCTACCACCACGCCGCCGCCGACACCACGCCACCACCACTGACACAACCGCCCTCCAACACATACAAGGTAAGTGACGTTTCCTTTCTTTTTTGTTTTTGTTAAATTAGTTTAGAAATTGAATTTAATTGAGTTAAACTCTGAAATTAAATAGTTTATAATTGTTTCTTTCCTTTATTGTTATTGCTAATCGATTAAATTGATTGGATTTTGTAATAATAATTGAATTAGGTAAATTTAGTTTATGTTTTAGAATGTATCCAATTAGTTGAATTATTATTGAGTTGGTTAGTTGTTTTGTGTTAATTTGTTGCTAATTAGTTGTAATTGTATTGTTGTTTGCAAAATAGGTTGAATTATATGTCGATTAATGTTGTTGTTTGTGTCGATTTTGAGTCGAAAAAATTGGGGAAGGGGGAATCCATGGTGAAACGTGGGAAATTGACATTTAAACCATGGAGAAACGAAGGAAACCAATGTTCAACCATGGAGAAAAGTGGGAGACCAACGTTCAACCATGGTGAAACGTGGGATCTCAACGTCTCATCCATGGAGAAACGTCCATTTCCTACGTTTCTACCATGGTGAACGAGGGGGTTTTACGTGTAAGCCATGATGAACGTGGGTTTTGCACGTTTGGCCATGGTCAAACGTTGGATATCTTCGTTTTAGCCATGGTCAAACATTGAGATTCAACTTTTGTCCATGGTCAAACGTTAAGATTCAACTTTTGACCATGGTACGTTTAATTTTTTTTTTAAAAAAAAACCGTGTTTTTTGTTTAAATTTGCCCTTTTTTTTTTTTTATTTTATAAGTTTTATAGTCGATTAACGTATTTTCTAACAACTTTTATTTATTTTATAAATGCAGATGGGAGATCGAAATGAGAGAGGAAAGGCCATTATGCAAGCTCCGCCTCCGCGAAACGTGCACGACCGTACCGATGGGCGGATTGTTACGATGTCGAAGCGTCGTTTGCATGTTAAGCAGGCCCACCAACAACCACCGCCTGTGACACCCCTCGATAGGGCATCAAAAGAACTATTAAATCTAAGCGGAAAATACGAGATTTTTAAAACCTTTAAAAGTTTAAAGTGCGACATCCACCATAATTGATCGGACGGAAAAGAAAACTAAGATAATTAAGTTTTACAATTAAAAACAAAGTGCGTTGGGGAAAAGATATCCCACGAATAAGCACAAGTCTAAAGATAGGTGAGTCTAAGAAAACGATAACTAAAGTCCAAGGGTCAACGTTCTCGCTAGCTCACACGTCTCCCCCATATAATCTTCATCACAAACCTGTCATTCATGTAAACATGAACGCCACAGTCAGTGGGGAGTAACTCAGGGTTCTCCCAGCCACAATATGTCAAAATACAAGTAAGTAAGAACTTAATTAAACATATTGATCATGCATCGTACTTGAATAATAATGAATAAGGGGATATAAACGATAATCATAGTGAGATAGGCATATTACATTCATAATGAGATAGGCATATTGCATTCATAATGAGATAGGCATGGTACATTATATTAAATATGCATTCAAGGGAGTAGAATAACTAAGTCAACCAATTTCATATTAACTCGACTCAACTATTCATGTGAGATAATTAAATAATATAGAAGACACGAATACGGCCGTTTAGACAAAAGCACGTACTTGAAGGAAATATAACATAGATATGAGATTAGACATTCAATCATATGAAGAAGATAAATAACGGATCAATTAAATAGAAAATACATGGATGGAAACCATAACCATTACTTTAAAATCCTCTTCACAAATATTGCACGGGACGTGGCTACTAATGTCGCATTCATACTTATGGCTTGCATCTCACCATAAGAACGGATGAGAACATCGATCCCGGCGATCTTATCGCAACTAGAGACTTGCATCTCACCTCTAGTATCCGATAGAACTAAGACTCTTACAAATAAATCATATAAGACGTAAACTCTCGTATATAAGGACATGCCGGTGACCATAATCAAGCAAGAAATTTACGTAGCATGGACTCACAACACAAACACCTAGACTCCAACCTCTTGGTAGGACGACGATAATAATACGGTCCTAGTCTAAACCTGGATCCAAACTCTCGGGATGGGCGTCACCCGATTCGTTATGCGGTGACCTATCCGCATTCAAGACTCTAAAAATGGCACACAGTCCGTAACCAAAGGTCCAGTAACCCCAAATCGGAAACATGGCACACAGTTCGTAACCAAAGGTCCGAAAAGGCGGTAGAAAAACCCAATCCAGAAAAATGGCACACATAGCCGTAACCAAATGTCCGAAAGGGGTAAATAAGGAATGTCAAGTCGTTGCACTATGTAAAACGTCACACTCGGGTCACAAACAAGGGCAACAATAATTTGCATGATTATCACGTAAACAAGTCCTATATTGACCACTTATTAATCATGGAAAAGATACATGCGCAAATCAATGATTAATAGAAGTAACGAGTGAAGAAAAGCATTCAGAGGGTTCTCAGCCGGTTGGGGGCCGGCGGCCTGTCAACCGGCAGCCTGTCCACCGGCTGAGACCCACGACAAATTTCAAAATACAATTAAACTTCAGGGGGTTCCCAGCCGGTTGGGAACCGACGGCCTGTCCACCGGCGGCCTGACCACCGGCTGGGATCAACGACAATTTTCAAAAATCAAATAAACTCCAGAGGGCTCCCAGCCGGTTGGGAACTGGCGGCCGGTCCACCGGCTGAAACCCACTGTACGCATTTTTTTTGCCAAAACTCGTTTCCAAAACATTTTACAACCAACCAAAATCGTTCCACAACAATAATTTACATGTCCTAGCATGATTCTAACCCAGAAAAACAACATAGTAGAGACGGAAATTCAACCATTACGGATCTAAGACAATAAAGATTGAAACTTTCAATTAAACATGTGAGAAATTCATGTGAGAACACAATCCAACCAAAATTCAAGTAAAACACAACCAAAATTCAGATTTCAACATTTGAAAGGTTAAATTAACAAACAAAGCACACAAATTTGACATTTTGTCAAGTAACCCATCACCGTTATCTTTTTTCACTTCAATCTTCTAATGAGTCGTCAACAGTGTAAGAATCCACTTCCGGGTTGTCTAGACCTTCACCTATGACACAAAAGGAACAAAATTTAGCACAAAGCTCTCATCTTTGAAAAGATGGGATCTTCGAAATAGAGAAAGATGAGGTCTTTCTTACTTAGAAAGATGGAGAATGAAAAGAGGATGAGAATGGCGCGAAAATGGAGAAATTTGGTCAAGAAACGAATGAATTATGGAGGAATTAAGATTGGTAAGAGAGTTTTATAATGGTGTTGGAGGGTTTTGTGTTTGTTTTTCAGATAAACAAAGGAGGAAGATGGAGGTTTATGAGAAGGGTAGGTGGAAAAAGGGCATTGTAGAGAAAAGGGAAAGGAAAAAGGCCTATAAGGCAAAATTTGGCCCAACAACTCTAAATGAGTCGATTTCTACTAGAAATTACGTCTCAAGCCCACTACAACTCAAGACGAAAAATATTATTATTATTATTATCATTACTATACGACGAAAATATTTATTTTTGTATAAGTTAAGTTTTAAAAATATAACATTTATAAAAATCATGCTTAAAAATGAAATTAATTAAATTAAATAATTTAAAATAAAAATAAGATAATATAATGGTTAATTAAACTATAAATGTCAAAATGGAAAATTCGTGGGTGTTACAATCACCCCACCTTTTAAAAAGTTTCGACCTCGAAACTTGAAAGTAGAAAATGAAAGGTTATAAAGATAAAGTCGGACTTTTGAAATGGGCAACCAAAACATTAAAAGGTTTCTTATTGCAAGAATTAAAATTCCTTCAAAAGTTTCAAGTAGAGTTTTTCAACGGCACCAAATTCTCGTCAGAGGGACGTAAGTGTTCTCGTTGCGCATTCAAAAACATCACATTCCAAATCAAAGACAAGGCCAAATACCAAGTCATTTGTAGAAATTTGAAATCAAAATACTTCCAAAAACATTTATGGAGAGTTTTCGAAGGTACAAGTCTTCTTCATGGAATGAAATTGCTCTTGTCGTGGACACAAAAGCGCTAACTTTCCAAGTCAAAGACAAGTTTAAAGCCAAATCATTCGCCGACAAGCGTAGAACAAGTTATCAAATGTCTCCAATAACGAGTTCTAACATCCGATCAACGTTAAAACCAAAAGAAAAAGGTAATCTCCTCAAATTTTCTTTTGCAAAAGCCAAATGAAAATTAAAAGATTCATGGTTAAACTCAAAAGGAGTCAAGTTCTCGAAAATATAATATTAAATTTTAACAAGGAAATCGTAAATATATCCAAGTTAGTTAGAAATGGAACAAAATTAAAAGTAACTCGGGTTTAGCAATTAAAATCAATAAAAAGAAGTTATACTCAAAGTACAAAAAGAGAATTAAATCGAATTTTCATTTCCAAACCTTTAAAATAGGTAAAATTTTGTAAAAGTAACATAAATTTTTAACAATTAACCAAAAATGTTAGTTTGAAACGTTTAGAAATTGTACGAAGTGAAAAGTAATTTAGACAACATAAATACAAGGTACGATAAGAGGATCCAGACTTAATTAATCAAAAGAGCTATGATGAACTTCCTAGGGTAAGAGCTGAAGTCGAATCTATAAGGATGTCAAAGATTGAATTTCATAGGTTACCAACATCAAATTTAAAGGAGGAGCATGATGAAACGAAGAAGAGAGGTATGAACGGTAACACTTATGCTCAAAGAAGAAGGAAATTAGACAACAAGGAAATGCCAGATAGTCAAATCTCAAATGACAGCACGATCCTAAATGGTTTCTAAAACTTCCTAATGAAATAAATCTCACAACCATATTACCTCCGAGGATTTCCTCAAAATAACTTGTGCCATTTTACATCTAGGCTATTCCATGAAACAAAACACTTCACCACAATTGTGATTCCATGACTCTCAAATATAAATCATCCACCAACGATTTCCACGAGACAAGATTAGAACTACTAAAAGAGTTATACTCATAACCAACTATCGACCACTAGAAGTTCTCACTATGGTAAAATCCTTAATCAAAGGTCATAATCCCAAGTTCTTTATACTTTCTAACACTCCAAACGAATTCTTATTCGCACTCGAATTCACAAGCATAGATGATCACATTCCCCTAATTATAAAGACCACCAACCAAAAGGTAAAAAGGTTTGTCATACAACTTTTCCTACTCAACTTAACTCAAGTTCCATTAATCCAATTTTGACGAAATCAAGGCTCCCAAAGAATCCTCAAGGAGCATCTCACTCACTCTACAACGTAGCCAACAACGCTATCACTTCACTAAGGAAACAAAGAGTAATAACCAGGTCAGGAAAGGATAGGAAATTTCAAAGGGATACATGAACATGACAAGATGTGAGACTAAAGGAGTCGAATAAAAAAAAAAGATAACTAGTTAACAACCAGTAAGAGATATTAGAATTTGAGAGGTATTCAAGGCAAGGAAATGACAAGTAAACTTTTATACTTAAGAATTAAATCTAATCAAGGTATGAACAAAGGGAAGGAAGATGATTAATGGTACGAAGGAGGATTCCAAGGCTTAACCTATACGCTTCCTAAAACTTAAGGTTCTCTCCAACAAGGTCACGCCTATTATGGTATTGTACCTTCATAACAAAACGACCAAATCCCAAAACGAGGGCGAAGGCAATTCATCTTACCCCTCATATTCATGTCTCTCTTAAAAGGTCACATCTCTATGACTGACCAAGGTAAAATAAACGCTCGCATAAGGGTTGATAAATTGGTTAGATTCCTCGTTCTCCTATCCTATCACATATTAGGATTTCCCTAAAGTAAATATACCACTCAAGTATAACAACATCTCTTTGTCTCAAGTACTCGACACAACCTCAATGTTTTAAAAAAACAAAGAATAAATTAACCAAAACTTCTCAAAAAAATTCTCAGGGGACAACTAATATCAAATTGCACCATCAATCTATACGGGGTTATTAACATCTAAACATGGGTTTTCTTCCAAGCTCATATCATAAACTTATCCCATGTTTACTCCTAAAGTAACAAAGTTTGACCTATCAAATCTTTCAAATCCCAAACATAAACAACAAAGCCAAGTTCTATAACTTTAGTAATTCATAGGTAAATCGCACTTAACACACAGAATCCACCAATCAAATATACTCACTTTATCAAGGAACTAGGTATAAGAATCACTAAGCATGTCTCATCACACTACCTAAGCCTTTATAACATCACAACCTCTCAAAACCAAGGTCATGGGTCAACCACAAACAATCTCCTCGAAAGCCAACTTATCTGACCAAAGTTAACATTCCATAAGGCAAAGATGAAGGTGTACATGAGGGGTATTATAAGGAGAAAAGGTACAAACACAACCCCCAAGATATGTGATAAGAGTTGCGAAAGGCATAGAAGCACAAAGACAAGGAAATATGACAAAGCACTCAAATAGAGGAAGGTATCTTCGAGACGGTAAAGACATCCTTCAGGAGAAAGAGATCCATATGCAAGATGTTATGGAAGGAGAAACAAAAAAGATGGATAGGTCGGGTGGGTACCAAACTAGATTCCAAGGTAAAGCAAAAGAGAGTTTAGAAAGGAAGGATGAGCATCACGGGATAAAAGTAAGGAAAGGTTGATCAAGGATAGAAAACACACCCAAAACGGTGTCGGGAGGAACAACAGCTCCGACTTGATTCTCGGAAAGAATGACTCTTCTTGGCTTGGCTTCTAGAGCATGAGGGAGAGGAGGAGTAATCTTCTTCTCGGGGCAATCCTTGATGAGGTGTCTGGGCTTCTTGCAATGGTAACACTTCAAGGGCACATCGTGGCATCCAATCCCGGGGTGATAAGCTTGCCTACACCTGAAGCATTTGCGGTTCTTCTCAAGCCTATTAGTAGATGTAGGGACTTGTCCTTTCGGCTCTTGTACTCTTGGCTCTCGTCCTCCATAGTCTTGTACTCTTTGCCCTTGGACTTTCGGCACCAACCTCTTCTTGTTAGCAGATGACGAAGATGAGGGCACAAAGGGCCTCTTGCCACAGCGGTTAGGGCGATGATTGACTTGAGCATTGGCATTCCGTTGATTCCGAAGAATTAGAGTGAGGGCTTCCATGATAGTATTCTCCACCTTGGTTGGTCGCACCATCTTCTCAAGACACCAAATAAATCAATCATGTTAGCACCTAACAAATAGCATGCACAAAGAGACTACCAACTTAGGTCCTTAGTTCTACCCATCTCTAATTAATTATTTGAAGTCGGGGTACACGTGTGTGCGTCGGGAGCAATATAGGCTCTGATACCAACTGTGACACCCCTGGATAGGGCATCAAAAGAACTATTAAATCTAAGTGGAAAATATGAGATTTTTAAAACCTTTAAAAGTTTAAAGTGCGAAATCCACCATAAGTGATCGGACGGAAAAGAAAAGTAAGATAATTAAGTTTTACAATTAAAAACAAAGTGCGTTGGGGAAAAGATATCCCACGAATAAGCACAAGTCTAAAGATAGGTGAGTCTAAGAAAACGATAACTAAAGTCCAAGGGTCAACGTTCTCGCTAGCTCACATGTCTCCCCCATATAATCTTCATCACAAACCTGTCATTCATGTAAACATGAACGCCACAGTCAGTGGGGAGTAACTCAGGGTTCTCCCAGCCACAATATGTCAAAATACAAGTAAGCAAGAACTTAATTAAACATATTGATCATTAATCATATTTGAATAATAATGAACAAGGGGATATAAACGATAATCATAGTGAGATAGACATATTACATTCATAATGAGATAGGCATATTGCATTCATAATGAGATAGGCATGGTACATTATATTAAATATGCATTCAAGGGAGTAGAATAACTAAGTCAACCAATTTCATATTAACTCGACTCAACTATTCATGTGAGATAATTAAATAATATGGAAGACACGAATACAGTCGTTTAGACAAAAGCACGCATTTCAAGGAAATATAACATAGATATGAAATTAGACATCCAATCATATGAAGAAGATAAATAACGGATCAATTAAATAGAAAATACATGGATGGAAACCATAGCCATTACTTTAAAAACCTCTTAACAAACATTGCATGGGACGTGGCTACTAATGTCGCATTCATACTTATGGCTTGCATCTCACCATAAGAACGGATGGGAACATCGATCCCGGCGATCTTATCGCAACTAGAGGCTTGCATCTCACCTCTAGTATCCGATAGGACCAAGACTCTTACAAACAAATCATATCAGACGTAAACTCTCGTATATAAGGACATGCCAGTGACCATAATCAAGCAAGACATTTACGTAGCATGGACTCACAAGACAAACACCTAGACTCCAACATCTTGGTAGGACAACGATAATAATATGGTCCTAGTCTAAACCTGGATCCAGACTCTCGGGATGGGCGTCACCCGATTCGACATGCGGTGACCTATCCGCATCTAAGACTCGAAACATGGCACACAGTCCGTAACCAAAGGTCGAGTAACCCCAAATCGGAAACATGGCACACAGTCCGTAACCAAAGGTCCGAAGAGGCGGTAGGAAAACCCAATCCGGAAACATGGCACACATAGCCGTAACCAAAGGTCCGAAAGGGGTAAATAAGGAATGTCAAGTCGTCACACTATGTAAAATGTCACACTCGGGTCACAAATAAGGGCAACAATAATTTGCATGATTATCACGTACACAAGTCCTATATTGACCACTTAATAATCATGGAAAAGATACATGCGTAAATAAATGATTAATAGAAGTAACGAGTGAAGAAAAGCATTCATAGGGTTCTCATCCGGTTGGGGGCCGGCGGCCGGTCCACCGGCTGAGACCCACGACAAATTTCAAAATACAATTAAACTTCAGGGGGTTCCCAGCCGGTTGCGAACTGGCGGCCTGTCCACCGGCTGGGATCCACGACAATTTTCCAAAATCAAATAAACTCCAGAGGGCTCCCAGCCGGTTGGGAACCGACGGCCGGTCCACCGGCTGAGACCCACTGTACGCATTGTTTTGCCAAAACTCGTTTCCCAAACATTTTACAACCAACCAAAATCGTTCCACAATAATAATTTACATGTCCTGGCATGATTCTAACCCAGAAAAACAATATAGTAGAGACGTAAATTCAACCATTATGGATCTAAGACAATAAAGATTGAAACTTTCAATTAAACATGTGAGAAATTCATGTGAGAACACAATCCAACCAAAATTCAAGTAAAACACAACCAAAATTCAGATTTCAACATTTGAAAGGTTAAATAAACAAACAAAGCACACAAATTTGACATTTTGTCAAGTAATCCATCACCGTTACCTTTTTGCACTTCAATCTTCTAATGAGTCGTCAACAATGTAAGAATCCTCTTCCGGGTTGTCTAGACTTCACCTATGACACAAAAGGAACAAAATTTAGCACAAAGCTCTCATCTTTGAAAAGATGGGATTTTCGAAATAGAGAAATATGAGGTCTTTCTTACTTAGAAAGATGGAGAATGAAAAGAGGATGAGAATGGCGCAAAAATGGAGGAATTTGGTCAAGAAACGAATGAATTAAGGAGGAATTAAGATTGGTAAGAGAGAGTGATAATGGTGTTGGAGGGTTTTGTGTTTGTTTTTCAGAAAAACAAAGGAGGAAGATGGAGGTTTATGAGAAGGGTAGGTGGGAAAAGGGCATTGTAGAGAAAAGGGAAAGGAAAAACGCCTATAAGGCAAAATTTGGCCCAACAACTCTAAATGAGTCGATTTCTACTAGAAATTACGTCTCAAGCCCACTACAACTCAAGACGAAAAATATTATTATTATTATTATCATTACTATCCGACCAAATTATTTATTTTTGTATAAGCTAAGTTTTAAAAATATAACATTTATAAAAATCATGCTTAAAAATGAAATTAATTAAATTAAATAATTTAAAATATAAATAAGACAATAGAATGGTTAATTAAACTATAAATGTCAAAATGGAAAATTCGCGGGTGTTACACTGCCACTTCGAGAGACGTCTCGCATGGTTATGATGCCTACTCCCAGTCACGTCCGTAGTGATTTGGAGGAGGCGAGGTCACGGGAGGTTGCCAGTAGTTACCGACATGATAGAGAGGAGGAGCCGTCGGATGACGGTTCCAAGGAGGAGGATGCTGGAGAGTATCGGGTCCAAGAGAACCCATCATCGCAGAGATTGTTGACTCAAGGGTTAGGCCGGGATCATAGAGGATGCTATTCGAGTGTTAGAGAGACGTCCTCTAGCACGGATAGGTCGAGGAAGCCAAAGAGGGATAGTTCTTGGATCCTGAGAGAGCCCGTTCCTGGTGGTCCTAGCAACATTGCCATCTTACGGAGTTTTGGTGGACACGTTGCGTTCAACTGTTGGTCGGACCCTAACTCGGAGAATATGAGGTCGTGGATCAAGCTCTACGAGAGGCCGAAAGCTGCGAGGGAGATATGTCTCAGTGAGGCTATTGGCGCTAGGGTAGAGGCGAGCGGGCTTGGGATTTTGAGGGAGTGCTTTACCACCGGTCTAGACGATAATGTAATACTACGATTTTAGGAGTATTTGGGTACTCTATAGAGTGGGGCTTACTCTGTCGAGTAAGTATGTTTTTATACGAAACAGTAGTCTGCCTGTAGGGTACTCGATCGAGTAGGCTTGGCACTCGATCGAGTAAGTGGCACTCGATCGAGTATGTTACTTACTCAATCGAGTAAGTTGGTCTTACGGGTGATATTTGACGGGTTTTGTTAATAATGCGGATTAATATATAATACTCCGTCATCTTTTTCCTAAACACTTTTACAAACCTAAAAACACAAAAAGGAGAGATTGCAAGTTACGTTGATCGATTCATTTGCATTATTAGCAAATCCCGGAGCTAGAGGTGTCGGTTTCCTTTGTTCTTTATACCGTTGTGATCCTTGCATCAAGGGTAAGTTCTACATATCATTTTTATAGCATTTGGTTAAACCCTAATTTGGGGATTTGGGGGTTTTTATGATTGTATGGTTAAGGTAGTAATTGTATAAATGTATGTATAAGAGGAGGGTTCGTAGAAGAGAGGTTTTGAGACAGCTGCTAGATCGTCTGATTCTGTGATTGCATTCCAGGTAGGGTTTCCCTACTCAGTATTAATTACATGATGTGTTTGGTGGTTTCATTGTGATTATTGTTAAAGTATATTGTTGGTGGTTGTGACGGTCGTTGGTTATATTGTTGGTTGTATTATTGATTAATATCGTTGATTGTTGTTGTATCTGTCTGTGGTCTTCCGGGTGCGTCCCTGGCTGAGTGAAGTCACTTGCGGGAGTGGCTTCACGCCCTTGATTCGCCTTCTGTGGAACCCGCCACAGAAGGGATGTGCACATTAATGAACATGGGTTTATCGCTCGGATGAGATGAGCGGGGCTTAGGTGGGAACGGCTGCGGTCCCCCACTGGCGGTGAAGAGTATCTGTTGTGATGGGTACTCTGGCAGGGCTACACACTTTAGTGTGTAGTCAGTGGTGTGTAGATTGATTATGGAGACTGGGGTTGATGTGATGATTGAGCTGTTTGGCATTTGTTCTGTTGTGATTTGTGTTGTGTAATTAGTACTGACCCCGTTTAATTATTTTAAAAACTGTGGTGATCCATTCGGGGATGGTGAGGAGTTGTTGAGCAGGTTTGATATGATGCATATGGGCTAGCTGGGATGAGTCATCACTTGGCAATAGAAGAGTCTTCCGCTGTGTCAGACGATGTCCTTAGCTGTTCAGTTTTGGATTTGGTTGTATTTCAGTTAACATTTTTGAGTTTTGACATGTAATCACTTAAACAGTATTTTACCTTTTTAAAGTACGTTTTTTCATTGTCTTATGATTATCATTGCCTCGGTTAACCGAGATGGTGACGTTCCTATACCTGAGTGGTCCTGGTAAGGCACTTGGAATATGGGGGTGTCACAAAGTGGTATCAGAGGCAGGTGTGTTATGTAGATCTTAAAGTTGCAGGTGTCCATAATCTTTTGTTGAGACAGTGAGTATAGGGTGTCGGACATTAGTATCATGGTAAGTTGTGGATGAGTTTGTGGTAATAAAAGAAAGAACTTGAGGATCTAGTGTGAGTGTGTGTAATGAGTGTGGATCGTGAGTTATGCTTTTGGAGATAGGTGCTTTATATAGAGAGAGGTGTGTTGTTTTGTGGTAATATTGAAGAGTTGGTATGGTGATTTTGCTACGGATTTTGTGGTATAGGTTAGGTGGTGTGCCGAATGAATTGGGATATGAGAACTGTTCAGTAAGAGAGCCTTGGATATAGGAATGGTGAGTGTTTAGATTATAGGCGGTTATCTTTGACATGCGGTGGTGATGAGGATAATGAGAAGATATAGCTAAGGATTTAGTATTAGTGAGTTAGGAGAACGTAACATTTATCTTAAGAGGAGTATGATGCTATAAAAGATTTGATGGTTGTGCATGTTGTAGTATAATTGGAAGTAGAGCGTTGATGTAGCATAAATGATGGATTTGTATTGTGGTTGATATTGTTAAAAAGGTCATGGCCGTGCTTGTAGTAGTGTGATGTCTAGGATGGTGAGAATATTTTGATAGTGTTGACAGTTGGATGATGATGATTATGAGTTCTATAGTTTTGGCAGTTGGATGATGATATTTATAAGTGTGAGTAAACTTCGAGGACGAAGTTCCTTTTAAGGGTGGTAGAATGTAACATTCCGTTTGATGTTTATGAGTGTCTTGATATTGGATTTTCTATTGGATAATATGTTAGTGAAACGGAGCTAGCGGCGTTTGTGAGAGGTAGTTGCTAGTGTGTGGAGTTAGTGTCGAGAGAGGCTATAATGTGGTGGATATGATATCATGAGTCATGTTGTGGGGGTAGACATAGTTGGTGGAGTTGGTGTTGGGAGTCCATGTTTGATGGGTTGGAGTTTTGTTTTGAGTTCTTATTTGCGTTGTTATGTCTTGATCGAGTTAGTATGTTTTGTTTTTGTTTATGGGTTGAACTTCGGGGACGAAGTTCTTTTTAAGGAGGGAAGACTATAATACTACGGTTTTATGAGTCTTTGGGTACTCTATAGAGTGGGGCTTACTCTGTCAAGTAAGTATGTTTTTATACGAAACAGTAGTCTGCCTGTAGGGTACTCGATCGAGTAGGCTTGGCACTCGATCGAGTATGTTACTTACTCGATCGAGTAAGTTGGTCTTACGGGTGATATTTGACGGGTTTTGTTAATAATGCGGATTAATATATAATACTCCGTCATCTTTTTCCTAAACACTTTTACAAACCTAAAAACACAAAAAGGAGAGATTGCAAGTTACGTTGATCGATTCATTCGCATTATTAGCAAATCCCGGAGCTAGAGGTGTCGGTTTCCTTTGTTCTTTATACCGTTGTGATCCTTGCGTCAAGGGTAAGTTCTACATATCATTTTTATAGCGTTTGGTTAATATTGGTTAAACCCTAATTTGGGGATTTGGGGGTTTTTATGATTGTATGGTTAAGGTAGTAATTGTATGAATGTATGTATAAGAGGAGGGTTCGTAGAAGAGAGGTTTTGAGACAGCTGCTAGATCGTCTGATTCTGTGATTGCATTCCAGGTAGGGTTTCCAGACTCAGTATTAATTACATGATGTGTTTGGTGGTTTCATTGTGATTATTGTTAAAGTATATTGTTGGTGGTTGTGACGGTCGTTGGTTATATTGTTGGTTGTATTATTGATTAATATCGTTGATTGTTGTTGTATCTGTCTGTGGTCTTCCGGGTGCGTCCCTGGCTGAGTGAAGTCACTTGCGGGAGTGGCTTCACGCCCTTGATTCGCCTTCTGTGGAACCCGCCACAGAAGGGATGTGCACATTAATGAACATGGGTTTATCGCTCGGATGAGATGAGCGGGGCTTAGGTGGGAATAGAGCTGGCAAGTTTGACCCGACCCGAACCCGAGCAAACCCGACCCGACCCGAACCGAACCCGAAAATATTGTGACCCGAAACCGACCCGACCCGACCTGATGACGACCCGTAACCCGACACGACCCGATTATCAGTGACCCGAACCCGACCCAGACTCGACCCGATATTGACCCGACCCGATACTGACCCGATTAAATTGATGACCCGACAATTATTAAGCTTAAGTTTGATCAAAATGAAAGTGATTTTGTGTTTAGATTGATATGTTTGACTTAGTAATAGATTAATTAAACTAAATAATAGGTTAAAAACTAAATTTAATGGTAAAAAATTATAGTAATGCGATTAAGTTACCGGACCCGATAATGACCCGACCCATACCCGACCCGACCCGATATATCAGTTGACCCGAAATGACCCGACCCGATAACGACCCGAACCCGACCCGACTCGACCCGAAAGGGTATGCTAACCCGATATGACCCGAACCCGATATGACCCGACCCGACGTGACCCGACCCAAACCCGACCCGACTGACCCGATTGCCACCTCTAGGTGGGAACGGCCGCGGTCCCCCACTGGCGGTGAGGAGTATCTGTTGCGATGGGTACTCTGGCAGGGCTACACACTTTAGTGTGTAGTCAGTGGTGTGGAGATTGATTATGGAGGCTGGGGTTGATGTGACGATTGAGCTGTTTGGTATTTGTTCTGTTGTGATTTGTGTTGTGTAATTAGTACTGACCCCGTTTAATTGTTTTAAAAACAATGGTGATCCATTCGGGGATGATGAGCAGTTGTTGAGAAGGTTTGATATGATGCATATGCTCTAGCTGGGACGAGTCATCACTTGGCAATAGAAGAGTCTTCCGCTGTGTCAGACGATGTCCTTAGCTGTTCAGTTTTGGATTTGGTTGTATTTCAGTTAACAGTTTTGAGTTTGGACATGTAATCACTTAAACAATATTTTACCTTTCTAAAGTACGTTTCTTAATTGTCTTATGATTATCATTGGCTCGGGTAACCGAGATGGTGACGTTCCTATACCTGAGTGGTCCTGGTAAGGCACTTGGAGTATGGTGGTGTCACAGATAACCTCCTTAGTGCTTTTATCGAGAGGTGGCACCCGGATACTAACACTTTCCATATGCCTTTTTGAGAGATTAGATAATGCTCCATGATGTCCAGCATATTCTTGGGATACCTGTTAGTGGTGAGCGGGTGCGTGTGGACGGTTTGGTCGAGGCTGATGATAGTGGTATGAGGGGGAAGATTGCGAGGTTTTATGGAGTTCATGAGTTCGAGGTTGTACCACCGCGGTATAAGAATGGCGGTTTACTTACATCAGACTTGAGGAATGTTGTTCACCTAGGGAACGAGCATGACTCGTTATGGGCTTACCTCTTGATTTTACTAGGTCATACTCTTTTCATGGATAAAAGTGGTGATAGGGTGAACGCTCAGTTGTTGCCCTTGTTTGATAGTCTTGATCGGGTTGGTTCCTATGCTTAGAGTGCCGCTTGTTTGACTTACTTGTACCGACAGTTAGGGATAGCATCGCGCCGAGATAGTACTGGTGTTAGTGGGTGTCTACCGTTACTCCAGGCATGGATATACGAGTACTTTCCCAAGTTCCGACCCGGCGCTGGATTGTTTCTTGAGGACCATCCTCTAGTCAAGGCTTGGGCCAGCTTGCCTCGGGCTAAGGGCGATTCTTATACTTTTCAGATGTATCGTCATAGTTTGGACAATCTTAGGTCGGAGCATGTCCGATGGTTGCCCTACGGGAGCCGTCCCCAGGGAGCTTGCAGAGTATCGCTTTACTCGGGTTTTATCATGCATCTTGATATAGTAGAGTCGTACCATCCGGATCGGTGCATGCATCAGTTTGGGTACCTTCAGGCTAACCCGGTCCCGATGCCGATTCCGATTGTTGAGTCTCGCGCGGCGAACGGGGATTACAGGCTGGACTTTGGGCAAGAGCCCGATAGGACATGGGGGAGCGAAAATTCGGTCACACCGTTACAAAAACTGTCAAGAAAAGCATATATGGCTTTTGATTATGGTGATGGGTACATGACTTGGTATGCGGAAATTTCACACCCCTATTTGTATCCCCCCTTACACCGCCTCCATTTTCGGACTGTCGAGTTTCATGAGGAGCCGGAGGTCGCCCTAGCTCTTAGTCGTAAATTCAAGAACGTCTTCCAGCAAACTAGTGAGGAGGCCGAGAGAGAGACTCTAGAGGATTTGTTTGCGGACATGCGTCTCTACTATGAAGACGTGTATGACGACTAGTGTTTTTTTATTTTTTTATGTTTGTCTCTTTATTCGGATTATGTTATTTTAATGTTAGTATCTTTGTATGGATATTTTTTATGTTTTTTTTGTTTTCCTTAATTTAATTTTAGTAATATTTTTATTGATCAATCCCGTAGTTAAACGATACAAATTAAAACGTAGTTAATGGAAATTAAACGTAGCCGAAAACTTAATTTTAACACGATACAATTTAACAATAGGACATAATACAAAGATACAACTTAATAAGGTAAAACATAAATTGAAAATACAACGGGAATTAATACGTAGTTAAATGGAAATGAAACGACGACATAAATTGAAAATACAACTTAGTTAAAAATGTAAATAACTATCGAACTTAATTATCTTCCGATGATGAAGATGACGATTTCAGATCTTGTACATAATCTAGAGCCTCAATTTCTTCAGGTTGGCTAGCAATATATTGTTCCAAGAAATCAGTGATGTCAAGTTTGACATTTCCTAGGTTGAACACTCTACCGGCACATAATTCTGATAGTGTTGCGTAATCGAGCACGGTCAATATGCGCTCATAATAGACAAGGACATCACTTTTTAACCTGCGAAACTCCCACATTTTTTCGGTTAATGTTTTATCAGAAACAACCTCATCAGTAACTAATGGAGTTAGTATACTTTCTGGGTGCCCATCTAGGATGATACAAAGGCTGCCAAGTAGAGGATTTTCAAGCATGTGCCATAAAGTGGCACTAGGACGACTAATTCAAGGCGAGACACTAGCACTGGTAAATTCGCAACGATTTGATCGGTCCTTAGTTGATAAGCTCTGATTTTCTGAGTATTTGTGAGAACCATTTTAGTATTGTAGTGAGTGAATAAGATGGGATGTTATGATTTAAATGGACATAGCAAGGGCTATTTATAAGAATTCGGTTCAAAACGGTAACAATTTTTTGAATTTAAAACGTTTAGATTTTTTAATTGTAACGGTTATTTTTAAATTGTAACGGTTTTTTTGAATTGTAACGGTTTTTTTGAACTACAACGGTATTTTTGAATTATAACGGTATTTTTGAAATATAACGGTATTTTTGAATTATAACGGTATTTTTGAAATATAACGGTATATTTGAATTATAACGGTATATTTTTAAAATTTCAAACAGTTATAATGTTTTAATTGATAACAGTAACAATTTTTTGAATTTCAAACGGTTATATTTTTGAATTGTAACGGTTATATTCCCTCCATTTTTTCCTAAATCTCAACTATATTAACATCTTCATCTTCTTCTCTTCTTCACTTCCTAAATTGCCCCAAATTTTTCCCTTCAATTTTCTTCTTCATCTCTCTACTTATGTCGACATCATCCTCAATGTGGAGAAACCACCCAATTGAAGGCCTTAATTTTAAGAATCAATCTTGCAATCGTTGTGGCAAAAACGCTATCATCAAGATTTCCGGCCAATGAAAGCGTATTTTAAGTGTTTAGATTGCAATAATTTTGTGACGTGGTTGACTGAAGATTATTTGACAATAACAAAAAGGTTGAAGATAGCATGTGAAGATGAAGCTGATGATGCATCAAGTGGAAATGTCATGAAAGAGCAAGTGATAGGTTTAAAAGAAGAGATTTTGAGTTTGTCAAGGATGATGAAGTTTTATTTCAAGTGTATCTTGTATTTGTTTGTTTTCCTTATGTTAGCCATTGTTATGAAGTAGTGTGTATTTGCGAAAATTTCCAAATTTGTATCAGTTGCTATGAATTCCAGAAATTTCAGAATTAGTAATATGATTGTTATGTGTTTGTATGATTTCCCAGAAATTTCAGGGGTATACAAGAGAAAAACCTAAACAAAAAACACAGGGGTATACAAGAGAAAACCCTAAAATATATTACACAAGTGAACTTAATAATTTTTTAATTTAAATCTTTAGTAACGGTTACATTTTTCCAATCCGAAAAACTATCAATTGAGATAACTGTCGCAGTATCAGAAGTTCGGCTTCTACGACGTCTTCTCGGGGTCTCTCTCATGAATGCTTGTCATTTCTCAATGTTCTGTTGGTACAACGTATCTAGGTGAGCAACACTAGCATCTCGGTAGGTCAACCAAGCGGGGTCAAGTGGCGGCATAGGCAGACTCTCAGGGGGGCCTCTAGAATGCAACCGCATCCAATGGCTATGGTATAGGACAATCCACATAATACCATACAGTAGTCGGCCTTCTGTTCGGGTCTGCAAAGGCATGATAATATTGCAACTTCCGTCCTAAACATTCTTCCCATCTTCCCCTCGTGTATGACCAATCACACATATCGTCCAGTTGAAAAGCGTTGCAAACACTAGCAAATTGTCACTACACATCCAGTAAGCCGGCCCACAACTAATCTGCTCAAAAAACTCAACTCGTCGAAGTTCTTCTTCAAACCCTGCCATACCGGTGGTTGGTGATCGATAAATTCCGAACAACTCTCTCTATATATCGTCGCTCCTCATCTCCCTCGCACACCATTCCCGCATAACTATATAATCTTTCTCTTGGCCCCGCTGGGCGTGAGATACTACCCGGAACCCATAATGACCATCATCTCCAACATCCACCCAACCATCGAAGTGGCCCCAAAGAACCTCAGGAACACCCCACCGTTTGGCCCATGATGATATAAGGCCAATGGTAAAGTTCCTTCCCAAAGGAGCACCGGGAGGTCCTGATTTGAAATCACCAAGTCTTTGTTGTGATTGATCTACATTTGTTGAACCGTGAGTACTTGGTGTCCCAAACTTCCTTTCTGCATGCTCGAAACTTGACTTGTTTCTAGTTGTAGAACCTCTCGGACGGCCTTTCGGTTGCTCATTAATAGGGGGTTGCAAAATCTCTTGGTCCTCCGGGTGGGAGAAATCACGCAACAAGTCTATGACTGCCCTTAGTTTAACCGGGTCATTGTTTCTCACACCGTCAACTAATTCCTCAAAAAAATCACCATTATTTTTCGGCATTTGTTGAGGAATATCATACACCAATGTCTTCCAAAAGACATGAATATCCTCGAGATGGACCCTCGCTCCTATCCCTTTTGTGCAAAGATACCAAATTGCATGCACAAGGTAATCCATGAGTCGTTCGTAGCACGTGTCGGCATCTATCCTCCAACCCGATACCCAATCCAAGGCCTCTCAAAAGTTCTTTCTCCATTAACTCTATGGCCTTAGTAGACACGTTCCCTTGCAATAAACAGAAAGTACGGGATATTATCCTTGGTTCACTCATTGCATCTTCGAGTTCTTTCTTAATCTTGGAGTGTTGACCTTCTAGCATGCCGTGGATACGGGACCACATGGTATCAAGTGTGAGATGACTAGATTTCAACCAAGCCTTCAATAAAGAATGTGCTGACTCAAGACGGTAAGTTGCTGTGTTACCAAGATGGAAGACCTCGTTTGTATAGCATAAAACAAACTTCCCTGCGTGTTCACCCCAAGCTCTCTGTATATAATCGGACATACGTCTCCACTTACGACTGAAACACACCCAAGCTTGCTGAAACGCTTCCTCGGTAAGTGCATTGATCACCTTATTCCAATCGTCTTCTGGATTTGTGATGATATGTGACTTCATACTCTCAGTACGGGAGAATTCCAAGGCTTTACCATTGATGGCTTTGTTCACATGCCATCGACACAACAAATGATCAACCCCGGGAAATACTGCCCCAAGAGCATTGATCAAACCTAATTCACGGTCGGTGACAAAAACACAAAGTGCCGATCCCCGTCCTTATAAACGGCTACGTTGTGGTTGTGTAGTCCACCACCCTCGGAGGTTACAATGTTCCACACTATCGTCACTTGATCATTTTTAACACGAAATTTTGAACGGCACGAATACGAAACTTGCATGAACACTTCTGCGACCTCCTTGGCTTTTCAAGATCATCCGATCGGTTTGGTAACCCATGTCTTTTGTATCGAAAATAACTTGCCAACAACCCGTTCTTTTTCCTGTTTTTAGCTCCGTTATTTGCTTTAACCAAAGCAAACCCATTCTCGAATGCAATTTTATTAGCCCAATTGAAAGTATCGTCACGCGTTTCGAAATCTATAGTAGTCACAAACAACGGGTTGTAATCAATTGAATTCTCGCCAAAAGTCTCCCACAAATCCTGTTACAAGCAATACGGACTATAGTAAGACAATAAAAAAGATTTATAACCTAAATAAATTGCGTAAAACAAAAGCAAAACAATATAAAACGAGTTATCCATGGCTAAACCACGATACTCAACAATCGACCATAGCCAAACATTAGTTTCCAACGTTCAACCATGGCCAAACATGGAAAACCAACGTTCAACCATGGCCAAACATTGGTTTCCAACGTTCAACCATGGCCAAACAATGGATCCCAAAGTTTGGACCATGGCAAACGTGGAAATCCAACGTTTGGACCATGGTAAACGTTGGTTTCCAACGTTTGGACCATGGGCTGAACGTTGGATCTCAACTTTGGTCCATGGTTCAACATTCGGGGGACAAATTTCAGTTTAACGCAGAAAAATCGCAATTTCGCTACTACTAAGTTATTACGTGACGTAAATCAACTATCGAATAAAATTAACGATGCGCAAAAAATGAAAATTAAGCAAATAATGAAGCAATTAAGTTGTTTACGTACCGGTGATTCGGGATCCGTCATGTTAATTAATCTTGTTAATTGTTATTGTTTTTTTTTTAATTTAGTTGATTTTTAGTGGAATTTGAGAGGAAATTTTTTAGAGAGAGAGTGTTGGATAAGTGGAAGCGCAGTTATCGTCTTTTTTATGAAAAACATCGTCGATGAAAATCAGCCCTCATTTTAAACTTAATCATCTCTCAATTAATAAATTACAACCGCTTAGTTATCAATCTAGCAGTTATGTCTAGTGTTCTCCTTTCAAAAGCTGTCATCAAAGTTATAAATAAAATATGCAAGGATTTCTATTGAAATATTAGACCCTGAAAAAATAAGTTGGTCTTCAAAAGCTGTAGTAGACTAGTAGTATTTGTTCTCCCTGGCAAGAAGGGAGCTTCAACATGAAAGAAGTCCTAGCCTGAAATAAAGCTCTATTGCTTCAATGGGTTTGGAGATTAGATCAAGCAGTTGATTGGGCCTAGGCTTCATGGATTTCTAACTACAATCTTAAAAATCAAAACATTTGAGAAATTGAGCAACATGAAGATTCACAGAAAGTTTTTGTAGCATTATAAAAGCTAGGGACTGTTGAATTCATCTGAATGGTTCTGTTGAAACTGCCAAATTTGCGATTCAGAACTAAGTGCACACAACTTCCTTGGCTCAAAGGTTTATGGGATAACGCTATTATGCCTTGTCATAGGGTTACAGCTTTCACGGCTCCTCAAGGTAAGATGTCCATTGTTGACCATTTGGCTTTTAGAGGTATTGTTCTGGTAAACAAGTGTTGTCTTTGCAAGCAAGATTCAAAATCTCATCAACACCTTTTCTTTCATTGCATCTACTCTACTAAGGTATGACATGGCCCACTAAACAAGATGAGTATTCGAAGAAGAGGAAATGACTACATACTGAACTCAACCTGCTACTATTCTCCTCCAGCAGATTAAAGCTGCTACTTCTACTAGGCTGCTCTTTTATGCTAATTAAATTGATTATAGTAGAATGAATGATTGTATGATCAAGTAGTTTTGTTAGGTTAGTTTCTAGTTAGGCTGTTTTCTAGTGGTTAGTCCTTTTGTAATAAATCTATTTTTTTCCCACTTTTGATGAATAATAAAATAGAGAAATACTTTTCTTGCAAAAAAAAAAAAAAAAAAATCTAGCGATTATGAATCGGAAATGTATATATAATGAATCGGAAATGTATAACAACTCAATATAAATCAATTGTGATATCATGTCGAGTCTAGATTTAATAACATTGGTAATAGATAGTGAAAGAGTTTGAATCCTTGATCTGTTTCATTCATATCGTTCATCATATATACAAGATGTACAATATTCTAGACCCTATTGCCTTAACAGGAGGCTACAATATAGGAGAAAATCATAACAAATATTACAAAGAATATTTACATAATATCACTAGAATATTTGCATATTCTAATATACCCCTGCAGTCGAAGCGGAAGGAGGTCGAATGTTGAGACTGGAGCGGAAGTTGTGACACCCCCATATACCAAGGAGCCTTAACAAGACCTTCCCTAGTGTATAAGAGCGTCACCATCTCGGTTGCCCGAGGACAGTAATAATCAAATGTCGATAAAAGAACAATTAAGTTATATTATAGTGATTAACAAAACTAAGATACATATATATATATATAAAGGTACAACTCAAACTACTGTCAGCTATGTGGACTACTTTGTCGTGACTCGTGAAAGACTCATCCCGCCAAGCACCCAGCTAACATCCAGATCACAACCTGCTAAAACTGACTGCTTACCATAAGGGATCACGGCAGACACAACAGAAACAAACAACAAGACAAAACCACACAAGGTCAGTAACTGAAGAAACACACCAACAACCACAGACACAACACAGGCACAACAGAACATACACACATCACACCTCCTCCAACCAATCTCCGTCACCGACTGTCCACTGGACCAGCCCTGCCAGTGGGGGACCGTAGCCGTACCCACCAAATCCCCGCTCATCATACCGAGCTATAAACCCATGTCCATTATTTTGCACATCCCCTCCCGTGGCGGGTTCCACGGAGGGCGAACTAAGGGCGTGAAGCCACTCCCGCAAGTGACTCCACTCAGCCGAGGATGCACCTCGAGAACCAAAGACAACCAATCACAATCAGCTGCACCACAACAACGATAAACAAAACAACACAACACTAACCAATTACCACAATCAATCAACCACACCGACACTACAACCAAACCACATCAAAAGACACTCTAGACCACCAACAGTACTGAGTAGGCGAACCTACCTTTAGCCAACCGCATCGATTCCACGTCCGACCATATGATATCAATCAACCACGCAACACACCTATACAAACAGTACAACCATCTATCACTATCACTATAACCCTAACTGAAAACAAAAACGACAATGATAATGACGATGACATACTTACGCATAGCAATCCGGCGTCAAGATCGCTACCCGACTCAAGCAACCCATCCCCATGGCATAAGCATCCTCAAGGACTCCAATGAAAGGGACTATGGTGAAGAGAAGAAGGAGAGACGACATCTAGGTTTAAGAAAGGAGGTGCGGAAATGATTTGAGGTTTCACGAAACACAATTTATAATTCCCCGCTGCAAACCCGTTACTTGATCGAGTAACTAACTTACTCGATCGAGTGACACCTACTCGATCGAGCTCCCAAGCTGTTCGATCGAGTAGCCACAGCTAGATCGAGTCCCGCGTAGAACATAGCTCACATCGTCACAAGACATAACCCTTAGGTTTCCCAAGGTAAAGATCAGTGTCCAAGGTCAGTCAACGTCGGTCAACGGGTCCCTAAAAGGACGGGTATTACAGTCTTCCCCCCTTAAGAAGAACTTCGTCCCGAAGTTCGACTCATCCTCTCCCAGGACACATGACAAAGAAACCAAGGTCATCACCACCGTTTACCCAACACAGGTCAACATATCTGTTTAGAAATACCATCCCCCTACGTATGTTCATCAGGCATCATCATCATCCACCTTAACACACAGTACACAACACGACTCTCAACGAATCGCTAACTTCCTTTTTGAATCACTAAGCACATACTAACCACAAGAACGACTAACTCGACTATCACTTGCACTTACTACACAATATTATCCAAACGTACACCAACACAATTATCAGACTATACTTTTGTTCATCACTCATCAACCATTATCAATTACAAAACATACAAAACAACGGTGCAACCATAGATTCACAATAATGCACGATTCATTCCACCCTCTCACTTTAACCACACAACAATTCTACCAAAATACCACTATTGATAATAACATCTAATTCTCAAGCCATCCTAGCGAATAATTACTGAAAATAAAGTATACAATATACTATTTTATTCAACCATTATAAACTCTTACTCAATTGCACAGTAACTACTATAAAACTATTCAAACAATTATTCACATACTTTAAAATACCACAAAAATACTGTAAAATTGTTATAATTATGTCATTTTTCCTTTGCGACATTACTCTTCCCCTCTTAAAATGAACTTCATCCCCGAAGTTCACCATCAACCAACCTTCCTGCCCCGCAACAAACACGTAAATATCACATTGACATAACTCACAACCATAACGCAAATCTTGACACATGATAACCAATATACTTCTTGACATTACTCAATGTAACTCGTGTAAACGTAAAACCACTGAGAGCATGTAGCACCCGCAAGGTATATTATTACAAATTAGCAGTCAGGTCACCAATTATTTGTTATACGATCATACCGATTATGCGACAAAATTATAATTATTGTAAAGTACCTTTCTAATGCGGTTTGATATAGAACACAAATTATATAAATATCACCGAGAGTTGTACAAATTAAACAATACGCACGTTCGACTCAGGACAGTCACGACATTTTCTTGACATTACATGAACATGACTTATATATATATATATATATATATATATATATATATATATATATATATATATATATATATATATATATATATATATATATATATATATATATATATATATATATATAGTAAGAAAGTGAACAACGTGGTCGGACATCCAATCATCAACTCTCAAACCTGTCACGACTTACTCCCTTATATGATCATACCCACATGCAACAATAGTGGCAACCGTCACATATTACGTTACCTGAAGCAATTGATGTATCGTTCCAAATGATATTCATAGCATTAAAAATTGTATACAATTCACGACCACACACAATTATATAACTATTGTTGAAGCTAAACAATGATATAAAACACACCCAACAAGAAATGATATCACAACATGATGATTCAATCAATTCCCAAAACGGAAATAAGCTATAACAGTGCTACTCGATCGAGTTGGTTAGGCACTCGATCGAGTTGAGCTTACTCGATCGAGTTCATCAGCTACTCGATCGAGTAGGCTGGGATCAGAACACCCCTCAAGTGACACACCTGCAGTTACTCGATCGAGTGAGAGGCACTCGATCGAGTAGTCACAGGTCGAAAAGCCTCCATAAACCATGTTAAAACCAAACAGCTATATAAACACGAGTCAGAACGCCTTCCCGACTCCAATATCCTGCAAAAACAGTCTAAGATTATTCAAAATGCGGCCTTATGGCCAACGTACAAACCAAGGTCTAATAAAGTACTACCAACAAAACAAATACTATCCACTACAAATCCATGAAACGATAGAAAAAGAAAAGGAGTATCATCACTCCGCATCCTGCTCATCCATGACCTCGTCACCACCCCACCACCAGATGTGCCCGCTCCTGCTGCATCATGACCTGCGACACCACCAACACCAGCATCCGCGCCCATACGCCACGGGGCCAAGCAACCGTAGGGATATGACTGGGGCTCTCCCCAAGTAGACCTCTCCACGCCGAAAGAGTGAAAAACTCCACTGTCGTCCCCAACGCCCCTCCACCACACAGGCTGCGCTGCCTCGGTCCCGATGCCCTACACATACGCCATCTCATGGAGGTTCCGGAGTGTCAAGGTGGCAGACACCCTCTCCGTGAGTTGGCTCACTCTCATCTCGGGGCTATAGAAGGGAGGATAACCGGGAAACTGGTACTGTGGAGGTACAGGCTGCTCTGGCTGAGTCTCAGGCACCCTCTCCCTCACTCGTCGTGGTCCTCTCCCCACTCGAGGCTGGGCATCCTCAGGTCTCACATGGTCCCCCTTCCTCGGCTCGGACATCACCTCCAAGATATCTAGGTCAATGAGGTACAACTGCCTCTCAGGAACCCCCTCATCCTCATCATCAGAATCGGCAGCCACTACTGCCACCGGCAAAGGCTCGGTCACTGGGAGGTGCTCAGGATCGGGTATCTTCATCCAGCTCATTCCCCAAACCCTCCAAGCTAACCCACCACCCTCCAAAGTTCTCAACCATTTTTGGTCGAGGAAATACTCTCGGTCCAGGGTAGGCACCATAGAGGTCAAAGGGGTATAGGCCGAGGAGGCCTCAAAGGTAGTCAGCCTCTCTGCCAACCGAGTGGCAATGGCACCACAACTCAGAAAACGGGTGTCGGAAGAGGCCATCAAGGCCAAGCTAGCATACACTATGTCCGGGGCACTAAAGGTGACTCTCTGGGATCGGGTGGGGTTAAGGTACGCCACCAGCAACATCAACTCATGTGAGTTAAGCTTACTCACATCCTTCCTCTCGTAAAGCAGACAAGTTAAGACACAGAGGAAAATCTTCAAGGTGACATGTTGGACATCGTTTATCAACATGTTACTCGAAGTGGGAGTGGGTTTGCCGATAAAGCAAGGCATAGGGCTACTAACCCCACACTCAGACGGGATGCTCCTGAGGGCTCCCTTGGCCGGTTTGGCAAGGCCAAGGTGGGTGGCAAACATATCCATGGTAAGAAGAAAACTGGTGTTCATAAGGCGGAACTCAACGGTCTGTTCCACTGCATCATACTTAAAGGAACTCATGAACTCAAGGGTCAGAAAAGCTTAAGAGTGCTTCCGGAGGCGGTACAACCCAGTCATCCCCAAAGTCTCAAAGATATGCCTAACATCGATCTCAATCCCCAAGTTAGTCAAGAGAGTTGTGTCGATACAACGGGTGGGTCTCATCTTTCGTCTCTGTAAGGCAACAAAATTATCCCTTTGTGTAAAGTCCACAAATACAACAGACGTGTACTCGGGTATTGCTGGGACCGTAGGTCTCCCACTCCCCTCTCCTAACTCGGGCTCAGAAGCCCTCCCTCTCTTGCTCTGACGGGTTCCCACAGTTGGTATCAGCATCTGTTTTGTGACACAATCTTAGATTCACATATCACATATACTTGGAAACATGTAAAACAGTCATGTATGATCATGGAAAAGGGTTACTACGTACACACTTTCACCAAATAATCCATAAATTATAATTATAACTCTCAAATTTATCATCAGACGATCTCACAGCTGTAAAAATTTATAACAAAGATCGCATCAATTCACAATACAACTATTAATTTTGAGAATTAGACAAATTTCTCAATAATGTAAGATGAATTTCAGTTTGGGGCACTTTTAAGACGGAGTTTTAAGGCAAAATTTTGAGTGAAAATCATCAAAATAAACTCCCAATATGATATATTCAACATACATTACCCAATTTTCCCCCTTTTATATCCAAAAGGCCACCAAAATCCAATTTAAAATCTCAAACCCTAGAAATTTCGAGTCATATAAGCCCCCCTTTTTGATTCGATTTTTGCATAACTAACATCAATAATCAACAAATTGAAGCAAATAGATCATATTACAACAATTACAAGCAAGATTTGGCACATATAAATCGATTTTTCAGCAAATACCAACATCCTACATGCTTCTAATTAGTTAAAAACATAGGAATAGGATAAACAAACTCACCTTGATGGATTAACAAGCAAAAAGGGAACGAACTAAGCAAGAAAACACAAGATCTAAGCACCAAAGATCACAAGGTTGAGAGCACTTTGAGAGAGTTTTAGGAATTAAGGTTTTGATGAATGAAAGAATAAGGAAGAAAGAATAGAAAAGAAGGGTTATGTATCACGCGAAATCCCAGATACTGTTCTCTTACTCGATCGAGTAAGTAGGTTACTCGATCGAGTGGCCTCTACTCGATCGGGTTGGAGCTACTCGGTCGAGTTTCCGCTGGCAGATCCAACTTTTTCGACGTTATAACTTCCTAACTAGATCGAATGAGGTCTACTCGATGGAGTAAGCACTCCTACTCGGTCGAGCAAGATTAAGAATGAGGTCAAAAGTTACGGATTTAAGTAACGGTTCCTGCAAAACAACAACTCGTATCGATTCCAAAATGAATTCGGAAATCGTTACAGATTATTATATTCATTCATGACGTATTACTACTACTCAAATGTAACGTATCGATCTATCAAACATATCACTTCAGTCAACACATTTTACTTCATTCTATGACAAACATTACGCAACCAATTGTCTATGCTATTACCTTTTTCATGCATACATTAACACATTTCTTTACCTCTATTCATGCATTTGCGACTTCAACAATACAACGTCTAATCGTATCACTCTAAGCATTCATCTAACATTTAACCATGTCACAACAAATTATCACTTGATTTCTCAACCTAATTATGCCATATTACGGAAGCATTCAACCATTCATCCATCACACTTACCAAATACGACTCTGACAAATGTTACAATCAATTCAAAACTCACTACTTACTACTATCACCACATACAAAACTCACAAGTCTTTTATATCAGTCCGCATAAAATGATTTGGAAAACATTACCATCACTACATCATACGCATTGTCACATATTATAAACGTTTTACCACTTCTACTACTTTCACACTTATTTCCATTAAACCTCAGACCTTCACTGCTTCTCATCACAATCATACATGCTAGCATCGATAGACACTTCATCACAAACATTTCTAACATAACCATTATACATACTAGGCAAATAATTTTCCGACTCGACATTCCGATACCCGGTGACTGGCTTAAGCATAATGGGGCCATGAGTTTGAAATGACGGCGCCTACTCACCCAAAATCTAGCATCAGCTGGGGCTCCCAATACACATACACCAGGTTCATTTTATTAGACTCACTACGTTCATTAGGCTCATTTATTACAGGTTCCAAAATCGTCGCTCTGATACCACCTTGTGACACACCCATATACCAAGGAGCCTTAACAAGACCTTCCCTAGCATATAAGAGCATCACCATCTCGGTTGCCCGAGGACAGTAATAATCAAATGTCGATAAAAGAATAATTAAGTTATATTATAGTGATTAACAAAACTAAGATACATATATATATATAAAGGTACAACTCAAACTACTGTCAGCTATGTGGACTACTTCTGTCGTGACTCGTGAAAGACTCATCCCGCCAAGCACCCAACTAACATCCAGATCACAACCTGGTAAGGCTGACTGTTCACCATAAGGGATCACGGCAGACACAACAGAAACAAACAACAAGACAAAACCACACAAGGTCAGTAACTGAAAAAATACACCAACAACCACATACACAACACAGGCACAACAGAACATACACACATCATACCTCCTCCAACCAATCTTCATCACCGACTGTCCACTGGACCAGCCCTTCCAGTGGGGGACCGCAGCCGTACCCACCAAATCCCCGCTCATCATATCGAACGATAAACCCATGTCCATTAATGTGTACATCCCCTCTCGTGTCGGGTTCCACGGAGGGCGAACTACGGGCGTGAAGCCACTCCCGCAAGTGACTCTACTCAGCCGAGGACGCACCTCGAGAACCAAAGACAACCAATCATAATTAGCTGTACCACAATAATGATAAATAAAACAACACAACACCAACCAATTACCACAATCAATCAACCACACCGACACTACAACCAAACCATATCAAAAAACACTCTAGACCACCAACAGTACTGAGTAGGCAAACCTACCTTTAGCCAACCGCAGCGATTCCACGTCCGACCATATGATATCAATCAACCACGCAACGCACCTATACAAACAGTACAACCATCTATCACTATAACTACAACCCTAACTGAAAAAAACAACGAAAATGATGATGACATACCTACGCATAACAATACAGCGTCAAGACCGCTACCCGACTCAAGCAACCCATCCCCATGGCATAAGCATCCTCAAGGACTCCAATGGAAGGGACTATGGGAAGGGAAAAAGGAGAGACGATATCTAGGTTTAGGAAAAGAGGTGCGGAAATGATTTGAGGTTTCACGAAACACGATTTATAATTCCCCGCTGCAAACTCGTTACTCGATCGAGTAACTAACTTACTCGATCGAGTGACACCTACTCGAACGAGCTCCCAAGCTGCTCGATCGAGTAGCCTCAGCTAGATCGAGTCCCGCGTAGAACATAGCTCACATCGTCACAAGACATAACCCTTAAGGTTTCCGAAGGTCAAGATCAGTGTCTAAGGTCAGTCAACGGGTCCCTAAAAGGACGGGTATTACAGAAGTCGTTAAAGAGAGAGCGTGAGAGACCTTTAGTAAAAATGTTAGCATATTGATAACGTGAGGGTACATGAAGGACGTGGACCTGACCAAGTGCGACCTTCTCACGAACGAAGTGGATATCTATTTCGATATGTTTGGTACGTTTATGATTGGCGGGATTGCCGGAGAGGTATATAGCGCTCACATTATCACAGTAAACTATAGTGGCTTTGTGGATTGGACAGTGGAGCTCGAGTAATAAATTTCTAAGCCAACATAACTCGGCTACAACATTAGCGACACATCGGTACTCCGCTTCTGCACTAGAGCAAGATATGGTAGCTTGTCATTTGGAGGACCAAGAGATGAGGTTGTCTCCCAGATAAACACAATAGCCGGATGTCGAGCGACGCGTGTCGGGGCAGCCACCCCAATCCGCGTCACTGAAAGTGGTCAGATTATGGACCGTAGAGACAGTGAGGTGAAGACCGAAATGCTTGGTACCTTGGACGTACCTGATTATTCTTGTAACAGCTGTAAAGTGAGGAGTGCGAGGATCGTGCATATGTAAACAAACTTGTTGCACCGCATATGAGATGTCGGGTCTTGTAAACGTTAAATATTGTAAAGCCCTGGCAAGGGAGAGATAAAGGGTGGGATCGTCTACCTTGGCACCGGACTCGGCACTTAATTTGGCATTTGTGTCAATCGGTGTATTGGCAGGTTTGCAATTAACCATTTTAACTCGAGTAATTATCTCCTCTGCGTATTTTCGCTGACGAAGAAACAACCCTTGTTCATGGCGGATAGCGGTTATACCGAGAAAATAATTTAGGGGTCCGAGATCAGTCATCGAGAATTCAGACCGTAGGTTGCCAATGATAGAGTCCCTTAAAGCATTAGACGAGGCAGCAAGTATGATATCGTCGACAAATAGGAGTATATAAGCAACATCTGTGCTACGTCGATAAATAAACAGAGAATTTTCGGACTTACTGTGTGTAAACCCAATAGAGAACACGAAATGAGCGAATCTTTGGTACCATACCCGGGGAGCTTATTTAAGACCGTATAAAGATTTCTTAAGAAGACAAACATGGTCAGGATATAGACGGTCGTGAAACCCGGGAGGTTGATGCATATAGACGGTCTCAGCCAAATTATCATGGAGAAATGCGTTTTTGACATCTAATTGATGTATTGGCCATTTCTTGGACAAGGTTATGCTTAAGACGGTGCGAATGGTAGCCGGTTTGACCACCGGACTAAATGTTTCATCACAATCGACTCCCACCTGTTGAGATCTTCCATTGACAACAAGACGAGCTTTGTATCGCTCCAAGTCACCGTTAGATTTGAATTTATGTTTGAAAAGCCGAATACACCGCGTGATATTAGCATTATGAGGTCGAGGTACCAAGACCCAAGTCTTATTTTTAATAAGAGCGTCGAATTCATCGGTCATGGCCTGTTTCCAATTCGGGTCATGAAGTGCGGTGAAGGGGTTTTTCGGTATAGGTGATAGGGTAGTGGTGGCGGATAAGTCAAACACGGGTTTGGGTTTAAAGATTCCATGTTTAGCACGGGTTGTCATTTGTGGCGAGGGGTTAGGAGGCGAGAGGGGATGAGGTAGACGGGTTCTGGTGTACAGCAGAGGAGGGTGAGTGAGGTTCCTGGGTTGCGGCAGAGGATGCAGGAGTGACAGTGCCGACAGGTATGGAAACAGCCAGCTGCTGGAGGGTATTGTAATACTACTGATTCTATAAGCTAAGTACTCGACCGAGTAGAGCCTACTCGGCCGAGTAGTGTCAAGAGTGTAGTCTGTGTGGGTTCTTTTGAGGAATACTCGGCCGAGTATAGTGAATACTCGACCGAGTAGAGGATACTCGGCCGAGTATACACTTTACTCGACCGAGTATCCGGTCTGGCGAGTAATATATCAACGGTTTGATGCGGGAGTGTTTAGGGTTATTTAATTGTGAAATCAGTTTCATTCTAAACGTCATTTGCAACCCTAATCATTTTACGATACTCTAATCACTCCCTAATATTCCACTCTATGTGTGCGATTGTGGTAATCCTTGCGTTCAATCTTTCGTTCTACTGTTGGTAAGTCCTTATTTCCCATGTCATTTATGCTATTTTAGGGTTTACTATATATATGGAATTGGGGAAAAGGGGATTGTGCAATGTGTAATTGTGCCATGTGGTTATTGTATAGGAGAAGACTTCGTAGAGGAGCCTTTCTAATTGTCCGGTTTCCGTATTGCTGTTGTTGCTAAGGTAGGGTTTCTCCTACTCAGTACTGTTAATTGATTAAGATTTCATATGTTTCATAATTGTTGTTATCTGCTGATCATCGGAGGATGGGTGTTGTGGTGACGGTGTTGGTGTGGTTGTGATGTGATGGTTGTGGGCTGTGACAGCTGTGATGCTGTAGTGTGTGTGATTGTGGTGGAGTCACTTGCGGGAGTGGCTTCACACCCTAGTTCGCCCTCCGTGGAACCCGTCACGGGAGGGGATATGCACATTAACGGACAAGGATTGTTAGTCGGTCGTTGATGAGCTGGACTTGGTGGGGATGGGCTGCGGTCACCCACTGGCGGAGTGGATTACCTGTTGCGATGGGTAATCTGGCAGGGCTACACACTTCGGTGTGTAGTCGGTTACTGTGGAGGATGATTAGCCGGTTTCATTGTTTGTTTGTCTTATATTGATTGAATGGTACTGACCCCATTGTTGTTGTTTGTGAAATCTGCTGTGATCCATTCGGGGATGGTGAGCAGGTTTGACAGGTATTGCTTTTGGTGAGCATGGGTAGTCATGGGGGAGTCGTCTTCACCAGTTATAGCATCACAGTCTCGAGTCTTAGTTATGACTTTATAGTTTTCAGTTGTTGGATTTATTTTATTGGTTTGGATTGGATTTTGTCGATGTAAACATTTACACTCTTCATTTTTCTAATAAATGTGTTAGGACATACGCTTTTGATATATACTAACCTCGGGCAACCGAGATGGTAACACTTTTTCACGGCTAGGTGGTCCTGGTTAGGCACCTTGGTATGAGGGGTTGTTACAAAGTGGTATCAGAGTCGAAGATTCCGGCACCTAAACAAAAGAACCTAATGAATTTAGGGAGTCTAAATAAAATGAACCCGGAGAAAGTTGTTTGGAGCTACCGCAAGGACTCGGGAGACGTCCCGGAGTCGCAATTTGGCCCTCACAAACTCGAGCCGGTCACGGGGGGAAGTGTGTTGAGAATTGTGTCGTATATGTGCATGTATGTTAAGGCTCATTGTAACACCCCCATATTCAGAGGAGCCTTAACTAGGCCTTCCATAGCATATAAGGGCGTTACCATCTCGGTTGCCCGAGGATAGTAATTATCAAATGTCGATAAGAGAACTATTATGTTATATTACAAGTGATTTAAACCAACAAACAAGATAAAGATACAACTCAAAGCTACACTCTAAAGCTATCGAATCTCGTGAAGACTCATCCCTGCCCAGACTCCAGCTATCAACAACATCAACACCTGCTAAGACCAACTGCTCACCATAAGGAATCACGGCAGACACATAACAAACAAACAACCACACAAGGTCAGTACTGAGATAAGATACGACAACAACAACATAGCTATTAACACGACACGACACTAACAATCTCACACACAATCACCATAATCCAAGCAACCTCTATCACTGACTGTCCACTGGACCAGCTCTGCCAGTGGGGGACCGCAGCCGTTCCCACCTAAGCCCCGCTCATCATACCGAGCGATTACCCTGTCCATTAATGTGCACATCCCTTCTGTGGCGGGTTCCACAGAAGGCGAATTAAGGGCTTGAAGCCACTCCCGCAAGTGACTCCACTCAGCCGAGAACGCATCTCGAGAACCAGAGACAAACAATCATAATCACCGCCGTCACAATACAAATACGATATTAAACAATCACAATACAACCACAACAACCGACACACTAGACTATCTACAGAAACTGAGTAGGCGAACCTACCTTTCAGCAACTGCAACCAATCCATGCCTACATTCAACATCTCCAGCAATCAAACAAAGCCTATAACCACAATACAATCATCTATTACTATCAAGCAAACCCTAACTGCAAATATGAGGACACAGATGATGATTATGACATACCTATAAGGAGAAACCCAGCAAAAGACCGCTACCCGACTCAAGTGACACTCTCCTAAGGCACAAGGATCTTCAAAAGGCTTCCATGGAGGTTTCATGGTGAAGGGAAGGGAAAGAGGCGACTGAAGGATAGGAGGAAAGTGGCGGAAATGATTTGCGGATATAACAAAACGCGATATAAAACCCTCGCTGAAAACTCGGTACTCGATAAAGTACCCAACATACTCGATCGAGTGGCACCCTACTCGATCGAGTAACCTAGCTACTCGATCGAGTAGCCTCTACTCTATCGAGTACCACTCTTAACACGTAACCCAATATAGTTTTGGCACGCATTTCTAAGACTACTCCCGCTCCCAAGGTCAGTCAACGCTGGTCAAAGGGTCTCTAAAAGGGCGGGTATTACAGTCTTCCCCCCTTAAAAGAACTTCGTCCCCGAAGTTCAACTCACCTATCTCAATACACAAGACACGGAAAAACACGACATCACCATTCTTCCTACTCGAGTCCTTACTCCCCGGAAATACCATCCCCCATGTCATCATCATCACCGTCTAACACTCTATTCAAATCGACTCTTACAACTATCATACAAACATTATCATCATCAACTGTCACTCTATATGTATACATCAACTCTTACAAACTATCATATATAAAACATCAACCTCGCAAAACGAACCAGCACAAACAACGATCACCCATCATATGGTAACAACTATCAACCCGAAACACATCTCATATCAACTTCATGCTGCACAACTAATACGACCATGTTACCCAACAACGCGATTCTATTACGACACATTGCACCACAACTATTTCCTTATGACTGTCCTTTAAAACATACTATCACATTCACTTTGATGAACTAAAGTAACTACTTACACTTCATATAAGTAATGTGATCAAAGTACTATAAAATTTTGTAATTAAACAACGAAACATTATAAACGAACAACAACATAACTTCAAAATTAGCCTTTTTATTTTGCGACATTACTCTTCCCCTCTAAAAAGGAACTTCGTCCCCGAAGTTCAACACCAAAAATTACAACACCTATTACCTATTACTTGCTTCATAACATGAATTAGAAACATATTATTTATTATGGGCATTACTCGCTAAGCATATACTCGTTAAATTATAAATCATACACAAACCACCGGAATAACTAGCCGCCGACGATAAAGCACGATAATATCGTATGCACAAACGTATGAAGAGATGTAACTTCAATGGATCAATAGTAATATGGCATATGTAATATTAAAACAACAATAAATTGTCACCACTTCACTGGTTGTGACAACAATAAATTGTCACCACATCAAACTTGCAATTGTAAAACAATTGCACACTTTTAATTTCCGAAAACCTCCTGTAACAGTGCTACTCGATCGAGTATGTAGTGGTACTCGATCAAGTGCCATGCTACTCGATCGAGTGTCTTGGCTACTCGATCGAGTAGCCCAAAGATCAGAATTCTTTTTATCCCTCTTTCCTGCAGCTACTCGATAGGGTACGGGGTACTCTGTCGAGTACCTACAGGCCAAGTTGCCTTATAAAATTTGGCATAAATCAACAGATATATACATAGTCGTCATATAACTCGAGTCGGGATGACTCCCCGACTCCCAACATCCTGCAACAAGGTCAAAATATCAAATCCGTCCTTATGGCCAACAATACAAGTCCATAAACCAAGTCTCAATGAAAACAATTACCAACATCTAACAATGCTACCAACATCTAAAACCAACGACCATGAAGAAAGATAAAACAAGGAGCATCACTCCTCCTCCTGCTGCTGCTGCTGCTCTACCATCACCTCATCATCACCACCACCTCCAGAAGTACCCGCTCCCGATGACCCAATTCCCGCATCTACTCCTGCTGCGGCTCCCGGACTCACGTACCATGGGGTCAAGCCACCGTAGGCAAAGGACTGAGGTGTCCCCCACGTTGACTGATCCACCCCGTAGGAGTGGAAAACCCCTGTGTAGTCCCCAACTCCACTCCACCAAACCGGATGCGGTCCCTCGGTCCCTATCCTCTGAGTGTACGCCATCTCGTGCATGTTCCTGAGTGTCAATGTAGATGACACTCTCTCCGCCAAGTAGCTGGATCGCGTCTCCGGGGTGTCGAGGTAAGGGTAGCACGGAAAAGGATCTTTCTGCTGGCTTTGTGTGCTCGGCCGTGGCCTAGTCTCCGAGGTCCTCTACCTCACTCGACGGGGTCCTCTCCCCAACCTAGGTCTCTTCACCACCACAACCGCCGCATTCTCGCCCTTCTTCGGCTATGGCATCACCTCGAGAATCGTGTCGTCGATGAGGTAGGTCTGCAGCTAGTGGGGTCTATCAACATCATCCTCCTCCTCCTCCTCCTCCTCCTCATCATCAGAGTCCACAGTCACTACCGCCGGCTCTAAGGGCTCCATCGGTGGGAGGTGCTCAGGAGCTGGAATCTTCATCCAACTCACGCCCCACACCCTCCAAGCTAGGCTACCGTCAGCCAAAGTTCTCAACCATTTCAGGTCGAGGTAGTAGTCACGATCCATAGTGGGCACTGGGGTAGCTAGAGGCACATACTCCGTAGAAGCCTCGAAAGAGGTTAGCTTTTCAGCTAACCGAGTGGCGATAGCGCCACAACTCAAGTACCGGGAAGAGGTAGTAGCCATTAAGGCAAGGACAGCACAAACCACGGAAGGAGCATTAAAGACCACTTTCCTGGCCCGCTCCGGGTTGAGGTAAGACATCAGAAGCAACACCTCATGATTATTCAGTTTACTGATATCCGGTCTATCATAAAGGAGGTTCGAAAGAGAACGGAGAAAGACCCTCAAAGTAACATGATGAACGTCATTAATTAACATGTTACTTGAGGTAGGAGCTGGCTTTCCAGTCAGACAAGGCATTAGGCGGCAGACACCGCACTCAGCAGGAATATCAGTGATAGAATCCTTGGGAGGCTTGGCCAACCCAAGGTGAGACGCAAACAGATCCATAGTCAACAGAAAACTGGTGTTCATCAACCTAAACTCAACGGTCTGGGCCGCTGGGTCATAGCTAAAGGAGCTTATAAACTCCAAGGTAAGAAAAGGATAAGAGTGTTTCCTCAGCCTATACAAACCAATAAGGCCCAAAGTCTCAAAAATGTGACGGACATCCGTCTCTATCTCCAAATCCTCCAGCAAAGTAGTATCTATACACCTCGCCGGTCTCATTTTGCGTTTTTGCAAAACTACAAAACGCTCTCGCTGTTTGAAATCGACAAAAACAACAGAAGAGGGTACTCCGGAACTGCGGGTACCACGGGTCCACTCCCTTCCTCAATCTCAGGTTGAGTAACCCTCCCCCGTTTACTTTGACGGGTTCCTACATTCGGTCTCGGCATCTGTGTTCAGCACATGACTTAAGCAACTTTCATAAACACGTAAAGCATATACTTCATGTAATTTGGACTTTACATACTCAGCTGGTACACAAATTTACCAACAAGTTCGGCATGTGAAGCACATAATTCATGCCATTAACTTTGAATACTCAGCTAGGTACACACATTCACCAGCAGTTTCTCAAATTTGATATATAAACTCGGTTCTGACTACTCATAAACCACAATTGTGAAAAATTTATCATGGTGAATACACATGCTCAACAAATTCTAACATCCTAGCATGATTCTCATGTTACCCTATACACACACTTAACAACATGTGAAGCATTTGAACAAGCTCATGGAAAGGTAATTTAGAACACATCATCATCAACCTTCAATATTAGGAACAATAACTTAATTAAACTTTTCAGACGGTCTCTACAGCTGTAACCATTTTGACATATTTTTCATCAATTATCATCACTACTATCATATTGAAGTTCAACCTTTATTTAAACAGTCATATACAACACCAAATTCCAAATATAGATCACGAATTTCCATTTGAGGCACTTTTAAGACGGAGTTTTAAGGCAACTTTTTAAGGTGAAAATCATCAAAATCCATCCTTCAACATGATATAAACAATACATAGGACTCAATTCCATCATCTAATCATTGTAAAACAATCAAAATCAATTTTGATTTTTGTAAACCCTAGAAATTTCGGTTTCCATTTTGCAATTTCTAGTCTAATTTACAGCAATTAATCACCAACAATCATACAAGGGAAGCATGTGAATCCTATTACAACAATTAAAAGCAATAATCTATCCATGTGAATCGAAAATTTCAGATTGTTTCACCATTCTAACACATTCAAATCGATAAATCATGTAAATTAGGAAGAAAAGCATACCTTGATTAAGTAGTAAAGTGAAGAAACGAAATCGAACCAAGAAAATAACCCCAAATTAACCACTACCAAAACAAGAATATGAGAGATTATGAGGGTTTGAGAGCTTAGGTATCGAAATATAGAAGAAGAATGAGAAGAATAGAAAGAATAGGGGTTTTAAGAAACCCGTAAGATTCACTGTACAGTAACCTACTCGATCGAGTGTCTAGGGTACTCGATCGAGTACCACCCTACTCGATCGAGTAGGCGCTATTTCGTCGAGTATCTGTAGAAATTTTTCCACATCCCGACGTCATAGCTTCCTAACTAGATCGAGTGAGGTCTACTCGGAGGTCTACTCGGTCTAGTAAGCACTCGCACTCGGTCAAGTATAGTTAAGTACTCGGTCAGAAATACGAAGTAACTTGAAGTTTCCTGCAAAACAACATCACGTGTCGATTCCAAACTAAGTTCGGAATTCGGCACTAATTATCACACTCGTTCACGTATTACAATCATTACTCACGCATAACGTATCGCCTCAACTAATAAGGTGTATGTCAGATTACGCTACACAAATTTCCCAACTCGGTTTACCTGCTACCGAATCATTCATAAACATAATCACGTCATCATATTACACTTAAAAACTCGCCTTAACATATCGCTACCAAACTCGCGTTCACAATAACATGAAACATATAATTAACATTAATTCATTCTTTCATATAACATATAATTGCATATCCGCATAAAAAATTAATCTATCATGTTCTACATTCAATCATAAGCAAATCATCTTACGCAAATCAATTATTACGCAGCGGAAAAATTTCAACCAATAAACAAGGCATAAACGCATTACTATATGCTATGTTTCAAATCATAACTCAACAATTCTATAACTATCATCATCGTACTCACGGTAGGGTTTATAAACTCGTACATGACTACCATCACCATCAACTTATAGCAAACACCAACATGTTCATTCTCCTATTATAGCGCACCCATTCACATTTCCACGTATTCCTATCGAATAGACTTTTGTCACGTATTTCGAAATCATCGCACAAGCTCACTAATCATGCCAAAACTTCACTAAGCACGGCCCAAATACAGCTATCACATCCTTATTAACTCCAACCAAGACTCAACTACAAGTAGCTCCGACACAATTAGCATACACATCACACATATACACACGGACTCCACATTCCCGTACCATGTGACTGGCTTAAGTATCATGGGGCCAAGATTTTGAAATGAGGGCGCCTACTCACCCAAAACCTAGCATCAGCTGGGGCTCCCATTACACATACACCAGGTTCAATTTATTAGACTCACTACGTTCATTATTTTCATTTGTTACAGGTTCCAAAATCTTCGCTCTGATACCACTTTGTAACACCCCCATATTCAGAGGAGCCATAACTAGGCCTTCCTTAGCATATAAGGGCGTTACCATCTCGGTTGCCCGAGGATAGTAATTATCAAATGTCGATAACAGAACTATTATGTTATATTACAAGTGATTTAAACCAACAAACAAGATAAAGATACAACTCAAAGCTAAACTCTAAAGCTATCGAATCTCGTGAAGACTCATCCCTTCCCGGACTCCAGTTATCAACAACATCAACACCTGCTAAGACCGACTGCTCACCATAAGGGATCACGACAGACACATAACAAACAAACAACCACACAAGGTCAGTACTGAGATAAGATATGACAACAACAACATAGCTATTAACACGACACGACACTAACAATCTCACACACAATCACCATAATCCAAGCAACCTCTGTCACTGACTGTCCACTGGACCAGCCCTGCCAGTGGGGGACCGCAGCCGTTCCCACCTAAGCCCCGCTCATCATACCAAGCGATTACCCTGTCCATTAATGTGCACATCCCTTCTGTGGCGGGTTCCACAGAAGGCGAATCAAGGGCGTGAAGCCACTCCCGCAAGTGACTCCACTCAGGCGAGAACGCATCTCGAGAACCAGAGATAAACAATCACAATCACCGCCGTCACAATACAAATACGATATTAAACAATCACAATACAACCACAACAACCGACACACTAGACTATCTATAGAAACTGAGTAGGCGAACCTACCTTTAAGCAACTGCAACCAATCCATGCCGACATACAACATCTCCAGCAATCAAACAAAGCCTATAACCACAATACAATCATCTATTACTATCAAGCAAACCTTAACTGCAAAGATGAGGACACGGATGATGATTATGACATACCTATAAGGAGAAACCCAGCAAAAGACCGCTACCCGACTCAAGTGACGCTCTCCTAAGGCACAAGGATCTTCAAAAGGCTTCCATGGAGGTTTCATGGTGAAAGGAAGGGAAAGAGGCGACTGAAGGATAGGAGAAAAGTGACGGAAATGATTTGCGGATATAACAAAACGCGATATAAAACCCTCGCTGAAAACTCGGTACTCGATCGAGTACCCATCATACTCGATCGAGTGGCACCCTACTCGATCGAGTAACCTAGCTTCTCGATCGAGTAGCCTCTACTCTATCGAGTACCACTCTTAACACGTAACCCAAGATAGTTTTGGCACGCATTTCTAAGACTACTCCCGCTCCCAAGGTCAGTCAACGCTGGTCAAAGGGTCTCTAAAAGGGCGGGTATTACACTCATGGTTGGAACATTTGGTGATAAGGAATGTGTATATGGATTCGTAAAAGTATGTCGAGACTTGAAATGAAGTAGAAGGAATAAATATGTGAAATTTAGAGAAACGGTTTTAGCATGTGAATGAATGACATGATTACATGTTTATTATGTGGCAATCGAATTCCTGTTGATATATTTTCGTATGTTGGGGTAGAAAGCATGATAAGGGGATACTGTGTATCGTTTTTAACTCATTTAGCATGACTCGGCCGAGCAGGGCAGGTACTCGACCGAGTATGGGGTACTTGGCCAAGTAACCAGGCACTTGACCGAGTGTTGTTTGGCAGTAAGCAGTAGTTGCTACTGGATGTGTTTACTCGACCGAGTATTTAGGAATACTCGATCGAGTAGGGCATACTCGGCCGAGTGTTGTTTATACTTGACCGGGTATGCGTTTTCTGAATTTGAGGTCGGCTACTGGAGTCGACTACTCGACCGAGTATCAGTGATACTCGACCGAGTAGTCTTTATTCGAGCGAGTATTGTCTGGTACTCGGCCGAGTGCTTCTCTGGCGGAAGATTTTTATATTTTGAGCCGTAGGCTTTTGTGCTTACGTTTCTTGTCTCTTATCAGCTCAAAATGCCGCCTAAAAGAACTGCCGCGCAAATTCAAGCTTCTGAGATGACCATTGATGAGATTGCTCGTATGATTGAGCAACAAGATGCTCTTCTTGAGGCTCTTAAGAATGTGGGAAAGGGGACGGAGAAGCCGGTGGATGCTACTCAACTTAGCATCATCATTGCCCGTTTCAACCCTCCCACATATGAGGGTGTTGGGGAACCAAAGCTGCTTGAGAAATGGCACCGTGAGATGGAAAGTCTCATGGAAGTGGTCAAGTGTCCTGATGATATGATCGTTGAGCAGGTAGTATACTACCTGAGAGGTGAATTCGCCGTGTGGTGGCAAAATGTCAAGGAGGATGCTAGAGTTTACTACCAGGCTGAGGGTCTGGGGGCCATTCCTTGGTCAGGATTGAAGAGCGCTATGAGAGAGCAGTTTGTGCCGGAGCATATCCGACACAAGATGAGGTCTGAGTTCGATTCCTTCACCATGACATAGGAGATGACAGTCACTGAGTACTATCACCGGTTCCCAGAGTTATCTCGCTATGTTGAGGATATGCAGTTGGGACAATGGGGTTTGGCTCTCCGTTTCGAGAGGGGTCTATCTGCCAAGATTGTGAGCCAGCTGGGGTTGGTACTGACCTCAAGGAAGTGTATCTGAGAGCTAGTCAAGCTGAGAGGATGGTAGATCTCTCAAAAGAGATTAATGAAAGGGCTGCTGCCGAGAAAAGGAAGGTCGATAGTGGAAACAATAATCAGTCGGGCAACAAGAGGGGTAACTTCAATCACGCCAAGGCTTTTTCTGGTGGAGCTGGTTTCTCTGGGGGATCTCGTGGTTGGGGAAAGGCTGGTGGTCGGAGTTTGAGTGACAACTCCAACCTTACATGCTTCAACTGTGGTGGTGTAGGCCACAAGAGGCAGTAGTGCACAAGTGTTAAGACCGACGCAGGTTCGGGACCTTATCAAGGGAATTTCTCTCAGAGGCCGACTTAGAGCTTTGTTAGCAACTGACCGGGTGGATCATGGGGCAACAGTGGTGGACAGAATAACCAGGGCAGTTATAACCGTAGTGGTGGTGGGTCTTATCAGCGTCAGAACAACAGCGCCATCCAAGATTCGGCAGCCAAGCCGAGCACCTCCAATGCTTCGGTCCAAGGGGGAGGGCAGAAAAATAGTGGGAAGCTCTTTTTGATGGACAAGCAGGAAGCGCAGAATGATGCACATGTAGTCACCGGTACCTTTCTTGTTCATAATGTACCGTCTTTTGTTTTGTTTGATTCGGGGGCAACACATTCTTTTGTGTCTAGGAGTCATGCCTTGTCTATGGGTTTGGGGAAGTTTGAGATTGTAAAGGATGACGTGTTCATAACTTCTGGGAGTCTGTGTCGTGTCTCAAGTTGTATAAGGGAGTGTCTATGGTAGTTGGAGGGGTAGATTAACCGGTAGACCTGTTAGAGTTTCCTATGGATGGGTTTGAGGTGATTGTCGGGATGGATTGGCTAGGTAAGTATGATGCCAAGATAGATTATCGACAAAAGAAAGTGTCTTTAAGGGGTCCAAAGGGTGTTAGGGTGTCCTATAGAGGATTTGTGGTAATACCTAAGTGTAAGTTCATAGCTGTGATGACTTTAAAGTCATATCTGAGGAAGAAGTGCCCCTTGATTCTTTGTCATGTGAGAGATGGCCGAGTAGAGTCACAATCAGCTGCTGAGATACCTGTGGTGGGAGAGTTTGATGATGTCTTTCCTGAAGAGATACCGAGTTTGCTGCCAAAGCGGGATGTTGATTTCAGTGTGGAGCTTGAACCAGGAACAAGTCCTATATCCAAAGCACCTTACCGTATGGCACCTAAAGAGTTAGCTGAGTTGAAGAAACAGTTACATGAGTTGTTAGACAAGGGTTATATCTGGCCAAGTGTGTCACCTTGGGGAGCTCCAGTTTTGTTTGTGAAAAAGAAAGATGGGAGCATGAGGTTATACATAGACTACAGAGAGCTTAACCGTGTCACAGTGAAGAACAAGTATCCTCTGCCCAGGATTGATGACTTGTTTGATCAACTAAGTGGAGCAGGTGTATTTTCCAAGATTGATTTGAGGTCAGGTTATCACCAGTCGAGGATAGCAGATGAGGATATTCCAAAGACAGCATTCCGATATCGATATGGTCATTATGAGTATGTGGTGATGCCTTTTGGGTTGACCAATGCACCAGCAGCTTTCATGGATTTGATGAACCGGATCTTTACACCGTTCTTGGATCGGTTTGTGGTTGTTTTCATCGACGACATCTTATTCTATTCCAAGACTAAGGAAGAACGTGAGGAGCACTTGAGGATGGTTTTGCAGACTCTGAGAGAGAATCAACTCTATACCAAGCTATCTAAGTGCGAGTACTGGTTGGAGGAGGTGGCTTTTCTGGGTCATGTGATATCTAAGAAAGGGGTGTCTGTGGATCCTAGCAAGATTGAGGCCGTGACCAAGTGGGAATCACCAAAGAATGTTGCCAAGATTCGGACTTTCTTAGGCCTTGCAGGCTATTACAGGAGATTTGTAAAAGACTTCTCTACCATAGCACGGCCTATGACTGCCTTGATGAGGAAAGAGACCAGATTTGTTTGGGATGAGAGTTGTGAGACGGCATTTCAGACCTTAAAGGAACGTTTGACCACAGCTCCTATTCTAGCTTTGCCAGAGGGATGTGAGAACTTTGAGGTATACATCGATGCTTCAAAGAATGGCCTGGGTTGTGTTTTGATGCAGGCAGGAAAGGTTATAGCTTATGCTTCGAGGCAGCTAAAGCCATATGAGGAGAATTACCCTACTCATGATCTGGAGCTGGGTGCAGTTGTTTTTGCTATTAATATTTGGAGGCACTACTTTTATGGAGCAACCTTTAAGGTGTTTTCTGATCATAAGAGCCTAAAATATATCTACACTCAGAAGGAGCTTAACATGCGACAAAGACGGTGGATGAAGCTGATCGGAGATTATGATATGGAGATCATCTATCACGAGGGTAAGGCTAATGTTGTTGCAGATGCTTTGAGTAGGAAGAGCGTTCATTCGCTTTGTACGGCCATGTCTCTACTGAAGCTGAGGGATGAGATGTCTCGGATGGGGATACCATCGGGGATTTGACGATCGAGCCAGACTTATATAAGAACATCAAAAGTAAGCAAGAGCTTGATCCTAAGATTCAGGAATGGAAGTCAAGAGTGGAGACTGGGACAGTTTCCAGGTTTTCTATCCATACAGATGAGAGTGTTCGTTTTGATGGGTGGTGGTGTGTCCCTGAGGATACAGAGTTGAGGAGAGTGATCTTGTCAGAAGCTCACTGCACTCCATATTCGGTTCACCCGGGTGGTGACAAGCTCTACAAAGACCTTAACAAGACTTTCTGGTGGCCAAACATGAAGAGGGATGTAGCTGAGTTCGTGGCTAGATGTTTGACTTGTCAGAGGGTCAAGGGTGAACAAAGGAGACCGTAGGGTAAGATTCAGTCTTTAGAGGTACCTGAGTAGAAGTGGGAGTCAATCTCTATGGAGTTCATTGTGGGATTACCTAACATGATCTGGGTGATAGTTGATCGGTTAACCAAGTCAACTTACTTTGTTCCTATGAAAGATACCTGGTCTAAGATGCAGCTGGCATTGGGTTATAGGAGACATGTGGTACGGTTACATGGTATACCCAAGGATATCGTTTTCGATCGTGATGCGAAGTTCATATCCAAGTTTTGGCAGGAACTGCAAGAGTTGATGGGTACTACCTTGAAGATGAGTACAACTTTTCACCTAGCAATCAATGGTCAGACGGAGAGAACCATCAAGACCTTAGAGGACATGTTGAGGGCATGTGTCATGGAGTTTGGGGGCAGCTGGGAGGACAGACTTGATCTGATTGAGTTTTCATACAACAGTTATCATACGAGTATCGGGATGGCACCTTTTGAGTCTTTGTATGGTCGGAAGTGCTGAAGTCCAGTTTATTGGGATTATAGTTCTGAGGCTGTAGTTTTAGGACCACAGCTGGGATATGATATGGTTGAGCAAGTCTATATGATTCGGCAAAAGATGAGAGTAGCTCAAGATCATCAGAAGAGTTATGCCGATTTACACCGCAGGGACATAGAGTTCACAGTAGGTGACAAGGTCCTTTTGAAAGTGTCACCTATGCGTGAGGTAATGCGGTTTGGAAAGAAAGGTAAGCTAAGTCAGAATTTTATAGGTCCTTATGAGATTTTGGACCGTATAGGTGAGGTAGCCTACAGACTAGCCTTGCCACCGGCTTTGGATAGAGTCCACAATGTTTTTCATGTTTCACAGCTTCAGAAGTATGTGAGTGACCCGTCACATATACTTGAGATGGAGAATATTGAGCTTGATGAGTCCTTGTCCTATGCCGAGGTTCCTAAAGAGATTCTTGACCGCAAAGTTCGTAAGACAAGGAATGATGAGACTGTCTTACTCAAGGTACTTTGGTCTAATCACAATGTGGAAGAGGCCACATGGGAACCCAAGGAGGCGATGCGAGAACGTTTTCCTAAACTTTTTGATCAGGTATGTTTGGTTACGGGAACGTAACCATTGTCTTTTTAGGGGGGGGGGGGGAGGGTAGGAGATGGTCGCGTGTATGTTTTGTCTTACTTTGAGTCGGGATAGTAGGTCTTCTGATGCTTTGTGTAGTTCTTGGGTGTTTTTAAGTGTTCGTTGGGAAGTCTTTTTGTGTTTGTTGTGTGTCTTGTTTTAGAGTAGAGTGTGAACTTCGAGACGAAGTTCTTTTTAAGGGGGGAAGACTGTAATACTACTGATTTTATAAGCTAAGTACTCGACCGAGTAGAGCCTACTCGGCCGAGTATTGTCAAGAGTGTAGTCAGTTTGGGTTCTGCCGAGGAATACTCGGCCGAGTATAGTGAATACTCGACCGAGTATACACTTTACTCGACCGAGTATCCGGTCTGGCGAGTAATATTTCAGCGGTTTGATGCGGGAGTGTTTACGGTTATTTAATTGTGAAATCAGTTTCTAAACGTCATTTGCAACCCTAATCATTTTACGATACTCTACTCACTCCCTAATCTTCCACTGTGTGTGTGCGATTGTGGTAATCCTTGCGTTCAATATTTCGTTCTACTGTTAGTAAGTCCTTATTTCCCATGTCATTTATGCTATTTTAGGGTTTACTATATATATAGAATTGGGGAAAAGGGGATTGTGCAATGTGTAATTGTGCCATGTGGTTATTGTATAGGAGAAGACTTCATAGAGGAGCCTTTCTAATTGTCCGGTTTCCGTATTGCTGTTGTTGCTAAGGTAGGGTTTCTCCTACTCAGTACTGTTAATTGATTAAAATTGCATATGTTTCATAATTGTTGTTATCTGCTGATCATCGGAGGATGGGTGTTGTGGTGACGGTGTTGGTGTGGTTGTGATGTGATGGTTGTGGGCTGTGACAGCTGTGATGCTGTAGTGTGTGTGATTGTGGTGGAGTCACTTGCGGGAGTGGCTTCACACCCTAGTTCGCCCTCCGTGGAACCCGTCACGGGAGGGGATATGCACATTAACGGACAAGGATTGTTAGTCGGTCGTTGATGAGCTGGACTTGGTGGGGATGGGCTGCGGTCACCCACTGGCGGAGTGGATTACCTGTTGCGATGGGTAATCTGGCAGGACTACACACTTCGGTGTGTAGTCGGTTACTGTGGAGAATGATCAGCCGGTTTCATTGTTTGTTTGTCTTATATTGATTGAATGGTACTGACCCCGTTGTTGTTGTTGTTTGTGGAATCTGCTGTGATCCATTCGGGGATGGTGAGCAGGCTTGACAGGTATTGCTTTTGGTGAGCATGGGTAGTCATAGGGGAGTCGTCTTCACCAGTTATAGCATCACAGTCTTGAGTCTTAGTTATGACTTTATAGCTTTTGGTTGTTGGATTTATTTTATTGGTTTGGATTGGATTTTGTCGATGTAAACATTTACACTCTTCATTTTTCTAATAAATGTGTTAGGACAGATGATTTTGATATATACTAACCTCGGGCAACCGAGATGGTAACACTTTTTCATGGCTAGGTGGTCCTGGGCACCTTGGTATGAGGGGGTGTTACAGGTATGCAGGAGGTGTGTCGTGTATAGGGACGGGTCACTAGTGTCCAAAAAATTGTAAGACAAGTCTGACATGGGAGTGTTGGCGGCATAGGAAAAAACCGACTCATTGAAAGTAACATGTCAGGCTATAATGGTCTTACGAGTGGACATATCGAAGTATAGGTAGCCTCGATGGTTGGACGGGTAAACAATAAAGACACAGGGAGTAGTACGAGCATCAAGCTTGTGTATACTTGACACGGGTAAGTATGGATAACATAGACACCCAAAGGTGTGAAGATGAGAGTATGATGGAGACCTAAGATAAAGACTAGAGGTCGGAGATGACAATTTTTTGGCCTTGCTCGGAAGAATATTATGCAGGTATGTCGCTATTGAGAGGGCATAATGCCACATTGATGGGGGAGAGATGGGCGTGTATAAGGAGTGTGAGAACAATATTGTTTATTGTGCGTATTTTTCGCTCAGCCTTACCATTTTGTGGGGAGGTTTGAGGACAAGAGAGACAGAATAACATACCTTTCTGTTTGAAAAATTCGTGAAATGAGGAGTTGTTGAATTCACGACCATTGTCACACTGTATGGTCTTAATGGGTCGATTAAACTGTGTTTGAATGATGTTATGAAAATTTATAAAGACAGAAAATACTTCGGACTTATGTTCAAGCGGGAACGTCCATACAAAATTGGTATAATCATCTAAAAACAAGATATAAAACCGGTGACCCATAGTGTTTAAAACAGGCGACGTCCACAAATCACTATGAACGATATCAAACGGTGAGACGGTATGAGATGTAGAAGTCAAAAAAGGCAATTTAATATGTTTTCCGAGCTGACAAGAATGGCAAAAATTGTCTTTCAAATTACTACATGAAATAGAGTTATTATTGCGTAAAATAGAAAATATTGCCGGTCTAGGGTGTCCTAACCGACTGTACCAAGTAGGTGCGGAAATGGCAGTGAACGCTTGAGGTGGCGCGGGTTTTGAGGAGGACGAGTCAAGTACTGGGTATATGTCGCCCGTACTACTGCGTCTCATAATTGGCTTCCCCGTCTGCAAGTCCTTCAAAGTAAAACCAAAAGAATCAAATTCAACTGATACATTATTGTCGGTGGTGAGTTTGCGTACGAAAACCAAATTCTTAATTATATCCAGGGCATGAAGAACATTTTTTAAGACAAGGGGAGGGAAAGTTTTTGCACCACAACCCAAAATTGGAATTTCAGTACCATTACCAACGATTATCCTACGATTACCGCTCAAATTAAAATAAGAAGAGAGGGTACCTTCGTTTGAAATGGTGTGGCTTTCGCGGTGTCAGTATTGCCAGACATGATGAAGGAAGGAAGATGGGCTTGTTGGAGAAAGAATAAAGAAGATTTGAGATGAATTAGAGAATTAGGAAGAGGATCAAAGAAAGGGTGATACCATGAAAGAGTTTGAATCCTTGATCTGTTTCATTCATATCGTTCATCATATATACAAGATGTACAACATTCTAGACCCTATAATTTGCCTTAACAGGAAGCTACAATATAGGAGAAAATCATAACAAATATTACAAAGAATATTTACATAATATCACTAGAATATTTGCATATTCTAATAGATAGTGTTATATTCTTTTCATATACATTTAAACTTTTTCAACACTCAAAAAATTTTAAACTAAGTGTTTGTGAAACTATTGCATGAACAAATACAATAACATCATATATAGGTCTCCTGCTCATCACTCATTTTGTTGACTACATGTTAATCTATATAAAATAATAAAACAAAAACCTCTAAATGATTCCTTTCCCGCCTAACTCTACACATGAACTAAACATTCAGCGTAGAGCACTTAACCTAAAGCCCTAATACACACACACTCTGCCACTTTTATTTTTGCCATCTTCTTTTACAAAATTACTCCATATCATCTATTCATCTGCCTAATGGTGTCCTCTACTTTCATATTTGCCTCTTTCAATTGTTTATACTTCTTCCGAATTTCAGGTTATATATTGCAACTCCGTAAGGTAGATTACTCGGTTTACCCTTCATAAAACCGTTTATTCCTTTTTCGTTTCATTATTGTTGAATTCTCATATTGAATAGTAATGAATTTGTCATCAAAAAACCAGTGGATCTCAATATGATTTTCTCTGCATCAAATTAGATTGTGGAATGATAGTTGATCGCTCGAATTAATAAGATGCATGAACTAGCTAGAGGCAAGATATTTGTTTTACTGTTACTGCTTGTAGCACATATAATTTGTTTGACGAAGTTCATACGGAGATTATCGAAGCTAAATCATGATTCTTCGCTTTTTGTGTATTGAGATTCATAGAACATGTGAAATGTTTGATGAAATGTGTAGATACCTGTATCCGTCGATATTGGAATTTATAGAGAACCCGACAAACACCCGATGATGATAGGACACATGTATTTATTAGTTGTCATTGTCATTATTTGGGTTCGTTTTACGATGTAGAATGAGCGTTGTCGACGGAGTATTTTATTAATTTAAATGATATTTAAATTAAAGCTTTTTTAAGGTGAATTCATTTTACTTTATTTTGAATTTATTTTCTCAAGTTTATTTTATTGAAAATAAAATAAATAATTAATTTGAAAAATCATTTTATGAGTGTATTTGATTTGAAAAATCATTTATTTTAATGTGTTAATCGATTTGAAAAATCGAATTTGAAAATCGAAAACTCGTTTTAACCACGCGTTTTGGAGCTCGATTATAGCTCGGTTTTTGAGCCCGTTTTCTTTACGAGTTGGCACGAATCTCGAGTACACTAACCAACCTAGGCCTCTACCCATCCAACCCCAGTTCGAACCCCCATACCCACGTCCCAAATCTCGCCCCAAACATACACAAAACAGCCCAACTCTTTCCCCTTACCCGCGTTAGCCCTTCCCCTCTTCCAACCCGTTTTGTGTGCTTCAAAGCTTGACCCAAACCCGCCACAACCAACCCAATTCTTGCTCCTCATTACCCACAACAACCCATCACTAAACCCACCACGAAACCCATCCAATTCCCGTCCCAAATACTCCATAAACAGCCCCGCAAATAACACAAGCGACCCCCCATTTTGCGTGCTCAAACCCGAGTCCAAAACCCGCTCCAAACACCACTTAAATCCGTGCCCATTAACCCTAAAACATACCCTAGTATCCTACCCATATTACCTTAGCTTAACCACCAAGCAAACCCCCCATACAAACCCTAAAAACCCCACGAATTAGCTGATGGACAGCAGCTATGCGAAACAGGCCCGACTGCTTGTTGCCCTACTTCTACCCTTCGAAACTCCTTATAAATACCCCCTCTTCACCATACTTTCATTCCTATAAGTTCTCCATACCTACTACCGTCATTCACAAGCTTTAAACTCCAGAAACAAACCCTAATTGCCTCCCAAAAACCCTCGACAAAACCGACTTACAAACTGAGAATCAGTTTGTGTGTCCTCTTTGAAACCGTTCGTTCAACCATCAAACCTCCATTAAAATTCGAGTTTCTTGTTCCAAATTAACCACACAACATCCATCTACATCTTAGACAAAGATTTACGAGCCAAATTGCCCTTGAGAGTACACGAATCCCCTCGAAAAACAGAGTGTTATACACTCTGTTTTCGCGGCTTTTCCTGTCTGTCCAGTTCTGTTTGTGCTCGTTTTTCGTGCCCAATAACTCAAAACGAGCAGGGATTGTTTTAAGATCTCTGTTCTCCTCTTTTTCTAGTTTTCAAAACATCTTTTAAATTGATTTTTCACCGTGAAACGAGAGAGAAATTGCAGTTTGAAAGTTGCTGTCCAGATTTGCAAAAAAACGTGTTATTGCTTTGTTCCTTCGTCGACGACGGCCTCTCGAGATAAAATCTACGATCGATTACGACCCAAGACGGTGTCAACGATACATGTAGGTTGAGGGTGCATCCAATCCTCCTCTTCTCCCTTTTATTTCGTTTTTTTATGTTTGTTTTTTATTGTTTCGTTTTATTTTGTTTATCGTTTGTTATCATTAACTATGAAACTAGTTTAGTCCGAGTATGAGTTAAAGTACCACCACGAACACCCGCGTTGACTTGAGATGGGAAAGAAATCCGCCACATCGGTCGGTCGTACACCCCGTCTCATTTACATATCCTCGTGTTCAAGGTAGGGCATTAATAAAACGATTTCTAACTTCGTTCCTCGCTTTTGACCCCTCTCTTGTTTCGTTTAATTCGACCTGCCCAAGGACCATTCACATGTTAGTTCGACCTCTGATTGTTAACATATGACTCATTTAGATGACATTAGATCAATTTAATAACCTAATTAGACACGTTAGGTGGCTTCGACACAAGCATTAAAATCAACTAACAATTACAGAACTTAATTGAATGCATCTTTCTCTTTCACATAATTTCTCGCTAGTATAAGAGTGCGTGATTAGCACCTTCTTATTAACACTCGATGAGTTAAATTAATTAGCGAACTTGACCTAATTCGACCCTTTAGGCCGTGTAGAGCACCCGGTTTTAGGCAAAGCTTTCTGACCTCTTTTATCATCGTTTTCTAATGTACATCCCGCATCGCTTCGCAAATCTATATAACCTAATGAATTTAACCTAGGAACTAGGGTGGACGTGGCTTTAGGCCGTGAGGTTGGCCGTGCCTTTTCTTGTTTCGTTTGTTTTATATCATTTGCTCTTTGTCGTTTCGTAGCTTGTAATTTATAGTTTGTTCATCGAGTTGTAACTTTCAAGTTTGTTTTACTTTTATCGAGTCAAAACTTCTTCAAAAACCTTAGTCTTGTTTGGTTAGATGGTTGTGGCCCAATGCATGTAAGAGCGTAGTAAATCGCATGTTGTTCAAAGCAACATGGCCTGATTTATGCTAATGCATGCTTTGGCGTGTGACCCAATGTCTAATTCGGTAAGATTAAGCGAAAGCACGCATTACGAGGAGTGACCCAAGGCCGTGAGTCATGTAAGCCGTGGGCCACCCCCCTTGTGCACGTTTCCCTAGGCCGAATTGGCCGTGTAATGTGTCGTGTACGGTTTTGTGTATAGCGTTGTATTTTAGATCAAGTTGTATCTTTAATTTATCGTTGTGTCGGCATGAAATGCCTGGGTTGTAATAGGGTAGATCCCAACGGCTCCCCCATTCCCCCTAAGCCTTGTTTGCTTTGTTTTGTATGTTGTTAGATCAATCAACCCACATGCTAAATTACAACTTTGACAAAGTTAGTTTAGTTGCATCTAAATCGACATAGAAACTTCACATGTTAGGGTTTTAAAACGATGTTTGCATATCATATATCGTAGTAGCTATGACCTTGTTTGAAATCCGACACTTGACTTAGTAGAGGCCGTTATTGACGGGCGGGGTTAGGTGTCCTTATGGGCTTCCTAACACGTACCCTCACCCCTTACTCAAGATCTATGGTTTGTGGATCCGTCTAAATACCATTGGATTACGAGAGTCATTCAAATCGAGTGATATAGGGTACAAGTCTTTATCTTTAATCACTCGTAGTCGATTGGCTTTATGCTTTTCGATGAAAGGTGTAAAGTTGACTTGAACGGTTCCAAGTTCCCATAAAACTTGGTGGCGACTCTAACTTGTCTTAATTCGATTCGAAAGAACCTCGAGTCGATAATGCCTAGTGTGGATCCCGCGGACGCAGATTCAGGGCCTTGTCCACGATTTGGCGACTCATTGGGAAAAGAGGACTAGTTACACTTTGTTTCTAGGGTCTTTTCCTCCGAGGTGAAACTTGAAAAGAAAGTGTTGGAAAGTAAAACATTACTCATAGTGCTACGATTCATGCATAAACCCTTAAGGACTTTCCCGGGCCGTCCCAGCGTTTCTTTGTGATGCGTGGGGGGCGACGTCCCACTATGCCAGGAACTCGCACATTGCTTGCTTCCGCTCCGCCTCGTCGTGGTTCTTGATGGTGGGGATGCTCTTCTAGGTACTCTACCTAAAGGCCCTTGCTCTATAAGACCCAAAAAGGATGGAGGGCATAGACCTTCTTGTAGAAGACTTGCCGAGACTTAGAGATGTCTAGGAGCATACATCCTTATAACATGAGAATGACAATGTGCGAAATGAATTTCCCGAGTCTTTTCAAAACTTTCCGTATCAATTTCAAAACCGAACTTTTGGACAACTTACTTTCAAAATAGCATGGTTTTAAAAACGCGGAATGCTGTCCAAGTAGGACCAGAGTTTTCGGCCAAAAATAAGCTTTTATAGCCGACATGCTGCCCATTTCAAATCTCATTTTCAAATCGATTATTCGTTTTTTTTCAAATTCAATCCAAAATATTTCTCGAGCCTTAACCAAGCATGAAATGCGTCGAGTCGTGTCCGGGTCTTGGCCGTGTTTGGCTAGGCATGTTTCGTTCTAAGAGTCTAGAACCCGACCTTGTTGGGTCGCCCAAGCTCACCTCTTGGGATTCGAGTCATGTTGGTCCACTTTTTTGTCTAGGATAGTCCACATAAATGTCCAAGCTAGGCCATTGTGGACGTTTCATACGAACCTATGGGCTATGTTAGTCCAATCACGGGTTTAGTCACACCGAGTCCGGTTTAGAACCGAATTATGATGATTCGGGTCGTGTCATTTTGTCGAGTCCAAATGAATCAAGGTCTAAATCCAACCGTGAGTCGAACCTTTTGGTTAATCAGTCTCAAGTCGAGTCTTTGTTTGAGTCAAGTTGGTGTCATGTCCTTAAGTGTGCAGGGGCTCTTACATTCGAATATTGACTCAGTTCGGGGTTTTCTTGTAGAAAGGCCGCCAAAAACCCGACGTCAAGCAATGGAAGATGCTGTTAACAAACTCACCGAGGCCGTGAACCTCATGATGACCCGAATGGATGCAATCGAATCTAAGGCTGGTGAAGATTCCCCTCCATCTACCCCGCCTCGATGATCCGGAGAAACGGTTCAAGTTCATCGAAGACCGTCTCAAACTCTCCCGGGGAAGAACATCCACTATGAAAATGCTAGGGCCTATGCCCCGATTCAGGATAAGTTGCCCACGAACATGGTACTCACCGACATCCCAAAGTTCAAGGGCACCGAAGATCCGATCCACCATGTTAAGGCCTATAAAGGGTACTTAGCATCAAGGGAGTACCTGCCGACATGCTCTCTCCAAATTTTTGCCCAATCTCTGGATGAACACCCGAAGGCGTGGTTCTATAATCTTGACCTTAAGAACTTCCCCACTTTCGAAGATATTACGGTGGAGTTCTGTAAGCACTATGCTGATAATGTCGAGATTCAAACCAACATAAGAACATTGGAGGTGATGACACAGAAAGACAAAGAAGGCTTTACTGAATTCCTTGCAAGATGGCGCGCTGAAAGCGTGAAATTAGCCAAGAAGCCTGACGAAGTTGAAATGGTAGATAAGTTCGTAAAGAATCTACGACCTATTTACCGCAATGCTCTGAAATACCAGAATTTTGGCTCTTTCAAAGAATTGATAAGAATCGGGATAAAGGTAGAAGATGATGTCATAAGGGCAGAGGCTGAAAAGCCGAAAGGGTACCAAGGGGCCTCATCGTCTAAGGGCAAGGCCCCAGCAACCGCCCATATTGATAAAGCCATCAATCTCTTAGAAGGGCAATCGAAGAAGTCGCAGCGCCAAACACCTAGGGAATTCACCGATATCGGATGCACTTATACATATGCTCTCCAAAGGCTCATAGCCCAAGGAAAGCTGAAGCCTATTGGTCCAACTCCGGACCCTCCCGCTGATCAACAAGGTAAATGGTATAAACCAAATGCCTATTGTGCCTTTCATCAAGGGAAAGGCCATGATACTGAAAGGTGCTATCGACTGAAGCACAAAATCCAAGACATGATTGAGAATGGAACACTCCCAATCCCAACTGTTAAACCCAATAACATCACCAATCCATTTGGCGATCACGCCAACTTTGTTTCTGTCGAAGACAATGCCGATTATTCCCATCTTATCCGCCCATGTCACTTGAAAGGGGTGTTTATCAGGAAAATATTTGTGGATTGCTTTGAATTCTTGCCAAACCCGAAGAATGAAATTCAAGTCGGGAGTCTCGCTCTAGAATGTACTCCTCTCGTTAACGAAGTTAATAAAGGACAATTCGATTCACCAACCTTCATAACTGGCGTAGATCCTCAGAGGACTACCTCAAGATGGAGGCAGACCATTAAATGGATCAAGGACTAGAACCGAGCATCTAAGCTGACAGCTGAACAAGAGAAAGCTCAAGACCAGATTTGAAAATTATGAGTCGGGATCTGTTTTCTTATCTTAGTCGAGTCGAGTCTAGGACTTTCGTTTCTTGAATTTGAGTCGTTTGTTCCGCGATGACCTAGGGTGTGTCCTAGGAATCATTCCTTTGAGTCTGTTAAACATTTGTCATTCCAATAAAAGTTACAGTTTCGTTTCCAAATATGTCTTGTTTCCAATCCTCAATCATTCCGAAATATGATAAAATGCACAACACACTCAAAGGCATCCCTGGGGTAGAAATATGTCCCGTTTCAAAATGTAAGGATACTTTAGGATCCCGTGTCTGTTTCCTTTACCTATTCCATGTCTGGCGGTAGAAAACCTCCATCAGAACCAGTGCTTATGACAAGCTTTTAGATGATTCTTTGACGAACCCGGACTAGCTCCTTGTTTCCCGATCGATGATGGAAGGCAAGCCCATCCCTAACAAAATCATCCTATCTCGAAGAGAGAAGATATCAACCCGTTCTAACAAGGAATTGTTAGTTCTTACCTAAATTAGTTGGCGAAGCCCAGTTTTCAAGGTGTATCCATTTATGACTAAGAGAATGAATAGAAGACCATTTTCAAAGAGAGAAAAAAAGATGAAAAAGAATGAAAAAATGAGAAAAAGAGAAAAATTGGAAAAATGAAAAAAAAAAAATGAAAAAAAGAAAAATGAAAAAAGATGAAAGAAAAAGAAAAAAAGAAAAAAGATGTTGAAGTTATTACGGAATGCTTTTTGGTTGAATGTCGAAGTTACGGAAGCCAGAATTCAAGTCAAGTACCCATAGTTGAGGTTCAATGGGCGAAGCCCAAAAGCGTAAGTAGTGACCTCTTTACCCTCTAAGTCCTTCCTGAGACGGTTACAAGGGGATAGTCAGGAGTTTTGAGAATCATTCCGCTTGTGCTGTTACACCCAGCCTTTAGGGTCCAGATATGGAGATTTGAACCCACATTGTTTTCCAACCCATTTGCACTTGGATTTCATCAAAACCGAGACACCTTTTCCAACCACGATGTAAGCCATAACCCGTTAGCCTTAGCACCACAAAACGAACCTTTAGAATGATGGTTTACCTTTCAAACCTATTTTTACCAAGCTCCACATCCAAAAAGATCCAAGCCTTTTTGTACCAACCCTAAACACGGGATTTAACGGTACCTTACAGGCTAGAATGGGATACGACATGATACCTTAGGTGAAACCTTTGAGTGTGTACACACTATCAAAATGCCATGTTTATGCACCTTGATCGAACTACGTCGGATTTGATTTCGCTCCACGCGAATACGTAGGCAGTCCTTCAGAATAAGGGATTCAATCCACTCATCAACCAAGTTGTCATCTTGTAAGTTCTTAAGGGTCTTAGCCAAGTCCAAATGAAGCCACCTTTATTTGAGTCGGTCTTAGTACTCGATGTAAGCTAGGATGAGGATATAGGTTCGGATGAATAGTATCGAGTCTCAGAATGAGCTTTATCTAACGGTGTAGGCAAAGATGCTGAGTCACATAGATGTGGGTTTGTGTTGGGAACAGAAAATATGAAAAACCCGCTGAAAAGAAAGAAGGCGTGGAAGAAAATTAGTAAAAGCCCGCTGAAAAGAAAGAAGGCGGTGGCAAGAAATGATGAAAACTCGCTGAAAAGAAAGGAGGCGAGGAGAAGAGTGACAGAATGTTCCCAACAGGAGTGATGTGTGCTGTCTAAGTGTTCTCTTAAAAACAGTCTGTGTTTAGTGTCTGGGCGAAGCCAACGTTGTTGCTCCGTGAGTTTAATCCACCTTGTCCATGCCAAGTGATCTTGATTCCCATGTGCCCTTGGGAGCACGCCCATGCCATACGATATCTCTGTCTCAAGTCTGATGGCCTTGTGATTCCCATTTGCCATCTTTTGGCGCCAGAATGGCCAATTTACATTTCTACCCCCAGCGAGTCAATAATTGAATTAAAACCCGTGCACACTTACGGTTTTATTTTCCTTTTTGTTTTACGGTAGAGGGCTATGCCCACGTTATTTATGGGTCATACAGAATGTCCGAGTCGCATTTCGTGCTCACCCATCAAGGTTCGATTTCAAAATGCCAAATTTTTCAGAATTCCGAAATTTCAAAAACTTTTTGCGAATTATGGATAGATGATCCAAGTCAAGGTTCAAACCTCAAAGTTCAAAATCAAAATGATTCGTTTCAAATTCAAATTTCGGGTCGATGGCCCAACATCCAAGGGATTCATTTCAAATTCAAAATTTGGGTCGATGGCCCAATTATTCAAAATTTTCAACTTGTTCAAATTTCGGGTCGATGACCCAGTCATTCAAAATTTAATTTTAGGTCGACGACCCAGCATTCCAACACTTCAACTTCAAACCTCGGGTCGATGGCCCAATTTTGTAAGTGATGACAAATTCAAAATTCGGGTCGATGGCCCAATTATTCAAAATTTTCAAATTCAATTTTCGGGTCGATGACCCAATCTTTCAAATGGTCCAATTTCAAGATCGATGATCCAAATGTGCTTAAGTGATGATTATTGCTTGTACATTTTCTATGTTTCAAATATAGCAGGATATGCTTCAACTGGGGGCTCTAAAGTCTTCGACTTTAGAGCCATCACAAATGGGGCTCTGAAGCGTTGGCTTCGAGACCATTATCAAGATGTAAAGGATGACATCCACCAAGAATTCAATTCAATACAAGAGTATGAAATGGAAGAATTCCGTAGCTGAAAGCAAATGATGAAAGTGGCGGCAACCTCCTCGGAAAGTCCCGTCCCATTTTGACACCTGCCAGCAGATGATAAGCTTTGGGCAAGTGTCAGCAGATGATGAATTTTGGACAGGTGCCAGCAGATGATAAACTTTGGGCATGTGTCAGCAATTGCCGAACTACGACGCGGGTTTGATTCCGTCAGAAACGAATACGTAGGCGCCTAAGGATAAGGCTCAATCCATCATATATGCAACTTTATGGGTCGACGACCAACAATGACAATTTGACGCAACAGAAGCAAGAGTTAATCCCCGACGAAGTTTCAGGTATGATCTCTTCTTATGGCTGGCGAGCTTACATACGCAAGTCTAATGGACTATAAACGACCCGCAGAATCCTCAGGTCGAGAGGGACCTGGGGTATACTTTGACTTTCGCCTTGTCCAAGCCTCAGTCAAAGTGGGGGCTCTGTAGATACCCGTATCCGTCGATATTGGAATTTATAGAGAACCCGACAAACACCCGATGATGATAGGACACATGTATTTATTAGTTGTCATTGTCATTATTTGGGTTCGTTTTACGATGTAGAATGAGCGTTGTCGATGGAGTATTTTATTAATTTAAATGATATTTAAATTAAAGCTTTTTTAAGGTGAATTCATTTTACTTTATTTTGAATTTATTTTCTCAAGTTTATTTTATTGAAAATAAAATAAATAATTGATTTGAAAAATCATTTTATGAGTGTATTTGATTTGAACAATCATTTATTTTAATGTGTTAATCGATTTGAAAAATCGAATTTGAAAATCGAAAACTCGTTTTAACCACGCGTTTTGGAGCTCGATTATAGCTCGGTTTTTGAGCCCGTTTTCTTTACGAGTTAGCACGAATCTCGAGTACACTAACCAACCTAGGCCTCTACCCATCCAACCCCAGTTCGAACCCCCATACCCACGTCCCAAATCTCGCCCCAAACATACACAAAACAGCCCAACTCTTTCCCCTTACCCGCGTTAGCCCTTCCCCTCTTTCAACCCGTTTTGTGTGCTTCAAAGCTTGACCCAAACCCGCCACAACCAACCCAATTCTTGCTCCTCATTACCCACAACAACCCATCACTAAACCCACCATGAAACCCATCCAATTCCCGTCCCAAATACTCCATAAACAGCCCGCATATAACACAAGCAACCCCCCTGTTTTGTGTGCTCAAACCCGAGTCCAAAACCCGCTCCAAACACCACTTAAACCCGTGCCCATTAACCCTAAACCATACCCTAGTATCCTACCCATATTACCTTAGCTGAACCACCAAGCAAACCCCCCATACAAACCCTAAAAACCCCACGAATTAGCTGATGGACAACAGCTATGCGAAACAGGCCCGACTGCTTGTTGCCCTACTTCTACCCTTCGAAACTCCTTATAAATACCCCCTCTTCACCATGCTTTCATTCCTCTAAGTTCTCCATACCTACTATCGTCATTCAAAAGCTTTAAACTCCTGTAACAAACCCTAATTGCCTCCCAAAAACCCTCGACAAAACCGACTTACAAACTGAGAATCAGTTTGTGTGTCCTCTTTGAAACCGTTCGTTCAACCATCAAACCTCCATTAAAATTCGAGTTTCTTGTTCCACATTAACCACACAACATCCATCTACATCTTAGACAAAGATTTACGAGCCAAATTGCCCTTGAGAGTACACGAATCCCCTCGAAAAACAGAGTGTTATACACTCTATTTTCGCGGCTTTTCCTGTCTGTCCAGTTCTGTTTGTGCTCGTTTTTCGTGCCCAATAACTCAAAAAGAGCAGGGATTGTTTTAAGATCTCTGTTCTCCTCTCTTTCTAGTTTTCAAAACATCTTTTAAATTGAATTTTCACCATGAAACGAGAGAGAAATTGCAGTTTGAAAGTTGCTGTCCAGATTTGCAAAAAAACGTGTTATTGCTTTGTTCCTTCGTCGACGACGGCCTCTCGAGATAAAATCTACGATCGATTACGACCCAAGACGGTGTCAACGATACATGTAGGTTGAGGGTGCATCAAATCATCCTCTTCTCCCTTTTATTTCGTTTTTTTATGTTTGTTTTTTATTGTTTCGTTTTATTTTGTTTATCGTTTGTTATCGTTAACTATGAAACTAGTTTAGTCCGAGTATGAGTTAAAGTACCACCACGAACACCCGCGTTGACTTGAGATGGGAAAGAAATCCGCCACATTGGTCGTTCGTACACCCCGTCTCATTTACATATCCTCGTGTTCAAGGTAGGGCATTAATAAAACGATTTCTAACTTCGTTCCTAGCTTTTGACCCCTCTCTTGTTTCGTTTAATTCGACCTGCCCAAGGACCATTCACATGTTAGTTCGACCTCTGATTGTTAACATATGACTCATTTAGATGACATTAGATCAATTTAATAACCTAATTAGACACGTTAGGTGGCTTCGACACAAGCATTAAAATCAACTAACAATTCTGTAACTTAATTGAATGCATCTTTCTCTTTCACATAATTTTTCGCTAGTATAAGAGTGCGTGATTAGCACCTTCTTATTAACACTCGATGAGTTAAATTAATTAGCGAACTTGACCTAATTCGACCCTTTAGGCCGTGTAGAGCACCCGGTTTTAGGCAAAGCTTTCTGGCCTCTTTTATCATCGTTTTCTAATGTACATTCCGCATCGATTCGCAAATCTATCTAACCTAATGAATTTAACCTAGGAACTAGGGTGGACGTGGCTTTAGGCCGTGAGGGTGGCCGTGCCTTTTCTTGTTTCGTTTGTTTTATATCATTTGTTCTTTGTCGTTTCGTAGCTTGTAATTTATAGTTTGTTCATCGAGTTGTAACTTTCAAGTTTGTTTTTACTTTTATCGAGTCAAAACTTCTTCAAAAACCTTAGTCTTGTTTGGTTAGATGGTTGTGCCCCAATGCATGTAAGAGCGTAGTAAATCGCATGTTGTTCAAAGCAACATGACCTGATTTATGCTAATGCATGCTTTGGTGTGTGACCCAATGTCTAATTCGGTAAGATTAAGCGAAAGCACGCATTACGAGGAGTGACCCAAGGCCGTGAGTCATGTAAGCCGTGGGCCACCCCCTTGTGCACGTTTCCCTAGGCCGAATTGGCCGTGTAATGTGTCGTGTACGGTTTTGTGTATAGCGTTGTATTTTAGATCGAGTTGTATCTTTAATTTATCGTTGTGTCGGCATGAAATGCCTGGGTTGTAATAGGGTAGATCCCAACGGTTCCCCCATTCCCCCTAAGCCTTGTTTGCTTTGTTTTGTATGTTGTTAGATCAATCAACCCACATGCTAAATTACAACTTTGACAAAGTTAGTTTAGTTGCATCTAAATCGACATAGAAACTTCACATGTTAGGGTTTTAAAACGATGTTTGCATATCATATATCGTAGTAGCTATGATCTTGTTTGAAATCCGACACTTGACTTAGTAGAGGCCGTTATTGACGGGCGGGGTTAGGTGTCCTTATGGGCTTCCTAACACGTACCCTCACCCCTTACTCAAGATCTATGGTTTGTGGATCCGTCTAAATACCATTAGATTACGAGAGTCATTCAAATCGAGTGATATAGGGTACAAGTCTTTATCTTTAATCACTCGTAGTCGATTGGCTTTATGCTTTTCGATGAAAGGTGTAAAGTTGACTTGAACGGTTCCAAGTTCCCATAAAACTTGGTGGCGACTCTAACTTGTCTTAATTCGATTCGAAAGAACCTCGAGTCGATAATGCCTAGTGTGGATCCCGCGGACGCAGTTCCCGAGGGCCTTGTCCACAAAATGCCGCATAGAATTATTGTTCCGGATATCATTGTAAGACAATCATTAGTGTATATTGTACCGTATTAGCTTGGACCTGATCCCGTGTCTAAGCAATATTTATTGTGTAAGACCGTCTCACAATTGTAAAAAATAACTCATTTATTAGCAATAAATAAACAACTTTGTTACCAATGTGGACCGTCTTACGGTATAAAACCGTCTTATACTATAATTTGTGTATCCTAAGATATAATACTGAATTACTCAAGGATATTGATATTTTATATGTTTGTGGTGAAGACGATTACTTCATTTTATCTAAACAAGGTATGTCAAAGACGCTTAAGTAACTAAATAATGTATGAATGTGACTATAGGGGGGGGTATGGATGACATACCAAACTTAAAATGAAGGGTTCCTAACTCACCACCGACAATAATGTATCTGTTGAATTTGATTCTTTTGGTTTTACTTTGAAGGACTTAAAATGACGTTACACATTTCTGTTTCGTCAAAGAGCTTTCATCACTTTCGAGCACGAGGCTAGGACACCCTCCTTACACATTTTGTTTGGATTGGTATCCCTCTCGCAAATCGGGGTTTGATTGCTTGGTGTGTAACCCACCCTCTAAGCCAAAACCCGTGTCAGCATTATGCATAAAATAATGAAACTGTGAGTGCTTATGTGCTATATGATCATAAGTCCTTCCGTGTCATTTTCAAACTTTCAAAAATACCCTTTTGCGCCGTTATAATGTCCATTTAAAACCTCGGTCTTTCGCCGACCGTTGCACGCCTTTCTAGGCCGTCGTAATGACGATTTTCAAACCCGGTGTTTATAACCATTTCAACACGCCTTTCTAGGCCGTCGTAATGACGATTTTCAAACTTGGTTTTTTACAACCATTTCAAATCACCTTTTTACGCCGTTATAATCGCCGCGTCTAGACACGGATTTTAACCTGTTTCGCACCAACAATGGCTCTATCAAAACCCGAGAAAAGCACACAGCCTTTTCTCGAGACACTTTCGAGATCCCGAGGACCATGCACCGTCCCCGAGACCTCTTCAAACATTTCAAACTCGATTTTCAAAACATACAATTTTGAATTCCTAAAAAACCGTCTTGGGAGACAGTATATTGTTTTCCGAGCCGATTCAAACTCAAATCCGTCTTTTTCAAATAAACTAAAGACAACCCTTTCAACTGACCGACTTGCGGTGATCTCTATCGTCGAAAGCCGTCCATAAAGCAACAAATGAATCTTTTGAAAATTTCTATTTTCGAAAACTTCAGTCCACCATTCCAATTCCACCTCGTGTCTATCGAGTCGAAGCAAACGTACTTATGGGTCTTTAATTATGAGTCGTCTCACCACTAGACTCGTCCAATGGCATCACGCCACTACATTGGACGCGTGTCAAAAGTTCGGTCAACACCGTCACGTCATAAATCGAGTCAGCACCGAGGTACCATACACGGTCATCCTCGTCTTGTTGAGTCTGCTCTTTGTCTCGTCCTTCATGTTGTCTGCGTTCAGTATTTGAACTGTGTTGGATTGAGTTGTAATGTGAGCCGTTTTTCTGCCTCAGAGCCATGGCCCCGTCTTCGACTTCGTCCAACAACAACAATGATAACAACAGAGATGTCACGACTGATCAGCTAGCCAGCCTGCTCACTGCTCTTAAGGTCACCCTAGATCATATCGAGACCCGCATCGACACCCTGGAAAACAAGGAAACTGGAGAACACAACACTCCGCCTTTGACTGAAACTGAGAAAAGGCTCAAGCTCCTGGAAGAACAGCTCCTAGCCCGGGGTAACAATATCCATCTTGAGAACAACCGAAGGTTCGAACCTGTTGGGGATCAATTACCTGACAACTTTACCCTGACTGATGTGCCCAAGTTCAAAGGAGTGGAGGATCCACTCAATCATATCCATGCCTTCAAAGACTACATGACCATAAAAGGGGTCAAGCAGGAACTTTTCACCCGGATCTTTCCCTCCTCTCTGGAACCGATCCCTCGCCAATGGTACTACTCCTTTCATCCGAAGAACCTTACTACTTGGGTTGAGGTCGCAGTTGAATTTGCCAAGCAATATGCCGACAATGTTGAAATCCAAGCCAATACCCGTACTCTTGAGATCCTAACCCAGAATGACAAGGAGGGATTCACCGAGTTCTTAACCCGTTGGAGGAGGGTAAGTACTCAGTTGGTCAGCAAGCCGAGTGAATCAACCTTGGTGGAAAATTTTGTCAACAATCTCCGCCCAGTGTATGCCAATCTACTGAGGTACAAAAACATTAAGACCTTCCAGGATCTGCAAATCCTCGGGACACGCATTGAAGATGACCTCCGAAATGGTGTCCTAGCCAAGACCACTTGCAGAGGCTACCAAGGATCCACCTCAACCGGATCTCCCCCTTATGGTCAAACGAACAAGATTGATGAGGTCAACCTCCTTGAACCAACCGCCAAGAGAGCTGAGCGCCCCCAGAGAGTGTTCACTAATATAGGGTCAACTTATGCAAGCGACCTGAAGAGGCTCATGGACTAGGGGAAGCTACAACAAATCGGACCCACCCCGGATTCGACCGATGCTAAGAAATCCCGCTTATGGAACCCCAATGCCTACTGTCAGTACCATAAAGGGAAAGGGCATGACACAGAAACCTGCTTCAAACTCAAACACATCATCCAAGACATGATTGAAAAAGGGGATTTGCCTTTACCCCCGCCAACTAAGCCAAACAACAAAACCAACCCTTTGGGAATCCACGCTATCTCCGACAATGAGCCAACTCTGGACTGCTCACACCTCATCCTGCCAGTTGATGGCGAGGTGAATGCCTTGGAAAAAGATCCCTCGGACGGGGTATTTGTGTTCAGTGCCGCCACTATGCTCACCATGTTCCAACAAGTTGAGGAAGCCATAGCCAATCTTTCCGAAAGGATCACCCGACTTGACGATGCCTACCGTCGACTTATCTTCAATCCTCCACCAACACGCCCGAGGGAGAGTCCCCCAAGCGTCTAAAACTACCTTCACCAGGATGGATTGCTCCCGCGACCATTCTGGCATGCACCTTACGATAATCACCCCCACAATAATCAGCCTCACAATAACTACCCTCATAAGAATCACCCCCACAAAAATGTCCCTCATAAAAACTGCCCACCGACGAATACCCCTCCAAGGTACCCTCGGAATTCTGAAATTAATGGCATCTGGAGAGATGATGTTGAGGATGTCTATATCGTCCCAGGGAAGCAGGCAAAGGAGATCGGTCACCTTACTCGATACGGACGCCCCTATCAGAACCCGAACAATCCAACGGTCGTTCCAACAACGAATGACCAAGTCGTCCCGGACATGGACACTCAACCAAAGGCTCCCGAGCATTCGATCCTCAAGCAGCTCCAGAAGGCAAAAGCCGAAATCTCAATTTGGCAACTGATCACGACATCATTTGAGCATCAACAAGCTTTGCTACATGCCGTGGGAAAATTAACTGTGCCCTCCACCTCCTCCCCTGAAGAAATAGTGACACACATGACAAGGGACGCCACTAACTTGAACAACCTAGTCGTCTTCTTTGACGAGGATAACCCTCCCTTCGGAGGCAATCATAATCTTGCCCTGTATATTACCGTACAATGTCTCAAGAAGAATGTGCCCATGGTCCTTGTGGTTGACGGGTCCGCAGTGAATGTCATTCCCCTGAAGACGACCCACAAACTGGGTATTAAGGAAGCTGATCTGGTCCCGACAAATCAAGGAGTACGCGCCTACGACGACACTCGTCGCAAGGTCGCAGGGCTTGTCACTCTAACTGTCGCAACCGGACCACTCGAAAGGCAAACCAGTTTTCAGGTGGTCGACATCAACGCCTCCTTCAATATGCTCTTGGGATGTCCCTGGATTCACGCCGCCAAGGCAGTTACCTCAAATCTCCACCAGAAAATCAGGGTCCCCTTCAACGGGAAAACGATCATGATTTCGGCTTCCTCGATCAAAGCCGTCATGAGAAAGGGAATAGCCTCCCAAGCCATTGAGGAGGACGATAAAGAAATGTGGGGATTCCAAGCCGTGAACGCCATAACTGATGAATCAACACCCTTTGATTGTGACCCGTTTGTCAACCTCACAGTCAACCGCATCATGATGCGCCAGGGTTACTTCCCGGGTCTGCCCCTCAATCCACTGAAGAGCACCTTACCTCCCTTGAAAAAGACTAAGGTCCCCAACATCCCCTTCGGACTGGGCTATGAACTTACCGATGAAGATATCCAAGAGATGAACCTCCTAGTTCGAAAACGCAAGAAGCACGGGGTTATGCTCCGTCCCTATCATCTGACTCTCAATGGATACTTTGTCGCCGAGGGAGAGTCCGAGCTCTACCATGGCTTTTCGGAGCCGATCTATGACTCTGTGGCCAAGACCAGGTACCCGGGTGTGGAAGTCTTCCAGGACTACTACATCATCCCCGACAACACCGAAGCTGCATCAACCGAATCTAAGCCGTCGTCATGCCTCGATGAACAAGCTGTCATCCTCCTTTTTGGAGAGGATAACATCAATCACCTAGACTATGAGGACATCATCAACATCGCCCTGAAGGGCAACCAGTTTGACCCAACCGCCTTGATCTCCGACACTGACCCGGAGAAAGCTGCACAAGGCTGGAGGAAGACCGTCAAGTAGACCGATCGCCAAGGCCGTATTCTCAAGATCACAACCGAAGAAGGCCCTATGTTCAAAAAGGGAAGTGAAGAAGAATCTAAATCTGAGTCTGAGGTGGAGTCAGAGTCTGTCATAGCTCCTAACACTCCTGATGTCGCAGTCAAGGTCCCCTTCTCGCTGTTTTATCACAAAATTGTGGCTGATTCAGAGGCTGAGCCTACTAGGGTCACCTCCACTCCCATGAAAGGTGACAACCTAGAGCCTGTTCCAGGGGCAACCTCCTCTGCTGTGTCGCCTTTGACTGACAATGAGATGTCTGTCCTCTCTGAGCTTTTCGCCCGTGTCAACTTAATGAACGCTAAGTTTGCTTACGACTCGTCTCAATTTAACTGCAATGCAATTCTAAATGACTATAAGGAATTTGACTTGAGTGACTACCCACCTCACTTAACCAAAGAATTTGACAAACGGGAAACCAGAACCCTTGTCATTGAGGAGACCGAACCTATTAACGTAGGAACCGACAACACCCCTCAAGAACTTAGGATAGGGACAACCCTAGACCCCTCGGAAAGACAACAATTCATTGACCTCTTCCACGAATACAAGGACGTATTCGCCTGGTCCTACAGAGATATGCCTGGGATTGACAGAGAAATTGCAGAGCACCAGATATCCATTATGCCCGGAGCTAAACCTGTGAAGCAAAAGCTGCGTCGAATGCATCCTGAATGGGCCCTGAAAATCAAGGAAGAAGTGGATAAACAGTTCAAGGATGGTTTCATCAAAGTGTCTGAGTACTCTGACTGGGTGGCCAACATTGTGCCTGTACCGAAGAAAGACGGAAGAATTCGGGTTTGCGTCGACTTCAGGGACCTGAACAAGGCGAGTCCAAAGGAGGACTTCCCTTTTCCACATATTGACATTCTGGTGGACAATACCGCCGAGCATGCTCTCCTATCATTCATGGACGGGTATGCTGGGTACAACCAGATTAAAATGGCTGAGGAAGACATGCACAAGGCTGCATTCAATACGCAGTGGGGTACATATTGCTACACGGTCATGCCTTTCGGTCTCATCAACGCCGGAGCAACCTATCAAAGAACCTCTACCACTCTCCTACATGATATGATGCACAAGGAGGTAGAGATATATGTCGATGACATGATTGTCAAGTCAAGAGAACGGGACGGCCACATCAGTGCCCTTCGGAAATTCTCCGCTCGTATGCGGAAATATAACATGAGACTAAATCCTCAGAAGTGTGCATTCGGGGTCACCTCCGGAAAACTCTTGGGACATGTCGTCAGCAAAAGAGGCATTGAGATTGATCCTACCAAAATAAAAGCCCTTCAACAAATGCCACGACCCAAGAACGAGAAGGAGATTCGGGGATTTCTCTGTCAGGTTCAATACATCAGCCGCTTCATAGCCAAGCTCACCATGATTTGTGAACCAATATTCAAGAAGCTTCGCGCCTCCAATCACACCGATTGGGACGACGACTGTCAAAAAGCCTTTGACAAGATAAAGGAAATCCTATCCAAGCCTCCTGTCCTCATGCCACCTCAACCGGGTATTCCTTTATCCCTATACCTGACTGTTACCGATACAACCATGTGAGCAATGCTAGCACAAACAATCGACGGCGAAGAACGAGCCAACTACTACATCAGCAAATATTTCATTGAGTACGAGACAAGGTACACCTAACTGGAAAAGACATGCCTTGCCCTAGTATGGTCAACAAAGAAGCTGCGGCATTACATGCTCAGCTACACGGTCCACATCTACTCCAAGATGGACCAAATCAAATACATCTTCGAGAAACCCGTACTAAATGGAAGGCTGTCTAGGTGGACACTCATGCTGTCCGAGTTTGATCTCAAGTTTGTACCCCTCAAGGTTATCAAGGGAAGGGTAGTCGCCGATTTCCTGGCAGAAAATCCTGTCAACGAGGATCCAATGACCGACACATGGTCACTTCTCGATGAAGACATCCTTTGTGCCGACTCCAACGCATGAGACCTATACTTCGACGGTGCATCTAATCTGAGAGGCTTTAAGGTAGGAATCCTTCTAATATCACTAGAGGGAGAACATGTTCTGATCTCGGTCTAGCTAGACTTCGCCGTCACCAACAATGCCGCTGAATATAAAGCATGCCTCATCGGCCTATAAGCAGCCATCACACTTGGCATCAAGAGACTGAGAGTCCACGGCGATTCCTCGCTCATCATCAATCAGGTGTCCGGATCATGGAAAATCCGAAGTGACAGCTTAGCTCCCTACCGAGCAAAAATCAATCAAGAGGCCGAGTTCTTGAACCAAGTCGACTACTTCCATTTACCGCGAGAGGAAAATCAATTTGCTGATACCTTGGCAAGACTTTCCGCGCTCGTCAACATACCTGACGACATGACATCGATGCCCCTATGTGTCGAGAGAAGGAGCGAGCCAGCTCACATTTGTGCCATCAACAACAACGAGGAAAGCCATGTCAAACCTTGGTACCAAGCCATCCTCAACTACAAAACCGAAAACGAATTCCCTCCTAACTCTGACCCAATAGGACAAAGAGCCATCCGTTTACTTGCATCACAATTCGTGATGAACCAAAATCAACTATACAAAAGAATACCCCAAGGGATTCTCCTCCTTTGCATTGACCATCACAAAGCCAAAAAAGTCATGGGAGAGGTCCACGACGGATAATGTGGCCCTCACATGAGCGCAATGATGCTTACCCGAAAAATCACGCGGCTAGGTTACTACTGGACCACCATGGAAGCCGATTGCCGTAACTACGTCAAACATTGCCACAATTGTGAAATCTTCGCCAACATACAACACATACCGCCATCCCTTTTATACACCATGACATCACCTTGGCCTTTCTCGACCTGGGGCATCGACATCATCGGGAAAGTTAACTCGGTAGGCATCAAGGGGCATTGCTTCGTCCTCGTCGCCATCGACTATTTCACTAAATGGGTAGAAGCGTAGTCATATGCAGTCTTGACCGCCAAACAAGTGGCCAAGTTCATCCAAAACAATATCATCAACAGATATGGGGTACCCCATGAATTCATCAGCGATCAAGGCTCTCACTTCCGGGCGGAAACTCAGGCCTTGCTGGACAAATACAAGATTAAACGACACCGATCGCCCCCCTACCGTTCCCAAACCAACGGGGTGGTGGAGGCAGCGAACAAAACTCTTGTCACCATTATTAAGAAAATGCAAGACAACTACCGCGATTAGCCGAGCAAACTCCCATTCGTACTCTGGGGATACCGAACCTCCATTCGAACACCGACATATGCCACACCCTTCTACCTAGCATACAGTATGGAGGCGATTCAACCGGTAGAGTTAGAGGTCCCTTCTCTACGCATCCTAATGGAAAGTCAAGTCCCTGAGCTGGAATGGACCCGTCAAAGGTACGAGCAACTCACTCTTCTAGAAGAGTGGCGGCTCAACGCCTTGCACAACGTCTAGCTATACCAACGACGTATATAACGGGCATTCAACAAGAAAGTCAAACCCAGGAACATCCAAGAAGGCGACTTGGTCCTCAAGCCGGTTCGAGCACCGCTACCCGTCGATTCGAGGGGAAAATTCAAACCCAACTGGGCCAGGCCATACCTGGTCAAGAAAATACTTTCGGGGGGCGCAGTGAGACTGAGTGACCTAGACGAGGAGGAGTTTACAAACCCGACCAACCTAGACCAACTCAAGAAATACTACCCTTGAACCATAGCAACCAATGACCTGAGCCTAGTTCTACAACTAGCAACCACCTTAACCCTTTTCAAGTCAAGTTCCTCAACGCGTTCTGATTTGAAATTGCATGTTTTATTGAGTCTAAGTTGCAGCACCTTGCCCGTTTCGAGTGTCCTTTGATCTGTCAAAGGCAACGTCCATTTGCACTAAAACAAATTCACAAAAACCCCTGAACCACGAGCATGGTTTGATTTCACCTCCTCATGTGGATACGTAGGCAGTCCCTCTTATGCATGAGGGATACAACCACAAAACCCAATCAAATTTACAGAACATTTCGAACTACGATTATGGTTTGATTTCACCTCTTCAGGTGGATACGTAGGCTGTCCTTTCCTACACAGGAAGGATACAACCATCCCCATAATAAAAAAAACCCCACATACAAAAAAAAACATCCCCATCAAAAAAAAAGAGAAAAGGGAACAACATTCCCTTTTCCCCACAAAAATACAAAAATAAGCCTTTCTCCCTTCCTCCCAAAAATCCCACTTTCCCAAGTGCAAACGTTTAGGATGATTCAAATCGAATTGCCTTTGCAAAATGGATGGAAGAAACAAGCGTTCACAATTTTCGACACGAGTAATCCTCTTATTTAATTAATAATGGGAGGGATTACAATTCCAACAACAAATAAAGCTCGACGAGTCTACAACTTGTCAAAGCTAAGGTGTCAACTAAAACACCTCACATAATAAAACTAGCACAAAACACACAAAACATAGCTAGTACAACATAATAAAAACTCACAACAATAATACAACATAATAATAAAGTGGGTAATGAAGGTCTTCACTCTTCCATTCTACCCTTGCCTTTTCCCTCGGGGTACATCTTCCCCTTGTTCTTCTTGTTGGCCCGCCTAGCATGGATTTCTTCCTCAGAACGGATCCTCAACGGATCTACAACGGCAACGGCCTCCAGTCTAGTGCAAGACCCCATGTTCGGCCCGAAAAGAGCCCATGCACGGCCCACCACATTTTTGGGACCCGAGCTTCTCCTCTTTGGTGGCCTCATCACATCGGGGCTAACTCCATCAACATAATCCTCAAAGAAGGCACGGTTGGCTTTGCCAACCTCTCGATACTTCAAATCGACAACCTCGTCCTCACGAGATTTGGACCTTTCCTTATTTTCGCGTTTTACAAAATCCGACATGGTTTTCATGACGCAGCTTTAAACATACGGATTTTTCTCTCTTTTTTTAAAGGGGGGAAGGGCTAGTCGCCCCTTATCCGCGACAGATCGTTTCCATATCAGTCGAAATTCCGAAATTTTTTCGCTTTTTCGCAATTTTGCAGCAAAAATAAAATCGAAAATTGATAACACGACATCAATTTTCCTCAAAAATTCAAGCACTCACAAATTCGAGTCTTGACCTCACAAAAACCAAATCAAATATACTCGTAAAAATCTTTTCTAAAATTCTTCCCTGATGGTTTGAGTTTGAATTTTTCGAGTTACAAATCAATTTTAATAATTTTGATGCAATTTAATTCACGACACGAGTTAATTGCTCAAATTTTCAAATCAATTCCTTTCGGAGTCCAAACGTGACGACTTGTCGCGAAAATTTTCAAAATTCATTTCAAATTCCAAAATTCAATTTTAACTTCAAGTCATCTTGGTTAATTTCGTTTTCAATCAAATGGTTTTTACGTGTTTACATTTATGCATACGTGCTACCTGTTGCCTGTTTTCTACACTAACGATGCAGGAACTGATACAAAGCAAAATGGGAATTGGCAGTCGACAGCGCTCCTCCGAAACACAACACAAAAAAGCCAAAAATCACAAAATGAACCACAATCCAAAAACACATATATACAAACCGCCTCACGCAAAATACATCGACACACGTTTGATACGGACAACTGACCGTACAAACAGGATCAAGTACAGACATCTATCATACAGACACTGGCCTAAGACAACGAACTGGGGGCTATCCGCCACCTACCGAACTAAGCACTCCCTATCCTTTCGCTCGGAAAAGAAAGGGAGCAACACGGGAAACAGAGGAGCAACAACGGAAGTTGAGGTGTTACCATGACGGTAATACCTCGTTCCTGCTCCACGACAAAAAAGAAGACAGTGCCTGGCAGACTTTGGATGATAAGGAGGCCAAGGACCATGATGCGACGCACCACTCCGATGTTGACCTCCAATCATCAGCTGCCCTGTCTATGAGCCACAACCAAAGGGACAAGCCGGCTGCGACAGCTGCCTCCCCTCCTATACGGAAGCATCCTCTACCACCACCTCGGCTCCAACAGCCTCCCCGGTCACTTCTGCTCCTCCGGGATCATCCTCTTCCTCCAAGGCTTCTACAACGGACCCCATAAGTCCCAAATGGTACCCTCCAATGAAAGGCAAACAAAGAACGTCAGCCGAAATTTCGGCATTACGACGGCATAAATTGGACAAATCCAAAAAAAGAAACCTGCAAAGCAGAACAAGGGCAATCCCGCCCAAATCCAACCAAACGACTCGCCCATCTTTTCAAGCAAAAGACGAGTCAAAACAATCACAACAAAAAAGGGCACCCCAAGACCCATACAAGGACCACCAACGAATCAAAATACATTCTCGATACAATGGGGTATTTTTCTACTGTTCGAAAAGGCAATTCCTACGCCAATTTGAGCGCAGACCGGTCAAAAAATTCAAAATACGACCACAACGAGGCAACGTGATTTTATCACGCCTCAAAGCGACCTAAACTACCAATAAGGTCCATTTCAAGGCAAACTGACTCAATTCAAGCTCAAACAGGCGCTTATTCCATCAGACATAAGACCGTCACAAAAGGCAAAAATTCCAATTTCACCCACAATACCCAACAAAGGTCCACAATGGCAAATACGGTGTTTCCCGACTACAATGCAACCTAGTGGGATCCACTATCCAAGCAAATAAACTTGGCATTGGGAAATGAGACGGTTTCTCCTCCTCACTCACGTTTTTCGAGCATAGGGAGTGGGAACGGGGACCAAAATGCAAACTAAAAGCACCCCTATACTCCTAAACAAGTTTCTAACCTAATGCAATCATCATTTTCACTCGAAATGGGCTCAATCAAAAACACCCAAATCCATTTTATAGGGTAAAATTTCGCCCTAAATCAATCTATCAAAAGACCAACAAATCCAAATGGATTCAAGAGGAAATACATACCTTGAGATGACATTGTTGATGATGGCGCGAACGGAAGCAAGCTGGAGACCAACAATGGCGATTTTTTGCGGGTTTTCAAGTTTGTGTGAGGAAGACGAAGAATGAATGACGAGCAAGCCATTCTCGCGTCTTTTACAGAAAAATAGGGAACCTCCCTTGACTCGCCAAGTTGCTCGCGCCTCAATGAGGTGCTCCCTGCTCTTTCAGCGAAATTGTGGGCTTTGGCCCAATTTCCTATAACAAACTTCAAATTTTCAATGACGACATTAAGGACCGTCATTTTTCAAATACAACAACAAATAGTGAAATCAAAATTCACTATTTTCCTTCAAAATTCCAAACAAACGGCGATTAAAACCGCCATTTTTCAAATACAAATGCAAATAGTGAAAATTATAATTCACTATTTTCCTTCAAATTTCAACGACGGCAATTAAAACCGTCAATTTTCAAAATAATGGTGAAAATTCAAATTCACTATTTCGTCAAATTTCAACGACGACAATTAAAACCGTCAATTTTCAAAATAATAGTGAAAATTCAAATTCACTATTTAGTCAAATTTCAACAACGGCAATTAAAACCGTCAATTTTCAAAATAATAGTGAAAATTCAAATTCACTATTTTCCTTCAAATTTTAACGACGGCAATTAAAACCTTCAATTTTCAAAATAATAGTGAAAATTCAAATTCACTATTTTGTCAAATTTCAAACGACGGCAATTAAAACCGTCATTTTCAAAATAATAGTTGGAAATTAAATTCCACTATTTTCACCACACATGTCAACGGCGGCACATAAACCGTCACTTCAAACGTAATAGTGAAGATTCCAAATTCACTATTTCATTCACATGTCAGCGGCACGGCGGCACCTAAACCGTCACTTCAAACGTAATAGTGAAGATTCCAAATTCACTATTTCCTTCACATGTCAATGGCGGCACATAAACCGTCACTTCAGACGTAATAGCAAAATTTAAAATTCGCTATTTCCTTCAACAAATTCAAACAAACGGCGATTAAAACCGCCACTTCAAATTCAAAAAACGAGTAGTGAAGATTCAAAATTCACTATTCCTTCAAAATGTCGACAGGGGGCTTCCTCGCGGAACCCGCTTATTTCAAAAGCAACAATAGTGAAAATTCAAATTCACTATTTCGACGGCGGCATCATGAGTCCGCTACTTTCAAAACAAGCCTATCCAACGTGGCTATTCTCACGGTCGATCAACCGACCGCACCATGGCTGGCGAGCCTTACTACGCATCGCGGCTGGCGAGCCCTCCTCATATACGCACCATGGCTGGCGAGCCTTACTACGCATCGCGGCTGGCGAGCCCTCCTCATATACGCCCCATGGCTGGCGAGCCTTACAACACATTGCGGCTGGCGAGCCCTCCTCATATACGCACCATGGCTGGCGAGCCTTACAACGCATCGCGGCTGGCGAGCCCTCCTCATATACGCACCATGGCTGGCGAGCCTTACTACGCATCGCGGCTGGCGAGCCCTCCTCATATACGCACCATGGCTGGCGAGCCTTACTACGCATCGCGGCTGGCGAGCCCTTCTGATGTACGCACCACAGCTGGCGAGCCTTTGTCCACAAACACGCAAGGACGTATCCAAAGATGCCTCAGGTATGACTCCTTATTATGGCTGGCGAGCCTTTGTACGTAGTCTAACGGACTTTAAACGACCCGCACGGACATTCGACATACTCTAAACTGTTCCTGACGACAGGTCCTTGGCTCGTACCCTCGAGTCACCTTAGCGTCGCCCTTCCCGACGGCAGGTCCTTGGCCCGAATCCTTTCGAGCCTCCTTGATGTCGCTTGGGTCTCCAGGTTGTAATCTTCGATTGACCTGGGGGCTTTACTTTGACTTTCGCCCTGTCCAAGCCTCAGTCAAAGTGGGGGCTCTGTAGATACCCAGTATCTGCTGAGACTACAACAAACAACCGATGATTATCGGACTACAACATGTTTTGGAATCGCGGCGTTTGATCGACAGTTTGTGTACAACTTTACGTCGGAAAACTTAAAACGATTTCGAAAACAAAACATTTCAAAACTTTTTAAAAGTACCTGGAGTGTTTAATGCACTATGACGGGATCACAATGACACTAATTAGAGTCAAAACCGACACCGGACCAAAAACCGACTCAAAAATTCAAATCCCAACTCCAACAACGAGTCAAACCGAGTCAACCACAAAAAACAAACCATTTCAAACCTTCTATACTAAGATTTCCCGGATTCATGAATGGTCAAGTACCAAACATGTGACTACAAATCCTAGGATAGAACAAATCATGATTGCATTTGTGTGAAAGTGACATGACAACTCGAAGACCCGCGACGTGGCTCGCGCCTGTTTGAGCAACCCAGGTGGCCATGTCGCTCAAAACTCACACAACCACTCATTTTCCTATAAATACCCCTCAAATGCCCCTATTTGAGAACTTACGCGAGTGTCCGCCCCCTCTTTTCTCTCTTAAAATTCTCGACTCGACTTCTTAAGTCACAATCCGACGCGTATTTACGACCTACCGATCGTAAATACAAGCCTTACACATTGTTTGGTACCGTCATCGTGCATTAAATCACTTGACCGACCATTTCGACCACTACACCGTCACTAATCTTAATAAAACACTCTTCTTACTTACCAAAACAATTTTAAACCGAGTCTTTTCCGACCAAACGAGTTGTTACACTTACGTCGGTTTCTCGCCATAACCAAACATGTAAGTATGAGGGTGTAAAAATCCTTCTTTTATCATGCCTTTGCTTGTTTTATGACCATAACATGCTAAAACATGCATAACACGATCCAAAACATAGGATAGACGAGCCAAAACTAAGTTTTGGCCTGAGGCAGAAGCCCCTTGTTCTGCACAGAGGCCCGCACCTCAATGGGGTGCCCAGGTCAGAACTCATCCGTGTTTGTTTTCGTCCTTTCTCATTAATCTATTTTCATATTTGTAATCGGTTTTTACCATTTCGAATGTTTTCAAACCCTTTTATTTATTTTTTACAAATTTTAACCATAAAACATTTTTCACCCTTGGTTCTTAATACCTTGACGGTTTAACCCGTGTTCCGGTGATAATATTTGGTTAATAACATTTAAAAGGTTTTTTAAAGCCTTTTATTTCATTTCCTTACATTTTGAGAGGAATTTTAAAGCCTTTCATCATTTCTGTACATTTCCAAAATAAACATATTAGTCACCAACACAAATTCATCCTTGGTTCCACATACCATGCCGGATTTTAATCCGAGTACGATGATGAGTATCGACTAATTATATTCAAATGAACTTAAAACAATTAGTTCATAATTATTTTCAAAACTATTCATGTCAAGCTTGCCAAGTCGAACCCGACACCGAATATCATCAAAATAATGATGATTATTAGAGTCTCGTTCCTCAAATCAACAAATACGGTCTAAACGATCCTTTTAAACCAAAACGGGTTCAAATACCCATTTTTCAACACGTTTTGTAAACGTTTTTCAAATGGTCAGAACGCGTCTTAAAGTGTTGACTGACCCGCGCCTAAACGGGCCTTTCTTTCCTATTTTCAAAACCAGGGGAGACCCCCTTGCATCGCCAACAGGCTCGCGCCTCATGTGGCCGCCTGGTGCAGGATCTGTTCCCCTTCCAGCATTAGTCTAGGACGATCCCGACTCCGGTTAACCCGGATATAGGACGGACCAGACGACTAATCATATTTGCGTAATACCTTACTAAGACAAATGGATCACATTATGCACCATAAACCGAATACGGTAAATGGATGTTTAATTTCCGTCTTGCATGAAAATCAACCATTAATACAACTCGACATCTTATACTTGATACTTGGATTAAATCAACCGACTTAGAAAGCTCTCACATGTTAGGTTTAAATTATTGGATGCTCATTCATGCATTTAAATCGTTTTATCAACTTTTGCATTCAACCAACCAAGATCGATCAAGAGAGGCGCTACCACGGCGGGATTGGGTGTCTGATTAAAGGGCTTCCCAATACGTACCTTCACCTCTTACTTAGAAACTTTGGATAGTGGACGGCCTTATCCAGGGCGTACGAGAGTCATTCTAGAGATATGATGATAAAGAGGGACGATTCCTTATCTTTAGTACCTATGTGAAACACTGCTTTGTGCTTCGTTTGACCGAGGTATAAAGTGGATTCGAACGGGTTCCAAGCATCCCACAAAGGCGACTCCGAACATCTCTAATCGTTTCGAGACCCTTACCGAGACGAAACCGACTGATCTAAAATGATCCGGTCGAAAGCACTTTTTACGCCGCCGAGCGTGGCTTTCAAAAGACCGCTGCACGTTCGCAGATCGACCAGGCTTGCAGGTGGGCCGATGTCCACAGTCTTTATTTTTGCTTTTAATAGGTTAAGCAAGCCTTGATTACAGAACCGATGATTCAGTCTCCAGATAGGGAGCTACCATTCGAAATCATATGTGATGCCAGTGATTTTGCTATCAGCACGGTGTTAGGCCAAAAGAAAGACAAAGCTTTGAGTGCAATTCACTATTCTAGCCGAACATTGGATGAAGCTCATTTGAAGTATGCTACTACTAAGAAGGAGATGCTAGCCATGGTTTATGCAGTGGGAAAATCCAGGACATATATGCTTGGGTCCAAGGTTAATGTCTATACTGATCATGCAGCTTTGAAATACCTTCTTGCTAAGAACAAGGCGAAACCGAGATTGCTAAGATGGATACTCCTACTTCAGAAGTTTGATTTGGAGATAAAAGATAAGAAAGGCGCCAAAAATTTGGCTGTAGATCATTTGTCTCAATTACAGTTCCAAGATGAGGGAGATGTTTTCCCTATAGATGATTCCTTTCCCGATGATGTATTGATGGCCATTACTATTGGTAAAAGTCCCTGGTATGTGATATGTGTTTATTTGGTCATAATTCTCCCTTCTTTTCTATACATTTTGATCAATTTTGAGACGGTTTTCATACCTATTACTTGCATTTTGTTTTCCTATTTCTTGTTCTATGAATTTGAGCCTCATGTTGTAGGATTTGAGACGGAAAGGAATAAATGGGAGCAAGCTAGGTCGTTTTGGAGTTTGCATAGGAAAGAAGAGGAGAAGAAGCTGAGAAGAGCGTCCCAGCCGGCCAACCGGGCTGGCCGGCTGGGCATCCACCCCAACGGGCCAAGGGAAGAAAAGAGAAGAAAAGAAGCATGAGACCCCTAGACGGGTAGGGCACCGGCAGCCGGCAACCCGACTGCGCACACCTGATGACTTCAAAGATTGAAGGAAAACTACAGAAGACTCCCAGCCGTTCAGCCGGCCCACCGGCTGGGAATATCTGATGACCAAGAAAATGAAGTGAAATTTACAGGAATCTCCCAGCCGGGTAGTCCACCGGCGGCCGGTCAGCCGGCTCAGACCCCAAGGCCGAAACTTTCCTCCCTTTGTAATTTTTAACCTAATTTTTGTGTAACCTATAAATACCCCCTCCTAATTTAATTTGGACATAATACCCTAGGTTTGAATTTCCTCCTAATTTTATGCAAGTTTCATTATTCCAAGTTTTAATGTTTTCCTATTTAAACCTTAATTATTTAGCAATTTAGCCTAGATCTAGTTTAGTTGAATAATTTACATTTGGGTATTTGGTTTGTAATAGAAGATTGTTGAAGAACTTCTTCCAATTATTAATCCAAGACTCAATCTTTCCTCATTTTTGGTACCATTTCTTCTCTTTTTAGTTTGATTATCAATTTTTTACATTTCCATTTCCTTTTTAGTTGTCGTTCCATTTAGCATCATGTTTATTACCATGTTTGCATGTATTTCTCCAATTGTTTACATTTGTCCATCAACTATGTGTGAGTAGATCCTTTTAGGGTTTAAGGGGATCTTGAGTAGGCTTTGGGTGATGATTATGGGTAGTTGACATATAGGTTTTGGGTAAAGGTTTGGGTTTTACATGTATGCACTTAAGGTGTTTGATGAAATGTGAGTGAAAGCTCATTCCTTTTGTTGATTTTTGCTTGATGTTTCCTTACATGAAAGTGATAGGAAATGTTGATAATGTATATGTGAAGGCTTGGAAGCAAAGTGAAGACTTTATGGAGGATCCTTGGATGCTAAGAAATTGGCATCTAAACCTAGACCAAGCCACTACCCTAGACATAGTCAACCCCAACTTATCATCCATCCTACTCGGGTGAACCCAAAGATCCTATTTTTCCCTTAATAGATTAAAAATCCTTTGCTTATATTGCTCTAGTTTATCTTAGTTGTTGGTAAAAACCTTCACTTTTATTTACTTGGCTAAACTTAGACTTAAACATATTAAGTACAACTCTACTCCATCCTCATGGTTTGAACCCGATTGTACTACTATAATTGGGTTATTTACAAATAGTTTTTGGTGCGAGAATTGACGACAAAACTCAGTCATCAAAATGGCGCCGTTGTCGGGGATGGCGTTAGATTTTACTTAGTTAGTTAAAATTCTTAGCTTTAGTCTTTGTGTGTTTTGTTTGCTTATTTGAGTAGTGCTTTATTTCTTGTAGAGTGATTGTCTTATTGCTTATCCTTAGTGCCGAAAAACACTAGGAGACTAACGATTTGTTGAAGTGTATGCCTAGAGGAAACATGAATCCTTTGTTTAGTGACCCGGAACCGGAAAGGCTTTTTCGAGCTCTATGGAGTAGGACTTTATCAAGGGTTCGGATTACCTCTCAAACTTCCTCAAACCGAGCAATCACAACCACCCTAACACACCATAAAACCCTAATTTAGGAGCAAACAACCATCACCATTGATCCATTCATAGAAAATCCTTTCCACAATCTCCAAATCCCAAGTACACCACCTCAAACACCACCAAATACACCTCTTATAAATCCTAGAATAGCGGCTTTACGAGACCATAACCAACCAAATCACGATGACACTTCCGCTCCAATCAATTTCGGCACCTTAGCCCCAAACAACTTTGAGATCCATCCCGCTCAAGTCGGTCTAATTGAGAAGGATAGCTTTGGTGGGCACATTGAAGAGGATGCACATGCCCACCTTAAAAAGTTTAAGAGCAAGGTTGCAATGTGAAGTGCAATGGAGTGTCCGAAGATACTTTGAGATTGATGTTTCCGTTTTCTCCAAGGGACAAAGCGGATTGTTGGCTAAACGTTCATGCACCAAACACATTCACAAAATGGGACGCCTTAGCCAAAGCTTTCCTAGCGAAATACTATCCATCCTCCAAGACCGCTATGCTCCGGAACGAGATAACCACTTTTCAACGAGAAGATGGAGAGTCTCTAGGAGAAGCTTGGGATAGTTTTTAAGACCTCCTTGCACGTTGTCCGCATCACGGGATTCCGGCTTGGTACATCACCCAAACGTTCTTTCAAACATTGCTACCCAGGACTAAAGAGATGGTGAATGCCTCCGTGGGTGTAGGGTTCGATCATCTAGGAGATGAAGAGGGTTCGACCCTCATCAAGAAGGTGGTTGACTCGGAAGCTAATTATGGGTCAAGAGGGAATTTTTAGAGGAGAAGTAGCCGGTACCCTCAAGAGAAATTCTCAAGTTCTAATGCCGAAACAAATGCCAAACTAAATCTTTTAACCAAGAAATTTGAGAAAATGTCAAGGTTTTCAAGAGCAAGGGCAAAGCTCAAATTATAACAACCAAGGGCCTAGAGGAAATTTTCAAGGGAGTCACAACAATAACAATCAAGGTTCTAACGTCCGATTCGACTATGGGTTCCCTCTACCTTTGGCTAACCAACCATTTCAAGAGCCAAATATGGAATCTCAACTTAGTGAATTGATGTAAGTGGTGAAGAATATGCAAATAACACACCACCAAGAAATGAATAACTTGAAGAATGCTAACCAACGAGAGATAAAGGACATGAAGGCTTGAATGGCATCCCAAGCATTAGCCAACCCTCAAAGCGGGTGGTTTCCTTTCCCAAGGCCAAAGCTCAAAGGATGCCTAGGCAAACCATCAAGCTCATGTGGTAATTTTGAGGAGTAGGGCTGAGCTTGAAGACCCTTATAAAGATCTTGAAATTGAAGTTGATGCGGATCTGAAAAGGAAGCGGTTGGCTATGAATGGTGGTGGGAAAATCCCACCAATGACTCCTTCGGTTAGGATAAGTGAGTCTAAGAAGGAAAAGGTATCAAGTGTAGCATCTACAAGTGAGGGAACATCTAAGGGGAAAGCTCCTCTAGAGAGTAATGAGGATGGTTGGTTGAAGACCTCCCTTATGAAAAGGAGGTGGATGAAGAAGCTAGAGAAGAAGTCCTTCTATGACCTTCTACTAAGGTAACAAGCAAGCCCACTTCTCCAAAGGTATCCTCTAACTCTCAACTTCTCACTAACATTCCCTATCCCACTAGAGCTTTAAAGTCTAGAGAAAACTTCAAGTACACAAAATTTTGTAAAATGTTGGAAAAACTTGAAGTGACTCTACCCTTTACCAAAGTAATATTGAACATGCCAACCTACACCAAGTTTTTAAAAGATATCTTGACTAAGAAGAGGACCTTGGGTGACCAACAAATAATGGATATGGAAGAAGAGTGTAGTGAACTTCTTTTAAACAAAATGCCACATAAGCTTGGTGATGCGAGGATCTTCTCCATACCTTGTGTAGTCGGCGGTGTTCCAATATATAGAGATTTATGTGATTTAGGGGAAAGTTTAAGTGTTATTCTGTAGATACCCAGTATCCGCACCTTCCAAAAACCACCTGATGATGATCGGACTATAACGTGTTTTTGATTTTCGCTTCGTGGATTGGCTATACATGATACGGTTTAATGCATTACTCGGATATGAAAAATGATTTCAAAAATGGTTTTCTAACTTCATTTGCATTTAACCAACACTATTTAGAGTTAAAACCGTCTTCGGACCCAAAACTGACTTAGAAACCCGCAACTCGAGTCAATCAGAGTCAACCCGAGTTTCAAATGTCAATAATAATGCCATTAATGGTTTTATCACATCATTTGCATTAAAATGACACTAATTAGAGTCAAAACCGACATCGGGCCAAAAACCGACTCAAAATTCAAATCCCAACTCAACACGGTCAAACCCGAGTCAAGCACAAAATACCTACCCCAAATAACACCCAAAAATCATCTTATTAGATGCCCATATTGTTACACGATATCTCATTTGATTACCACAAATCAAACCAACCAAACAATAGATAGGGGAAAGGCCACCTCCAAATTGAAAAGGACTGGCTACCCCATTGCATAGTAGGGGAGCTCGCCCCTCTTTAGGCTTCCTGCTTAGCCTCTAAGAAACTCAACCGACCTACCATCCCACATTTCTCTATAAATACCCACCATCACACACCACAATCTTCACGCGAGCGTCCGCCTCCTCACCTCTCCCTTAAACTTCTAGACTCGACTTCCTAAGTCAAAAAATCGACACGTATTTTCGACCTATCGATCGAAAACACAAGCCTTACGCATTTTGTTTGGTACCGTTGCCGTGCATTCGAATGACCCATTCGACCAATTTAACATTAATCAACATGTTTTTCAACAACATATTTTCAACTCATTTTCAAAACAAAATCCTTTTTTAAGACACTCTTTTAAACTTCTTTGATCGCGAGTAGTCACAACGAGAAAACCGTCTCTAAAGTCGTCTACCTCGCAAACATCAATACACGTAAGTTTGAGGGTGTAAACAACTCACTTATTTCATGTCTTTGCTGTTTTTATGAGTTTATTAGCATGAACAATGCATAACACGATCCAAAAATAGGAGAAATGAGCCAAAACCGGATTTTGGCCTGAGACAGGGGCTACTTGCGTAGCAGGGGAGCTCGTGCCTCTATGCCCTCTCAGGCCTTAATCCAGTCGTGTTTGTGTTCATCTTTCCGCAACATTTTTCTTTCTTTCCTTTCACGGTTTTTACTATATTAATTCATTTTTATGATAAATATTTTGACCATTACAAAATCATCCTTGGTTCCTTATACCATGACGGTTTTTTCCGTGACTCGATGATATTATTGGTTAATTACAAATTAATGGGTATTTTAACACCCTTTTCTTTTACTTAATATTTTTCCTTACTTATTCACACTTGCAAACATATTAGTCATAATTCATAATCATCCTTGGTTCTTTATACCATGTCGGTTTAATCCGTGTACGATGATAAATATTGGCTAATTACAAATAAATGAACTAAACATAATTACAGCAAACCAAACATTTTTCTTTCACTTTTCTTTCATTTTATTTTTATCCTTATCTTGACCATATCATATGTCGTCCTTGGTTAAAATAAATACCACGTCGATTTAATTCGAGCACGGTGATAAAACGGTTACGCACACACATTTTACATTTTTATTTGTAAACTACGCTTTTCATACTTGCAAATCTGACAATGAATATTACTAAGATAATAGTAATTATTCCGAGTCATGCAAATCATTTAATCACAAATACGGTTTTAAGCAACCTTTTTAACAGCCAGGAGATGCCCCTTGGGTCGTCGTCTGACTCGTGCCCAAGAGGCCGTCTGTTTTTATATTTCAAAACCTGGGCAGGCCTTGTTCTCTCGCCTATTGGCTCGCGCCCCAATTGGGGTGCCTGGCACTGTTTTGTTTCATTTTAGGCACTTGTCTAGGATGATCCCGATTACGGTTAACCCGAATATACATGGATCAGATTGACGAGTTACACTCTTTTAAATATTTTAGCATTTTCTTATTCATCCTTTTATTCTTTCATTTTAACAATAAATGGATCGTCTTAAGCATCATAATCCGAATTTGGTAAATGGATATTTAATTCTTGTTTTCACATGCAAATCAACCCTAAATCCAACTCGACATCATTTTCTTGATATTTGGATAAACAAACCGACTTAGCAAATTCTCACATGTTATGTTAAGCTTTTGGACGCACATTCATACATTTAAACCATTTTATCATCTTTTGCACTTAAACAACCACGATCGATCAGTAGAGGCCGCTAACGCGGGCGGAATTGGGTGTTCGATTAAAGAGCTTCCCAATACATATCGTCACCCTTTACTGTAGACACCTCGTTTTTGCACCTCCCGCCAAAGACCCAGTGATGATTGGACAGCATGTTTAGCATATGTCACGATTTTATGATGTTTTATAAATCGGTTAATAAAAGGTAACTAGTACACTTGTGTATATCCCTTGGTTATCATCTAGGTGTCATTACGGTCGTTTTGGCAGTAATTAGAGTACATTTGAAGTCCGGGTAAAAAACCGTCTTCATTTCCTAAAACCGTCAAATCCCGAGTCAAAAAGCAATGTGCTTGTCTACCTAAGGTTAGGATGTCATAAAATGTTCTGATTATATCTCATTTTTAGTCCCATGTCATTTCTTTGGGCTAAACTTAAAGTTTACATTACAAAATGTGCATTTCATTTAGCTAAAATGACAACTCGACATTTAGGCCCGTTTTACGAGGTGATTATGACTTTTTTGGGTCTGGACTATTTCATACTCCCTCCCATCCACTCTTTTCTTCCCTATTTCCTAAAACGGATTATTCAGGTTTTCTTCCCCTTTCCTTTTTGAGAAAGTTTTTATTAATATTATACTCATACCTCTCTCCACTCATTAAAACCCCACCATATCCTTTATTAATATTTACTTCTAATTATTTCTACCTCTCTCCAATAACCAACATCACCCATCTCCTTTATTAATATTTAATCCTAATTATTCATACATCTCTCCAATTACCAAACCCCACTCATATCTTTATCAATATTATACTCCCCACCCTTAATCTCCGTGCCCACCTTAAAGAGGAAGACAAGAGTGGATGGGAGGGAGTATAAAGTTCTAGATCTTTCTCTTAGCTTTCCAAATCCACCAAAATCACCTTAATCCGAGTCTTGTAGAGAAAGTTATGCCTAAAATACAACAGACTATCTAATGCGTTTTCTTGCGCAGAAGAATACTACCCGAGAAAGGACGCAGTATGTGCTGCGCCTCTTCCAAGGGTCGCAACACCTGCTGCGCCTTTTCTCAAGGCTTTCTTTTTGTCCAAGTTTCCGTGTTTCAACCTAAGTCGGTATTTTCCGGATCTTTCCTTCCATATCCCTTTCCTAAACCTTACCCCACGTGATTAGTATAAATAGAGGCCTTCGCCTCACATATTTTCACGCGAGTGTCCGTCCTTCTATTCTCCCTTTACATTCTGAGACCACGCTATTGCTTTTCGACGCCTACGTACTTGATCAATCGACCACGTAAGCTAAGATCATTCTGAGTACCAGTCACGTTTGCATGACCGACCAACTTGACCACTACACAATCAATTAATCAATCTTTAAAATTCCTTTTTCAAGGGCACTTTCATATTTGCATAGATCGAGTCGAGTTACCACTAGAAAACCATTTTAGTTAAATCTCGCGACGCTAACATGTAAGTCTGAGGGTGTAAATCCCATTTTATTATTGTACTTTATTTTGTATCAATTAATGTAAATTTATATCAAGAGCACCTTCGAAAACCGATTTAAAATCCACCTTTTAAAACCGTTTTTTACAAAACAACAGAGGTCAGACGTCGAGAAGAAACGCAGCAGCAGCTGCGCCTCTTCGAAGGGTCGCAGCACTTGCTGCGCCTCTTCTAGTGGTTGCCGCTGCTCCTGCTCTTCTTCTTCTTCCTCGACCTTCTGCAATTTTCTATTTTTCTTATTTCTTTATTATTTCTTTGTTTTCTTTGTCTTGTCAGTATACAAATCATGTTTTAATAATCCTTTTTTTAATTATAACGCTTAATTTGACCCAACTCCCTTATAATTCAATATTTACGGGGTTTCGTCATCTTATTCAAACCCGAATTTTAAGAGTTCAATTTTCCCATATCGAGTCTTTAGAGTTCGTCTTTTGTACATATTTGTCTTTATTTGATTTCAGTTCATCAAATTTAATTTTGTTTTCGAGTTTAAAGTTTCGACCTTTGTAAATCCGATATCGTATGATTATAATTACATAAATCGCCGTAATAATTTATTTAAACTTAGTCTTTAATCTGACTTGTGACGATATTAGTATGCTTGTAACCTGTTAAATCACTTCCACTTGAGTCTAGTATTAATAATCGACCTTAAATCTACCAACGAACGATAACATTGTTGCGGTTCTGACTTCACAGTCAGAGCCCAGCTCAAGAACAGACGCAGGCCTCTTCCAGAGGACGCAGCAGATGCTGCGCCTGTTTTGGGTTAGTTTTTGTCTCTGAACTCTTTCTCAGTTTGATGTAGCTCTTAATTAAAGTTTAAATAAACTATTAATCGTATTATCACCTCTAATCTGCCGTATTTTCATATTTTCAATTCTAATTTTGTTTTCTTTTTTATTTTCTTCTTTGAAACCCCGTTTTCGAATGTTCTTTTGACGTAAGTCAAATAATCCTTGTAATTATTGTAATTTTATTTATTATGTATGATTTATTTACTTGCCTTTCACATGTAATTAATCTAACATCAACTTTGACTAAATTGAGTGCTAAATTGTTTGTTAACCGACATAGTCTAATTTCACATGCTAGGATTAATTTGTGTTTGTTGCATTGCATGGATTACATCGACGACATATCAAATATGAACAATTTCCTTAATCATTAGTAGAGGCCGCTATCGAGGCGGGCGGTATTAGGTGTTCGATTAAAGAGCTTCCTAATATGTACCCTCACCCCTTACTCCAGTTATCTCTGGACATCCGTGTCCATTGGTATCTTCGAGAGTGATTCTAGACATAGAATGCTAAGGGTAACGAGTTCTTAGTGTTTATGTCATTACTTTGTGTCTTGACATGATGCGAGGTATTGGAACGTTTCCAATTTTCTATAAAAATTGGTGGCGACTCCACAAATGCAGGCTTATTCAAACCTTTCACAGGTTTCATAGCCTCACAAATCGGTAACGGCCCATGACGTGCTTTGGCAAACCAAGGTTCTGTGGGAGAAGTGCCGCCGCCTCGAAACCAACGCGCAGGTGCGCGCCGCGCGTGTGGCCCATGTCCACAGTTTGGCGACTCCGTTGGGGATGATACACTTATGTGTTACCCAGGGTGAAACTTGAATAAGGTTAGGGAATAGTTTATACGAGACAGTTGTCGATTCTCATTACTCGACCTTCTTAGGTAGTTTCATTCAGCCTTCCTAGGCTTAACCTAACCCATTCGACCAATCGTCCTGTATAGATAGTCCAAATTCTTATCTGGGCCTAAAGGTGGATAGCGATTGACGTCAACCATACTGCAGTACATACTCATGTTTGTATCGAGAGCTTTCACTACTCGAGGAAATGGACTAGGAACCGACCTTACTTATGTTTGGCACGGACCTCTCCACAGACCAAGGTTTGATTGATTGGTATGACAACTCATCTTTTAAAGCCAAAACCCTTTAAATGCACTCAGCATACCGTTATAATGCCCTTATATATGTTTGTATCATATACGTGATCACCATTTGTAAACAAAACCATGACGAAAATTTGTAAAATAAAATCCATTTCAAAATATAAACATTCTAAAAAATGGCCTAACGTCGAGTCAAAATTTCGGGCCTCAAACCCATTTCAAAACTCACTTCGAGTCAGCACTCCTACAACTACACTACAGTTGTCTAGAACAAACATTTCAAATTTTGTCATTTTCAAATCCCACCTGACACAGTGGAACACACCTACTTCACGAGTCAAGTCTTTTTTGAGTAAAAGTACAAAAAAAAAAAAAACGTTTTAAACCAAAATATTTTCAAACAATGTAAATGCAAATATGTAAATTCAATTGGGCTAAGTTAGAGTCAAAATTCAAACCGACCATGTCCTAGTCGGAACTCTGTTGAGTCATAAACTCGTCTTCCTTTACATTTTGGGTCTTTTCAAATTCGAGTCAAGTTTTAAGGCGTCACGCCGTCATTTTGGACCCCATACCCCAATTCAGTTAAGATCTAAACATTTCTAATACCTCGCCTCGTACACTCGAGTCAAACACACTAAATTCTCCTAATGACACGTTCAGGACACACATACCCGAACCTTGAGTCAAGTCTATCTTAAACACACGTCTTAGAATCACGCCAACTTCAATCCCGTCAATAAGGTCAACCATATAAGGGCCACTCCGTTAAAGTCAACACTCGAGTCTAAAATTAAAGTCAAGCACCGTGAGTTCAAACACGATAAGTCGCTCACGACATTTCACGAATTCACAAGTCAAGTCTATATTTTTCGTCTTATCCTCGTGATTACTTGTCCCTTCCTGTGTTCTTTCCTTATTGCCTTAGTATGCGTTATCCCATGTCGAATCGAGTTGTAATGCGCGTCATTTCTGCCGAGTAGGAATCCAACAAGTTCCGTCAGTCAGCGAAGTCACGAAGCAGCTCAAGCCACAATCACCATGTCTCTCCCAGACGTTTATGCCATGGTCCTACGAGTTCAAGCTACAGTGGAAAATTTGAGCATTCGTGTCCTCACCCTTAAAAATGGGATGGTGGAAAAGAACACACCACCTAGAGAAACCTCTAGTCTAGGACGTCCAAAGTTTACACTACGCCAAATCTGGCAATCAATGAAGAGCGTATCACAACGGTTTAATGCATTTAATAACGACACTTAGATTACCGTTTTCCAAATATTGGCGGAAACCTAGACCGCGCTAATAGGAATTACGGTTTCCCTCGAAAACCGTTGTTATTATAATTTGACAACGGCTGATTAACAAACCGTTGTCAAAAACTTTTAACGGTTTCCAAAAACTCGTTATAGAATCACTCTTATCAACGATTGTTAGAAAACTATTACCAGTTTAAGATATCGGCATTTCAAAAACCGTTACTAAATTAACACCAGCAACGGTTTTTGTTACTCGTTGTTATGTTATTTCTACGGATTTTTTTGTAACCGTTATTATTGTCTAATATGAGATAACGGTGTTTCAATTTAACCGTTGTCAATATTTGATTAGATTTTTCAATTTGATTACTGCATTCAAAACTGAACTTTAATAAATATTCAATTTGACCAATAATATTCAATTTGACCCAAATAATTCTATAAATATGTCTTCATAATGTTTTAGGTCAAATTCTAAATTATCAAACATTTACTCTCTAATTTCTTTCTAAATATCTCTCTAAAAAAAATATGGCTAGTGAGCTACAATCACGTTCTCGTTACGCACAGCCCTTTAGTTGCATTCTCCATAATCTCCCGGTTCATTATGGTGTGAATGGAAAGGGTTTAAACCCTAATTTTGGGTGGTTGACGCAAATGCTTCATAACTCCGGTTTCACCGCGGTTAAAAAAGTGTACTCTGTGTCTACAAACAAACAAGGTTTTGTAGGCTTCACTTTTATCGTGTTTCACAAAGCCAACTGCCATGATATTTTTCATCAGGCAAGAAAATTAGGGGCTAGATTTGAGGGGGAAGATGCGAGGAAAGAGGACTTCTATTCGGAGGATAAACAACAAGGCCCTTATCTATGGGTTGCGACCCATCTTGATCATCATGTGCTTAAACATTGCAGCAAGCATCACATTCTTGCCACCGTGCCTATGTCATGGGAGAGAGAGGCCATTCCACCTGCGCTTCCTGGTGATAATGAAGGACCGATCTACGACTTGCTCTATACCGAAATTCATAATGAGTATTCTAATACTTCATCAGATTCTAATAATTAAGTCTTTAATTATTATCTGCATTGTAAGTTGTATTTGGATTATGGTGGTGGTTTGAATTAAAGTTTAATTATTTATGTTTTTTGTTACGTTTTTTGCTACCCCATCCTCTGGAATTCAGAGACAATATCACCACAAAAATATCAAACTTTTATTATAATGAATTAGGTTTTTAGGAGTACATTAAAATATCAAGCTAAAGAAAAAAAATCGCGTAAAACAAGCGTTGACAAACGTGAAAAAGCAAATGTGTAGTGTGGAGTTGTATGAAGGGAGTATGGTTTTTGTTACCCCATCCTCTGGAATTCAGAGACAATATCACCATATATGTCTCTTTCACCTTCAACCCAATCCACACAGTCATTTTCCCATTGCAACGGAACTGTCCCCTACTCGGCAATGCGACCTTGGCGGTGCAGATTCGGAAGTAGTAGGAGACGGTCAGATTCATTCGCAACCCATAAATATAGGCCTACTCGCTGTTCATCCTGATCAAACCAGAGTCTCGAAGAGTCATTGTTATAGAATGCCCACTCAAGTTTGTGAGCCTGACGAAAGCATTCACGCTCCTCATCCCCGCCAAACTCGATGAGGGCACACCGCCCGAAGCCATGATGTGCATCATTGTCCGGGTAGATAGTTTGAACCAAATTCAATCCAGCTAACCGAATCAAACCTATTAACCAGTTAAGGCTATACGAGAGTATAGCCTTTCCATGCCCGTCCTCTGTATACGGGAGATTGTGAATTATGCACGTAAAGGGTTTAGCGTACATAAATCTACTTGGGGGTCCTTCAAGAGGTTCATATGATGCTTCATCATCATCATCAGCGGATGAATAATATGAACCACTATAAGTTGATGAACTTGGCGACATAATCGATGTAGAAAATTAATGGGGGACTTAACAAGTTAAGAATTGGAAAGTGCAAATGGTACAAGTTAAGATTGTGAAAAATATAATTCTACTTATAATGAGTTTGGGTTATATTGGAAACGGTATAATAAGATTGTAAAAATTAGAACCGGTATAATATTAAGATAAGAGTTGGAAACTTAATAAGTTAAGAATTGGAAAGTGGAAACGGTAAAAGCTAAATAAGAATCGGTCCAATTACTTAACCAGAAACACAAGGGTTATCAAAAAACCGTTGTCCAATTAGTAAAGTCACAACGGTACAGTTACTTAACAAGACTAATGCATGCCTTGTAATTTTTACTTTTTCTGGTTCAAAGTTGCAGTATTGCGTGTTTGACCATATGTATAACATAAAATGACAACAGTTCTTTGTTAAGCCGTGATCATATTTCACATTCCAACAACGGTTGGACAGAATCCGTTTTTAAAAAAAATTGTTTAATTATCTGTGATTTTCTAGTGTTTGTGATTTGACTAATGCATGCCCTGTAATTTTTACTTTTTCTGATTCAAAGTTCCAGTATTGATTCTTTGACCGTATGTATAACACAAAAAGATAACGGTTCTTTGTTAAGCCGTTATCATATTTCATATATCAACAACGGTTTTTTTGTAAATCCGTTGTCATATTACACCAATAAACAACGGTTTTTCTTATAACCGTTTTAAATACAGATCCAAAACTGAAAAGTTTGTAGTTTTACCAATGCATGCCCTATTATTATTGGTAGTTTGACCATTATTCACCACATGTATGCATGCACAATTAATACAAGTTTGAATGTAACGTATGGATGAAATTAATCTAATTAATTATAGCTTTATTATACTATAAATAGCATCACATTTGCAGTAACAATAAGAATCACGTTATTATTACTAACCTTTCTACTTCACTTTTTTAATAATCTACATATACATACATATAATAATTAAAAGAATGTTGTCGTCTTTATCATCTGCAGTCGCACCTTCTCAGCAATCGGTAACCTGCTATATCAACCCGATTACGTGCATAATTCACAATCTCCCAGTCATACGCGATGCTGCTGGGAATCCAGCTTCTAAGTCTCTTAACCCATTGAGGGACATCCTCATTGAGAATGGGTTTTCAAATGTTAGGGCAATCTACTCGGCTTGGACTTTTGGTCGTGGGTTTCTTGGATATGCTCTGATCGTGTTTCGAGGGGATGGTCTTGACGATATTTGCCAAGCAAAACAACTCGCTACAAGGTATGCATCACGCGACCATCAAAGGGGCAAAAGTGACTATTATAGCGACGACCCTAAGGATCATTATGTTCATGCTGGGCCTCACTTATGGGTTGCCACCGCTGAGGACGCTCATCTGATGAGAAGGCTCATTCCGCAATTTTATTAATGTACCGAAATCATCGGATGACGAAGAAGTACCTCATTTTGATCCCCGTCTTGATGCCGATGTAGTACGCTTGATTTATAATAATGTTTATCCTCAGTACCCAGCTCCTAGTCAAACTATTGTTAGGGTGTTTGATTAATATACTAATTAGTTAGCTGTTTGTTTTTGTGGTTTTTTATTTTTTATTGTTTTTCCTTTTTTTCCCCTTGTTGTATTGTTTTTTTTACGCCATTGTATAATATGCTTGTTTTAATATATTGTTCTACTCTTTATTACATGCAAATTCTTATTAATATAGATTTTAATTAACTTGCGAACAGACAAATGATTGAAACAATAACATATAATATAATGACTACGGTAGTGCATAATAACCGTGTTAGATCATAAACACCTCTAAAAATAAATGGAAATTCGAAGATATTAATACTATAATTACAATGATTCTTATAAGAACCGTGTTAAATTATGTAATTGCTGAATAACATTATTTTAAATAACCTCCTTTCTTTCTTTATTTCTTTCTTTCTTTTTTTCTCTCTCTCTCTCTCTCTCTCTCTCTCTCTCTCTCTCTCTTATTACTTAAATTATGTCAAGTGGTAACTCTTCTTCTTAATCTATTTCAATAGGGACATGTAATTGCTCAGTTCCGGCAACATTGTGGACTTCTTGGACTTTGCAAAATCCGGGAAGAAAGTTTCTTACTTGCAAATTCTATAATCCCGAGACTAAAATGCGTGGATGCAATTATTTCAAGTGGGTTGATGAACCAATGACTGAGTGGCAGAGGAAGGTTATAAACAGGTTAGTGAATGAGAAAAAGAGCATGGATATCGAGATTACTCAAGTGAGAAGTATACTATATCAATTTGAAAAATCGAAGCGGGGAAATGACAGTGAAATATTGAAGGCAAAAGAAGAATTCAAGAAGTTAACCATGGATATCGTAGAACTCAAAAATAATGAGGCATGGCTTAAGTTAATTGTCAAATTTCTTCTTCTAATTGTTATTTACCTAGTTTATTATGTATGGTGGTAGTTTGTACTCTTTATGTGTAAACTTGTAATAATTTAAATTAATGGAAATATAAGCTAGATTTTCTAAGAAACATATTGTAATTAGCTGGCATATACCAAATGATGCTTTATTTCTTAGCGGTAAAATCTGTTGGACCATATAGATATATGATTAAGTTTTGATAATGACAAGTGTGTGCTTCGTTTTATATATATTCTTGCTCGTAATCGTTTGTTTAGTCTTTGTTAGATTGACTTAGGTTTACAAGTTTAGCAAGTAATGTTATAGCATTCTTAGGTATAACATTGAAGATTTATGAGGCATAATTCAAGTAATGTTATAGCAGCTTGAGCTATAACATTGAAGATTCTTAAAGCGTCATAGTAACTGTAACAAGTTTCAAGTATGATGAACACTCAACCAAAAGGCTAGATCAAGTCTTTAACAAGCTCAAGATGAAGAGCTTTTGGTAAAGATAAAGATAAGATCCTATCACTGAAGATCTCCAGGAAGATTAGCTAGTATAGGTCTTCATCTAATGACGACATGTTAAGAAAAGAATATTAGGAAGGTAAAGTTATAGTTATTTCACCAAACTTACCAAACTTAAAGTTATAGCTGTTTCTACTATAACTTTGGGTAGCATTTTAAATAGCACGATTTTAATAGTTTTAAAATCATTTTTAAAGGATAAAATTCTTTAAACATATTTCGAAATCATATGTATCTATAGTGAAGTTGATATATGGGTTGATATAATGGATAACTTGCATATCTCTATTGCTTAATAAAACGACTTATGGGTCGTCATGCTACCTAGGGTTTGCTAGTTTATTTTAACCTACCCCTAATCCAAGAAGAGGGATTTTCGTCTAGATGGACACGAGCCTAGGGTTTCGGCCGCTGGCTTTGAACCTTTAGGTTTTACAAGTCCTCTAGTATAAGTAACCTATCTAATTAAATCTAGCTTATATTTTTATAAGATATTTTCTTATCTTAAATATATACATGATTTAATTTGTTTACTTATCTGAAAATCTTAAAGATATAGTTATAGTAAAATAAGATTCAATTTTATCTTATTTACCTAAACTAATATATCTTGGATTGAATTAGGAAATAGATAGAGATTTATCTCTTGCGAGATAAACCGCCTATCTCACGACATCCTAGGGTTTCATGCAAACCCTAGTTCTTTCCTCTACTATAAATACATATGATCATTCTTTATTCTAGTCAAGCTTTTCGAAATATTAAAAATCCCTTGCAAACCAAATTGTGTTTAATTTTTAATTGGCTATTCTTATTGTTTTGCGTTTGGAAAATCTTGCGAAAAGTCGTGCTCTATAATTTGCTTATTTTTCTTAAGGTTACGTCATAAGATAATAGTACTTCATATTGTACGTTTCTTACTCATTCAATTGTGTGAACACTTAGAAGAACAATCAAGTGCTTTCTTAGTAACTTAAGATAGTCAAAACCGAATATCTAGTGATATTCAAATTGAGTTATAGCTAGAGTTAGTTATACGAGTTGGGTTGATAATTTTGTAATCCGGAGAAAGGTACTAAAATTATTAATCTAGAATAGTGGATGCAGGCTTCGACGTGTGGAGCTGAACCACTTCAAATATCGTGTGTCCTTGCAATTTTTCTTTTCGTTCATTTAATTACGCTCATAATCACTTAGTTCATTAGTTAAAGTTTAATTAATAAACTTTAAGTAATTAATCATTGATATAAAATAAAAAGTTGGCATAAGTTTTTAAATACTCAATTCACCCTCCCTCTCGAGTATTTCGGGTGTGATAGACTCTTCAATTGGTATCAGAGCCTCGTGCTCTTGATTGCCTAACCGCAAAGAGGCTAGATCCGTCTATCTTTTTATCTTTTAATTTTATTTTTATTCCGCTACCTTACACGTGTGAAATGGATTCAAAGTATCTTAAGTGTCCTGTCTTTGATGGGAAGAATTATGGACTTTGGAAAAACATGATGACACACTATATAAAAGGACATGATTGGGAGTGCTGGACGATCATCAAGAATGGACCAAACAAAATTTTGGTTGCATCTTCGAAAGGCACTACCTATGAGAAAAAGGAAGAAGACTATATTGAGGCTGATTACAAGAAGGCTGAAAAAAACTCGAAAGCGATAAGCGTGTTACAAAACGGTATGACATCAATTGAATTCGATCGTTTTTCCTCTTGCACTTCGGCTAAGGAAATATGGGATGGTCTTGAGTTGGCCTATGAAGGAACGTCGGCTGTAAGGAAATATCGCATTGACCTGCTGATTCAAAAATATGAACTTTTTAGAATGGAAAAGAATGAATCATTTGATAGCATGTCAGCACGCTTTTCTACTATAGTCAATGAGCTCAAAAATCTTGGTAAAACTTTTGACTCCGAGGATATTGGTAGAAAAGTACTTAGGAGTCTAACCAAGAAATGGCGTCCCTAGGTCATAGTTATGGAAGAAGTCAGAGATCTCACTTCTCTTCCTTATGCAGAACTTATTGGTGCTCTCATAGCTCATGAACTCGTCTTAGAAGACGATGAGGCCGAGGCCAGTAACACTAAGAGCATGGCTTTACAAGCTTCTGCTATGGAAGAAGAACATGTTGAAATAGAGGACGAAATGGTTTTGTTTGCTAAACGATTTAACAAACGCATCTTCAGAAATAAGCACGCAAAATCGTTCAACAACAATAACAACAAGTTCTCTAATAAGAAAACTTCTGAGTCAAAGAATACGTTTGCTAATAGAGGATGCTTCAAGTGTGGAGAATCCAGTCATATGATTAAGGATTGTCCCACATGGGAGAAAATTAAAGACAAAGCAAAACGTGAGAAGACCAAGAAGGAATTCAAGCAAGTGATGATGACATCATGCCGGGGAGATCTCGACCCTGAGGACGACGAAGCATAAGAAGAAGAAGAAGTTTCTAACCTATGTCTAAGCAACGTTAGTCTTGACCTCTTCTCAGACAATGATAAAGATAGCGTGGACTCCTACTGCTGCTTCCTAGGAGATTCCGATTCAGAAGAAGAAGAAGAAGAGGTAAGTTATCTTGAACTTAAGAAAAATGTTAAGAAATTGCCTAAGAATGGTTTAATTGAATATTTTGAACAATCTCTTGATAAGTGTCACGAACAAGAGATGGAATTGAAAGACTTAAAAGAACAAATTCACGATATTGCTAAAGAGAATCACCTCCTTAAAGCAAAGGCCAAAAAGCTCAAATATAAAGTTACAGCTAATATGGCTACAACTTGAATACGACAAATCTTTGAGAAGAAGGCTCTTGAGTCTAAAGTTATAGCTAATGCAGCTATAACTACAGACCTGAAACTCAACATTAAGCATCTTCAAGCCAAAGTTATAGCTAGTGAAGCTATTGTTAGAAATTCATATTCTCATTTATTTACATATTCATATATGTGACATTTAATTTAGTCATAAAATTAAATCTAGATCTTATGCATGCAAACATAAATAGAAATAGAGAAGAAATAATCTTTCTTACAATGGAATTTTGGATTATAGGGCACAAGTAAGATCTCCTTCTTACTTGTTCTTGAGCTTTCCTTACAAATGGAAGAACAAGGATTCAAAGATAGAATCCCTCCCAAAGATGAATACCCAAGATAACCTCTTAATAGATTAATATTACTTGATCTAGAATAATAATAATCTTACTAAAATTGACCCAAAATATTTATTTTGATCTCTTGCAATTTCGGTCAGGAGGAAGGATTTTTGGAGATTTTATCTCTCTAATTTTTCATAAGATGTAGAGAGAAAATTATATTTCTTACACTAGAATTATAATGTAAAGTAGTGAATGAATTATTAGAGAGAAAAACCTCTATAATGGCCCTTTGAAAACCGGTGGGGAGGGGTGTCTAGTGCCCAATGCATGAGCTCATTTTCTTCCCAAGAAAATAGACTTGCATGGCTACAAATAGGTGTGCAATCATTTTGCATTCCACTTAATTATTTAACACAATTTAAACATTATACTCGCTCCATTTTTCGGCACATACATAAAATGGGAGGTCCATTTTATATTTTGTCATTTGTCAATTTGTCATATGTTACATGTTACATGACATGTCACAATGTAATGTATTTTTAACATATTAAAAATCAACGTATTAATAAAAATACGTCATGTACAAAAATCGACTTAGTAATTCATAATTACTTGTACCAAAAATGGGTTTATCAATTATAAATCACAACGTGTTGTATTTATAATAAATTATTCATTCAGTTTCAATTGTTTCGTAAACAATAATTTATCTAAGTAATAAAACAATTTGATTACTTAGACCATATCTTATTTAATCGAATTACAATAAGATGCGTCAATAATACTCACAAAATTGTCCGTCAATTTTAAGCAATTTAATTAACCCGTATCGACATATGATCAATTAAATAATCAATTAAGAGTGTTACCCTTTAGGTATGACCTAAGGGGATCAACTGATCACCACCGTAAATGCATTTACGGTAATGTCAAACTCTAGTCGACCAATCATTACCGATATGTGTGGACCGTTGATCAGAAAATATTACATCCCACATGTATTCTTAAAATGAGATTTAAACATGTGATCATCATGATCGACAGTTGTGATCGCATAATTGTCGGAGGACACATATTCCAAGAATCTCCCACTTGTCCTCGACAAGCGTGCGTCACCAATTCTCATGTCCTATTACTATCTCCCACTCAATGCAAGGTATCTTTCAGGTCGTACTTGCAAGTGATCATATCGAGAGTGGTTTCCTCGATCTGGAGAATAACTGATTGACCGGAATTATCCACCATGGATACCTTCCGAGTGTGGCCACGCATTTCCAGTTCATTACTCCTCGAGTGGACCTGAGATATTGTTATAACCCTGACAAGGGGTGGACAATTCCTATCGCACTTATTCCCTTCGACTAGCCACAACCATCATAGCCCAAAATATGCCCATTTGACCCCATTTACGAAGGTCGTAGTAACATAAATCAAAGTTAATCTGAAACTGTGCCACCTTAGGCGAACAATCTTTAGTCAAAAGAATCGACTCATTAGAATACTATAGTAGCTCTCGCCACAACCAGGCTATGTAAATTTTCCAGAAATTTATAAGCGGTCATAAGGGCCGACAAAGTGTTCTTAACAGTCTGCCTATGTGATCGACTAGTCATCTCATATGACTCTATGACATTTGAACTTGCCATCAATCTCATCACACTCTAGTCACTTCGAGACGTCACCTCATGTAAGTGATTATGGGCGAATACAATGCTAATCCGTGTTCACTTTAACGGGGTTCAATTGTCTCTACAACCCGTTTGGATGTAAAAAAGTGTAAGGTGAGTTAAAAATAACTCAAACGACGAATGTCGACATCACATTTGGGTAGTCAATACCATATTACACCCTTGTGATGTATATTGTAAGTCTGTAAACACTCGTCGATTGCAATTGAAGTTTAACATGCCATGTGTTCATGTGTTCATACTTCTTGTATTGCACTTTCCTTTATATTCATCTTATCTCTCATAGCATGAACCTTACCAAGTACACATCTAGGTTCCCAACCTAGGTTTAGGTTCTTTATCTTGAAAGAACTTTCTTGTTGTTTATCACATAACCAACAAATTGTGGTGGATAATATAACTTGCACTGGTCAAGTGTTCTACCAACTCACAACGCACTAGGAATACGTTTTGTAGGGTCTTGCAACAATTGTCATGACAATTAGCCTAGCACTTCTCATAAGTCCTAGCATATTAGAAAATACTAGTTGGAGTAACTTCTTACTGTAACTAAGTATCTTTCAAACTTCTTATTTCTCTTTAAGCTTAATTAGCTTAGGATCTTCATAAATCCTTACGCGTTTTCGAACTTCAATATGTGCAACTTCTTGTCACATAACAGAGTGTTCTGTCAAACACTAGAATAGCTCATTAGTTCTCCTCGATAATTCATGACGATTCTTCTATGGCTTACCAATGACTCATCATGCTCTTAGGCATATGATTCATTATTGGACATGTTCATGATTATTCTAATGGCAGAAACATTAGTAATTTTTAATCATATGATCAACCATTCTTGGGTTCAATGAATGACCATGACTGCTTATGATAATTCCATTTTCATCGAGATGAATAACCTACATTTTTCGTTGATTTGATGTGTATATCTTAATACTTATCCAACATTCCATGATGTGATTAGATTCATCATAGTCCATTTTCATCCAGAATTGAAAACTCAAATACTTCTTTGTGAAAGATAGTACTAGCTCGTCATTCTCAATGAGTAATGAGTTATAATTTTTACAAGATGATTGCTCCCACTAAATTCCATGTCTTCACATGATAATTTGAAACTCCCACTTAATTCCACATGTTTCACAATTGGCTACTCAATCGAAACATTTCAAGAATTGAAATACATTTTGCTTTGCCAAGTCATTAAGATTAAAAGCATATATGTTCTCAACATATCCTTTCAAAATACCTATTTTGAAGAGATTTCAATCTTAAACTTATGAAAAGAGATTATAATCTCTAACTCATTCATTTTTATAATGATACGTAGCAATGTCATTATTTAAATGTGAAATTCCATTTCATGCACGTCCTTCTCAAAATACCCTTTTTCGGAAGGAGGTTTAACCATTTCATTTTTACAATGAGGTTAAGTAATGACACTAGTGTGGTTAACAATTAACTTAGCTCTTTAGATATCGGCATATCTTTCTTTGCAACTTTTAGTCATAAATTTCTTTTATTTCCAAGGATGCAACTTTGTTTCATTTAGGCTCTTAAGTAAATATCAATATTGAAACTCTTGGTCATATGTTGTTCATAAACTAGCCAAATCTCTTGTTAAGATTTTTCTTTAGTCATTTTCTTTCAAAACTTTCTTTTGGTCTCCTCGTGTAGTTATCTTGAGAACATATTCTTTTAATTACTTCACTTGGTCTCTTTTGTCATGTAGATCTCATCTATTTGAGACCATAGATCTCATCTATTCGTGTATACTATCTATTTAGGTATACAAATTATTCTTTCTTTCGTAGATCTCATTTACTCAAGTAATCAAATTATTCTTTGTATTCTTTGTGTCTTCATTTTTCTCCCACTCTATCTTTAGAATAAATACACTAGATATTCAAAGATAGCTTATGAGACACAAATAATGATTTTTAAGTATAAGGAGGACTATCTCATAGATTGACTAATAGATTTTAAATTTGATGAGTGTACTTTGTAATTGACATTCTTTTAGGAGAGTTCATCAACTCAACATCACTTTATAATTGATCATACATAAGCTTTAAGCTTGTGGACATATAATGAATCCCATCATTATAGTTGTCTATTGGATCGCTTTATGTTTCTATGTGCAAGCATATAAAGACGAATTTTTAGAATAAAGAAATACGATAAAAGGGGTGACTTGGGTTGCAAACCAAGCCACCATAATCTAAAATACAAGCATTGTTTAGAAAGGGTCAACCATTTCCATGTCGAACACGGAAATCAAAATAGTTCTAAAATCCGAAATACAACTTAAAATAAGACAATAATAAAAAGCCAAGCTTCATTGGTAGCTACTCCTAGCTCCTTGATGATTTCTCAAGCTTGCTTTTCCTTTCCTTTGTCTTTGCTTGGAGGAGGCCCTATTTACAATAAAAAGGGGATACATTATCACAACTTTGTATCAAAATATCATAGTTGAATTAGAAACATAAAAGAAAGGATAGTCATTTACCTCTTTGGAGTGAACTTTCCAGCTTTGATGTCACCAAGGTATTTGGAACAATTCCTTTTCCAATGTCCAACACCATTACAATAATGGCATTTATCAAGAGGACCCTTCTTGGTCTTGGACGTGCTAGCTTCAAAAGTCTTAGCCTTGGTGGACATGGGAGCTTGCCTCTTTCCTTTTTTCCCATTCTTCTTGAACTTCCCCTTGCTCTTAGTGCTTATATTAAGCACGTCCTTAGGTGGGTTAACATTTAACCCCATGTCTCTTTCGGCTTGCACAAGTAACTTGTGCAACTCTTCAAGAGACACGTCCTTGTCTTGCATGTTAAAATTCACCCGGAATTGAACATATGCTTTGACTTTGGATAAGGAGTGTAGAATCCTATCTACAATAAGCTCACTGGGGATTTCAACCTTTTGAAGTTTCAATGTCTCGACTAGCTCCAACAATTTGAGCACGTGAGGGCTAACCTTTTGACCCTCCTTAAAATCGAGATCAAAGAATGCCGAGGCCGCCTCATATTGGACGATCCTCGGAGCTTGCGAAAACATTGTCACAAGTTTGGAATATATTTCATAAGCGGTGCCCATTTTAAAGGCTCTCCTTTGGAGATCCGCCTCCATCGCAAAAATCAACACATTTTTCATAGCGGCGGACTCTTTGTGGTAAGCCTCATATGCTTCCCTAGTGGCGGCACTCGACATAGCATTAGGTTCGGGTGGAGAGGCCTCGGTGAGGTAACAAAGCTTGTCGTCACCTTGGGCGGCTAATTTGAGTTGGGCATCCCAATCGGAGAAATTTGACCCACTCTTTTCAAGTTTACAACGATCCATGAAGGATCTAGTGACCTCTACCCAACTTGATAAATGATTCCAAGACCCAAATTCCTATTAACTTAGGCATTGGTAAACCCGAATACAACCCTTATCAATATAACTCGGTGGATTAACCTTTTAATCGATTCTACTTTTAGAACTCTTGATCGATAAATTTACATTAATATTTATCTTTAGCCCGAAACACATCCGACAACCGTCGAGAATACTTTCGTTGAGTTCAACCCAAATTTCGAATAAATGTGTCCATGATCCAAATTTACATTTACTTGGGCATCGGTAAAGCCGAATACAACCCTCATCTTTATAAATTCGGTGGGTAGACATTTATCACCGACTTCCCCTACGTAACAAGGTTTGTACCCCGGTAAGGCCGAGTGCACTCCCTCACGAAATAGGTTTTCATGGTTTCTACTTTTTGGTAAGGCTAAGTCTCAATTGTTTATTTTAGCGAGAGGTCATGTAAATTTATTATCTATCATGTTTTAAGTGAACTAAAGCGGTGAACTACGATAATTGTAATTGACACGGTCGATAAACTCGATTAAATGATAATGCATGTTTTAGTTATGGCGATTTAGCGATGCATGCAACATATAAATAAAATGCAAAGCATAAATAAAATCCTAGTATGGCCTTCCTAAAATAGTAAATCTAATAAACTATTACAAATTCGGAAACCAACTCCTTTGGTCCCTTGAACTTCGATCTTGGCACGCATTTCAAGGCAATACTTTCTTTGATGGATCGCCTTCTCGAGTGGCACCGTCTTCAAGGTACTCCGGAATAAATAAATTACATAATTTCCTATTATACATTTGTAATTAAAAATGAAAAAATAAATCTATTAAATTACAAAACGGTGATACGAGATCACAATAAATTACAATCGAATCGATATTCCCATACATTTCGGGTAATATCAATTAAAACTAAGGTCATACTAAGTAAAATTACATAATTCAAAAATTACATAAAATTAAAAATGACAATCATAAATAAAATGCAGCATTATAATATGTATGAGAACATGCCCAATTTTATGCTAAATCGCCTTTAAAGAGCCAATATCGTATATTAATCGGTTTTTACGGATTTGCGTGATTTAACCTTTTAAAATCACAATAATTACATAAAATCATATTTATGTACAAGTTAATTACCCTAACCAACTTAGGAGTCAAAAATTAGTCTCCACTAACATTTTGACAATAATTAACCTAGATTTCTTAATATTGTCCATGAATGGACCTAAAATACAAAATTATGTCATAAACTTCAAATTAAATCATAAAAATTTCAAATAATTTCAAAATTTGAAATTTAAACTCATGAACATTCTGGAAAAATACCATGACACTCATAATGCTCAAAAACATAGGTTAAAAATTTCGAAACTTTATCGAGAAAAACAATGTTGCGGTTTATCGGATTTAAACAATTATTACCATAAAAATATGAGAAAAATTATTTTTATCAACTTTTCACTTTTATATCTGAAATATATGATAAAATGCAACATGTGACATTTTTTTATGACTATATCTTTAAGATTTTCAGATAAGTAAAAAAAATTAAATCATGTATATATTTAAGATAAGAAAATATCTTATAAAAATATAAGCTAGATTTAATTAGATAGGTTACTTGTACTAGAGGACTTGTAAAACCTAAAGGTTCAAATCCAGCGGCCGAAACCCTAGGCCCGTGTCCATCTAGACGAAAATCCCTCTTCTTGGATTAGGGTTAGGTTAAAATAAACTAGCAAACCCTAGGTAGCATGACGACCCATAAGTCATTTTACTAACCAATAGAGATATGCAAGTTATCCATTATAACAACCCATATATCAACTCCACTATAGATACATATGATTTTGAAATATGTTTAAAGAATTCTATCCTTTGAAAAATGATTTTAAAACTATCAAAATCGTGCTATTTAAAATGCTACCCAAAGTTATAGTAGAAATAGCTATAACTTTAAGTTTGGTAAGTAAAGTTATAGGTGAAATAACTATAACTTTACCTACCCGGTGTTTATAACCATTTCAACACGCCTTTCTAAGCCGTCGTAATGACGATTTTCAAACTTGGTTTTTATAACCATTTCAAATCACCTTTTTACGCCGTTATAATCGCCGCGTCTAGACACGGATTTTAACCCGTTTCGCACCGACAATGGCTCTATCAAAACCCGAGAAAAGCACACACCCTTTTCTCGAGACACTTTCGAGATCCCGAGGACCATGCACCGTCCCCGAGACCTCTTCAAACATTTCAAACTCGAGTTTCAAAACATACAATTTTGAATTCCTAAAAAACCGTCTTGGGAGACAGTACATTGTTTTCCGAGCCGATTCAAACTCAAAACCGTCTTTTTCAAATAAACTAAAGACAACCCTTTCAACTGACCGACTTGCGGTGATCTCTATCTTCGAAAGCCGTCCATAAAGCAACAAATGAATCTTTTGAAAATTTCTATTTTCGAAAACTTCAGTCCACCATTCCAATTCCGCCTCGTGTCTATCGAGTCGAAGCAAACGTACTTATGGGTCTTTAATTATGAGTCGTCTCACCACTAGACTCGTCCAATGGCATCACGCCACTACATTGGACGCGTGTCAAAAGTTCGGTCAACACCGTCACGTCATAAATCGAGTCAGCACCGAGGTACCATACACGGTCATCCTCGTCTTGTTGAGTCTGCTCTTTGTCTCGTCCTTCATGTTGTCTGCGTTCAGTATTTGAACCGTGTTGGATTGAGTTGTAATGTGAGCCGTTTTTCTGCCTCAGAGCCATGGCCCCGTCTTCGACTTCGTCCAACAACAGCAATGATAACAACAGAGATGTCACGACTGATCAGCTAGCCAGCCTTCTCACTGCTCTTATGGTCACCCTAGATCATGTCGAGACCCGCATCAACACCCTGGAAAACAAGGAAACTGGAGAACACAACACTCTGCCTTTGACTGAAACTGAGAAAAGGCTCAAGCTCCTGGAAGAACAGCTCCTAGCCCGGGGTAACAATATCCATCTTGAGAACAACCGAAGGTTCGAACCTGTTGGGGATCAATTACCTGACAACTTTACCCTGACTGATGTGCCCAAGTTCAAAGGAGTGGAGTACCCACTCAATCATATCCGTGCCTTCAAAGACTACATGGGCATAAAAGGGGTCAAGCAGGAACTTTTCACCCGGATCTTTCCGTCCTCTCTGGAACTGATCCCTCGCCAATGGTACTACTCCCTTGATCCGAAGAACCTTACTACTTGGGTTGAAGTCGTAGTTGAATTTGCCAAGCAATATGCCGACAATGTTGAAATCTAAGCCAATACCCGTACTCTTGAGATCCTAACCCAGAACGACAAGGAGGGATTCACCGAGTTCTTAACCCGTTGGAGGAGGGTAAGTACTCAGCTGGTCAGCAAGCCGAGTGAATCAACCTTGGTATAAAATTTTGTCAACAATCTCCGCCCAGTGTATGCCAATCTACTGAGGTACAAAAACATTAAGACCTTCCAGGATCTGCAAATCCTCGGGACACGCATTGAAGATGACCTCCGAAATGGTGTCCTAGCCAAGACCACTTGCAGAAGCTACCAGGGATCCACCTCAACCGGATCTCCCCCTTATGGTCAAACGAACAAGATTGATGAGCTCAACCTCCTTGAACCAACCGCCAAGAGAGCTGAGCGCCCCCAGAGAGTGTTCACTAATATAGGGTCAACTTATGCAAGCGCCCTGAAGAGGCTCATGGACTAGGGGAAGCTACAACCAATCGGACCCACCCCGGATCCGACCGATGCTAAGAAATCCCGCTTCTGGAACCCCAATGCCTACTGTCAGTACCATCAAGGGAAAGGGCATGACACAGAAACCTGCTTCAAACTCAAACACATCATCCAAGACATGATTGAAAAAGGGGATTTGCCTTTACTCCCGCGAACTAAGCCAAATAACAAAACCAACCCTTTGGGAATCCACGCTATCTCCGACAATGAGCCAACTCTGGACTGCTCACACCTCATCCTGCCAGTTGATGACGAGGTGAATGCCTTGGAAAAAGATCCCTCGGACGGGGTATTTGTGTTCAGTGCCGCCACTATGCTCACCATGTTCCAACAAGTTGAGGAAGCCATAGCCAATCTTTCCGAAAGGATCACCCGACTTGACGATGCCTACCGTCGACTTATCTTCAATCCTCCACCAACACGCCCGAGGGAGAGTCCCCCGAGCGTCTAAAACTACCTTCACCAGGATGGATTGCTCCCGCGACCATTCTGGCATGCACCTTACGATAATCACCCCCACAATAATCAGCCTCACAATAACTACCCTCATAAGAATCACCCCCACAAAAATGTCCCTCATAAAAACTGCCCACCGAGGAATACCCTTCCAAGGTACCCTCGGAATTCTGAAATTAATGGCATCTGGAGAGATGATGTTGAGGATGTCTATATCGTCCCAGGGAAGCAGGCAAAGAAGATCGGTCACCTTACTCGATCCGGACGCCCCTATTAGAACCCGAACAATCCAACGGTCGTTCCAACAACGAATGACCAAGTCGTCCCAGACATGGACACTCAACCAAAGGCTCCCGAGCATTCGATCCTCAAGCAGCTCCAGAAGGCAAAAGCCGAAATCTCAATTTGGCAACTGATCACGACATCCTTTGAGCATCGACAAGCTTTGCTACATGCCGTGGGAAAATTAACTATGCCCTCCACCTCCTCCCCTGAATAAATAGTGACACACATGACAAGGGACGCCCCTGACTTGAACAACCTAGTCGTCTTCTCTGACGAGGATAACCCTCCCTTCGGAGGCAATCATAATCTTGCCCTGTATATTACCGTACAATGTCTCAAGAAGAATGTGCCCATGGTTCTTGTGGATGACGGGTCCGCAGTGAATGTCGTTCCCATGAAGACGGCTCACAAACTGGGTATTAAGGAAGCTGATCTGGTCCCGACAAATCAAGGAGTACGCGCCTACGACGACACTCGTCGCAAGGTCGCAGGGCTTTTCACTCTAACTGTCGCAACCAGACCACTCGAAAGGCAAACCAGTTTTCAGGTGGTCGACATCAACGCCTCCTTCAATATGCTCTTGGGATGTCCCTGGATTCACGCCGCCAAGGCAGTTACCTCAAATCTCCACCAGAAAATCAGGGTCCCCTTCAACGGGAAAACGATCATGATTCCGGCTTCCTCGATCAAAGCCGTCATGAGAAAGGGAATAGCCTCCCAAGCCATTGAGGAGGACGATAAAGAAATGTGGGGATTCCAAGCCGTGAACGCCATAACTGATGAATCAACACCCTTTGATTGTGACCCGTTTGTCAACCTCACAGTCAACCGCATCATGATGCGCCAAGGTTACTTCCCGGGTCTGCCCCTCAATCCACTGAAGAGCACCTTACCTCCCTTGAAACAGACTAAGGTCCCCAACATCCCCTTCGGACTGGGCTATGAACCTACCGATGAAGATATCTAAGAGATGAACCTCCTAGTTCGAAAACGCAAGAAGCACGGGGTTATCCTCCGTCCCTATCATCTGACTCTCAATGGATACTTTGTCCCCGAGGGAGAGTCCGAACTCTACCATGGCTTTTCGGAGCCGATCTATGACTCTGTGGCCAAGACCAGGTACCCGGGTGTGGAAGTCTTCCAGGACTACTACTTCACTCCCGACAACACCGAAGCTGCATCAACCGAATCTAAGCCGTCGTCATGCCTCGATGGACAAGCTGTCATCCTCCTTTTTGGAGAGGATAACATCAAGCACCTAGACTATGAGGACATCATCAACATCGCCCTGAAGGGCAACCAGTTTGACCCAACCGCCTTGATCTCCGACACTGACCCGGAGAAAGCTGCACAAGGCTGGAGGAAGACCGTCAAGTGGACCGATCGCCAAGGCCGTATTCTCAAGATCACAACCGGAGAAGGCCCTATGTTCAAAGAGGGAAGTGAAGAAGAATCTAAATCTGAGTCCGAGGTGGAGTCAGAGTCTGTCATAGCTCCTAACACTCCTGATGTCCCAGTCAAGGTCCCCTTCCCGCTGTTTTATCACAAAATTGTGGCTGATTCAGAGGCTGAGCCTACTAGGGTCACCCCTACTCCCATGAAAGGTGACAACCTAGAGCCTGTTCCAGGAGCCACATCCTCTGCTGTGTCGCCTCTGACTGACCATGAGATGTCTGTCCTCTCTGAGCTTTTCACCCGTGTCAACTTAATGAACTCTAAGTTTGCTTACGACTCGTCTCAATTTAACTGCAATGCAATTCTGAATGACTATAAGGAATTTGACTTGAGTGACTACCCACCTCACTTAGCCAAAGAATTTGACAAACGGGAAACCAGAACCCTTGTCATTGAGGAGACCGAACCTATTAACGTAGGAACCGACAACACACCTCAAGAACTTAGGATAGGGACAACCCTGGACCCCTCGGAAAGACAACAATTCATTGACCTCTACCACGAATACAAGGACGTATTCGCCTGGTCCTACAGAGATATGCCTGGGATTGACAGAGAAATTGCAGAGCACCAAATATCCATTATGCCCGGAGCTAAACCTGTGAAGCAAAAGCTGCGTCGAATGCGTCCTGAATGGGCCCTGAAAATCAAGGAAGAAGTGGATAAACAGTTCAAGGATGGTTTCATCAAAGTGTCTGAGTACTCTGACTGGGTGGCCAACATTGTGCCTGTACCGTAGAAAGACGGAAGAATTCGGGTTTGCGTCGACTTCAGGGACCTGAACAAGGCGAGTCCAAAGGAGGACTTCTCTTTTCCACATATTGACATTCTGGTGGACAATACCGCCGAGCATGCTCTCCTATCATTCATGGACGGGTATGCTGGGTACAACCAGATTAAAATGGCTGAGGAAGACATGCACAAGGCTGCATTCAATACGCAGTGGGGTACATATTGCTACATGGTCATGCCTTTCGGTCTCATCAACCCCGGAGCAACCTATCAAAGAACCGCTACCACTCTCCTACATGATATGATGCACAAGGAGGTAGAGATATATGTCGATGACATGATTGTCAAGTCAAGAGAACGGGATGGCCACATCAGTGCCCTTCGGAAATTCTTCGCTCGTATGCGGAAATATAACATGAGACTAAATCCTCAGAAGTGTGCATTCGAGGTCACCTCCGGAAAACTCTTGGGACATGTCGTCAGCAAAAGAGGCATTGAGATTGATCCTACCAAAATCAAAGCCCTTCAACAAATGCCACGACCCAAGAACGAGGAGATTCGGGGATTTCTCTGTCAGGTTCAATACATCAGCCGCTTCATAGCCGAGCTCACCATGATTTGTGAACCAATATTCAAGAAGCTTCGCGCCTCCAATCACACCGATTGGGACGACGACTGTAAAAAAGCCTTCGACAGGAAAAAGGAAATCCTATCCAAGCCTCCTGTCCTCATGCCACCTCAACCGGGTATTCCTTTATCCCTATACCTGACTGTTACCGATACAACCATGTGAGCAATGCTAGCACAAACAATCGACGGCGAAGAACGAGCCAACTACTACATCAGCAAATATTTCATTGAGTACGAGAGAAGGTACACCTAACTGGAAAAGACATGCCTTACCCTAGTATGGTCAACAAAGAAGTCATTACATTACATGCTCAGCTACACGGTCCACATCTACTCCAAGATGGACCAAATCAAATACATCTTCGAGAAACCCGTACTAAATGGAAGGCTGTCTAGGTGGACACTCATGCTGTCCGAGTTTGATCTCAAGTTTGTACCCCTCAAGGTTATCAAGGGAAGGGTAGTCGCCGATTTCCTGGCAGAAAATCCTGTCAACGAGGATCCAACGACCCACACATGGTCACTTCTTGATGAAGACATCCTTTGTGCCGACTCCGACGCATGAGACCTATACTTCGACGGTGCATCTAATCTGAGAGGCTTTAAGGTAGGAATCCTTCTAATATCACCAGAGGGAGAACATGTTCTGATCTCGGTCTAGCTAGACTTCGCCGTCACCAACAATGCCACTGAATATAAAGCATGCCTCATCGGCCTATAAGCAGCCATCACACTTGGCATCAAGAGACTGAGGGTCCACGGCGATTCCTCGCTCATCATCAATCAGGTGTCCGGATCATGGAAAATCCGAAGTGACAGCTTAGCTCCCTACCGAGCAAAAATCAATCAAGAGGCCGAGTTCTTCGACCAAGTCGACTACTTCCATTTGCCGCGAGAGGAAAATCAATTTGCTGATACCTTGGAAAAACTTGCCGCGCTCGTCAACATACCTGGCGACATGACATCGATGCCCCTATGTGTCGAGAGAAGGAGCGAGCCAGCTCACATTTGTGCCATCAACAACAACGAGGAAAGCCATGTCAAACCTTGGTACCAAACCATCCTCAACTACAAAACCGAAAACGAATTCCCTCCTAACTCTGACCCAATAGGACAAAGAGCCATCCGTTTACTTGCATCACAATTCGTGATGAACCAAAATCAACTATACAAAAGAACACCCCAAGGGATTCTCCTCCTTTGCATTGACCATCACAATGCCAAAAAAGTCATGGGAGAGGTCCACGACGGAGAATGTGGCCCTCACATGAGCGCAATGATGCTTACCCAAAAAATCACGCGGCTAGGTTACTACTGGACCACCATGGAAGCCGATTGCCGTAACTACGTCAAACATTGCCACAATTGCGAAATCTTCGCCAACATACAACACATACCGCCATCCCTTTTATACACCATGACATCACCTTGGCCTTTCTCGACCTGGGGCATCGACATCATCGGGAAAGTTAACTCGGTAGGCATCAAGGGGCATTGCTTCGTCCTCGTCGCCATCGACTATTTCACTAAATGGGTAGAAGCGCAGTCATATGCAGTCTTGACCGCCAAACAAGTGGCCAAGTTCATCCAAAACAATATCATCTGCAGATATGGGGTACCCCATGAATTCATCAGCGATCAAGGCTATCACTTCGGCGGAAACTCAGGCCTTGCTGGACAAATACAAGATTAAACGACACCGATCGCCCCCCTACCGTCCCCAAACCAACGGAGTGGTGGAGGCAGCAAACAAAACTCTTGTCACCATTATTAAGAAAATGCAAGACAACTACCGCGATTGGTCGAGCAAACTCCCATTCGTACTCTGGGGATACCGAACCTCCATTCGAACACCGACAGATGCCACACTCTTCTACCTAGCATACAGTATGGAGGCGGTTCAACCGGTAGAGTTAGAGGTCCCTTCTCTACGCATCCTAATGGAAAGTCAAGTCCCTGAGCCGGAATGGACCCGTCAAAGGTACGAGCAACTCACTCTTCTAGAAGAGCGGCGGCTCAACGCCTTGCACAACGTACAGTTATACCAACGACGTATACAACGAGCATTCAACAAGAAATTCAAACCCAGGAACATCCAAGAAGGCGACTTGGTCCTTAAGCCGGTCCGAGCACCGCTACCCGTCGATTTGAGGGGAAAATTCAAAGCCAACTGGGCCAGGCCATACCTGGTCAAGAAAATACTTTCGGGGGGCGCAGTGAGACTGAGTGACCTAGACGAGGATGATTTTACAAACCCGACCAACCTAGACCAACTCAAGAAATACTACCCTTGAACCATAGCAACCAATGACCTGAGCCTAGTTCTACAACTAGCAACCACCTTAACCCTTTTCAAGTCAAGTTCCTCAACGCGTTCTGATTTGAAATTGCATGTTTTATTGAGTCTAAGTTGCGGCACCTTGCCCGTTTCGAGTGTCCTTTGATCTGTCAAAGGCAACGTTCATTTGCACTAAAACAAATTCACAAAAACCCCTGAACCACGAGGATGGTTTGATTTCACCTCCTCATGTGGATACGTAGGCAGTCCCTCTTATGCATGAGGGATACAACCACAAAACCCAATCAAATTTACAGAACATTTCGAACTACGATTATGGTTTGATTTCACCTCTTCAGGTGGATACGTAGGCTGTCCTTTCCTACACAGGAAGGATACAACCATCCCCATAATAAAAAAAAACCCCACATACAAAAAAAACATCCCCATCAAAAAAAAAAGAGAAAAGGGAACAACATTCCCTTTTCCCCACAAAAATACAAAAATAAGCCTTTCTCCCTTCCTCCCAAAAATCCCACTTTCCCAAGTGCAAACGTTTAGGATGATTCAAATCGAATTGCCTTTGCAAAATGGATGGAAGAAACAAGGTTCACAATTTTCGACACGAGTAATCCTCTTATTTAATTAATAATGGGAGGGATTACAATTCCAACAACAAATAAAGCTCGACGAGTCTACAACTTGTCAAAGCTAAGGTGTCAACTAAAACACCTCAAATAATAAAACTAGCACAAAACACACAAAACATAGCTAGTACAACATAATAAAAACTCACAAAAATAATACAACATAATAAGAAAGTGGGTAATGAAGGTCTTCACTCTTCCATTCTACCCTTGCCTTTTCCCTCGGGGTACATCTTCCCCTTGTTCTTCTTGTTGGCCCGCCTAGCATGGATTTCCTCCTCAGAACGGATCCTCAACGGATCTACAACGGCAACGGCCTCCAGTCTAGTGCAAGACCCCATGTTCGGCCCGAAACGAGCCCATGCACGGCCCACCACATTTTTGGGACCCGAGCTTCTCCTCTTTGGTGGCCTCATCACATCGGGGCTAACTCCATCAACATAATCCTCAAAGAAGGCACGGTTGGCCTTGCAAACCTCTCGATACTTCAAATCGACAACCTCGTCCTCACGAGATTTGGACCTTTCCTTATTTTCGCGTTTTACGAAATCCGACATGGTTTTCATGACGCAGCTTTAAACATACGGATTTTTCTATCTTTTTTTAAAGGGGGGAAGGGCTAGTCGCCCCTTATCCGCGACAGATCGTTTCCATATCAGTCGAAATTCCGAAATTTTTTCGCTTTTTCGCAATTTTGCAGCAAAAATAAAATCGAAAATTGATAACACGACATCAATTTTCCTCAAAAATTCAAGCACTCACAAATTCGAGTCTTGACCTCACAAAAACCAAATCAAATATACTAGTAAAAATCTTTTCTAAAATTCTTCCCCGATGGTTTGAGTTTGAATTTTTCGAGTTACAAATCAATTTTAATAATTTTGATGCAATTTAATTCACGACACGAGTTAATTGCTCAAATTTTCAAATCAATTCCTTTCGGAGTCCAAACGTGACGACTTGTCGCGAAAATTTTCAAAATTCATTTCAAATTCCAAAATTCAATTTTTTTTTTAGGGAAAGTTAAGTATATTAGAATCACTCAAAGTGTTACAGATTTACAAAAAAACCTATATATAGTCATGTACATCAAAAAACGTAAGTCAATTCTATACTCAGACACAAATGCTATGGATCCATTCCAAATCACGAGTGTTGAGCTTGCTTGAATTCAGTCTTTGAAACTCTGTCGATATCACCACCACCGCTTGACAACACATTCAGGCCTTCTCACCATACCCTTAATCCTTGCCTCATTCCTTGTAATCCAGACATAGTAATATAGGGCCACATAAGACGCCCCTATGTACCTCTTCTGCATTCTAGAGACAGCCCTGCTACTAGAAAACCAATGCACAATATCATCTGCACTAAACCTTATCCTCAGTTTATCCTGCAATAAGCTAGAACAGCGTTGCATAAAAACACAATCACTGAACAGATGATGATGATCCTCAGGGAAGTTATCACATAAATCACACGTCCCATCTACCATTATACCCATTCTAATCAGCCTATCTTTAGTCAACAATCTCTTATGAATGATAGCCCGGGTAATGAAAGAGGTTTTGGGGACATTCAAAGTGTTCCAGCAAAGATGCCTCCATTCTACCTTAGGATGACGAGTACGCAGCCAATCATACCCATACTGCACACAATAAACCAGACTAGTGTTGAGCCATTTATTGTTGGTGTAAGCTTGCTTAAATTTTTCCATTATATGAGTTATCTTCCTCCAAGACCAACTACAGTCAGGAGGAGCAACATAGTCAGTCCAATCCTTATCTTTCATATAAACATGACTTACCCATTTAACCCAAAGATGATCTTTTTTTTTAGCAAGCCACCACACATACTTCCCTAGAAAAGCAACATTCCAAAGTTTCAAGTCCTTTAAACCCAATCCTCCTTCTTTCTTAGGAGAGCAACAGACACTCCAACTTACATTAGGAGACCTCATGTAATCAGCTTTACCCCCCATAAATAATTCCTACAAATGGCATTAATCTTGCTCATGATACCATTAGGAATCAAGAAAATTGTAGCCCAATAAGAATGCAAGGTCGTGAGCACAGATTGAACCAGAATAAGTCTCCCTGCATAAGAGAGATGTCTAGCCCCCAACCTCTAATTCTAGCTACAATTCTATCGAAGCTTAAGACCTTCATTCTTAGTCGGCTTCCGGCGTAAATGGGTACACCCAAGTATTTAAAGGGGAGGTTACCTCTCAAAACCCGAAACTTGCATAATATTAGACATAGCAGCAGCAGTCATCCCATTGAAATAAATCTCAGATTTTTCTTTGTTCAACTTCAACCCAGAAGCAGCTGAAAAGGTAGCAAAACTTCTTAATAGCCACATAATAGATGACTCAGTCCCTTTGCAAAATAACAGCAAGTCATCTGCAAACAAAAGATGATTAAGTTTGAGATGCCCACACAGAGGATGAAACCTGAACCCATCTTGTTGAGATACAACATCCAAAATTCTTGACAAGTACTCCATACAGATTGTGAACAAAAGAGGTGAAAGAGGGTCTCCTTGTCGAAGGCCTCTTTTACCCTGAAAGAATCCAAACAAACTCCCATTCACAGCCAAGGAATAAGTAGGAGAAGTTACACAAGCCATGATCAAAGTGATGAACTTCTTAGGGAATTTAAGAGCACGAAGCATCTGCTCAAGAAACTGCCATTCCACTGAGTCATATGCTTTCCTTAAATCAATTTTAATCAAACATCTTGGGGAAGCAGACTTCCTATTGTACAGCCTAACCAAGTCTTGACAAATTAACACATTCTCCACAATGTTTCTGCCTTTGACAAAACCACCTTGACTAGAGCTGATTATATCAGGTAAGACCTTACTTAATCTGTTACAGAGGACCTTAGCAAGAGCCTTATAAACCGTGTTGCAGCAGGCTATAGGTCTATATTCCAACACACTAGAGGGATTAGCAGTCTTTGGAATAAGAGTTAATGTAGTTGTATTAACTTGCTTAAGTAACTCACCAGTAGTGAAGAAATTCTGAATAGCATCTATAACATCCTTCCCAACTATGTCCCAGGAATCCTTATAGAACTGACTAGAATAACCGTCAGGTCCAGGAGACTTAGTGGAGGGAATAGAAAAAATACAATCCCTTATCTCAGTTGCAGTGACAGGAGATAAGAGAATATCCACATGATCCCCTCTCACCAGAGCCCCTCTCCTCACAGTAGGAGAATGCATAGCAACAGTACCATTCCTTGATCCCAGAAGAGATTTGTAATACTCCAGGAAAAAATTTTCAATGCCCTCTAAACTGTTGTGAACAACCCCATCCACACCTTTAATACACATAACCCTATTATGCACCTGCCTAGCTCGAATGTGACTATGAAAAAATTTAGTATTCTCATCCCCATACTTTATCCATTCTATTTTGGCTTTTTGACTGAGAAAACTATGTAGCACCTTACACAAGTGTCTAAAATTATCAGCAGCTTCCTTCTCAGCTGCAAGAGTTTCAAAATCAGAAGGGTTATCATGCATCTTAAGCTGCAAATCCTCAAGAAGCATCTGAGCAATGCCAACTGCTTTTTCCACATCAGAGAACCTGTTCCTATTCAAAACTTTCAAAGGCTTCTTCAGAAGTTTCAGTTTAGATACCAGCTGGTACATAAGAGTCCCATCAACTGAAGTATTCCAGACTGATTGAACAAGCTCCTTATAACCTGGATCCAGACTCCACATATTATAATATCGAAAAGGTGGCTTCCTATGCTCCCTGTCATGCCTCCTATAGCATACAGAAGGATTATGATCAAAAAGCCCTTCTGGCATGAAATGAGTATAAGCATCAGGATAATGATCCAGTGATCGGGGCCATTTCGTTTCACAAATTAAGCATATGTGGTCGTTGGTCAATGGTCGATACAAAACACAATTTATACTTCACAAACAACTCTACAATTAGTAAAGAGGCAAGTAAAGGTCGGATCCCAAGGGACGGGTATTGAAATGAGAATTCTATTGTAACTAGTAGTGTCTAAGGGGTGTCACAAATTGGGTTGATGTAGAAGGTTACTAAACTAAAATAGCAATGAAATTAAACTAGCAAGATGAATAAAATAAGGGGTGTAAACAATTGATTAAAGGCACTAGGATGTCATGGGTTCATAGGGGATTCATGGGATATGATCATACAAACATGTTCTCAAATTATAAGCAAGCAATTATTGTTGTGATGGATTGAGTTGGGTTATATCTTACAATCCTAGGAAAGTTTGGGTCCCGGAGCCGAATCGATTAGATTGTACAACACCTACAAGTCGACTTAATCTTTCCTACTCAACACATGCATGATCTAACAAGACTCGAGTTGGGTTATGTCTTACAAGTCAAGTTGAAAGGATAGAAGATGATAGTAAATGCAAGGATTCATAGGCTTAGCATTTCATCAAATATAACATGTGCATGTATTAAGATCAAAACAAGCAAGCAAATAAGATATGAAAGCATATTAATTTAAGCATGAATCATTCCCCATGTTGGTTTCCCCTAATCACCCATTAAACCCTAGCTAAGAGACTACTCACTCATTATCATATTGATCATGCTAGAAAGGTTGTCAATCATACTAACATAATGAAACATGATGAACAAATGAAAGTAATTAGCAATAATTAAAAAGGGATTAAGAGATTATACCTACTAATGATTCCAATAATAAAGCAAGAATAATAGAAGTACTTGAATCCTAGATTGAGAGGTTGTCAATCTCCCAATAATAACCCAAATAATCTTCAATTACCCAAAATAAAGGAAGAACAAGAGAGAGATTAAAGAACTAAAACTTGGATTAAAACTTGATTAATATTTGATTACAATATTGAAGAGAGATTTGATTAATATTAACTACACTAATTATTGATAAGAAGAACATGCTCTCTAATTAGACTAATGGGGTATTTATAGTGAAAATTAGGGAGGATGCATTAGGGTTAACTAAGGGCTAAACTAGTAATTACACTTTTTAAGTTGAGCAAGGAGACTCCGGTATTCTCCGAGAGAAGGGCTTCTCTTATCGTGGCTTGAAGAATGAAAACGTGCTGTACTGAAATCCGTGCGGATGGGAGTCGGGACGGCCGGATCTTGGCTGGAGAATCCGAGCGGATTCTTGGGCAAGACGCTCGGATTGGCGAGGGGAATCCGAGCGGATTCCTTTGCGGGACGCTCGGATTGGGCTTGGATGGACGGACGGATTGTGTACAATCCGTTCGGATTGTCTGGCAGCATCTTTTCATCTTCTTTTCTTCCCTTTTCTTCATGAATTCCTTGGGGATTTCCTTGGGGACTCAAGGATCCTTTCTCAACTATGCTCTTCTACTATGCTATGTACAAAGGCCTTCTAGTCTTGTCTCTCCTTGATGCTTGGTCATTGAATACAATCAATTTAGCCTCGTTTTGCCATGAAAATGCAAGATTCTTACTCCTTTCCTACCAAGGGATCAAAATCTCAAAGAATATGCAAAACAAAGAACTAAAAATAAGAAATGACCCAAATAGGCACTAAAAAGCATGGAAACAATGGTAATTCGGGGCTAAATATGCGCCAATTATGGTCACATCAAATATCCCCAAACCGAACCTTTGCTCGTCCCGAGTAAAGAGGTGACAAAGACTAGGACCAATACTAACCTAACCTAATAATAATAGCCGATATGAGACAATTAGCGGGTCTCACTCCGCCCCTTCAACTCACAACAAGACAACCATGAGGTAGGATGCCTTCTTGCAAGGCAAGGTGGGTCTTGCCAAAATGGCGACACATCCAAACATTAAGCACACAAAAATCACATAATGGATGCATCTACAAAAAGAATAGCCACTTTCCTCATCTAAGTGGCGGAAATTATCTACAAGGGAAGCAATTCAAGGGTACACAATCCTTCATAGATGTAATTTGTTCAAACTACTAAGCCTAGAAGGATACCAATAAATCACCTCCAAAAGGTGTCAAGCTAGGGTACCTTTGTCCTCAATCGTTAAATGCTTTTGTCAAGAGTAGACTCCCTATGGTGTTAGAAACACTGGAGGATCGCGGAATTCCCCCTCTTGCCTAGACAAGAAGAAGGGTCGTCCCCTCTCTACCATGCACAAAAATGGATACGATGGATAAAGGGATCGATAGATATTTGAGTTTCACTTTGGGAGTTTGCCTTCATTTTTGTTTTCCCCCCAATTTCATTGGCATTTGACATTTGAGAACACTTTCTTTGCCATTTCTTTTGATTTTTGGCATTTTCAACACTTGACAACTTTTTGCATTTCTTTTTGAACATTTTCAAAGTCACCCCAATTAGTAACGAGGGTGCCTTGTATTTGAAGCTTAGGAGTTCTATTTTTGCTCCTCTTTTCATTTGATGCATTTTTGCAAACTTTCTTTCACTTTTCATTTCATTGAACTCAAATTTAAACAATTTCTTTTTGTGCCCATTCCCTTTGATGACAAAAATCTGGTAGAACATGGATGAATGATAGAAGTATGCATGGTTTCAAGGGTCACCTTGGAATAAACGGTAGCCAAGGAGTTATCACACCACAAGGTACTCTTGACTAGGCCTTAAACCATGGGTCAAAGGATACTAGCATGACACATCCTAGGGTGTTTTACAAGTATTCTAACAAGCAAAGTCTTAATAATAAAAACATCTACTAGGGCCTATATACACTTGTCAAGCTTCCCAAATAGACGGTTTCGCAAAATTTTTCTAACATGCAAACTACATGCCATGATGCAACTAACATATAAACATCCTAATGCAAATGATTCTACCAACTGATATGACATATAAACTAAATGCAATTCCTAAGTTCACATTGTTTTACCGCATCAATCAAAATTAAGCCACATAGTCATTAACATAAAGAGGAAAAAGGAGATTGGAAAGATCATACCATGCGGTCTTCAATATCCTCATGTCTCGGATGTGGCGTAGTCAATCGAAGTGAACAAGGATAAACAAACACAATATATACAAGACAATATATACAAAGGAAATGAACTTGTTTTTGGATTTTTCAATTTTTCAATTTTTATGATTTTTTGAAATTTTTCAATTTTTATGGTTTTTGAATAAAAGTTAAGTGTTAGAATTCCCATCCCCACACTAATATGGGCATTGTCCTCAATGGCCAAAATGATGGAAATTATGCAAAGGTGATGCATGATTTCTATACTAAATGCAATTCTACACTAAGCTATACTACATGATGCATGGTTTTTGTTATGACGGAGAGGATAATTTAGATTACCTCCCGTTGTGTATGCATTAACTTCCCCAAACCAAATAAGACACTATTGCTAATGTCAAAGCATGGGTATAGTTCATGCACACACTATGCTATGCATGAAACTAGATTGTCATTTTGGATTTTCAAAAATGGGAACAATAAAGAACACCTCAAAGGAACCGAGGTGTGAGTCCTTTGATGTTGCTAGGACTAAACCAACAATGATCAAAATGAAATAAAATGCAAAGAGATATAGACAAACCATGGGAGTGTAGGAGTCTCCAAGGCTAGTCTTCCATCATGCTATTATCATCACCACTTCCCTCATGAGAAGCGGTCACATTGCCACTTTCCTTGGCACTTTCTTCATCACTTTCTCCATCATCTTGCTCATCATCATCTTCACCATATCTTTCTTCATCTCCACTTGCTTCTTCCTCAATATTATCATCAATTTATTCACCATTTCCAACAACCTCATTGTCTTCCACCACGTCCCTAGGTGCACCCGGAAATAAGGCTTCTCTATCCGCCCAACTAGGCAAAGGACAAGATGGATCAAGGAGTCCTTGCCTAGCTAGATGTAGGAGGGGAGGATATTGAGCCAAATATTCATTCTTCCGATCTTCATAAGCTTGCTTGTGCATGGCTTGCATAAGAAGAGTGACATAGTCTTTTCCAATTTCAACTCCTTGCGGTTTGAACTCTTCATACACAAAGGGGTAAGGTGGTATAACAATGGAAGAGGAGGGAGTTTCATGATCACCCTTTTGTTGTTGAATGATGTACTCGGCTTCTTCGGATAGGGGAAGTAAATAGTTGGTCCGGTGGACACTAAGACGACAAATCTTTGCGGGTAAAGTGAATGATCGAGCCTCACTAGTAAGCCACCCATACTTGGTATCAAGGGGATTGTGAGCAACCCACTTAAACTTGTTAATCAAGATGGACATATCAATAAGATGGCCACCATCCTTAGCCTTGTACTTGCTATCCTTATTGAAATTAGGATCAAAGTGCTTGGCTAGGACCGTGACAAGGCCGCCATTAAGAATAACGGTTTGACCCTTCTTCCCACTATCTACATGGAGCCATCTATCAACCAATAGCCTCAAAGAATTGTAAGGCTTGGTGTGAATTCTTCCAATATTCAAAGTTGATTCAAGGAGAATAAAATCGAGTCCCGTGAAATGATTGGTGTCTTTCCTAGCAATTATGGTATTTCCCACAACTTTGTGCCATATTCTTATGCCCGGATGATGGACCAAAAGAGCACGACAAGCATGAAAATCTTCAAATTTCTTCCCGGAGATTGCCTCCCAAAGAGGCTCGGGATCATACTTCCCATATTGCTTATAAAATTTATGTTCATCGCTAAGGCCCAAAATTTCACCCAATTCCGGAAAGGTAATGCGTCTACTAGTGTTAGCTAGACGAAACTCAATATTTTCCCTATTCTCAACTTTTGTCACTTTTAAAGAACTTAAGAATTCCAAGACAAGAGAGGGGTATGTTACTTCCTTCATTTCAAACAATTTCTTCAAACCCATGGCATTGAAAAAGACTCTTGTTTGTTCAAGAACACCCAACTTCTCTAAGGCATCTTGATATATGAATTTGGTGGATTGAATTTGTTTCATAGCAAACTTGACAAATGTATTTCTATGGGTATCGGAAATGAAAGTTACCTCCGGAAAATGCAAGAGTTGATCGATTACCGGAGTAGAAGGTGATGCTTCCATAGGAATTTGTTGTTGTTGTTGCACTACCAAGTTTGGTGTTGATACCACCATTGCCAAAGCTTTCTTTGCTTGTAGAGCTTTTTGCCTTTGCGAGAGAGCCTTTGCTTTTGGTGCCTTTGTTGCCCTTGTTGCTCCCTTTGTTCTTGCCATTTGATGAACTAACCAAGTAGAGAGTCAAAAATCTTCAATTTGTAGAATGCCCAAATCGATTTGAAGGTGAAAGGCTTTGCCTTTATAAAAACAAAAATCGATTCAAAGGTTGAAGAATTTGTTCTTGGTTTTGATTGTTAATGAAGATGGAGTGATTGATTTGGTGTTTGAAAGATGGTTTGATTTGATTTTGGTGGATTTTGTTGAGGGTTTTTGTTTTTGAGATGGAGAGGATGAGGGTTTTGATGTTATGGGTAGTGTTTATGAATGAATGAATGAATGAATGAAGGTGGGGTGGGTATTTAAAGAATTCGACAATTTTAGGACGCAGGGACAATCCGTGCGGATTGGGCGCAATCCGTGCGGATTCTACAGCTTCAAAATTTTCAAAATCCCGCCTAGAGACGGGCGGATTCTGGGAATCCGCTCGGATTCTTCCGAGATGGGACGGGCGGATTTCGTGCGGACGGACGGATTTCACCCGAGATTTTTCCTTTTTTCTTCGATTTGCAAGACGGGCGGATTGTTCACAAGACGGACGGATTCTGTGAGACGGGCGTCTTTCCAGAAATCCGCTCGGATTCTTTGACAGTCAAGAAATTTGCAATTTCAACACAGCCCAAGACGGGCGTCTTCTCGAGGCGCTCGGATCTTCTTCGAGACGGGCGGATTCTCAGGAATCCGCTCGGATTGGTCCTTGTGTACACGGATTCAGTTCCATCCGTGCAACAACGCATTTCCTTATCATTCTTTCTTTCTTTCATTCAAATCTTGTGTTCTTCATTGTGGGGGCACTACTAAGGCATGAATAGCCTAGGCAATTGCCATCCCCACACTAAGGTAAAGCACTACACATCAATTAAAATCATTAGTCCCTCCCTCACTTCTCTCTTACATGACAATTATTTTGATCAAAGTAAAAATAAATCCAAAAATGACAAAAATGCAATACAAAAATTGAAATGTAAGTTAGGGAGTTAGAAATATTTACAAATGGTGGTTTAGGAGGACTCCACCAAACTCTCATTCTTGATGAGATGTCAAGGGGGCATGTTCAAGGTGTTGTTGATGTTGCTCAACACCTTGAAGAAGTAATCAAAATCTTGTTCATTGTTATGGTAGAGGTCCTCAATAGACCGTGGCCCTTGTTGTTGATCATGATCGATGGCATGCCCAATGTAGGGATTAAAGATCCCTTCAAATTCGTCGTCCCAAAGACCACAAACTTCATTGAGTTGATCATTGAAAATCTCTTGCTTAGATGGAGACAACTCTCCCAATTTCTTCTCTTGGCCAATGAGGCCATCATCTTCTTCCTTGGTTGATTTTGATGAGCTTTGCAAGCTCTCCTTGTCACAATTCACTTGCTCTTTGAATGGAGCATCTTCAACTTTCTTCCTCTATTGGAGTTCCGATTTCTTCCTTTCATCCTTCCTATTATAATGATCAATCATAAAACATGGCTCATGCAAACGAGGAGCTCTCATGGTCTTGTCAAGATTAAAAGTTATGCTTTCATCTCCCACTTCTAGAGTGAGCTCTCCATGTTTCACATCAATCACCGCACCCGCGGTGTGTAGGAAAGGTCTTCCTAAGATGATTGGAATGTTGGAATCTTCCTCCATATCAACAATGACAAAGTCCACCGGGATGAAAAACTTCCCAATTCGCACGGGGACATCTTCCCATATCCCTAATGGTGTCTTCGTCGATCTATCGGCCATTTGAAGAGTGATATTGGTGCATTTAAGCTCTCCCATTCCCAACCTTTTACTTACCGAGTACGGCATGACACTCACACTAGCCCCTAGATCACATAAGGCTTTGTTGATCGTTGTGTCGCCAATGGTACACGGTATTGAGAAGCTTCCCTGATCCTTTAACTTTGGAGGTGAACTCCCTTGAAGTATTGCACTACTCACCTTAGTGAAGGCGATAGTCTCAAGTTTCTGGATCGACTTCTTCTTTGTGAGGATATCTTTCATGTACTTTGCATAGGCCGGAACGTGATTGATTAATTCCGTGAAAGGAATTGAGACTTCTAAGTTCTTCACAATTTCCATGAACTTTCCAAGTTGATCATCAAATTTGGGCTTGGCTTGACGACTTGGAAAAGGAAGTCTAATCACAATGGGCTCCTTCTCTTTGGCTTTGTCTTCATTTTTCTTTGAACTTTCTTCCTTTGATGATTCCCCTTCTTTGGGGCTTTGCACCACAACTTCATTCTCACTAGCTCTCACAACTTCATCCTCAACTTGCTCCTTTGGTGCCTCATATCTTGTACCACTTCTCAAGTGAATGGCACTAACCGTTTCATGTCTAGGGGGATTACTTTGAGGTGGTAATTGCCCCTTTTGTCTTTGTGAGCTTGAAGATGCTAGTTGGGTCAATTGTGTTTCCAACATCTTGGTGTGAGCTAGAATGTTGTTGATGGTGGTGTCTTTTGCTTGGCTATCTTTTTGCATTTGGGTGAAAAATTCTTGTTGACTCTTTTGCATTTGGAGGACCGCTTTTTGGACATCAAAACCTTGGTCATTGTGGTGATTGTATGGATTTTGATTTTGGTAGCCTTGGTTTTGATTGTAAAAGGGTCTTTGATTTTGATTTCTCATGGGTGGTGGAGTGTATGTTGTTTGAGGGTTTTGAACATTTTGGCTTTTGTATGAGAGATTTGGATGGAACTTGGTGTTTTCATTGTAAAAATTTGAATAAGGGGTACCACTTTTGTAAGCTTGGAAAGCATTAACTTGTTCGGTTGTTCCCCTACATTCACTTGAGTCATGACCCAAGGTTCCACAATTCTCACATATCCCGCTTGGGATTGATGAGGATGCCATCATGGCATTGACATGATGCTTTGATGATTTTGAGTTTTCCTCAAGTCTAGCCATAGCTTGTTCAAACTTCAAGTTGATTGTGTCAATGTGAGCACTAAGTTGAGCACCCAATTGAGTAACGGTGTCCACTTCATACTTTCCTCCTCTAGTAGCCTTGCGAGGCCTACTATATTGTGAATTATGGACCGCCATTTCCTCAATATTGTTCCATGTTTGATTGTCATCAACTTCGGTGAACATTCCATTTGATCCCATATTGAGAATGTTCCTTGAATCTTCATATAAACCATTCCAAAATTGTTGCACTAAAAACCATTCGCTAAGTCCATGGTGAGGACATGAGCGACAAATACCTTTGAACCGCTCCCAAGCTTCATACAAAGATTCTTCATCCCTTTGCTTAAAACCCGTAATTTGAGCTCTTAGCATATTGGTCTTTTCCTACTGGGTAGAATTTTTGTAGAAAGCTAGAGCTAGCTTCTTCCAAGAATCTATTCCAAGGGTGGCCTTATCAAGGCCCTTCAACCATTGCATTGCGGTGCCGATTAACGAAAAAGGAAATAAGACCCATCTTATTTGGTCTTGAGTCACGCCCGTTGAGAGATAGCTTCACAATAATCGCAAAAGGTTTCCATATGAGAATGAGGGTCCTCACTAGGCATTCCCCCGAATTGGCTCCTCTCAACTAGTTGGATGAAGGCGGACTTGGCAATAAAGTTTCCGGTAAGATGTTGTGGGGTAGGAGTACCATTTGGTAAATCCTCCTCGGTGGGTATAGAGTGTGACGAGAATTTAGGCATTGTAGGTGGATTTTGTGTGGTGTTGTTTAATGGGTTCTCTTCTCCTTCTATTGCGAAAGGATTGACAAACTCACTAGTGGGTTGAACAACTTCACCAACACCTCCCAAATTCCTCCTAACAAGTCTCCTATTATTCGTCAAGGTTCTTTCGATTTCACGGTCAAAAGGTAACAAATCTCTTTGTAATCTTCTAGACATGCAAAATATCAAACAACTCGAAAACAATTAGAACAAACCTTGAGGAGTTTTACTTCCCCAAGGTGAAAAAGACACAACTAAAAACAATAAAAGAAATCTTAAATCAATTAAACACCGTCCCCGGCAACGGCGCCATTTTTGATCGGGGCCATTTCGTTTCACAAATTAAGCATATGTGGTCGTTGGTCAATGGTCGATACAAAACACAATTTATACTTCACAAACAACTCTACAATTAGTAAAGAGGCAAGTAAAGGTCGGATCCCAAGGGACGGGTATTGAAATGAGAATTCTATTGTAACTAGTAGTGTCTAAGGGGTGTCACAAATTGGGTTGATGTAGAAGGTTACTAAACTAAAATAGCAATGAAAATAAACTAGCAAGATGAATAAAATAAGGGGTGTAAACAATTGATTAAAGGCACTAGGGTGTCATGGGTTCATAGGGGATTCATGGGATATGATCATACAAACATGTTCTCAAATTATAAGCAAGCAATTATTGTTGTGATGGATTGAGTTGGGTTATATCTTACAATCCTAGGAAAGTTTGGGTCCCGGAGCCGAATCGATTAGATTGTACAACACCTACAAGTCGACTTAATCTTTCCTACTCAACACATGCATGGTCTAACAAGACTCGAGTTGGGTTATGTCTTACAAGTCAAGTTGAAAGGATAGAAGATGATAGTAAATGCAAGGATTCATAGGCTTAGCATTTCATCAAATATAACATGTGCATGTATTAAGATCAAAACAAGCAAGCAAATAAGATATGAAAGCATATTAATTTAAGCATGAATCATTCCCCATGTTGGTTTCCCCTAATCACCCATTAAACCCTAGCTAAGAGACTACTCACTCATTATCATATTGATCATGCTAGAAAGGTTGTCAATCATACTAACATAATGAAACATGATGAACAAATGAAAGTAATTAGCAATAATTAAAAAGGGATTAAGAGATTATACCTACTAATGATTCCAATAATAAAGCAAGAATAATAGAAGTACTTGAATCCTAGATTGAGAGGTTGTCAATCTCCCAATAATAACCCAAATAATCTTCAATTACCCAAAATAAAGGAAGAACAAGAGAGAGATTAAAGAACTAAAACTTGGATTAAAACTTGATTAATATTTGATTACAATATTGAAGAGAGATTTGATTAATATTAACTACACTAATTATTGATAAGAAGAACATGCTCTCTAATTAGACTAATGGGGTATTTATAGTGAAAATTAGGGAGGATGCATTAGGGTTAACTAAGGGCTAAACTAGTTATTACACTTTTTAAGTTGAGCAAGGAGACTCCGGTATTCTCCGAGAGAAGGGCTTCTCTTATCGTGGCTTGAAGAATGAAAACGTCTTGATCAAATCCGTGCGGATGGGAGTCGGGACGGCCGGATCTGGGCTGGAGAATCCGGGCGGATCCTTGGGCAAGACGCTCGGATTGGCGAGGGGAATCCGAGCGATTCCTTTGCGGGACGCTCGATTGGGCTTGATGGACGGACGGATTGTGTACAATCCGTTCGTTATTGTCTCGCAAAGATCTTTTCTTCTTCTTTTCTTCCCTTTTCTTCATGAATTCCTTGGGGATTTCCTTGGGGACTCAAGGATCCTTTCTCAACTATGCTCTTCTACTATGCTATGTACAAAGGCCTTCTAGTCTTGTCTCTCCTTGATGCTTGGTCATTGAATACAATCAATTTAGCCTCGTTTTGCCATGAAAATGCAAGATTCTTACTCCTTTCCTACCAAGGGATCAAAATCTCAAAGAATATGCAAAACAAAGAACTAAAGATAAGAAATGACCCAAATAGGCACTAAAAAGCATGAAAACAATGGTAATTCGGGGGCTAAATATGCGCCAATTATGGTCACATCATCCAGCCAATCCTCATTGACTAAGAAACGATCAATCCTAGAAAATCCCCTAGACCTAGGCTCTTGCTTGTTGTTCCAGGTAAAAAAAGCCCCTTTCCCTTTGATATCCTGAAGACCACAGTATTGCACACAGTCTCTAAACTCAGCTATATCATTCCAAGTAACCTCTCTACCAATTCTTTCATTGAAGTGTAGGACGTTGTTAAAGTCCCCACAAATCCCCCAGGGCCCCTGAAAATTATCATGGAAATCCTTTAAATGGGACCACAGAGGCAACCTCAGAACATCATCATTATGACCATAGACCACAGAGAAATAAAACTTGTCCCCAGTAGCAATTTCAAAGACCTGTGAAGTAATAACTTGATCATCAATATGGAGAACATCAACCTTAAACACTTGAGGATTCCAAATAAGCCAAACTCTCCCCCCATTATGATAAAGATTATTATTTATCCCTTGCCAATGAGAGCCAAGGTTATTCAAAATAGTGCTAAAATCTTGATCTTTTACTTTTGTTTCAACAAGACCATAGAGACCAATATTATTCTGAACTAAAAATTTCCTAACATCTAACTGCTTATTGATCCCATTTATTCCCCGAACATTCCAACATCCAATTTTATCAATTATTAACTAATCCAGGTGGTTCCTCCAATCCCCCATTCATTTTCTCTTTACCCTTTGAGCTAGCAGAGATTGCCTCAGCATAAGATTTGCTAGGTGACAGATGAGAATGTGCTACCTGATGTTCCTGACTTATCACCTGTTGCAAGACAGATACAGGGGTAAGCAGAGCTGAGTTATGATGCACAATCCCTCCAAAAGGATGTTCAGATGTTGTTCTTCCTTGACTCACAGGAGCCACAAGTGGTGCTACTGGCACAAATTTCTGTACAGGTCTCCAAATCTTCTGAGCTGGCCTGGGACCTTGCACCTGCTGGGTTTTAGACTTAGGAACAGGCTTAGTATCCTGTCTTTTCTTGCACACCTCTTTACTATGCCCAATACCCTTACATGACCCACACACAATAGGCTTCCATTCATACTCCACAAGAATACTGACTTCTGACCCTTTTTCATCCTTAAAGTACAAACTGTTAGGGAATTCCTGGCCAACCTCAACTTCCACCAGTAATCTAGCAAACCCTAATCTAGTTTTGTCTTCAGTTGTTGCATCTCTTTTCAAGAATTTCCCAAGTAATCCAGCTAACTTCTTAAGACTAGATTTACCCCAAAATTTGAGAGGCAACCCACAAAGACGAATCCAGATAGGGACATGAGTGACTCTCTCTTTCTGAAAAGTACAAATCATCCACGGCTTAACAACTAGTGGCTTGTTGTCGAACATAGGAAAACCCTGCTGCAGAACCAGATTCTGACATTCTAAGGTAGGAAATCTCACTAAGAACACTCCATTAGGGAAGAAAGATATTTTGTCAAACTTATACACCCCCCATAGCTTCTGAACAAAGCCTTGAAGTAGTTCCCAAGGAGGATTCCCCCCCAACACATAACAAACTACAGCAGTCTCCCAATACTTAACCTCAGAAGCAACATCATCAATAGTAAGTTGAAGTAGATCCTTTGATGAGGACGAAGGTTCAACAGTCTTAGAAGAAGGAGAGCGTTTACCTGAAACCCTAGTCCAGCCTTCCTCGTCATCCTCTTTCTCCGAATGCGAACTGACATCGTCTTCAACAATAACCCCCAAATCTATAACAGGAATCCCCACAATATCACTCAATTCCTTTGTCTTTTGAGCATCGCAAGATTGTGGAATCCCTGGTACAGATGAAGATTCTGGTTGTTCAATCGAAGGCTGCGGTGAATCCATGTCCAAATTAAGACCAGAACAATTAGAAAAGGAAAGTTGAATTTTTGCACGAGATCGAATTCTATTAGATTTTTGTGTTTTTTGTGGTTTTTTGGTGATTTTTCTTGCCATTTTGCAGGAAAAACCCTAGAAATCTAGAGAGAAGTCAGAGAAACCTCTCACTAGAATCCTCATTTTTTTACGTATCCCAAAATTTAATTTTAACTTCAAGTCATCTTGGTTAATTTTGTTTTCAATCAAATGGTTTTTACGTGTTTACATTTATGCATACATGCTACCTGTTGCCTCCCCGGTCACTTCTACTCCTCCGGGATCATCTTCTTCCTCCAAGGCTTCCACAACGGACCCCATAAGTCCCAAATGGTACCCTCCAATGAAAGGCAAACAAAGAACGTCAGTCGAAATTTCGGCATTACGACGGCATAAATTGGGCAAATCCAAAAAAAGAAACCTGCAAAGCAGAACAAGGGCAATCCCGCCCAAATCCAACCAAACAAACAAAAAAAAAACGAAAAAAAAACGACTCGCCCATCTTTTCAAGCAAAAGACGAGTCAAAACAATCACAACAAAAAACGGCACCCCAAGACCCATACAAGGTCCGCCAACGAATCAAAATACATTCTCGATACAATGGGGTATTTTTCTACTGTTCGAAAAGGCAATTCCTACGCCAATTTGAGCGCAGACCGGTCAAAAAATTCAAAATACGACCACAACGAGGCAACGTGATTTTATCACGCCTCAAAGCGACCTAAACTACCAATAAGGTCCATTTCAAGGCAAACTGACTCAATTAAAGCTCAAACAGGCGCTTATTCCATCAGACATAAGACCGTCACAAAAGGCAAAAATTCCAATTTCACCCACAATACCCAACAAAGGTCCACAATGGCAAATACGGTGTTTCCCGACTACAACGCAACCTAGTGGGATCCACTATCCAAGCAAATAAACTTGGCATTGTGAAATGAGATGGTTTCTCCTCCTCACTCACGTTTTTCGAGCATAGGGAGCGGGAACGGGGACCAAAATGCAAACTAAAAGCACCCCTATACTCCTAAACAAGTTTCTAACCTAATGCAATCATCATTTTCACTCGAAATGGGCTCAATCAAAAACACCCAAATCCATTTTATAGGGTAAAATTTCGCCCTAAATCAATCTATCAAAAGACCAACAAATCCAAATGGATTCAAGAGGAAATACATACCTTGAGATGACATTGTTGATGATGGCGCGAACGGAAGCAAGCTGGAGACCAACAATGGCGATTTTTTGCGGGTTTTCAAGTTTGTGTGAGGAAGACGAAGAATGAATGACGAGCAAGCCATTCTCGCGTCTTTTACAGAAAAATAGGGAAGCTCCCTTGACTCGCCAAGTTGCTCGCGCCTCAATGAGGTGCTCCCGCTCTTTCAGCGAAATTTTGGGCTTTGGCCCAATATCCTATAACAAACTTCAAATTTTCAATGACGACATTAAGGACCGTCATTTTTCAAATACAGCAACAAATAGTGAAATCAAAATTCACTATTTTCCTTCAAAATTCCAAACAAACGGCGATTAAAACCGCCATTTTTCAAATACAAACGGAAATAGTGAAAATTCAAATTCACTATTTTCCTTCAAATTTCAACGACGGCAATTAAAACTGTCAATTTTCAAAATAATGGTGAAAATTCAAATTCACTATTTCGTCAAATTTCAACGACGACAATTAAAACCGTCAATTTTCAAAATAATAGTGAAAATTCAAATTCACTATTTCGTCAAATTTCAACAACGGCAATTAAAACCGTCAATTTTTAAAATAATAGTGAAAATTCAAATTCACTATTTTCCTTCAAATTTCAACGACGGCAATTAAAACCTTCATATTTCAAAATAATAGTGAAAATTCAAATTCACTATTTCGTCAAATTTCAAACGACGGCAATTAAAACCGTCATTTTCAAAATAATAGTTGGAAATTAAATTCCACTATTTTCACCACACATGTCAACGGCGGCACATAAACCGTCACTTCAAACGTAATAGTGAAGATTCCAAATTCACTATTTCCTTCACATGTCAACGGCGGCACATAAACCGTCACTTTAAACGTAATAGTGAAGATTCCAAATTCACTATTTCCTTCACATGTCAATGGCGGCACATAAACCGTCACTTCAGACGTAATAGCAAAATTTAAAATTCGCTATTTCCTTCAACAAATTCAAACAAACGGCGATTAAAACCGCCACTTCAAATTCAAAAAACGAGTAGTGAAGATTCAAAATTCACTATTCCTTCAAAATGTCGACAGGGGGCTTCCTCGCGGAACCCGCTTATTTCAAAAGCAACAATAGTGAAAATTCAAATTCACTATTTCGACGGCGGCATCATGAGTCCGCTACTTTCAAAACAAGCCCATCCAACGTGGCTATTCTCACGGTCGATCAACCGACCGCACCATGGCTGGCGAGCCTTACTACGCATCGCGGCTGGCGAGCCCTCCTCATATACGCACCATGGTCAAGGCGAGCCTTACTACGCATCGCGGCTGGCGAGCCCTCCTCATATACGCCCCATGGCTGGCGAGCCTTACAACGCATTGCGGCTGGCGAACCCTCCTCATATATGCACCATGGCTGGCGAGCCTTACAACGCATCACGGCTGGCGAGCCCTACTCATATACGCACCATGGCTGGCGAGCCTTACTACGCATCGCGGCTGGCAAGCCCTCCTCATATACGCACCATGGCTGGCGAGCCTTACTACGCATCGTGGCTGGCGAGCCCTCCTGATGTACGCACCACAGCTGGCGAGCCTTTGTCCGCAAACACTCAAGGACGTATCCAAAGATGCCTCAGGTGTGACTACTTATTATGGCTGGCGAGCCTTTGTACGTAGTCTAACGGACTTTAAACAACCCGCACGGACATTCGACAGACTCTAAACTGTTCCCGACGACAGGTCCTTAGCTCGTACCCTCGAGTCGCCTTGGCGTCGCCTTTCCCGACGGCAGGTCCTTGGCCCGAATCCTTTCGAGCCTCCTTGATGTCGCTTGGGTCTCCAGGTTGTAATCTTCGATTGACCTGGGGGCTTTACTTTGACTTTCGCCCTGTCCAAGCCTCAGTCAAAGTGGGGGCTCAGAGATACCCGGATCTCGCCGAGACTCCAACAAACACCCGATGATTATCGGACTACAACATGTTTTGGAATCGCGGCGTTTGATCGACAGTTTGTGTACAACTTTACGTCGGAAAACTTAAAACGATTTCGAAAACAAAACATTTCAAAACTTTTTAAAAGTACCTGGAGTGTTTAATGCACTATGACGGGGTCACAATGACACTAACTAGAGTCAAAACCGACACCGGACCAAAAATCGACTCAAAAATTCAAATCCCAACTCCAACAACGAGTCAAACCGAGTCAACCACGAAAAACAAACCATTTCAAACCTTCTATACTAAGATTTCCCGGATTCATGAATGGTCAAGTACCAAACATGTGACTACAAATCCTAGGATAGAACAAATCATGATTGCATTTGTGTGAAAGTGACATGACAACTCGAAGACCCGCGACGTGGCTCGCGCCTCTTTGAGCAACCCAGGTGGCCATGTCGCTCAAAACTCACACAACCACTCATTTTCCTATAAATACCCCTCAAATGCCCCCATTTGAGAACTTACGCGAGTGTCCGCCCCCTCTTTTCTCTCTTAAAATTCTCGACTCGACTTCTTAAGTCACAATCCGACGCGTATTTACGACCTACCGATCGTAAATACAAGCCTTACACATTGTTTGGTACCGTCATCGTGCATTAAATCACTTGACCGACCATTTCGACCACTACACCGTCACTAATCTTAATAAAACACTCTTCTTACTTACCAAAACAGTTTTAAACCGAGTCTTTTCCGACCAAACGAGTTGTTACACTTACGTCGGTTTCTCGCCATAACCAAACATGTAAGTATGAGGGTGTAAAAATCCTTCTTTTATCATGCCTTTGCTTGTTTTATGACCATAACATGCTAAAACATGCATAACACGATCCAAAACATAGGATAGACGAGCCAAAACTAAGTTTTGGCCTGAGGCAGAAGCCCCTTGTTCTGCACAGAGGCCCGCACCTCAATGGGGTGCCCAGGTCAGAACTCGTCCGTGTTTGTTTTCGTCCTTTCTCATTAATCTATTTTCATATTTGTAATCGGTTTTTACCATTTCGAATGTTTTCAAACCCTTTTATTTATTTTTTACAAATTTTAACCATAAAACATTTTTCACCCTTGGTTCTTAATACCTTGACGGTTTAACCCGTGTTCCGGTGATAATATTTGGTTAATAACATTTAAAAGGTTTTTTAAAGCCTTTTATTTCATTTCCTTACATTTTGAGAGGAATTTTAAAGCCTTTCATCGTTTCTGTACATTTCCAAAATAAACATATTAGTCACCAACACAAATTCATCCTTGGTTCCACATACCATGCTGGATTTTAATCCGAGTACGATGATGAGTATCGACTAATTATATTCAAATGAACTTAAAACAATTAGTTCATAATTATTTTCAAAACTATTCATGTCAAGCTTTCCAAGTCGAACCCGACACCGAATATCATCAAAATAAAGATGATTATTGGAGTCTCGTTCCTCAAATCAACAAATACGGTCTAAACGATCCTTTTAAACCAAAACGGGTTCAAATACCCATTTTTCAACACGTTTTGTAAACGTTTTTCAAATGGTCAGAACGCGTCTTAAAGTGTTGACTGACCCGCGCCTAAACGGGCCTTTCTTTCCTATTTTCAAAACCAGGGGAGACCCCCTTGCATCGCCAACAGGCTCGCGCCTCATGTGGCCGCCTGGTGCAGGATCTGTCCCCCTTCCAGCATTAGTCTAGGACGATCCCGACTCCGGTTAACCCGGATATAAGACGGATCAGACGACTAATCATATTTGCGTAATACCTTACTAAGACAAATGGATCACATTATGCACCATAAACCGAATACGGTAAATGGATGTTTAATTTCCGTCTTGCATGAAAATCAACCATTAATACAACTCGACATCTTATACTTGATACTTGGATTAAATCAACCGACTTAGAAAGCTCTCACATGTTAGGTTTAAATTATTGGATGCTCATTCAAGCATTTAAATCGTTTTATCAACTTTTGCATTCAACCAACCAAGATCGATCGGAGAGCGCTACATGGGCGGGATTGGGTGTCTGATTAAAGGGCTTCCCAATACATACCTTCACCTCTTACTTAGAAACTTTGGATAGTGGACGGCCTTATCCAGGGCGTACGAGAGTCATTCTAGAGATATGATGATAAAGAGGGACGATTCCTTATCTTTAGTACCTATGTAAAACACTGCTTTGTGCTTCGTTTGACCGAGGTATAAAGTGGATTCGAACGGGTTCCAAGCATCCCACAAAGGCGACTCCAAACATCTCTAATCGTTTCGAGACCCTTACCGAGACGAAACCGACCGATCTAAAATGATCCGGTCGAAAGCACTTTTTACGCCGCCGAGCGTGGCTTTCAAAAGACCGCTGCACGTTCGCAGATCGACCAGGCTTGCAGGTGGGCCGATGTCCACAGTCTTTATTTTTGCTTTTAATAGGTTAAGCTAGCCTTGATTATAGAACCGATGATTCAGTCTCCAGATAGGGAGCTACCGTTCGAAATCATATGTGATGCCAGTGATTTTGCTATCAGCACGGTGTTAGGCCAAAAGAAAGACAAAGTGATGCGTGTTATTTGTATGATGTTTTACATCCCATTTTACACGCATTTCAGAGCTCATTCTTGTAGTTTATGCTACATTTCTCCCTATTTTCGTCTACTTCCGTATTTTGTACATTATTGCAGAAAAGTGGAGAATTCAACGGGAAATCAAGCCAAATCCGTCCCCGAGTAATCTGCATTGCAAATGACGTAAAGGAATTGCTTAAGGAACGAGCTTGGTGCGCAATTCAAGGCCCAAAAGACAAGTCCACGTGTTTTAAGAAGTCAAGTAGCAACTCATCCAGTCGATCGACCGTTACCTTCAGTCGATCGACCAATGCTCGGGTTCCGTGGCTCTTGTTTCTTGAGAAGCGATCGATCGACCCTTGTCGATCGATCGACCAGATCGCTATTCCAGACGTAAATTAAAAGACTGTGAATCTTGAAGCCCGTGAAGTTTAGGTTTAGGAAATAAGGTGTTACGTTGATTGCTATATAACGTAACATAAACAATCAAGTTAGACATCAGTTTTTCTATCCAAGTTTTTATCACAATACAGTACTTCCAGTTTTAGTTTATTCGAGTAATTAGGGTTTGGAACATCGGTTAGCATTGGATTTTCTGTTCTTGTTCTTAATCGTTCCTCTGAATCTCGGTATTCCTTCTGCCCTAATTCCATTTTATTGTTTTAGTTTCTTCATTAGTATAAGATTTGCAAGATTAGTATCCCAAAGCCAATTATCGTTCTATCGCTTTTTGTTATTTACTTTAAGCATGAATTCAGTAATTGCTGTTAGTTTTATTGTTGTTATTACTTTCATCATGAGTAGCTAATTCTTTAGTACTAGGATGTAGGCGATTTATGGCATAGGCGGCATTAGATTAGAAAGGACTGTCTCGCATGTTGGTCGATCGACTGACATTGCCAGTCGATCGACTGGCCTCGTAGGGTTTTATATTCGTTTTAATTGTTTTAATCTTGTATTTAACGAATCGAATGCATACGACCAGTTAGATACCTATTTCGTGACTGACCCATTAGATTGAAAGGTAGGGGAGGTTATTAGACCATCAATTAAATCGACTAGACTGTGCTAAGATCGAAAGATAGGTATAGTTTAGACCGTTAGTCACTTTTCAGGACGAGAGTTAGTATTAGTGACATTAGGGACCTATAGCGAGATCGAAAGATGCTATTTGTTAAGAGTGGACCGAGAGGACCTCTTTATTTCCCGCCTTACCTGTGTTTGATTCAGACCGACTTAGTTTGCTGCCGCCGAAGCTATAATGAACCGATCATCCTAGTACCCTTCTTTTATCTGTTTAAATCGTTTATTTAGTTTATTGCCTTTATTCTCTTTTAGCTGTAGACCAATTCAATTCAACCCCCACAATAGTTACCTCGATCAACATAAATCAACTAAAATTTACAACTGCCTCCTTGTGGTTCGACCCTGTTACCACTAGCCTAGGTTAGTCTTAATAGGAGATTATAAATTTTATCTTTGGTACTCACAACGACGGGTATCAAATTTTGGCGCCGTTGCCGGGGAGGCAATAGTCCTAATTTTAGTTGTTTTTATTTTTAGTCTTTCTTAAGTTTAAGGGACATCTGTTCCTTAAACTTTTCTTATATTCTTTTTGTAGTTTCTTCTTATGCGCAGGTCACAGGGTGGAGAATTAGTACCATTGAACCCTGAGTTTGAAAGATCCTTGCGCGAGTTGAGACGAACACAAAGGGTATTACCGACGAGGAAGAGCCGAGTACTGTCAAGCTATTACGAGAACGATCTGTCAAGAAGACCCACAGTCTTCACCCGTTTCCACTTCTTCAGCCGAGACAGTTACTTCTCCGAAAATTCCAGTCATGGCCGAGGAAGCAAGTATAGCTAGTTATTCTGAGCCGATAGCCGACAATTTATACAAGGGGTTCGAATTACCAGGAGATGCCAGGAAATTCGAACCAAAGCCTGCCTACATTACTATGGTCGAGAGAAACCAGTTTGGGGGAGCTGCAAATGAAGATGCGACCAAGCACACATGGAGACCTTTATTGACTATCGTTGTTCCATACCCCCCACCGGGCGTGACCCAAGATCGATCAAGGAGACTATGTTCATCTTCTCCCTTCGCGATGCTGCAAGGGAGTGGTATAGAGATCTGGACCGAGCCGTTCAAGGGATCACTTATTGGAATACATTGGCATTAGCGTTCTACAAGAAGTACTTCTCTGCTTCAAGGACGATCGCTATTAGGGCTCAAATCACGGGCTTTAAACAAGGGCCTGATGAGAATTTCCATGAAGCATGGGTCCGATTCAAGAATTTGGTGCGAACCATACCGCACCATGGGTTCGAAAAGTGGAGTTTGTGCAATCATTTCTACAATGGGTTGTACGATGATCGAGGGGCCATTTTGGATGCTGCTACCAATGGAAGATTCGCTGAAAATTTGGGAGCAACCAAGGGGTGGAAGATCATTGACGATCTAGCTACCCACAAGGCCGAGTATGGAAATTCTAGAGGGAACCGAGGAGAGCCGCCGAATCCTCCTCTGTTCTTGCGCACTTGAGGCTCTCACCGCGAGATTTGACAAGTATGAGCTAGGAGGGGCTTCTAAAGGTGGGATATACCAAGTCAATGCTGTGTCAGACGGTCCTTTCGTCTGTGAAAGGTGTGGAGGTGAGGGCCATGTCTCGAAAAACTACCATAGTCCCTTCGAATCATGTGCTGCCTTTCAACACTATAGGCAGACCAACACCTACTATGAGCCGAACACCCATCCGAACTTGAGTTGGAGGAGCCAAAATGTCCTTAACCCAACTCAAGCTCCACCGCAGCAACAACCTTATATACCACCTCATCAAAAGCAACAGCAATATCAAAAGCCCCCTTATGTGCCGCAGCAGCAACAATCGCAGAATTCTGAATTTTCTGAGCTTAAGAACCTGTTGCTAAAGGAGTCCCAAGCAAGAGAGGCCGGGATGAAGTTACTAGAGAGCCAAATTGCTCAACTGGCTAGTAAAAGTAACACTCGAGCTCCCGGACACTTATCCACTCAACCCGAACAAAAGGAGACCCTAAATGCCATCACTTTGAGGAGCGGGTCCACCCTTGATGGTCCTGCCATGGTTGAGGACGCTGTTGAAGAAGATGAGCCGGAAACAAGTCAAGAGAAAGCTTCAACGAACAAATCAAAGAAAAAGACGTCTGCCAGGTATTTCACCGATCGATCGATCGATATACCCACGATCGATCAAGCACGGGTTACAGAGCTTCGAATCAGGCCTACATCTCGCCGATCGACCGAGGAGAGTGGTCGATCGACGAGATCGCCGCGATCTTGAAGAATTTCGTCCTTTAATGCCAAATAATCTACGAGACCACTTGTTCCGAGGTACCACATCCCGAAGGTGTTAGGACCAGACCAGTCTTGATGGGTCGGTCCCGCCCAAGTTCGACCCAATGACGGTTAATGGTTCTCATTTGAGACGATCTGAGGAGGGGTCTAGCTTCAACAAAGAGAAGGTGACGGACTTTCAGCCTAAGTCCAAGGATGCCGGTGCGCGTGAATTGGAGGAGAGAGCCAAGGTACTCCTTACAGCCCCATATCCGGAGAGACTCGTGCCGACCAAGGAACAGGTATCTTTCAGTAAGTTTGAGAAAGTTATCCGTAGTCTGAATGTTCAAGTCCCCTTCCTTGAGTTAGTTAACCAAGTGCCCGCTTATACTAAATTTATGAAGCAACTGTTGTCCAAAAAGCGGTCACTTGAAACAGTGCACACTGTCGCACTCACCAAGGAGTCTTGCTCCTATCTGTCTCACACTGCGCCCCATAAGTTAGAGGACCCGGGCAACTTTTCCGTCCCTTGCAAAATAGGTACCTTCTCAATTGAGAAGGCATTATGTGACCTAGGGGCTAGTATAAGTGTCATGCCCTTGAGTTTAGCTAGGAGGCTTAAGTTGACCCGGTTTGCTATCACAGACATGACAGTTCGGATGGTCGACTGATCGTCTGGTCGAGCCTATAGGAGTCCTAGAGGACATACCCGTCCAAATAGGGAAGTTTTTCTTCCCTGTTGACTTTGTTGTCCTTGACATGCCTGAGGATGCCCATATACCTATCATCTTAGGAAGGCCGTTTCTGCACACTTCTGGTGCAGTCATTGACGTAGGCTCTAGAACTTTGACCTTCAAAGTTGGGAAACATTCTATCATTTTTGCCCAACCTGCTAAAAAGAAGGATCCCATGTGGCCTGTTACTTGTAACACGGTCTCTGAAAAGAAATCGTACTTTGTGCTCCCTGAATTGCCTGTCTCTATTACTACTTCTGTATTAACACCTCCGCCCCAGATTGGGAGCAAAATGGAGGAAGAATCTGTTGTTTTAGATAATGCAGGAGCTGGTTTGGGGAAGGATGAGCTGCAGGTCACTCCAGCCACGACAAAGCCTATCATTCAAAGAGGAGGTCTTGGATGCCTAAGCTATGGGACCGATGAGGAAGTGGAAGATGAGCCAGTCAAGGTGAGATGGTCTTATTTGGAGTCTGACGATTCCAAGGAAGTCCTTGATTGGGGAGGTGACGAAGTTGATCAGCTGAGCTCTCCGACGGTTGAAGCTAAGAAGGGTGCAACTGATAATATGAGCACCATTGAGGCTACCTCTAGTAGCCGAAGCCACTTGGGGCCATACCGTGTCCTTCTTGATCAACTATTAGTTGATCGAGCTCGTTATAAACTTCATTTTATTTGTTTTGTTAAGACATTTTTATTTCTTTTTGTGTGCGCGAAAACTTCGCCTTTATTTCGTTTTGTTTAGGATTTTTATGCGCTTTAGGCTTTATTCTGGGTTTTGCGCAATTTTGGGCGCGTATTATTGTGTACTTGCATGTATTTAGAGCTTGTTAGCTCAAATCATTGAGCTAATACGAAGAAATAAGACGTTGCAACAGTGTTTTCAGTCGATCGACTGGCCTATATGGTCGATCGATCGATCTCGCAGTCTCCGTGAGCCACTGCTCACGACCACCTGGTCGATCAATCAAGTTAAGTGGTCGATCGACCACTGCTGCTGCTATATTCGTTCATGACCTCTCCCCTGCTGTGTTTGGTCGATATGCGGACCTAAGGGAGTTTTCTACTCCGCTTTATTTTCCGTCATATTACTTCTTTCTTCAAGTTCTTTTATTTGTGCACAATTTTACCGTCTCAAAATTGTTTTCTCAGTCTTATGCGTGGTATTTTCTGTCTTTCATGCACTCTTATTGGTAGCACTGCTGGCTGCTGAAACCTCCTAGCTCACGCTGGTTTGGGGAGGTTTCCTTTGCTGCGCTTAAAGTCTTGTGAGTTCCATATCTTTCCTTTGTGTCATATTTATTTATTTCTCGCAAATTCCCATTTCTCTTTTCTTCACTATATGATTTTGCACAATGGGGACATTGTGCGATTTGGTTTGGGGAAGGGTTTTGCGTCGCATATCATTTGCTTGCATTCACATTTACATTTTGGTTTGCATTGTTTATTTCATTTTTCTTCATATACACCAAAATTCAAAAAAAAAATTGAAAAATTTCAAAAAATTCCAATAAAATGCACGTTTATCTTAGCATATAGGTCGAGTCGGAACGGTAGTATTTCTATGATGATTTTGCATTTGCACCTGTTTCGCCTGAGCCTTGCTAGATTAACATGTTATTAGTAGAATCGTAAATGCATATCTACGAGTTTTCGTTAATTATCTTGTTGGACTTGAGACTTGACTTAGATCTTTGGCAACCTACATCATATTTCTTAGATTTAGAGCCTATAACTGGTGACATCCATGACCGGTTTATTTAGGAATGTGAGTAGTACTCCTTATGAGACATGTTTCCTTAATTTGCATGAATATGAATTTGATCTACTTAATACCTGTATGCATTCGGTTTGTGGTTTGTTGACACATGTGGTAGAGGTTTCCTTTTCTCATTTTGCCCATAAGCCCCACACCGCCAAAAATATCCTTTTTTGTCCCATTACTACATCCTACATTTAGCCTGTCACTTGTCAAGCTAGTAGTCTGCGTTTTTGGGATTGTTACTCATTTTTGGTGGCATATGCTCTGTTAAGATGATGATTGGGAAATGAAATAAAGGACGAAAGAAAGAAACAGAAAGAAAAAAAAAGAAAAAAAAAATTGAAAAAAATGATTCGGAAAAGAAATAAAAAAGAAGGGTTCTGTACTGTTCAAATGAGTCGATCGACTGCCACACATGGTCGATCGACTGAGATTCGAAAAAAGAGATCAATTCGCATAATTTAATCCTTATCTTTTGGCGATTTTTGCTTCCATGTTTCATTTATATCCTATGGGGAGTTTATTGATTTGATAGTTTGGAGATTGTGAGTTTTGTGCTTGCTATAGCACTGCTTCGTTTGATTATGAGCAAGAAGTTGGATGTTGCCACTTGGTTCCGTTTTGGTACTAGCTTGATCACCTGTACCTCCACTTTACCATAAAATGTTTTGCCTCTTCTTACCCATACCTCACATATCCCATATATACCTCGGCATGTGTCATTGGTCATCTGTTTGGTTGGAATGCATATGTACGGTCATAGAGGTCATTTTCATATTTTATTGCTGGCATGTTTTCATAGGTCGTAGTTAGGTGAGAGTCACTACAAAATTACTTCTTTCTATCTTATACATTATATCACCTGTGCTTATTGAGTGATTTGAGCGACCCGTGAGAGTCCAATTTGATAAGTCTCATACGATTGACGGTTCAAAATCTTTAACGACTTTATAATTCGTTTGCATGATTCGCATTACTAATTGATTGTTGGTTGTGCATTAAATCGGTTTAGGCTTAGCAACAGCATTTCGCTCGAGATTGAACTCGTTCCATTAGGTCATTAGATCGAGTCTAGTTCTTGCTTGGGGACAAGCAAGGGTTTGGTTTGGGGAAGTTTGATGCGTGTTATTTATATGATGTTTTACATCCCATTTTACACGCATTTCAGAGCTCATTCTTGTAGTTTATGCTACATTTCTCCCTATTTCCGTCTACTTCCGTATTTTGTACATTATTGCAGAAATGTGGAGAATTCAACGGGAAATCAAGCCAAATCCGTCCCCGAGTAATCTGCATTGCAAATGACGTAAAGGAATTGCTTAAGGAACGAGCTTGGTGCGCAATTCAAGGCCCAAAAGACAAGTCCACGTGTTTTAAGAAGTCAAGTAGCAGCTCATCCAATCGATCGATCCGTTACCTTCAATCGATCGACCAATGCTCGGTTCCGAAGTACTGTTTGCTGAGGAGCGATCGATCGACCACCTTGTCGATCGATCGACCAGATCGCTATTCCGCATTTAAAATTAAAAGACTGTGAATCTTGAAGCCCGTGAAGTTTAGGTTTAGGAAATAAGGTGTTACGTTGATTGCTATATAACGTAACATAAACAATCAAGTTAGACATCAGTTTTTCTATCCAAGTTTTTATTACAATACAGTACTTTCAGTTTTAGTTTATTCGAGTAATTAGGGTTTGGAACATCGGTTAGCATTGGATTTTCTGTTCTTGTTCTTAATCGTTCCTCTGAATCTCGGTATTCCTTCTGTCCTAATTCCATTTTATTGTTTTAGTTTCTTCATTAGTATAAGATTTTCAAGATTAGTATCCCAAAGCCAATTATCGTTCTATCGCTTTTTGTTATTTACTTTAAGCATGAATTCAGTAATTGCTGTTAGTTTTATTGTTGTTATTACTTTCATCATGAGTAGCTAATTCTTTAGTACTAGGATGTAGGCGATTTATGGCATAGGCGGCATTAGATTAGAAAGGACTGTCTCGCGTGTTGGTCGATCGACTGACATTGCCAGTCGATCGACTGGCCTCGTAGGGTTTTATATTCGTTTTAATTGTTTTAATCTTGTATTTAACGAATCGAATGCATACGACCAGTTAGATACCTATTTCGTGATCGACCCATTAGATCGAAAGGTAGGGAGGTTATTAGACCATCAATTAAATCGACTAGACCGTGCTAAGATCGAAAGATAGGTATAGTTTAGACCGTTAGTCACTTTTCAGGACGAGAGTTAGTATTAGTGACATTAGGGACCTATAGCGAGATCGAAAGATGCTATTTGTTAAGAGTGGACCGAGAGGACCTCTTTATTTCCCGCCTTACCCGTGTTTGATTCAGACCGACTTAGTTTGCTTTGCCGAAGCTATAATGAACCGATCATCCTAGTACCCTTCTTTTATCTGTTTAAATCGTTTATTTAGTTTATTGCCTTTATTCTCTTTTAGCTGTAGACCAATTCAATTCAACCCCACAATAGTTACCTCGATCAACATAAATCAACTAAAATTTACAACTGCCTCCTTGTGGTTCGACCCTGTTACCACTAGCCTAGGTTAGTCTTAATAGGAGATTATAAATTTTATCTTTGGTACTCACAACGACGGGTATCACAAAGCTTTGAGTGCAATTCACTATTCTAGCCGAACATTGGATGAAGCTCATTTGAAGTATGCTACTACTAAGAAGGAGATGCTAGCCATGGTTTATGCAGTGGGAAAATCCAGGACATATATGCTTGGGTCCAAGGTTAATGTCTATACTGATCATGCAGCTTTGAAATACCTTCTTGCTAAGAACAAGGCGAAACCGAGATTGCTATGATGGATACTCCTACTTCAGAAGTTTGATTTGGAGGTAAAAGATAAGAAAGGCGCCAAAAATTTGGCTGTAGATCATTTGTCTCAATTACAGTTCCAAGATGAGGGAGATGTTTTCCCTATAGATGATTCCTTTCCCGATGATGTATTGATGGCCATTACTATTGGTAAAAGTCCCTGGTATGTGATATGTGTTTATTTGGTCATAATTCTCCCTTCTTTTCTATACATTTTGATCAATTTTGAGACGGTTTTCATACCTATTACTTGCATTTTGTTTCCCTATTTCTTGTTCTATGAATTTGAGTCTCATGTTGTAGGATTTGAGACGGAAAGGAAGAAATGGGAGCAAGCTAGGTCGTTTTGGAGTTTGCATAGGAAAGAAGAGGAGAAGAAGCTGAGAAGAGCGTCCCAGCCGGCCAACCGGGCTGGCCGGCTGGGCATCCACCCCAACGGGCCAAGGGAAGAAAAGAGAAGAAAAGAAGCATGAGACCCCTAGCCGGGTAGGGCACCGGCAGCCGGAAACCCGACTGCGCACACCTGATGACTTCAAAGATTGAAGGAAAACTACAGAAGACTCCCAGCCGTTCAGCCGGCCCACCGGCTGGGAATATCTGATGACCAAGAAAATGAAGTGAAACTTACAGGAATCTCCCAGCCAGGTAGTCCACCGGCGGCCGGTCAGCCGGCTCAGCCCCCAAGACCGAAACTTTCCTCCCTTTGTAATTTTTAACCTAATTTTTGTGTAACCTATAAATACCCCCTCCTAATTTAATTTGGACATAATACCCTAGATTTGAATTTCCTCCTAATTTTATGCAAGTTTCATTAATCCAAGTTTTAATGTTTCCCTATTTAAACCTTAATTACTTAGCAATTTAGCCTAGATCTAGTTTAGTTGAATAGTTTACATTTGGGTATTTGGTTTGTAATAGAAGATTGTTGAAGAACTTCTTCCAATTATTAATCCAAGACTCAATCTTTCCTCATTTTTGGTACCATTTCTTCTCTTTTTAGTTTGATTATCAATTTTTTACATTTCCATTTCCTTTTTAGTTGTCGTTCCATTTAGCATCATGTTTATTACCATGTTTGCATGTATTTCTCCAATTGTTTACATTTGTCCATCAACTATGTGTGAGTAGATCCTTTTAGGGTTTAAGGGGATCTTGAGTAGGCTTTGGGTGATGATTATGGGTAGTTGACATATAGGTTTTGGGTAAAGGTTTGGGTTTTACATGTATGCACTTAAGGTGTTTGATGAAATGTGAGTGAAAGCTCATTCCTTTTGTTGATTTTTGCTTGATGTTTCCTTACATGAAAGTGATAGGAAATGTTGATAATGTATATGTGAAGGCTTGGAAGCAAAGTGAAGACTTTGTGGAGGATCCTTGGATGCTAAGAAATTGGCATCTAAACCTAGACCAAGCCACTACCCTAGACATAGTCAACCCCAACTTATCATCCATCCTACTCGGGTGAACCCAAAGATCCTATTTTTCGCTTAATAGATTAAAAATCCTTTGCTTATATTGCTCTAGTTTATCTTAGTTGTTGGTAAAAACCATCACTTTTATTTACTTGGCTAAACTTAGACTTAAACATATTAACTACAACTCTACTCCATCCTCATGGTTTGAACCCGATTGTACTACTATAATTGGGTTATTTACAAATAGTTTTTGGTGCGAGAATTGACGACAAAACTCAGTCATCAAAATGGCGCCGTTGTCGGGGATGGCGTTAGATTTTACTTAGTTAGTTAAGATTCTTAGCTTTAGTCTTGGTGTGTTTTGTTTGCTTATTTGAGTAGTGCTTTATTTCTTGTAGAGTGATTGTCTTATTGCTTATCCTTAGTGCCGAAAAACACTAGGAGACTAACGATTTGTTGAAGTGTATGCCTAGAGGAAACATGAATCCTTTGTTTAGTGACCCGGAACCGGAAAGGCTTTTTCGAGCTCTACGGAGTAGGACTTTATCAAGGGTTCAGATTACCTCTCAAACTTCCTCAAACCGAGCAATCACAACCACCCTAACACACCTTAAAACCCTAATTTAAGAGCAAACAACCATCACCATTGATCCATTCATAGAAAATCCTTTCCACAATCTCCAAATCCCAAGTACACCACCTCAAACACCACCAAATACACCTCTTATAAGTCCTAGAATAGCGGCTTTACGTGACCATAACCAACCAAATCACGATGACACTTCCGCTCCAATCAATTTCGGCACCTTAGCCCCAAACAACTTTGAGATCCATCCCGCTCAAGTCGGTCTAATTGAGAAGGATAGCTTTGGTGGGCACATTGATAAGGATGCACATGCCCACCTTAAAAAGTTTAAGAGCAAGGTTGCAATGTGAAGTGCAATGGAGTGTCCGAAGATACTTTGTGATTGATGTTTCCATTTTCTCCAAGGGACAAAGCGGATTGTTGGCTAAACGTTCATGCACCAAACACATTCACAAAATGGGACGCCTTAGCCAAAGCTTTCCTAGCGAAATACTACCCATCCACCAAGACCGCTATGCTCCGGAACGAGATAACCACTTTTCAACGAGAAGATGGAGAGTCTCTAGGAGAAGCTTGGGATAGGTTTTAAGACCTCCTTGCACGTTGTCCGCATCACGGGATTCCGGCTTGGTACATCACCCAAACGTTCTTTCAAACATTGCTACCCAGGACTAAAGAGATGGTGAATGCCTCCGTGGGTGTAGGGTTCGATCATCTAGGAGATGAAGTGGGTTCGACCCTCATCAAGAAGGTGGTTGACTCGGAAGCTAATTATGGGTCAAGAGGGAATTTTTTGAGGAGAAGTAGCTGGTACCATCAAGAGAAATTCTCAAGTTCTAATGCCGAAACAAATGCCAAACTAGATCTTTTAACCAAGAAATTTGAGAAAATGTCAAGGTTTTCAAGAGCAAGGGCAAAGCTCAAATTATAACAACCAAGGGCCTAGAGGAAATTTTCAAGGGAGCCACAACAACAACAATCAAGGTTCTAACGTCCGATTCGACTATGGGTTCCCTCTACCTTTGGCTAACCAACCATTTCAAGAGTCAACTATGGAATCTCAACTTAGTGAATTGATGTAAGTGGTGAAGAATATGCAAATAACACACCACCAAGAAATGAATAACTTGAAGAATGCTAACCAACGAGAGATAAAGGACATGAAGGCTTGAATGGCATCCCAAGCATTAGCCAACCCTCAAAGACCGTCGGGTGGTTTCCTTGCCCAAGGCCAAAGCTCAAAGGATACCTAGACAAACCATCAAGCTCATGTGGTAATTTTGAGGAGTAGGGCTGAGCTTGAAGACCCTTATAAAGATCTTGAAATTGAAGTTGATGCGGATCTGAAAAGGAAGCGGTTGGCTATGAATGGTGGTGGGAAAATCCCACCAATGACTCCTTCGGTTAGGATAAGTGAGTCTAAGAAGGAAAAGGTATCAAGTGTAGCATCTACAATTGAGGGAACATCTAAGGGGAAAGCACCTCTAGAGAGTAATGAGGATGGTTGGTTGAAGACCTCTCTTATGAAAAGGAGGTGGATGAAGAAGCTAGAGAAGAAGTCCTTCTCTGACCTTCTACTAAGGTAACAAGCAAGCCCACTTCTCCAAAGGTATCCTCTAACTCTCAACTTCTCACTAACATTCCCTATCCCACTAGAGCTTTAAAGTCTAGAGAAAACTTCAAGTACACAAAATTTAGTGAAATGTTGGAAAAACTTGAAGTGACTCTACCCTTTACGAAAGTAATATTGAACATGCCAGCCTACACCAAGTTTTTAAAAGATATCTTGACTAAGAAGAGGACCTTGGGTGACCAACAAATAATGGATATGGAAGAAGAGTGCAGTGAACTTCTTTTAAACAAAATGCCACATAAGCTTGGTGATGCGAGGATCTTCTCCATACCTTGTGTAGTCGGCGGTGTTCCAATATCTAGAGATTTATGTGATTTAGGGGAAAGTTTAAGTGTTATTCTGTAGATACCTAGTATCCGCACCTTCCAAAAACCACCTGATGATGATCAGACTATAACGTGTTTTTGATATACGTGCGTGGATTGGCTATACATGATACGGTTTAATGCATTACTCGGATATGAAAAATGATTTCAAAAATGGTTTTCTAACTTCATTTGCATTTAACCAACACTATTTAGAGTTAAAACCGTCTTCGGACCCAAAACTGACTTAGAAACCCGCAACTCGAGTCAATCAGAGTCAACCCGAGTTTCAAATGTCAATAATAATGCCATTAATGGTTTTATCACATCATTTGCATTAAAATGACACTAATTAGAGTCAAAACCGACATCGGGCCAAAAACCGACTCAAAATTCAAATCCCGACTCAACACGGATCAAACCCGAGTCAAGCACAAAATACCTACCCCAAATAACACCCAAAAATCATCTTATTAGATGCCCATATTGTTACACGATATCTTATTTGATTACCATAAATCAAACCAACCAAACAATAGATAGGGGAAAGGCCACCTCCAAATTGAAAAGGACAGGCTACCCCATTGCATAGTAGGGGAGCTCGCGCCTCTTTAGGCTTCCTGCTTAGCCTCTAAGCAAACTCAACCGACCTACCATCCCACATTTCTCTATAAATACCCACCATCACACACCACAATCTTCACGCGAGCGTCCGCCTCCTCACCTCTCCCTTAAACTTCTAGACTCGACTTCCTAAGTCAAAAAATCGACACGTATTTTCGACCTATCGATCGAAAACACAAGCCTTACGCATTTTTTTTGGTACCGTTGCCGTGCATTCGAATGACCCATTCGACCAATTTAACATTAATCAACATGTTTTTCAACAACATATTTTCAACTCATTTTCAAAACAAAATCCTTTTTTAAGACATTCTTTTAAACTTCTTTGATCGCGAGTAGTCACAACGAGAAAACCGTCTCTAAAGTCGTCTACCTCGCAAACATCAATACACGTAAGTTTGAGGGTGTAAACAACTCACTTATTTCATGTCTTTGCTGTTTTTATGAGTTTATTAGCATGAACAATGCATAACACGATCCAAAAATAGGAGAAATAAGCCAAAACCAGATTTTGGCCTGAGACAGGGGCTACTTGCGTAGCAGGGAAGCTCGTGCCTCTATGCCCTCTCAGGCCTTAATCCAGCCGTGTTTGTGTTCATCTTTCCGCAACATTTTTCTTTCTTTCCTTTCACGGTTTTTACTATATTAATTCATTTTTATGATAAATATTTTGACCATTACAAAATCATCATTGGTTCCTTATACCATGACGGTTTATTCCGTGACTCGATGATATTATTGGTTAATTACAAATTAATGGGTATTTTAACACCCTTTTCTTTTACTTAATATTTTTCCTTACTTATTCACACTTGCAAACATATTAGTCATAATTCATAATCATCCTTGGTTCTTTATACCATGTCGGTTTAATCCGTGTACGATGATAAATATTGGCTAATTACAAATAAATGAACTAAACATAATTAGAGCAAACCAAACATTTTTCTTTCACTTTTCTTTCATTTTATTTTTATCCTTATCTTGACCATATCATATGTCGTCCTTGGTTAAAATAAATACCACGTCGATTTAATTCGAGCACGGTGATAAAACGGTTACGCACACACATTTTACATTTTTATTTGTAAACTATGCTTTTCATACTTGCAAATCTGACAATGAATATTACTAAGATAATAGTAATTATTCCGAGTCATGCAAATCATTTAATCACAAATACGGTTTTAAGCAACCTTTTTAACAGCCAGGAGACGCCCCTTGGATCGTCGTCTGACTCGTGCCCAAGAGGCCGTCTGTTTTTATATTTTAAAACCTGGGCAGGCCTTGTTCTCTCGCCTATTGGCTCGCGCCCTAATTGGGGTGCCTGGCACTGTTCTGTTTCATATTAGGCACTTGTCTAGGATGATCCCGATTACGGTTAACCCGAATATACATGGATCAGATTGTCGAGTTAACACTCTTTTAAATATTTTAGCATTTTCTTATTCATCCTTTTATTCTTTCATTTTAACAATAAATGGATCGTGTTAAGCATCATAATCCGAATTTGGTAAATGGATGTTTAATTCTTGTTTTCACATGCAAATCAACCCTAAATCCAACTCGACATCATTTTCTTGATATTTGGATAAACAAACCGACTTAGCAAATTCTCACATGTTATGTTAAGCTTTTGGATTCACATTCATACATTTAAACCATTTTATCATCTTTTGCACTTAAACAACCACGATCGATCAGTAGAGGCCGCTAACGCGGGCGGAATTGGGTGTTCGATTAAAGAGCTTCCCAATACATATCGTCACCCTTTACTGTAGACACCTCGTTTTTGCACCTCCCGCCAAACACCCAGTGATCATTGGACAGCATGTTTAGCATATGTCGCGATTTTATGATGTTTTATAAATCGGTTAATAAAAGGTAACTAGTACACTTGTGTATATCCCTTGGTTATCATCTAGGTGTCATTACGGTCGTTTTGGCAGTAATTAGAGTACATTTGGAGTCCGGGTCAAAAACCGTCTTCATTTCCTAAAACCGTCAAATCCCGAGTCAAAAAGCAATGTGCTTGTCTACCTAAGGTTAGGATGTCATAAAATGTTCTGATTATATCTCATTTTTAGTCCCATGTCATTTCTTTGGGCTAAACTTAAAGTTTACATTACAAAATGTGCATTTCATTTAGCTAAAATGACAACTCGACATTTAGGCCCGTTTTACGAGGTGATTATGACTTTTTTGGGTCTGGACTATTTCATACTCCCTCCCATCCACTCTTTTCTTCCCTATTTCCTAAAACGGATTATTCAGGTTTTCTTCTCCTTTCCTTTTTGAGAAAGTTTTTATTAATATTATACTCATACATCTCTCCACTCATTAAAACCCCACCATATCCTTTATTAATATTTAATTCTAATTATTTATACCTCTCTCCAATAACCAACATCACCCATCTCCTTTATTAATATTTAATCCTAATTATTCATACATCTCTCCAATTACCAAACCCCACTCATATCTTTATCAATATTATACTCCCCACCCTTAATCTCCGTGCCCACCTTAAAGAGGAAGACAAGAGTGGATGGGAGGGAGTATAAAGTTCTAGATCTTTCTCTTAGCTTTCCAAATCCACCAAAATCACCTTAATCCGAGTCTTGTAGAGAAAGTTATGCCTAAAATACAACAGACTATCTAATGCGTTTTCTTGCGCAGAAGAATACTACCCGAGAAAGGACGCAGTATGTGCTGCGCCTCTTCCAAGGGTCGCAACACGTGCTGCGCCTTTTCTCAAGGCTTTATTTTTGTCCAAGTTTCCGTGTTTCAACCTAAGTCGGTATTTTCCGGATCTTTCCTTCCATATCCCTTTCCTAAACCCTACCCCACGTGATTAGTATAAATAGAGGCCTTCGCCTCACATATTTTCACGCGAGTGTCCGTCCTTCTATTCTCCCTTTACATTCTGAGACCACACTATTGCTTTTCGACGCCTACGTACTTGATCAATCGACCACGTAAGCTAAGATCATTCTGAGTACCAGTCACGTTTGCATGACCGACCAACTTGACCACTACACAATCAATTAATCAATCTTTAAAATTCCTTTTTCAAGGGCACCTTCATATTTGCATAGATCGAGTCGAGTTACCACTAAAAAACCATTTTAGTTAAATCTCGCGACGCTAACATGTAAGTCTGAGGGTGTAAATCCCATTTTATTATTGTACTTTATTTTGTATCAATTAATGTAAATTTATATCAAGAGCACCTTCGAAAACCGATTTAAAATCCACCTTTTAAAACCGTTTTTTACAAAACAGCAGAGGTCAGACGTCGAGAATAAACGCAGCAGCAGCAGCTTTCTTGAAGGGTCGCAGACTTGCCGCGCTCTTCTAGTGGTCATCGTTGCTCTCTCTTCTTCTTCTTCCTCGACCTTCTGCAATTTCCAATTTTTCTTATTTCTTTATTATTTCTTTGTTTTCTTTGTCTTGTCAGTATACAAATCATGTTTTAATAATCCTTTTTTTAATTATAACGCTTAATTTGACCCAAATCCCTTATAATTCAATATTTACGGGGTTTCGTCATCTTATTCAAACCCGAATTTTAAGAGTTCGATTTTCCCATATCGAGTCTTTAGAGTTTGTCTTTTGTACATATTTGTCTTTATTTGATTTCAGTTCATCAAATTTAATTCTGTTTTCGAGTTTAAAGTTTCGACCTTTGTAAATCCGATATCGTATGATTATAATTACATAAATCGCCGTAATAATTTATTTAAACTTAGTCTTTAGTCTGACTTGTGACGAAATTAGTATGCTTGTAACCTGTTAAATCACTTCCACTTGAGTCTAGTATTAATAATCGACCTTAAATCTACCAACGAACGATAACATTGTTGCGGTTCTAACTTCACAGTCAGAGCCCAGCTCAAGAACAGACGCAGGCCTCTTCCAGAGGACGCAGCAGATGCTGCGCCTGTTTTGGGTTAGTTTTTGTCTCTGAACTCTTTCTCGCTTTGATGTAGCTCTTAATTACAGTTTAAATCAACTATTAATCGTATTATCACCTCTAATATGCCGTATTTTCATATTTTCAATTCTAATTTTGTTTTCTTTTTTATTTTCTTCTTTGAAACCCCGTTTTCGAATGTTCTTTTGACGTAAGTCAAATAATCCTTGTAATTATTGTAATTTTATTTATTATGTATGATTTATTTACTTGCCTTTCACATGTAATTAATCTAACATCAACTTCGACCAAATTGAGTGCTAAATTGTTTGTTAACCAACATAGTCTAATTTCACATGCTAGGATTAATTTGTGTTTGTTGCATTGCATGGATTACATCAACGACATATCAAATATGAACAATTTCCTTAATCATTAGTAGAGGCCGCTATCGAGGCGGGCGGTATTAGGTGTTCGATTAAAGAGCTTCCTAATATGTACCCTCACCCCTTACTCCAGTTATCTCTGGACATCCGTGTCCATTGGTATCTTCGAGAGTGATTCTAGACATAGAATGCTAAGGGTAACGAGTTCTTAGTGTTTATGTCATTACTTTGTGTCTTGACATGATGCGAGGTATTGGAACGTTTCCAATTTTCCATAAAAATTGGTGGCGACTCCACAAATACAGGTTTCATAGCCTCACAAATCGGTAACGGCCCATGACGTACTTTGGCAAACTAAGGTTCTGTGGGAGAAGTGCCGCCGCCTCGAAACCAACGCGCGGGTGCGCGCCGCGCATGTGGCCCATGTCCACAGTTTGGCGACTCCGTTGGGGATGATACACTTATGTGTTACCCAGGGTGAAACTTGAATAAGGTTAGGGAATAGTTTATACGAGACAGTTGTCGATTCTCATTACTCGACCTTCTTAGGTAGTTTCATTCAGCCTTCCTAGGCTTAACCTAACCCATTCGACCAATCGTCCTGTATAGATAGTCCAAATTCTTATCTGGGCCTAAAGGTGGATAGCGATTGACGTCAACCATACTGCAGTATATACTCATGTTTGTATCGAGAGCTTTCACTACTCGAGGAAATGGACTAGGAACCGACCTTACTTATGTTTGGCACGGACCTCTCCACAGACCAAGGTTTGATTGCTTGGTATGACAACTCACCTTTTAAAGCCAAAACCCTTTAAATGCACTCAGCATACCGTTATAATGCCCTTATATATGTTTGTATCATATACGTGATCACCATTTGTAAACAAAACCATGACGAAAATTTGTAAAATAAAATCCATTTCAAAATATAAACATTCTAAAAAATGGCCTAACGTCGAGTCAAAATTTCGGGCCTCAAACCCATTTCAAAACTCACTTCGAGTCAACACTCCTACAACTACACTACAGTTGTCTAGAACAAACATTTCAAATTTTGTCATTTTCAAATCCCACCTGACACAGTGGAACACACCTACTTCACGAGTCAAGTCTTTTTTTGAGTAAAAGAAAAAAAAAAAACGTTTTAAACCAAAATATTTTCAAACAATGTAAATGCAAATATGTAAATTCAATTGGGCTAAGTTAGAGTCAAAATTCAAACCGACCATGTCCTAGTCAGAACTCTGTTGAGTCATAAACTCGTCTTCCTTTACATTTTGGGTCTTTTCAAATTCGAGTCAAATCTTAAGGCATCACGCCGTCATTTTGGACCCCATACACCAATTCAGTTAAGATCTAAACATTTCTAATACCTCGCCTCGTACACTCGAGTCAAACACGCTAAATTCTCCTAATGACACGTTCAGGACACACATACCCGAACCTCGAGTCAAGTATATCTTAAACACACGTCTTAGAATCACGCCAACTTCAATCCCGTCAATAAGGTCAACCATATAAGGGCCACTCCGTTAAAGTCAACACTTGAGTCTAAAACTAAAGTCAAGCACCGTGAGTTCAAACACGATAAGTCGCTCACGACATTTCACGAATTCACAAGTCAAGTCTATATTTTTCGTCTTATCCTCGTGATTACTTGTCCCTTCCTGTGTTCGTTCCTTATTGCCTTAGTATGCGTTATCCCATGTCGAATCGAGTTGTAATGCATGTCATTTCTGTCGAGTAGGAATCCAACAAGTTCCGTCAGTCAGCGAAGTCACGAAGCAGCTCAAGCCACAATCACCATGTCTCTCCCAGACGTTTATGCCATGGTCCTACGAGTTCAAGCTACAGTGGAAAATTTGAGCATTTGTGTCCTCACCCTTAAAAATGGGATGGTGGAAAAGAAGACGCCACCTAGAGAAACCTCTAGTCTAGGACGTCCAAAGTTTACACTACGCCAAATCTGGCAATCAATAAAGAGCGTATCACAACGGTTTAATGCATTTAATAACGACACTTAGATTACCGTTTTCCAAATATTGGCGGAAACCTAGACCGCGCTAATAGGAATTACGGTTTCCCTCAAAGACCGTTGTTATTATAATTTGACAACGGCTGATTAACAAACCGTTGTCAAAAACTTTTAACGGTTTCCAAAAACTCGTTATAGAATCACTCTTATCAACGATTGTTAGAAGACTATTACCAGTTTAAGATATCGGCATTTCGAAAACCGTTACTAAATTAACACCAGCAACGGTTTTTGTTACTCGTTGTTATGTTATTTCTACGGATTTTTTGTAACCGTTATTATTGTCTAATATGAGATAACAGTGTTTCAATTCAACCGTTGTCAATATTTGATTAGATTTTTCAATTTGATTACTGCATTCAAAACTGAACTTTAATAAATATTCAATTTGAACAATAATATTCAATTTGACCCAAATAATTCTATAAATATGTCTTCATAATGTTTTAGGTCAAATTCTAAATTATCAAACATTTACTCTCTAATTTCTTTCTAAATATCTCTCTAAAAAAAATATGGCTTGTGAGCTACAATCACGTTCTCGTTACGCACAGCCTTTTAGTTGCATTCTCCATAATCTCCCGGTTCATTATGGTGTGAATGGAAAGGGTTTAAACCCTAATTTTGGGTGGTTGACGCAAATGCTTCATAACTCCGGTTTCACCGCGGTTAAAAAAGTGTACTCTGTGTCTACAAACTAACAAGGTTTTGTAGGCTTCACTTTTATCGTGTTTGACGAAGCCAACTGCCATGATATTTTTCATCAGGCAAGAAAATTAGGGGCTAGATTTGCGGGGGAAGATGCGAGGAAAGAGGACTTCTATTCGGAGGATAAACAACAAGGCCCTTATCTATGGGTTGCGACCCATCTTTATCATCATGTGCTTAAACATTGCAGCAAGCATCACATTCTTGCCACCGTGCCTATGTCATGGGAGAGAGAGGCCATTCCACCTGCGCTTCCTGGTGATAATGAAGGGCCGATCTACGACTTGCTCTATACCGAAATTCATAATGAGTATCCTAATACTTCATCAGATTCTAATAATTAAGTCTTTAATTATTATCTGGCATTGTAAGTTGTATTTGGATTATGGTGGTGGTTTGAATTAAAGTTTAATTATTTATGTTTTTTGTTACGTATTTTGCTACCCCATCCTCTGGAATTCAGAGACAATATCACCACAAAAATATCAAACTTTTATTATAATGAATTAGGTTTTTAGGAGTACATTAAAATATCAAGCTAGAAAAAAAATCGCGTAAAACAAGCGTTGACAAACGTGAAAAAGCAAATGTGTAGTGTGGAGTTGTATGAAGGGAGTATGGTTTTTGTTACCCCATCCTCTGGAATTCAGAGACAATATCACCATATATGTGTCTTTCACCTTCAACCTAATCCACACAGTCGTTTTCCCATTGCAACGGAACTGTCCCCTACTCGGCAATGCGACCTTGGCGGTGCAGATTCGGAAGTAGTAGGAGACGGTCATATTCATTCGCAACCCATAAATATAGGCCTACTCGTTGTTCATCCTGATCAAACCAGAGTCTCGAAGAGTCATTGTTATAGAATGCCCACTCAAGTTTGTGAGCCTGACGAAAGCATTCCCGCTCCTCATCCCCGCCAAACTCGATGAGGGCATACCGCCCGAAGCCATGATGTGCATCATTGTCCGGGTATATACTTTGAACCAAATTCAATCCAGCTAACCGAATCAAACCTATTAACCAGTTAAGGCTATACGAGAGTATAGCCTTTCCATGCCCGTCCTCTGTATACGGGAGATTGTGAATTATGCACGTAAAGGGTTTAGCGTACATAAATCTACTTGGGGGTCCTTCAAGAGGTTCATATGATGCTTCATCATCATCATCAGCGGATGAATAATATGAACCACTATAAGTTGATGAACTTGGCGACATAATTGATGTAGAAAATTAATGGAGGACTTAACAAGTTAAGAATTGGAAAGTGCAAATGGTACAAGTTAAGATTTTGAAAATTATAATTCTACTTATAATGAGTTTGGGTTATATTGGAAACGGTATAATAAGATAGTAAAAATTAGAACCGAATTAAAAAAAAGAAAATTAATTAAACCGGATGCTAGAGAGGCTCTCTCTAGGGCGATTTCCTTTTTCCCTTTCCGGTTATGCCTCGACCAAAAACAACCACTGCACCGATTGCCCCACCCCGGCGCGGACGATCTCAATTGGAGCTCATTGCCGATGAGAACCCTGCGACCCCTCAGGTACATCTAATTAATGATAGTATCTCTCATGCTTTTAAAAATGCTTCGTCCTCACGAATCCCTAAATTGGATACAGTCTTAGGGGTTTCACCACCCAGATCTAGTAACCCAGTAGTAACACCGATAGCTACTGCTCCGATTAACCCTGTGATCCCGACAGCTAAACCCACCTGGGCTGAGCGTCTTGCAAAATCACCTGTGGGTATGGAATTACATATGGTAAAAGAATCTTCTGAAAGTGGAGTGGTCATTGATGCTGAGGATATTGAGGATGAAGTTGCTTACTGGGCAAATACATTAGTGGGTCAGTTCATAGGAGGAAAACCTACTCTAATTCAGGTTAGGGAGTTTGTGGGGAAAAATTGGAATCACGTCCAGAAACCTGAAGTTTTATACTTTAAGAAGGGCTGGTTCTTCTTTCGTTTCCCTAGTGAGGGTGATTTGTGCACTGTCTTACGAGGTAGTACTTGGAGTTTGGGAAAGCATTCCCTGGTTTTGAAGAAATGGACCCCTCAGATTTCTAAAGAGCTTGATTCAGTTTCCAGAGTCCCAGTCTGGGTTACACTGCCTGATTTAGACCCCATTTTCTGGTCAGCAAAGGCTTTGAGCAAAATTGCTAGTAAGATTGGTACTCCTTTATATGCTGACCCAGTCACCACACATAAGGAGAGGCTGTCTTTTGCAAGGATTATGATCGAGGTAGATGTCTCACAGAAGTTGCCTGTTGATATCCTGTTGCACACACCGTATGGACAGGTCTTGCAGAGGGTTGTTTACGAGTGGCTACCGTACTTTTGCTCCCATTGTAAAAAGTTGGGGCATGAGGTTCATAAGTGCAGACATCTCAGGCCAAAAATTGTCCAGGCACCAGCAACTGTTGTTGTGTCAGATTCTTCAAAGGCAACTGTTGTTGATTCTACTAAGGCAACTGTTGTTGTGACTGATACTACTAAAGTTGTATAAAAAATTATTGGTGTATCAGATTCGGACCCGGTGACAGAAGTTACCTTGAATGCACCAGAGACTGATACTATACAAGCTCCTAATAAGGGGCCTGTGCAAGAGGATAATGAAGGTATGATGGACTCCACACACCAAGGAACTCTTCCAGTGGCAGTTCCAGTAGATGATAGAGAGACAGTTCAATCTGAGGAATTGGATGTTAGTAAGGCTAAGGACCCACTCCCTTTACACTCATCATGAGAATCGGAGTATGGAATATAAGAGGTATGAATAAACCGTTTAAACAACGTGAAGTAGTAGATTGTTTTAAGGAGAATAAATTTGATGTTATGGGTATTCTGGAAACTAGGGTCCGTCATCACAAATTTAATTACATTAGCAAAATGGGGTTTAGGTTTTTTAATATTCTTAATAACTATACTCATCATGATAATGGTCGTGTTTGGATTATTTGGAACAAAACTAGTCTTGTGGTCACCCCTCTTTCTACTGGGAATCAATGGGTTCATGTTCAAATTGAGGCGCCTGGTTGCCTCCCTATCCAGGTTTCTTTTGTCTATGGCCTTAACTCCATGGAGGGGAGAGTGGGTCTTTGGTCTTTTATGCAGAACTGCCATCCTAACGTGCCTTGGTTATGTTTGGGTGATTTTAACTGTGTTAGAAGTACTGAGGAAAGAATTAGCAGCAATCCCCCCAATCTTCATGCTATTGAGGAGTTTAATGAAGCAATCTCCCTATCTGGGCTTGATGCTTTATCAACTCATGGTTGTATTTATACTTGGACTAATAAGCAGGATGAGGGAGATAGGAAGTGGATGCGGCTGGATAGAGCTCTAGTTAACTTGGTCTGGGACCAACAGTTTCCTTCATCTTTTGCTGACGCTTTAGAGGCAGGGGTGTCTGATCACTCTCCTTTGGTGGTTACAGTTCAGCACAGTGACACACAGAGGCCTAAACAGTTTAGATTTCTAAATTGTTGGGGCGAGGACTCATCTTTTTCTACTCTGGTCAGGGAGGTTTGGAAGGAGGATGTACGAGGGTGTTATATGTACAGGCTGGTAAGTCATCTGAAGTTGGCTAAGGGGGCACTTAAGGCATTTCATAAAGGGAAATTTTCAAACGTAACTGACAGAGCCCATGAGGCCAGAGCTGCACTCTTGCAGTGCCAAACCATAATTCAAAATGATCCTCTCAATGGTGACTTGCTGAATTTAGAGGCGGCACTTCTTGATAGATACTGCAAGATGAAAAATGCTGAGTTAAGTATGGTTTACCAGAGAGCAAAAATATTTGATGTAAAAATGACTGATGCTAATACGGCTTACTTCTTTGCTAAACTGGCTGCAAAAAGAAGCAGGAATCATATCAGTAAGATCAATAACATGGTAGGAGTAGAATGCAATACTTTTGAGGGTATCTCTGAAGCCTTCCTGGATTACTATAAGAGTTTACTTGGAACTGAGTCTCAGACAAAGGAATTTGACAGTGATATTATTCTGAAGGGGAATTGTCTTAATCAGGATCAGAAGGACTCTTTGAGTGCTGACGTCTCTGAAGCTGAAATTCATGCTGCACTTTTCTCAATTGATGTTAATAAGAGCCCTGGGCCAGATGGGTTTTCCTCTGGGTTTTTTAGAAAAGCCTGGAGTATTATCAAGCTGGAATTTGTTAAGGCCGTCCAAGATTTTTTTAGGACTGGAAGGCTACTCAAAGAAGTGAATGCCACTATTATCTCGCTTATTCCCAAAGGAGACACTCCTCTCTCTGTGCAAGACTTCAGACCAATCTCGTGTTGTTCCACTATTTACAAAACTATAAGTAAGATTCTCACTAATCGGATGAAGGATGTGATGCCTACGCTTGTGGGTTTTGAGCAATCTGCTTTCGTCAAGGACCGAGCTATAGGGGATAATTTTCTACTCGCACACGAATTGGTTACTGGGTATGGTAGGCAGAATGCTTCTCCAAGATGTGTCATCAAGGTCGATATCAAGAAAGCATTTGACTCCGTCAATTGGAAATTCCTCCAAACTATCCTGCCACTTTTTGGATTTCCTGACAAGTTTTGCAATTGGATTATCTCGTGCATTACATCTTCCAGGTTTTCACTTAACATTAACGGTGTTTCTGTGGGTTTCTTTGAGGGGAAGAGAGGATTAAGGCAAGGCGATCCTCTCTCCCCCCTGCTTTTTGTACTATGTATGGAAGTTTTATCCAGGATTCTTAGGGAGATGCAGGGGTCCTATAACTTCAGTTACCACCCCAAGTGCTGCAGGTTAGGGCTTACCCATTTAATTTTTGCAGACGACTTGCTTGTTTTTGCCAGGGGAGACTACCCGTCCATTAAAGCAGTGGAGTCCTGTCTTCATTCATTTGCTGAGTATTCTGGCCTTCAACCTAATCCTTCAAAGACTAACATTTACTTTGGAGGGGTTCTTCCACAGGTAAAGGAGCTTGTTTTGAGAGACACAAATTATCTGGAGGGGACTTTCCCGTTTAGATACTTGGGTCTCCCACTTCACACTTCTCGACTGACTAGAGAAATGTATCACTCCCTTATTGAGAAAATAAAAGGGAAACTTAATCATTGGGCTAACAGTTTCTTGTCATATGCGGGTAAAGTGCAGCTCCTTAATTCGGTCATTTTTGGTATCGAGAATTTCTGGTGTGCTTGCTTTTTTCTTCCTAAGGGAGTGATTCAGGAGATGGATAGATTATGCAGGCAGTTTCTATGGAACTACCAAACTGGTAGAAAGATGATTTTATTTGCGTGGAGTAAAGTTTGTAGGACTAGACAGCAAGGAGGCTTCGATTTTCGGGAAATATTGAGCTGGAACAAAACGCTACTGATGAAACTTTTCTGGAAAATCACCAAGAATGCTCGACCTGCTGGGTAATTTGGTGTAAAAATTATCTCATCCAGGGGAACGATCTTTGGACAGTGGCACCTGGTCAGACAACGTCCACTTTCTGGAAGACCCTCCTGCACACACGGGATGAATTCATATCTCAGACAGGCTCACTTGTTATCGCTCAAAACCTGATACGGGATTGGGGTAATATAGGTAAACTAATGCTACATATGATCTATCCTTTGTTTCATGGTAGGCACCCTAACCTTCAATGGGCGAGACCTCTCATGGATCCAGTTGTAATGCCTAGACATGCTGTTATTACTAGAATGGCTGTTCAGAATGGGCTTCCCACAGTTGATAATCTCACCAGAAGAGGCATGGTTCTTGTTAATAGATGCTCCTTGTGTTTGGCTGATTTGGAAAATATCGGGCACTTGTTCTTTGCCTGCCCCTACTCGTGCGATGTGATGCAGCGAGTTTTGCTCTGGCTGGGTCTCACACGCACGCCTCTAAGCCTTAAGCAGGAGCTGCTTAGGCTATCTAGGTACAAGGGAAAGGGGTGGAGAAAGAAATGGGCCAGATGCTGCATTGCTGCTGCTGTGTACCTCATTTGGCAGGAACGAAATTGGAGACTGTTCGATCGTGGCTCTAGGACTGCAGAGAACTTGGTTAACCAAATCAAATACTTTGTATCCATTAGATTATATGCAAAAATAAGTGACTCCCTTTTAGAAGAGGTGGTTACTCAAATGATTCCGTAGTTTATAAAGAATTTTTTTTTTTTTTTTTTTTTTTTTAGTGGTCGGCTTTGTATAATTTTTTTTCTCCTTTTATAATGAGAAGCTTATTCATACAAAAAAAATAAAATAAAAAAAAAATAAAAAAAAAATTAGAACCGGTATAATATTAAGATAAGAGTTGGAAACTTAATAAGTTAAGAATTGGAAAGTGGAAACGGTAAAAGCTAAATAAGAATCGGTCCAATTACTTAACCAGAAACACAAGGGTTATCAAAAAACCGTTGTCCAATTAGTAAAAACACAACGGTACAGTTACTTAACAAGACTAATGCATGCCTTGTAATTTTTACTTTTTCTGGTTCAAAGTTGCAGTATTGCGTGTTTGACCATATGTATAACATAAAATGACAACAGTTCTTTGTTAAGCCGTGATCATATTTCACATTCCAACAACGGTTGGACAGAATCCGTTTTTAAAAAAAATTGTTTAATTATCTGTGATTTTCTAGTGTTTGTGATTTGACTAATGCATGCCCTGTAATTTTTACTTTTTCTGATTCAAAGTTCCAGTATTGATTCTTTGACCGTATGTATAACACAAAAAGATAACGGTTCTTTGTTAAGCCGTTATCATATTTCATATATCAACAACGGTTTTTTGTAAATCCGTTGTCATATTACACCAATAAACAACGGTTTTTCTTATAACCGTTTTAAATACAGATCCAAAACTGAAAAGTTTGTAGTTTTACCAATGCATGCCCTATTATTATTGGTAGTTTGACCATTATTCACCTCATGTATGCATGCATAATTAATACAAGTTTGAATGTAACGTATGGATGAAATTAATCTAATTAATTATAGCTTTATTATACTATAAATAGCATCACATTTGCAGTAACAATAAGAATCACGTTATTATTACTAACCTTTCTACTTCACTTTTTTAATAATCTACATATACATACATATAATAATTAAAAGAATGTCGTCGTCTTTATCATCTGCAGTCGCACCTTCTCAGCAATCGGTAACCCGCTATATCAACCCGATTACGTGCATCATTCACAATCTCCCAGTCATACGCGATGCTGTTGGGAATCCAGCTTCTAAGTCTCTTAACCCATTGAGGGACATCCTCATTGAGAATGGGTTTTCAAATGTTAGGGCAATCTACCCGGCTTGGACTTTTGGTCGTGGGTTTCTTGGATATGCTCTGATCGTGTTTCGAGGGGATGGTCTTGACGATATTTGCCAAGCAAAACAACTCGCTGCAAGGTATGCATCACGTGACCATCAAAGGGGCAAAAGTGACTATTATAGCGACGACCCTAAGGATCATTATGTTCATGTTGGGCCTCACTTATGGGTTGCCACCGCTGAGGACGCTCATCTGATGAGAAGGCTCATTCCGCAATTTTATTAATGTACCGAAATCATGGGATGACGAAGAAGTGCCTCATTTTGATCCCCATCTTGATGCCGATGTAGTACGCTTGATTTATAATAATGTTTATCCTCAGTACCCAGCTCCTAGTCAAACTCCTGTTAGGGTGTTTGATTAATATACTAATTAGTTAGCTGTTTGTTTTTGTGGTTTTTTATTTTTTATTGTGTTTCCTTTTTTTCCCCTTGTTGTATTGTTTTTTTTACGCCATTGTATAATATGCTTGTTTTAATATATTGTTCTACTCTTTATTACATGCAAATGCTTATTAATATAGATTTTAATTAACTTGCGAACAGACAAATGAATGAAACAATAACATATAATATAATGACTACGGTAGTGCATAATAACCGTGTTAGATCATAAACACCTCTAAAAATAAATGGAAATTCGAAGATATTAATACTATAATTACCAGATTCTTATAAGAACCGTGTTAAATTATGTAATTGCTGAATAACATTATTTTAAATAACCTCCTTTCTTTCTTTATTTCTCTCTCTCTCTCTCTCTCTCTCTCTCTCTCTCTCTCTCTCTCTCTCTCTCTTATTAATCAAATTATGTCAAGTGGTAACTCTTCTTCTTAATCTATTTCAATAGGGACATGTAATTGCTCAGTTCCGGCAACATTGTGGACTTCTTGGACTTTGCAAAATCCGGGAAGAAAGTTTCTTACTTGCAAATTCTATAATCCCGAGACTAAAATGCGTGGATGCGATGAACCAATGACTGAGTGGCAGAGGAAGGTTATAAACAGGTTAGTGAATGAGAAAAAGAGCATGGATATCGAGATTACTCAAGTGAGAAGTATACTATATCAATTTGAAAAATCGAAGCGGGGAAATGACAGTGAAATATTGAAGGCAAAAGAAGAATTCAAGAAGTTAACCATGGATATCGTAGAACTCAAAAATAATGAGGCATGGCTTAAGTTAATTGTCAAATTTCTTCTTCTAATTGTTATTTACCTAGTTTATTATGTATGGTGGTAGTTTATACTCTTTATGTGTAAACTTGTAATCCTTTAAATTAATGGAAATATAAGCTAGATTTTCTAAGAAACATATTGTAATTAGCTGGCATATACCAAATGATGCTTTATTTCTTGGCGGTAAAATCTGTTGGACCATATAGATATATGATTAAGTTTTGATAATGACAAGTGTGTGCTTCGTTTTATATATATTCTTGCTCGTACTCGTTTGTTTAGTCTTTGTTAGATTGACTTAGGTTTACAAGTTTAGCAAGTAATGTTATAGCATTCTTAGCTATAACATTGAAGATTTATGAGGCATAATTCAAGTAATGTTATAGTAGCTTGAGCTATAACATTGAAGATTCTTAAAGCGTCATAGTAACTGTAACAAGTTTCAAGTATGATGATCACTCAACCAAAAGGCTAGATCAAGTCTTTAACAAGCTCAAGATGAAGAGTTTTTGGTAAAGATAAAGATAAGATCCTATCACTGAAGATCTCCAGGAAGATTAGCTAGTATAGGTCTTCATCTAATGACGGCATGTTAAGAAAAGAATATTAGGAAGGTAAAGTTATAGTTATTTCACCAAACTTACCAAACTTAAAGTTATAGCTGTTTCTACTATAACTTTGGGTAGCATTTTAAATAGCACGATTTTAATAGTTTTAAAATCATTTTTCAAAGGATAAAATTCTTTAAACATATTTCGAAATCATATGTATCTATAGTGAAGTTGATATATGAGTTGTTATAATGGATAACTTGCATATGTCTATTGCTTAATAAAACGACTTATGGGTCGTCATGCTACCTAGGGTTTGCTAGTTTATTTGAACCTAACCCTAATCCAAGAAGAGGGATTTTCGTCTAGATGGACACGAGCCTAGGGTTTCGGCCGCTGGCTTTGAACCTTTAGGTTTTACAAGTCCTCTAGTATAAGTAACCTATCTAATTAAATCTAGCTTATATTTTTATAAGATATTTTCTTATCTTAAATATATACATGATTTAATTTGTTTACTTATCTGAAAATCTTAAAGATATAGTTATAGAAAAATAATATTCAATTTTATCTTATTTACCTAAACTAATATATCTTGGATTGAATTATGAAATAGATAGAGATTTATCTCTTGCGAGATAAACCGCCTATCTCACGGCATCCTAGGGTTTCGTGCAAACCCTTGTTCTTTCCTCTAATATAAATACATATGATCATTCTTTATTCTAGTCAAGCTTTTCGAAATATTAAAAATCCCTTGCAAACCAAATTGAGTTTAATTTTTAATTGGCTATTCTTATTGTTTTGCGTTTGGAAAATCTTGCGAAAAGTCGTGCTCTATAATTTGCTTATTTTTCTTAAGGTTACGTCATAAGATAATAGTACTTCATGTTGTACGTTTCTTACTCATTCAATTGTGTGAACACTTAGAAGAACAATCAAGTGCTTTCTTAGTAACTTAAGATAGTCAAAACTGAATATCTAGTGATATTCAAATTGAGTTATAGCTAGAGTTAGTTATACGAGTTGGGTTGATAATTTTGTAATCCGGAGAAAGGTACTAAAATTATTAATCTAGAATAGTGGACGCAGGCTTCGACGTGTGGAGCTGAACCTCTTCAAATATCGTTTGTCCTTGCAATTTTTCTTTTCGTTCATTTAATTACGATCATAATCACTTAGTTCATTAGTTAAAGTTTAATTAATAAACTTTAAGTAATTAATCATTGATATAAAATAAAAAGTTGGCATAAGTTTTTAAATACTCAATTCACCCTCCCTCTCGAGTATTTCGGGTGTGATAGACTCTTCAATTGGTATCAGAGCCTCGTGCTCTTGATTGCCTAACCGCAAAGAGGCTAGATCCATCTATCTTTTTATCTTTTTATTTTATTTTTATTCCGCTACCTTACACGTGTGAAATGGATTCAAAGTATCTTAAGTGTCCCGTCTTTGATGGGAAGAATTATGGACTTTGGAAAAACATGATGACACACTATATAAAAGGACATGATTGGGAGTGCTGGACGATCATCAAGACTGGACCAAACAAAATTTTGGTTGCATCTTCGAAAGGCACTACCTTTGAGAAAAAGGAAGAAGACTATATTGAGGCTGATTACAAGAAGGCTGAAAAAAACTCGAAAGCGATAAGCGTGTTACAAAACGGCATGACATCAATTGAATTCGATCGTTTTTCCTCTTGCACTTCGGCCAAGAAAATATGGGATGGTCTTGAGTTGGCCTATGAAGGAACGTCGGCTGTAAGGAAATATCGCATTGACCTGCTGATTCAAAAATATGAACTTTTTAGAATGGAAAAGAATGAATCACTTGATAGCATGTCAGCACGCTTTTCTACTATAGTCAATGAGCTCAAAAATCTTGGTAAAACTTTTGACTCCGAGGATATTGCTAGAAAAGTACTTAGGAGTCTAACCAAGAAATGGCGTCCCTAGGTCATAGTTATGGAAGAAGTCAGAGATCTCACTTCTCTTCCTTATGCAGAACTTATTGGTGCTCTCATAGCTCATGAACTCGTCTTAGAAGACGATGAGGCCGAGGCCAGTAACACTAAGAGCATGGCTTTACAAGCTTCTTCTAAGGAAGAAGAAGATGTTGAAATAGAGGACGAAATGGTTTTGTTTGCTAAACGATTTAACAAACGCATCTTCAGAAATAAGCACGCAAAATCGTTCAACAACAATAACAACAAGTTCTCTAATAAGAAAACTTCTTAGTCAAAGAATACGTTTGCTAATAGAGGATGCTTCAAGTGTGGAGAATCCAGTCATATGACTAAGGATTGTCCCACATGGGAGAAAATTAAAGACAAAGCAAAACGTGAGAAGACCAAGAAGGAATTCAAGCTAGTGATGATGACATCAAGCCGGGGAGATCTCGACCCTGAGGACGACGAAGCATCAGAAGAAGAAGAAGTTTCTAACCTATGTCTAAGCAACGTTAGTCTTGACCTCTTCTCAGACAATGATAAAGATAGCGTGGACTCCTACTGCTGCTTCCTAGGAGATTCCGATTCAGAAGAAGAAGAAGAAGAGGTAAGTTATCTTGAACTTAAGAAAAATGTTAAGAAATTGCCTAAGAATGGTTTAATTGAATATTTTGAACAATCTCTTGATAAGTGTCACGAACAAGAGATGGAATTGAAAGACTTAAAAGAACAAATTCACGATATTGCTAAAGAGAATCACCTCCTTAAAGCAAAGGCCAAAAAGCTCAAATATAAAGTTACAGCTAATATGGCTACAACTTCAGATACGACAAATGCTGAGAAGAAGGCTCTTGAGTCTAAAGTTATAGCTAATGCAGCTATAACCACAGACCTGAAACTCAACATTAAGCATCTTCAAGCCAAAGTTATAGCTAGTGAAGCTATTGTTAGAAATTCATATTCTCATTTATTTAAATATTCATATATGTGACATTTAATTTAGTCATAAAATTAAATCTAGATCTTATGCATGCAAACATAAATAGAAATAGAGAAGAAATCATCTTTCTTACAATGGAATTTTGGATTATAGGGCACAAGTAAGATCTCCTTCTTACTTGTTCTTGAGCTTTCCTTACAAATGGAAGAACAAGGATTCAAAGATAGAATCCCTCGCAAAGAGGAATACCCAAGATAACCTCTTAATAGATTAATATTACTTGATCTAGAATAATAATAATCTTACTAAAATTGACCCAAAATATTTATTTTGATCTCTTGCAATTTCGGTCAAGAGGAAGGATTTTTGGAGATTTTATCTCTCTAATTTTTCATAAGATGTAGAGAGAAAATTATATTTCTTACACTAGAATTATAATGTAAAGTAGTGAATGAATTATTAGAGAGAAAAACCTCTATAATGGCCCTTTGAAAACCGGTGGGGAGGGGTGTCTAGTGCCCAATGCATGAGCTCATTTTCTTCCCAAGAAAATAGACTTGCATGGCTACAAATAGGTGTGCAATCATTTTGCATTCCACTTAATTATTTAACACAATTTAAACATTATACTCCCTCCATTTTTCGGCACATACATAAAATGGGAGGTCCATTTTATATTTTGTCATTTGTCAATTTGTCATATGTTACATGTTACATGACATGTCACAATGTAATGTATTTTTAACATATTAAAAATCAACGTATTAATAAAAATACGTCATGTACAAAAATCGACTTAGTAATTCATAATTACTTGTACCAAAAATGGTTTATCAATTATAAATCACAACGTGTTTTATTTATAATAAATTATTCATTCAGTTTCAATTGTTTCGTAAACAATAATTTATCTAAGTAATAAAACAATTTGATTACTTAGACCATATCTTATTTAATCGAATTACAATAAGATGCGTCAATAATACTCACAAAATTATCCGTCAATTTTAAGCAATTTAATTAACCCGTATCGACATATGATCAATTAAATAATCAATTAAGTGTGTTACCCTTTAGGTATGACCTAAGGGGATCAACTGATCACCACCGTCGTACGACAGTAATGTCAAACTCTAGTCAGCCAATCATTACCGATATGTGTGGACCAGTTGACTGTAAAATATTACATCCCACATGTATTCTTAAAATGAGATTTAAACATGTGATCATCATGATCGACAGTTGTGATCGCATTATTGTCGGAGGACACATATTCCAAGAATCTCCCACTTGTCCTCGACAAGCGTGCGTCACCAATTCTCTTGTCCTATTACTATCTCCCACTCAATGCAAGGTATCTTTCAGGTCGTACTTGCAAGTGATCATATCGAGAGTGGTTTCCTCGATCTGGAGAATAACTGATTGACCGGAATTATCCACCATGGTTACCTTCCGAGTGGGGCCACGCATTTCCAGTTCATTACTCCTCGAGTGGACCTGAGATATTTTTATAACCCTGACAAGGGGTGGACAATTCCTATCGCACTTATTCCCTTCGACTAGCCACAACCATCATAGCCCAAAATATGCCCATTTGACCCCATTTACGAAGGTCGTAGTAACATAAATCAAAGTTAATCTGAAACTGTGCCACCTTAGGCGAACAATCTTTAGTCAAAAGAATCGACTCATTAGAATACTATAGTAGCTCTCGCCACGACCAGGCTATGTAAATTTTCCAGAACTTTATAAGCGGTCATAAGTTCCGACAAAGTGTTCCTAACAGTCTGCCTATGTGATCGACTAGTCATCTCATATGACTCTATGGCATTTAAACTTGCCATCAATCGCATCACACTCTAGTCACTTCGAGACGTCACCTCATGTAAGTGACTATGGGCGAATACAATGCTAATCCGTGTTCACTTTAACGGGGTTCAATTGTCTCTACAACCCGTTTGGATGTAAAAAAGTGTAAGGTGAGTTAATAATAACTCAAACGACGAATGTCGACATCACATTTGGGTAGTCAATACCATATTACACCCTTGTGATGTATATCGTAAGTGTGTAAACACTCGTCGATTGCAATTGAAGTTTAACATGCCATGTGTTCATGTGTTCATACTTCTTGTATTGCACTTTCCTTTATATTCATGTTATCTCTCATAGCATAAACCTTACCAAGTACACATCTAGGTTCCCAACCTAGGTTTAGGTTCTTTATCTTGAAAGAACTTTCTTGTTGTTTATCACATAACCAACAAATTGTGGTGGATAATATAACTTGCACTGATCAAGTGTTCTACCAACTCACAATGCACTAGGAATACGTTTTGTGGGGTCTTGCAACAATTGTCATGACAATTAGCCTAGCACTTCTCATAAGTCCTAGCATATTAGAAAATACTAGTTGGAGTAACTTCTTACTGTAACTAAGTATCTTTCAAACTTCTTATTTCTCTGTAAGCTTAATTAGCTTAGGATCTTCATAAATCCTTACGCGTTTTCGAACTTCAATATGTGCAACTTCTTGTCACATAACAGAGTGTTCTGTCAAACACTAGAATAGCTCATTAGTTCTCCTCGATAATTCATAACGATTCTTCTATGGCTTACCAATGACTCATCATGCTCTTAGGCATATGATTCATTATTGGACATGTTCATGATTATTCTAATGGCAGAAACATTAGTAATTTTTAATCATATGATCAACCATTCTTGGGTTCAATGAATGACCATGACTGCTTATGGTAATTCCATTTTCATCGAGATGAATAACCTACGTTTTTCGTTGATTTGATGTGTATATCTTAATACTTATCCAACATTCCATGATGTGATTAGATTCATCATAGTCCATTTTCATCCAGAATTGAAAACTCAAATACTTCTTTGTGAAAGATAGTACTAGCTCGTCATTCTCAATGACTAATGAGTTATAATTTTTACAAGATGATTGCTCCCACTAAATTCCATGTCTTCACATGATAATTTGAAACTCCCACTTAATTCCACATGTTTCACAATTGGCTACTCAATCGAAACATTTCAAGAATTGAAATACATTTTGCTTTGCCAAGTCATTAAGATTAAAAGCATATATGTTCTCAACATATCCTTTCAAAATACCTATTTTGAAGAGATTTCAATCTTAAACTTATGAAAAGATATTATAATCTCTAACTCATTCATTTTTATAATGATACGTAGCAATGTCATTATTTAAATGTGAAATTCCATTTCATGCACGTCCTTCTCAAAATACCCTTTTTCGGAAGGAGGTTTAACCATTTCATTTTTACAATGAGGTTAAGTAATGACACTAGTGTGGTTAACAATTAACTTAGCTCTTTAGATATCGGCATATCTTTCTTTGCAACTTGTAGTCATAAATTTCTTTTATTTCCAAGGATGCAACTTTGTTTCATTTAGGCTCTTAAGTAAATATCAATATTGAAACTCTTGGTCATATGTTGTTCATAAACTAGCCAAATCTCTTGTTAAGATTTTTCTTTAGTCATTTTCTTACAAAACTTTCTTTTGGTCTCCTCGTGTAGTTATCTTGAGAACATATTCTTTTAATTACTTCACTTGGTCTCTTTTGTCATGTAGATCTCATCTATTTGAGACCATAGATCTCATCTATTCGTGTATACTATCTATTTAGGTATACAAATCATTCTTTCTTTCGTAGATCTCATTTACTCAAGTAATCAAATTATTCTTTGTATTCTTTGTGTCTTCATTTTTCTCCCACTCTATCTTTAGAATAAATACACTAGATATTCAAAGATAGCTTATGAGACACAAATAATGATTTTGAAGTATAAGGAGGACTATCTCATAGATTGACTAATAGATTTTAAATTTGATGAGTGTACTTTGTAATTGACATTCTTTTAGGAGAGTTCATCAACTCAACATCACTTTATAATTGATCATACATAAGCTTTAAGCTTGTGGACATATAATGAATCCCATAATTATAGTTGTCTATTGGATCGCTTTATGTTTCTATGTGCAAGCATATAAAGACGAATTTTTAGAACAAAGAAATACGATAAAAGGGGTGACTTGGGTTGCAAACCAAGCCACCATAATCTAAAATACAAGCATTGTTTAGAAAGGGTCAACCATTTCCATGTCGAACACGGAAATCAAAATAGTTCTAAAATCCGAAATACAACTTAAAATAAGACAATAATAAAAAGCCAAGCTTCATTGCTAGCTACTCCTAGCTCCTTGATGATTTCTCAAGCTTGCTTTTCCTTTCCTTTGTCTTTGCTTGGAGGAGGCCCTATTTACAATAAAAAGGGGATACATTATCATAACTTTGTATCAAAATATCATAGTTGAATTAGAAACATAAAAGAAAGGATAGTCATTTACCTACTGGAGTGAACTTTCCAGCTTTGATGTCACCAAGGTATTTGGAACAATTCCTTTTCCAATGTCCAACACCATTACAATAATGGCATTTATCAAGAGGACCCGTCTTGGTCTTGGACGTGCTAGCTTCAAAAGTCTTAGCCTTGGTGGACATGGGAGCTTGCCTCTTTCCTTTTTTCCCATTCTTCTTGAACTTCCTCTTGCTCTTAGTGCTTATATTAAGCACGTCCTTAGGTGGGTTAACATTTAACCCCATGTCTCTTTCGGCTTGCACAAGTAACTTGTGCAACTCTTCAAGAGACACGTCCTTGTCTTGCATGTTAAAATTCACCCGGAATTGAACATATGCTTTGACTTTGGATAAGGAGTGTAGAATCCTATCTACAATAAGCTCACTGGGGATTTCAACCTTTTGAAGTTTCAATGTCTCGACTAGCTCCAACAATTTGAGCACGTGAGGGCTAACCTTTTGGCCCTCCTTAAAATCGAGATCAAAGAATGCCGAGGCCGCCTCATATTGGACGATCCTCGGAGCTTGCGAAAACATTGTCAAAAGTTTGGAATATATTTCATAAGCGGTGCCTATTTTAAAGGCTCTCCTTTGGATATCCGCCTCCATCGCAAAAATCAACACATTTTTCATAGCGGCGGACTCTTTGTGGTAAGCCTCATATGCTTCCCTAGTGGCAGCACTCGACATAGCATTAGGTTCGGGTGGAGAGGCCTCGGTGAGGTAACGAAGCTTGTCGTCACCTTGGGCGGCTAATTTGAGTTGGGCATCCCAATCGGAGAAATTTGACCCACTCTTTTCAAGTTTACAACGATCCATGAAGGATCGGAGCCATGAAAAATTAGTGAGAGGTGCGACGTTGGTGTTAGGTGCGACGTTGGTGTTTTGTGCGGCCATTTGTTATGAGAAATAAAAGTGGTCTACAAAACGAAAATAGAAGGAATAAAACATTTGTTGTTTTCAAAATAATAATAATACTCGTAAATTTTAATTTAAACAAGTTTTATTTCATTTATCTAGTGACCTCTACCCAACTTGATAAATGATTCCAAGACCCAAATTCATATTAACTTAGGCATCGGTAAACCCGAATACAACCCTTATCAATATAACTCGGTGGATTAACCTTTTAATCGATTCTACTTTTAGAACTCTTGGTCGATAAATTTACATTAATATTTATCTTTAGCCCGAAACACATCCGGCAACCGTCGAGAATACTTTCGTTGAGTTCAACCCAAATTTCGAATAAATGTGTCCATGATCCAAATTTACATCAACTTGGGCATCGGTAAAGCCGAATACAACCCTCATCTTTATAAATTCGGTGGGTAGACATTTATCACCGACTTCCCCTACGTAACAAGGTTTGTACCCCGGTAAGGCCGAGTGCACTCCCTCACGAAATAGGTTTTCATGGTTTCTACTTTTTGGTAAGGCTAAGTCTCAATTGTTTATTTTAGCGAGAGGTCATGTAAATTTATTATCTATCATGTTTTAAGTGAACTAAAGCGGTGAACTACGATAATTGTAATTGACAGGGTCGATAAACTCGATTAAATGATAATGCATGTTTTAGTTATGGCGATTTAGCGATGCATGCAACATATAAATAAAATGCAAAGCATAAATAAAATCCTAGTATGGCCTTCCTAAAATAGTAAATCTAATAAACTATTACAAATTCGGAAACCAACTCCTTTGGTCCCTTGAACTTCGATCTTGGCACGCATTTCAAGGCAATACTTTCTTTGATGGATCGCCTTCTCGAGTGGCACCGTCTTCAAGGTACTCCGGAATAAATAAATTACATAATTTCCTATTATACATTTGTAATTAAAAATGAAAAAATAAATCTATTAAATTACAAAACGGTGATACGAGATCACAATAAATTACAATCGAATCGATATTTCCATACATTTCGGGTAATATCAATTAAAACTAAGGTCATACTAAGTAAAATTACATAATTCAAAAATTACATAAAATTAAAAATGACAATCATAAATAAAATGCAGCATTATAATATGTATGAGAACATGCCCAATTTTATGCTAAATCGCCTTTAAAGAGCCAATATCGTATATTAATCGGTTTTTACGGATTTGCGTGATTTAATCTTTTAAAATCACAATAATTACATAAAATCATATTTATGTACAAGTTAATTACCCTTACCAACTTAGGAGTCAAAAATTAGTCTCCACTAACATTTTGACAATAATTAACCTAGATTTCTTAATATTGTCCATGAATGGACCTAAAATACAAAATTATGTCATAAACTTCAAATTAAATCATAAAAATTTCAAATAATTTCAAAATTTGAAATTTAAACTCATGAACATTCTGGAAAAATACCATGACACTCATAATGCTCAAAAACATAGGTTAAAAATTTCAAAACTTTATCGAGAAAAACAATGTTGCGGTTTATCGGATTTAAACAATTATTACCATAAAAATATGAGAAAAATTATTTTTATCAACTTTTCACTTTTATATCTGAAATATATGATAAAATATAACATGTGACATTTTTCTATAACTATATCTTTAAGATTTTCAGATAAGTAAAAAAATTAAATCATGTATATATTTAAGATAAGAAAATATCTTATGAAAATATAAGCTAGATTTAATTAGATAGGTTACTTGTACTAGAGGACTTGTAAAACCTAAGGGTTCAAAGCCAGCGGCCGAAACCCTAGGCCCGTGTCCATCTAGACGAAAATCCCTCTTCTTGGATTAGGGTTAGGTTAAAATAAACTAGCAAACCCTAGGTAGCATGACGACCCATAAGTCATTTTACTAACCAATAGAGATATGCAAGTTATCCATTATAACAACCCATATATCAACTCCACTATAGATACATATGATTACGAAATATGTTTAAAGAATTCTATCCTTTGAAAAATGATTTTAAAACTATCAAAATCGTGCTATTTAAAATGCTACCCAAAGTTATAGTAGAAATAGCTATAACTTTAAGTTTGGTAAGTAAAGTTATAGGTGAAATAGCTATAACTTTACCTTCCCAATATTCTTTTCTTAAGATGTCGTCATTAGATGAAGACCTATACTAGCTAATCTTCCTGGAGATCTTCAGTGATAGGATCTTCTGTTTATCTTGACAAAAAGCTCTTCATCTTGAGCTTGTTAAAGACTTTATCTAGCCTTTTGCTTGAGTGATCATCATACTTGAAACTTGTTACAGTTACTATGACGCTTTAAGAATCTTCAATGTTATAGCTCAAGCTGCTATAACATTACTTGAATGATGCCTCACAAATCTTCAATGTTATAGCTAAGAATGCTATAACATTACTTGCTAAACTTGTAAACCTAAGTCAATATAACAAAGACTAAACAAACAATTACGAGCAAGAGTATATATAAAACGAAGCACACACTTTTCATTATCAAAACTTAATCATATATCTATATGGTCCAACAAATTCCCCCTTTTTAATGATGACAAGTCTCTTATGATTTGTGTCTAAGTGAACGTTCCCCCTCAACATAATACTATAAAAGTTATAGTCAGTCAAACGCAAGAACAATCCACTAATAGACAAAGTATAGCATCTAAGGACCTTAAGAGATTAAAGGTTCTGACAAGGAGCAAGCTTAGGCAAATACTTACGTCACGATAATTTTATTCCCCCTCTTGACATTATGATATAGATCAAGACACGTATTAATCATGCAAAGAAAGATTATAATACGAGAAGATAATCTACATTAAGCATGCCAATAAAAAAAAATAAGAGTACTACAAACCAAAGTAGTCTAATTGCCAATGGGCCGAATAAGGAGACAAGTGATAAAGCCAAATGGGCCGAATGGAAGAGCAAGCCAAAATGGGCCGAATTAGACAATTATTCAAAATAGAAAGTCTAATAAAAAGAAAAGCAAGGTAAGGATGATGACGGGTTAAGGGTAGTCGCGTTTCACGACATTTGGGTTCACATAACCGGGACGGGTCCTAAACTCAAGAGAGTCAAGACGATCAAAGCATGAGCGGATATGGTTAGCTTGTGTCGTGAGACACGTCTCGAAATTGAGCACTTTCAATGACAAGGCTTTAGTAGCCTCGTAAACAACCCGCATATCCTCATGCATAGCCTTCCCTTCACGCCATATTGCCCCTCCTTGACTAGCTAAGTTAGCCAATGACCCGGAATGACGGACACACTCCTTAGCCGCCCTAGCCGCATCCTGAGCCATAGCATCAACCCGAGCTTCCAACCCATGCAAATAAGACAATACCTCGGCAAGATCCGAACCCTTTGGACCCGAAGCCTCATTCCTGTCTTGACCCAAACCCGAGACCAATTCCGCAACCATCTTATTTTGTGCATCCATTTTCTCACAAATACTCGCCATAAACGAGTCCAACTTTTGTTCAACAACCGAGACCACATTCCCCTTAGCCAAAAACATCAAATCGGGTCCTATTCCACCAATCTTCATGAATTTAAGATGAGTGTGACACATCTCATCTTTGACTATTACACCATAGCTAGAAGACCCAATTATCCCTTTTTGTTCCAAAAGCCGAGAGACCCACATACCATACGGCAAATCCAAAGTAGTGTAAAACTTTTCCTCGGTGACGGAAATATTTATTTGGACGATTTTATGAAACACGAGACGAGGAAGACTAACTTTGCATCCTTCAAGCCACTTAGACAACAATACCATCTCATAACTCGACAACTTATCACGACCACCCCTACTCGCGACAACCGTGTTCCAAACAAAATTGAGAATGAATTTCAATTTTGGAGTGAACGACCCCGCAAGCATATTACTCGACCCCGTAGCATCAACATCAAAAGACTTTTTAATTTTAAGCTTTTATTCCTCCATCACATCTCCCCATTCCGCACTCGGATTTATTTCGATCCCATCATCAGGGACCGAAAACAGAGTACAAAAATCGGCAAGGGAGATTTTAACTTCGGATTCATTCACCATAGCATGCAACACGTTATTTTTTACGGAGACAGAAGAATAAAAATGGATTACCTCAATAGGATAAACCGGACCAACAAAGGAACTAACTTTCTTCCATTCTTGAAAATTCAAGAAATCCTTAAAAAATTGTAAAGCTTCAATTTTCCCATACCATTTTTCGGAGTAAGAATGACCACCATGAATACCATACCGCATAACATTGTTGACTCGAGTTCTTTCGTCCGCGGTAAGTCGAAGCTTATCAAGACCCGATGATGTTGCATTCCACATATACTCTCGGAACATTGCTCTTTGATGACCTTCTTGAGTAGCTATGACCTCGGTTTCCTCCACAGAGCCTTCAAACCCTACGGCCTTCTTTTTCCCCTTATTTAACTTTCGTCTTTTCTCTTCTTAGTTAGGATCAACCTGGTTATGATCGGGATTAGTTGGTTTTTGGTTTGATGAAGGTGAGGGAGTTTTGAGAGGGACATAGGTTTTGTTGCATGGTGATTTGGAGGACCCGGTCCGAGTTGTGGACCAAGTTGAGGGTGAGTGGAGGCGAGTTGAGGGAGGAGTCATGATGATGATTTGATTTTGGAGGTTGAGTGTGGAAAGGTGTAGAAAAAAAAAAGTAAATATTGAGAGTTGTGTGTTGATGGTGACGGTAGGGGGTGGGGTATTTATGGAGAGTGTTAATTGTGAATTATGGTAAAAAGGTTGAGTGAGATAAGGAAAGTGGAGGTGACGTGTGGAATTAGGTAAATATATATTCTCCTTTTTTTGTTAATTATTTACTTACCATAAAATAATATAAGTGGTTAGGGTAGATAATTTATAAAATATGATAAGATAATATATGGCAAGAGATAAAATTTTGGTAAAGAATTTCGGTTAAGGGAAAAATAAGGAGGTAATTTGTTACGACTTTATGATTCGTAATAAAACTCAAAATATACATGACTAGCAAAAGGAATATTCTCATATTATAAAATAACATTTGACATAAATAAACTTGCAACGAAAAATACGGATACAGTCATACAATCTCGTCAAATCTAGTCAGTCATACGGAGAGTAGAATATTTGTGACAAGTTTAGTTGCCACCAATTAAACCAATTTCCAACCATAAAATATCAAAACGTTCTCTAGCCAATGCTTTGGTAAAAATGTCAGCCCATTGTTTTTCTGTACTACAAAATTCCAGTCTTATGTTGCCCTTATCTACATGATCACGTAGAAAATGGTGTCTCATGTCTATATGCTTAGTTCGTGAGTGTTGTGCCGGGTTCTTAGATATGATTATAGCACTCGTGTTGTCTCACAAAATAGGAATACACCCAACATTAACACCGTAATCACATAATTGTTGCTTAAGCCATAAAAGTTGAGAAAATACCAATCCAGCAGCAATGTATTCCGCTTCAGCTGTAGATAACGCAACGGAATTTTGCTTTTTTGACCCCCACATAATGATACACGGTCCAACAAACGTGGCTATGCCGGAAGTACTTTTTCTGTCAAGTGAACAACCTGCATAATCTGCATCTGAATACCCTATCATATCGAAATTACACTCAAGAGGATACCACAGATATAATTTAGATGTACCGATTAAATACTTCAAGATTCTCTTAACTGCAATTATATGCGATTCTTTAGGGCACGATTGGAATCGAGCACATACGCATACACTAAACATAATATCCGGACGACTTGCTGTTAAATAAAGAAGTGAGCCAATCATACCTCGATAAGTCATCTCATCGACAGACTTACCGTTTTCATCCAAAGTCAACTTCTTCTTACTAACCATAGGAGTTGGCTTAGAATTAGAATTTTCCATAGCGAATTTCTTGATTAGCTCCTTGATGTATTTTTGTTGGTGTATCATAATTCCTTCAGAAGTTTGTTGAATCTGGAGTCCAAGGAAGAACTTGAATTCTCCCATCATGCTCATCTCGAATTCTGAGGTCATTAAATCTGAAAAATACTTGCATAAACGATTATTCATTAAACCAAAAATAATATCGTCAACGTATATTTGTACAACTAATAAAACGGAATCCTCGGTTTTTAGGAATAGGGTTTTATCGACAGATCCTCTTTTAAAACCACTTTCAAGAAGATATTTTGACAATCTGTCGTACCACGACCTCGGAGCTTGTTTCAAACCATACAAGGCTTTATCTAATTTGAAAACATGGTTTTAAAACTTGCTATCGAGAAATCCTGGGGGTTGTTCCACGAAAACCTCTTCGTTCAATTAACCGTTAAGAAATGTTGTCTTAACGTCCATTTGATAAAGTTTGATTCCCTTATGAGCAGCAAACGCTATTAACAATCTAATAGCCTCAAGTCTGGCTACAGGAGCGAAGGTCTCATCGTAGTCAATTCCTTCTTGTTGATTATACCCTTGTACAACCAATCTAGCTTTATTTCGTACAATAACTCTTGTATCATCCAGCTTGTTTCTAAAAACCCATCTCGTACCGATAACCGTTCGGTCTTTAGGTCTTGGAACCAAATGCCACACTTTGTTCCGTTCGAACTATTGAAGCTCTTCTTGCATAGCAACGATCCAATCTGGTTCGGCAAGTGCTTCTTTGATATTTGTTGGCTCAATGGTTGAGAGAAAGGAGTAGAACGAACAAAAGTTTTTAAATCTTCTACGAGTTCGAACACCTTCATTCAAATTTCATAGGATGGTTTCCATTGGATGAGAATCCTTATATTTCCATTTCTTAGAAACAGGAGGCACATCTTCATCTGAACTAGTCTCGATTTCTTCAAATGATTGGGGTTCAAGCCTTGTTCCCCCTGAATTGAATCCTGGAGTTATAACAGAATCAGTTATAACATCGGATCTAATTTGTTGATTTGGAGTTGAAGTTATAGCTTCATCAGTTATAACTTTATCCTCCAATTGCTTAGATTGAGAAGAGGTTTTAGTATCATCAACTAAACTCTCAGTTCTCTTTCCTTTATCATTCGAAGGGCTTCCTTGTTCATCATTTGTGCCCTCAATTTCTTTATCTACTTCATCCACTTACGAAGTTCATCCCTGGATAGTCGGAAATCAGGTTCGTTCAAATCTTCTTCCTCATCCTGTTCAGCTTTGTCAAACATATTATTCTCATCAAAAACAACATGAACACTTTCTTCGATGCATAAGGTTCTTTTATTGAAAACCTTATTTGGTTTACTATGATTAGAATAACCGACAAACACCGCTTCGTCACTTCTGGGAACAAATTTTATTAATCTATTTTTGCCATTATTATGGACAAAACATTTACTCCAGAAGCAACGTAGATGTGATATGTTAGGTTTACGTCCCCTAAGAAAAGCTCATAAGGATTCTTCTTGAGAATGGGTCTAATCAAAGCTCGATTATGAACATAGCATACAGTACTAATAGCTTCAGCCCAGAAATTTCGAGGTAGGCCGCTACATAACAACATCGTGCGTGCCATATCCTCCAATGTTCTATTCATACGGTCAACAACACCATTTTGTTGTGGGGTTCGTGGTGCTGAGAAGTTATGACCAACACCATTCTCCCTACAATATTCTATAAAGGCATGATTATCAAGTTCGGTGCCATGATCCGTACGAATGGAAACTAATTTTGATTTATACTTATTTTGGGCAAGCTTCATTAGAACTGCAAATTCTTCGAAACTTTCATCTTTTGAATTGAGAAAGATTGGCCAAACATATCTGGAATAATCATCAACTAGAATGAAGACATACATGGATCCACCTCTACTTCATACCTTCATTGGGCCGCAAATATCCATATGCACGAGTTCTAGTGGTTCCTTGGTACTTACCATTCTCTTGGGTTTGAATGATGATCTCACATGTTTGCATCGGGCACATGAATCACATAACGTTTCTTGATCGAATTTTATTGAGGGAAGTCCTTCAACCAAATCCCATTTCTTTAGCTTATTCAATGTTGTTTAATTTATGTGAGCAAATCTTTTGTGCCAAAGGCAAGGATCATCTGTCGTTACTTTCATGCACATGAATGAATTATTAGGAATATTATTTAGATCAATCATATAAATATTCCTTCTACGGTGTCCTTCAAGCACAACATTACTTGTTCCTTCAATTATTATTCGACAAGATTCTGAATGAAAGACAACTTTATTTCCTTTGTCGCATAATTGAGAGATACTCAGTAAATTGTGTTTGAGACTACTAACAAGATAAACATCACTAATAGCATGAGAAGAGGATATTCCAACTTTACCAACACCGATGATCTTACCCTTCTTATTATCACCAAATGTGACCTTACCTCCATCGAAGGGTTCAAGTGAAAGAAATAAATTTACATCTCCAGTCATGTGCCTTGAGCATCCACTATCAAGGCACCATAGGTTATTTTCTTTCACCACAACCTGCAAAATAATTAGATACAGTTTTTAGGTACCCAAGCTAAGTTAGGTCCTTTGACGTTAGTCACTCTAAAAACTAGATCTTTTCTAACCCAAACCTTTTTTATAACTTTACGTTTTGGAGGCGAATGGGTTTGTTTAGGAACCGTCTTAGGTTGAGTTGTGGGTTCCTTATGTCGTGGTCTTTCAAGTTGTTTTGGAGGAGCTTTGGTTTTGAAGGGCTCTTTAGGTTTAGGTGTTTGTTTTGATTTCGTAGCCTTCTTGAAATCAAAGCTCATATCGTAGAACCAACGATGATCATTGTTGCGTTCTTCACTTGTACTTGGTTCTGATGTGGTACAATCATTATCTTCGAAAATAGTGTCAGATGCTTTAACAAAGTTGATTCCTTTTCTTAAATTCTGAGCATATTTAACACAATTTTCTTAATTATGTCCATTATGACCACAGTAATTGCAAATCAAATATTCTGGTAAATTTGTATATTTTCTCCTTCTGAAATCTCATTCGGAAGGGGTTGATTTTCATATAGAGTGATCTCTACGACCATACCACTCGTGCCCTAATCCCATTTTCATGTTATTATCTGATTTCTCAGTTAGGAAATTTAGAACACGTGTGCTACCTTCCCATTTTTCGTGAACCTTTCTAGCATGCAAGAGTAATTCTTTTAAAGATTGTATCTCTTCGTTGCATTTGGAATGGTCTGACTCTATGATCTTGGGAGGATGAGTCTCTTCATAATTGTCACGAAAGTTCTGGAATCTATCATTAAGAACTCGTACCGTCTCGGTATGCGTTCTTTTAGTATTTGAAAGAACGGTTTTAGATTCCTTTAATTGCTGAGTTAGAGATTCAATCTCCTTCTTTTGATCTGAGATCACGACTTCTCTAGCCGCAGCCTTGGTCTCAAGAAGCTCTTTGACTTTCCTCAATTCCAATGTTATAGCTGTTGGAATATGTGTCCTCCGACAATAATGCGATCACAACTGTTGATCATGATGATCACATGTTTAAATCACATTTTAAGAATACATGTGGGATGTAATATTTTACAGTCAACTGGTCCACACATATCGGTAATGATTGGCTGACTAGAGTTTGACATTACTGTCGTACGACGGTGGTGATCAGTTGATCCCCTTAAGTCATACCTAAAGGGTAACACTCTTAATTGATTATTTAATTGATCGTATGTCGATACGGGTTTATTAAATTGCTTAAAATTGACGGACAATTTTGTGAGTATTATTGACGCATCTTATTGTAATTCGATTAAATAAGATATGGTCTAAGTAATCAAATTGTTTTATTACTCAGATAAAATTATTGTTTACGAAACAATTAAAACTGAATGAATAATTTATTATAAATACAAGATGTTGTGATTTATAATTGATAAACCATTTTTGGTACAAGTAATTATGAATTACTAAGTCGATTTTTGTACATGACGTATTTTTATAAATACGTTGATTTTTAATATGCTAAAAATACATTACATTATGACATGTCATGTAACATGTAACATGTAACATATGACAAATTGACAAATGACAAAATATAAAATGGACCTCCCATTTTATGTAAGTGCCGAAAAATGGAGGGAGTATAATGTTTAAATTGTGTTAAATAATTAAGTGGAATGCAAAATGATTGCACACCTATTTGTAGCCATGCAAGTCTATTTTCTTGGGAAGAAAATGAGCTCATGCATTGGGCACTAGACACCCCTCCCCACCGGTTTTCAAAGGGCTATTATAGAGGTTTTTCTCTCTAATAATTCATTCACTACTTTACATTATAATTCTAGTGTAAGAAATATAATTTCCTCTCTACATATTATGAAAAATTAGAGAGATAAAATCTCCAAAAATCCTTCCTCTTGACCGAAATTGCAAGAGATCAAAATAAATATTTTGGGCCAATTTTAGTAAGATTATTATTATTCTAGATCAAGTAATATTAATCTATTAAGAGGTTATCTTGGGTATTCATCTTTGGGAGGGATTCTATCTTTGAATCCTTGTTCTTCCATTTGTAAGGAAAGCTCAAGAACAAGTAAGAAGGAGATCTTACTTTTGCCCTATAATCCGAAATTCCATTGTAAGAAAGACGATTTCTTCTCTATTTCTATTTATGTTTGCATGCATAAGATCTAAATTTAATTTTATGAATAAATTAAATCTCACATATATGAATATGTAAATAAATGAGAATATGAATTTCTAACAACCGGTATCATGAGCCTTAGGTTGTTTGCATGCAAATCGGTTATTGTTTTTCCGAGTTATAAGATTAACAAACAAAACTTATAAATTTGTGTTTATTATGAAATATCACGAAATTTATTTGCATGTTTAAGTTTCTGGTCCTAAAATGTATTTAGGATATTTTGGTTTATTTATGGATTTTATTGTTTATTTTATATAATAATGGCATTAAAATGTGATTTTTATGATAAAAATGTCATTTTTGGACTAAAAATAGCTAAACTTTGATTTTTTTGTGGTTTTTGGATATGTTTTCACATATATTATCTACTGATGTCCTGTAAATTTTCATAATAAAATGAGTTGTTATGCTCGAAATATGGATTTTTCAAGTTAAAATCGTATTTAAATGGGAAAATAGGTTAATATGAGTTATATTTCGAATATGGTCATGGAAATTTAGTATGTTGTCACATGCAATTTTACAAGATGTGTGTAAAATATTTGGCTATAATGAAGTCTTTATGCATGATTTATGAATTTTTGATGAAAAATCACATAAATAGTGACTTTAATTAGTAAAAATGCTAAAACATACTTTAATTAGCAAAATAAGATTCACTTTTATCTTATTTACCTAAACTAATATATCTTGGATTGAATTAGGAAAGAGATAGAGATTTATCTCTTGCAAGATAAACTGCCTATCTCACGGCATCCTAGGGTTTCGTGCAAACCCTAGTTCTTTCCTCTACTATAAATACATATGATCATTCTTTATTATAGTCAAGCTTTTCGAAATATTAAAAATCTCTTGCAAACAAAATTGAGTTTAATTTTTAATTGGCTATTCTTATTGTTTTGCGTTTGGAAAATCTTGCGAAAAGTCGTGCTCTTTAATTTGCTTATTTTCTTAAGGTTACGTCATAAGATAATAGTACTTCATATTTTTTCTTACTCGTTCAATTGTGTGAACACTTAAAAGAACAATCAAGTGCTTTCTTAGTAATTTAAGATAGCCAAAACCGAATATCTAGTGATATTCAAATTCAGTTATAGCTAGAGTTCGTTATACGAGTTGGGTTGATAATTTTTTAATCCGGAGAAAGGTACAAATATTATTAATCGAGAATAGTGGACGTAGGCTTTGACGTGTGGAGCTGAACCACTTCAAATATCGTGTGTCCTTGCAGTTTTTCTTTTCGTTCATTTCATTACGCTCATAATCACTTAGTTAATTAGTTAAAGTTTAATTAATAAACTTTAAGTAATTAATCATTGATATAAAATAAAAAGTGGGCATAAGTTTTTAAATACTCAATTCACCCCCCCCCCCTAGTATTTCGGGTGTGGTAGACTCTTCAAAATCAAACACAATGAAATATAAAATAAAACGGTTATACCCAAACCGTTGCTAAGGACGTATACAATTATAACAGTTCAGGCCGTTGTTATGTATATAAAAATGATGCTTTATTTCTTGGCGGGAAAATCAAACAACATGAAAATATTAAAGACAACGGTTATTTCTAACCCGTTGTAGATAGTACGAATCAATTACGGTTTCAAAGAAAATCGTAGTCTGTTTGGAAACAAAATATAATGTTTTTTATTATACCGTGCTTATTACTTTTCAACAAACAAGGTCTTGCAAGAAGTGTTGTATTATTCACTCATATATACTCTGAGCTTCCCCTCCCCCACATAATATTCTCAAACATTGAGCTTTCCCTCTACCACCAGCTTACCCATCGCCGTTGCAGTCATCGTCATCGTTGCCATTGCCACCGCCAGATCAATCCGGATTCTCCTCTTTAAAGAAGTAATAAACCCTCCTCTCGGTAGATTTGTTGGTTTTTATAAGTATGCATTGTTATTATTTGTTTATTAATTTGTGCTTTAGATATGGTCCAAAAGCGCAAAAGAATCGATGGAAATGCGTCAGACGACGACTCAGGTGATGAGAATAATTTGCAACACACTTCGGGTCGAATGCGCCACAAGGTTTCCCTAGAAGCAATAAATTCAAAGATACCTAATCCTTTACAATGGGATAAAGATACGGGGCTGCCATATGGTGAGTATGCCGGGTATTTTGCGAGTTGGATTGGTTGTTGTGTAAGACAGTATGTGCCTCTCGGTACACCGTGTATCAGTGAACTGAGTAAAATACGGAACACAATGCTAATAAGCAGAATAAAGGTATGTATATACAATAATAAATGTTTTTGCTGAAATTAAATTGCTACTTGATATATGTATTAGCCGAAACACTTGTACCAACTATGCTCATCATATATGCAGTTAGCTTACGTTGTCCCCGAAGAGTATGATAAGTACCTAAAAACAAAGACAGGGCAAGCCCTCAGTTCTTGGAAGTTAAAGATGGCTGAGAACAACTTGTTCAACAAGGAAACCGAGGAGATGAAAAAGAACCCACCAACAAAGAAGTATCCGTATGTCAGTCAAGACCATTAGGATAGCTATATCGCTTATAGGCAGTCTGACAAGTTTAAGGTAACTTAATAATAATAATAAGTAAAGAAGTATACTTAGTTTAGTGTTTGGTCATGCTTACGTTTCTTGATACAATTTATTTGATGAAGGCTATGAGTGAGAGGAACAAGGCGAACATTTCAAAGAAAAAGACCGTCTTTTACGGCTCCCGAGGTGGATATAGATTGATTAAAAAGAAACTTGTAAGTACATAATTCTTATAGTATTAGACTATTAGGTGTTTTAGTCGGATGTTATATATTTTCATCGTAATTATACATATTTTGAGAGGATATCAATGTGATGAATGAATTGTAGGCAAAGCTTGGAAAATTCAGTCGTCACGACGCTTGGGTGGAAGATCACACTCCTTGGAATGGAAAGACGGAAACTGAATATGATAAGGACATCAAAGAGAAAATTGTAAGTTTGAATAAATATTTCACTCCTACCACTGGTAGTCGGAGTTATATAATTGTGTGTTGCTTAATGTTTTTATGTGTATGTAGAGGATCTGTGAGAAAGAGGTAGAGGAAGGAAAATGGAAGCTTGAAGGACGTGATGACATTCTTGCTAGGGCAATCGTCAAAGCAGAGCATCCAGGTCGTGTGAGAGGGGTATCGACGCATGTTGGTATCAGTAAGTATTTTGGGAAAACTACTCGAAGTGGTGATGATTCCAAGAAGGTAATCCATAAATACTGTATTTGAAGCAACGTAATTTATAACTATATATGCTGACATTAATCCTACTACACAGCTACATAAAATAGCCAGGTTGATGATGAGAATTTTGGAAACTGGCCTGGGGAAAAGACATCAGAAAAAGAGTTGGATATGGTTCAAGAAGTCATAAAGGAAGCAGATGAGAAGGAGAAGGAGGAGCAGGAGGAGGAGGAGGAGGAGAAGGCGGAGGAGAAGGAGGAGGATGAGGAGGAGGAAAAAGAGGTAATAATATTTATGTCTTATATATATACAATGTGTTATATGATTTGGAAAATCAGTACGTGTTATATGGACAAGTGTTAATGTACAGAAGGAAGCCGAGGAGGACATGGCAAGGGAGAAGGAAATGGCAAAGGAGACTCAGGTAGGAGCCCAGGATCGATATCAGGCAGTTGAAGAGGAAGAGGGAGCCAGTACGGCCGTGACACAGGAAGAGATTAAGGTAGTTGATGATCAGACGTTCTTCTCAACACCGAAAAAGGTAATAACAACTAGTTTATAATTATTCATCTCAGTACACATTTTTTACTTATGAAATTTATTAAAGGTAGTGAATGTATGTGTACTAATTGATTAAAGCTGTCTTGAAGGGCGATTGCAAGGTGCCTTGTCGTCTGTTCTAGTTACAGGGGAAACAGAAAGTTGTTGTTTTCAGGGGATACATGTTCGCTTACGACCGGCTTCAACAAGTTAAGGTTCATGGTATAGCCCTTCGTCACAATTGCAGTAAAGTGGAAGTGTCCCAATTATATAAAGACGAGTATGGGGAAGTACAAGTACCATTTCCTACTGAGGAGGTCACGTATTTGAAAGAAGCCCTGAGCTCTTATGTGCAATGGCCTAACAACCTCATCAATGTTGTCATCCCCGAGGTACCTATACGCAGACGTTAATTATTACTTGTTCTTTAAATATATTAGGGTACGAATATTAACACATCATAAGTACTTTTATCTTTACATTTGCAGAAGTTAAGCAAAGCCATGGCAGCAGCTAAAGCAATTACTACTACGTTAACGGAAGTTGTTGCAGTCAAGCTTGCTTATGATTCTTATTATGAATCGTGTGACTATAAGAAAAAAATGAAAACTGCTTCGCTGATGGCTTTGTACAACCTGGCTGTAAAGAAGTCACCTAGAGGGGATGTAGTCATGATTAACATTGATCAGGAAATTATGGGCGTAGCTGATGTAGCCGTACTGGACCCGAAGCACCTGATGGAATTCGCCGACCTTGACAATTTAGATGTTGTTCACATTTTGATTTGGATGAAGTAAGTTTTATTAATAAAACTATTTAGTCATTTTTATTTACGAATAATGATGTTTTTTTAAATTATCAATTACAATAACATTCTTTATTCCATGTTGAGTAATAGGTACTTGAATAATTAGATCGCTGAGTGGAAGGTCCCATTTCACGCCTACGGATTCTTGAGTCCTGAGGCGTTCTTTGTGCACATAATTTCATACGAAGAACAAATCAATAGTATCGCTCGTCGATTGATGTCGTCCAAAAAACTATGGCTTACCCCCTACAATGAGTATATGTATGTATAGTACGTGATTATTGTAATGAATCACGGTTCTATAAATTTATTACTAACATGCTTAAATGCGTGTAAATGAAATAACAGTTCAATGTCCCAAATTGAATAGGAAGCATTGGGTACTACTGGCAATCCAAGTGGAAACAAAAACGATTATCTTGGATTGACTCTCGCGAAGGCAAACCCTCGACGATTTGTGTAAGGATGATAACTGAGTAAGTTTACAACCTTCAATAATGTCATTTGTTATTGTATGACTTGAGACATATATATGCAAATAATAATGGCATGTGTGTATATTTATGATTTAGTGTTTTTGAAGCAAAAAAAAAAAGATTATGTCCACTTGGGAAATATGTAAGCGACGTTGTTCCCAATTTTATCACGTCATTAGTAAGTGTATTCTTAATAATTACTCGTATCATTTAATTAATGTTTACGCAAGAAGTTGATTATCTAATTCAGCTGATTTGTGTGTGATTTATATAATAGTCTCCTAAAGCACCAGACGACAAACAATGTGGTTTTTACGTTTGCCAGTCCATGTGGGAGGTTATCCACTGAAAACTATCTACCATTCCGATACGGGTTAGTGTGATTTAAAAACTATTTCAGACGTAAATTGAGTTCAATTCTGTATACTTCCATGTATTGCATCTATTTTGATTATATATATTTTGAATTGTAGTTTCTACAAATACTCAACAAAGCCCCGGAATATTCGCCAGACGACATCAACCAGATGAGAAATATGTGGGCCAGTTATATTGTTTCATTAGAGAGGTCTCAATAGTTTTCTCATGCTTTAAGTACGAGTGTATATATATAGATCCATTGTGTATTGGTTTCTTTTGTTTTCTCAATAGCAGTTATGTTTTGGCTGGTGATCATCCTGTTTGTACTGTTTTTAAACTGGGTTTAATTGATTGCAGGGTGTAATATTTTGATATAGGATTGAATTTTTGCACTGCACTGCTGCTGGAATGCTATTTTTCAAAGCAGAATTGAAAAATAGCATTTCAAATAATTTTCTACAAACGCCGCTGAAAAATAGCATTTCAAAGAATGCTAGAACAAGCTAAAATCATTTTTTTAAAAAAAAAAAAAAATTAAAAACGATAAAGGTTAAAAATAATCCGTTGCAAACAATTATTTGACAACGGTTTTATTTAGATAAATAACCGTTGACATATTTTCCATCCCATTCAAACCGGCAAAAATATAAGATAACGAACGATAACCGTTCTCGAGTTCAAAACTTTTACAACGGTTTATTTAAGCAGAACCGTTGACAAAATTTCGTCAATATAAATAGATAACAGTTACATACCGTTGTCGACAAATGAATATAACAACGGTTTTGCACGCAATAAAGCCGTTGTTAAATTTTGACATTCAATTAAATAAGATAATGAAATGAACCGTTATCATATATAATATTTAACAACGGTTTTGGAACGATAAGACGTTGTCAATAGTAAACTATGACAACAGATTTGATATCGTTCTTAAGATTTAATAACGGTTCTTGATGTTATATAACGGTCGCTTGTTATTTGTACAACCGTTGTATATATTTAACAACCGTCGTTGCAATAACGGTCCCGTATTTCTATTTAAAACGGTAATTTGCATTATTTGACCGTTATTGGATGTCTTATTTGGCGTAGTGTTACCTCTTGCAATAACTATTGTCCTAGAAAGCCGAAAACAACCGAAAGGAAACCTGGGAGGCATCAAAGGGTGCTTTCTGATTTAGGCATGTCTTATGCCGATGCTTTAAAAAGACTCTCCGCCTAAGGTAAGCTATATCCAATAGGTCCGACTCTGGATCCACCTTTAGAGAAGCAGGTGGACCTCTGGAAGAGCAACAAATACTGCCTATATCACCAAGGTAGAGGCAATGATATTGAAGAGTGTTTTCTCTTGAAACACACCATCCAAGATATGATCGAAGAGGGCAAGCTTCCAGTGCCACCTTCTGCCGGGAAATTCGAGAGGATCAACCCTCTTGGGTGTAATATCATTAAACATGACGATGAATCATCCCTGGACTATTCTCATCTCCTCGATCCTTATGACGACGAAGAGATCAATGTGCTCGAAGACAACGATATCCAAAGTGGAATGCTCATGCTTTCCATTGCCTTCAACAATAAATTTTCCAAGTTAGAGGGAGCCATTGATAACCTAAACTCTCGATTTTCCAACATGGAGAATCAACTTGCTAAAATGGGTAAGAAGCTAGTGGCCCAACCTCTCAAGATGAAAAGTGTCCAGACAAACCCTCAACCTGACAGTCCTAAGGAGAAGCAACAAGTGAGCGATCTATTCCTTGTTCTTCTCATCCAAGAATCAAAATCAATAAAGGCAACCTCATGGAGCCATTGTCAAAGAAACCTAACAACTCTCCAAAGGCTTCCGATAAAAAGGATACACCTCCTATGAAATTTACCGACATTGGTATTACATACACCGTTGCCCTTCAGAGACTCATGGAACGACGAATGTTGAAGCCTATCGGTCCTTCACCAGATCCACAAAGGAAGCCTAAATTATGGGATAGTAATGCCCATTGCCAGTATCACAGTGGTAAAGGACACGATACTGAGATGTGCTATAAGCTCAGGCATGCGATCCAGGATATGATTGAAAGTAGGAAACTGTCCCTCTCAACTTTTAACCCACAATGTAGCTTAGGCAATCCTCATGGTTATACCACTTATCAGGAAACTTTTCTTAACTGTTATCCTTCCAGTGTTCCCAATGATGAGGACGGGGGTGCTCAAATGGGTGAATGCTCAAAGTCAGATGCCGAAGCCAGTTGCTGGAAAAGAAAATGTTCAAGCATGGGCCGATGATTATGAGTCTGGATCTAAGATCGAGTCAAAGTCCGAGTCCGAGTCCTAGGCTTTCTATCCCATAAATTTTCCTAGTGTCTTTATCCGTGTCCATTTCCATTCCTAGTGACACCCTGAGGACTATCCCACGAGTCACATGTCTTCTCGAGTCTATGTTAAATACATTCATTACTCATTTCAATAAAAGTACAATTTTCAATCCACTCATTCTTCTCTTCCTTTATCCCTTTTCCTGTGACAACAAGAATTGGTTTGAGACATTTTAAAACAAACAAACAACATATGTCAGTCGATGTGAGTTCACTTAAACGATGTTCCATGCCAAGTTATAGAGGACCCAAAACTCTATGTCCATTTTCTTACCTATTCCATGTCTGGCAATAGAAACCTCACTATACCCCAGTTTAGGACGAGCCTATCTCAAGATATTCTAGGACGAATCCAGACCATCTCCCTTGTTGATAATCTATGACGGAAGGCAAGACCATTCCCCACAATAAACAACCCGTGTTACTAAAGACCAACCCGTTTCATACGAAAGGTGCTAGTCTGACCCAAATGCATGGTAGCAAGAAAATCCAAGACGATACGAGCCATGATCAAAGGCTCAATCAAGAGAAATGACCAAGGTCAATATCCAAGGCCGTGTTTATGCCCGTAATCCAAGACAAAAGAGTCAAAAGAGGAGGCTCAATCAAGCAAGTCAATGTCAATATCCAATGTCAAAGTTATCTTCAAAACCCGAATCTAGAATCTGAGCAAAAAGTCGAGATATATTCTAGACCATGAATCTGAGTCTGAATAAAGAACAAATATGAAATCAAATACTGAACAGAATACTACTGAAGTTTATATAGAATCAAGTTATAGGGTAGAATCAAGATATCAATAAAGATGGTCAGCTAGCACCCTCACTTAGCCTTTCACGCATCACACACCCTAAGTCCTTCTCGAGACCGTTACAGGGAGATAGTTAGGAATTTTGAGAGTTCTCTCAAGCTTGTCGAGTATACCCATCCTTTAGAGCCAAGACATGAAAACTTGATCCCACATCAATTAACCTACCTTTATGGGCTCAGGCTACATCAAGCCAGGAGACCCATTTCCAAGCCATATTACAAGCCATAACCCCATAAAGCCTTAACACCACAAAATCAAGCTCCAGAGATTTGTTCATTAAAGCCTCTTATTTTCGAGCTCCACATTCCAAATATCCAATCGGTTTTACTCCTTGACCCAGACACGGAGTCTTCAAATACTTTGCTACTCAGAACGGGACATACCTAATCCATCCTTAGGGTCCACTTTAGGTGTGCTCACACGACAAGGAAATTTTTGCAAACTTAATTATGCCTCTTTGGTCTATGATTAGAGGTAGTTATCTCAAATTGATTCTTCGAGTCACCAAAGGAATATACCCTTGTGATCCATGCACTTTAAGGCCCTAATAGGATAGCTTAGGCACACACCTGAACTACGAGCATGGTTTTATTTCACCTCTTCAAGTGGATACGTAGGCAGTCCTTTTTTACACAAGAAGAACACAACCGCAACACCCAAACATAATTCTCAAGGCAAACCTCAGAACTACGATCTAGTTTGATTTCACTTCACGTGAATACGTAGGCAGTCCTCACGGACACAACCAGACCAACCATTAACTTTCAACCTCAATTACCATCCCTTTCCATTTTATAACCTTCCAACCACAATTTCTATTTCTAGCTCTTTACTGGGGGGCTCCTTCTCGTCGCTCGGTCTCCCTTTTTACCCAAAATCCAAAGTCATATTCTCATCCTGGGGGCTTCTCTTCCGAGATGCCACCCTTCCTTTATTCCTTCCCTGTACTCTTGAGTCTCATTTGAGTCGAGCTAGTGCTTGGTCCGGACCATGACAAAGGTCTTAGATCGATTCTCGAAGTTATCGTGCCTCAGGGAGGAGTCTCTTTTACAGCAAGCGGCAGCGAAAGATGTCCAAGTAGACAGCTGATCCATGGCTCATGCCTTGCCTTTATATGTCCCCATCATTCTTGCAAATCTTCTACCTTTAGAACCGATACGCGTTGTCACCGGAACCTGGCTAGGGATTGCACATACTTAAGCAAAGTCTGTCAAGGTCATCCACATGTCGCGTCAGTCAAACCTAAGTCTATATTTCGCGTCCGTATAAGGTCTGTGTCCGTGTCAGTCATATGTCTAAAGCCCATTTGAATATGCATAACACATTAAAAATGACAAAATTCTTTAAGCAAGTTTTAAATAACTTTTATAAAGAAACAACTTTTGCAAAACCTATGCGCTTCCTCATTTGAAGTCCATGTGCTAATTCCTTACGTGCATATGTGTTTATGTGCTATTTTCCTATTAGATTGCATTCTTGTGTGGCTACTAATTATACAGGTAAGTATCAGAAGCAATGCTCGCTCCAACTGGGGGCTTCGCCTAAGTCTTCATTCTCCCTAGCAGCAGTCAAGATATTCCTAGTAATATTCGCAGTATTGCTCAAGGTTTCTTCCATGACAATCAAGATGTTCCTAATCGTCGATGTGTTCCCCAGCAAGAATTCGTGATCACCAAATACAGTTCATGGGCTTCTCCCCTTTATCGGAATTTCGTTTGTGACTACCCGAGCGGATTTTCTTTCCTCAACAATGCAAAGGGCGTGTCGAACCTTTATTCTCCTCAGCAAGGCAAAGGGCGTGTCAAACCTTTATTTTCTCCTTAGCAATGCAAAGGGTGTGTCATACCTTTATTCTCCTCAGCAAGGCAAAGGGCATGTCAAACCTTTATTCTCCATAGCAAAGCAAATGGCGTATCAAACCTTTATTTTCTCCTCAGCAATGCAAAGGGCGTGTCGAACCTTTATTCTCCTCAGCAAGGCAATGGGCGTGTCGAACCTTTATTTTCTCCTCAGCAATGCAAATGGCATGTCGAACCTTTATTTTCTCCTCAGCAATGCAAAGGGCCTGTCGAACCTTTATTTTCTTTGTCCTCGGCGATGCTAAGGACGCATCATTTTCGACCTTTATTTTCTTCCCCACGGTGCCAAGGACGCACCGTCGCCGACTCTGGTATGGTTTCTTCTTATGGCTGGCGAGCTTTCTTACATAGTCTAATAGACTTTAAACGACCCTCCCCGGAAGTCGACAGACTCTAAAATATTCCCGACGACAGGTCCTTGGTTTAGACCCCTTGAGCCGGCTCGCGTCGCCATAGTCTTCAGGTTGTAATATTCAATTGACCTGAGGGCTATACTTTGACTTTTGCCTTGTCCAAGCCATAGTCAAAGTGGGGGCTCTGTAGACACCTCGTTTCTGCACCTCCCGCCAAACACCCAGTGATGATTGGACCGCATGCTTAGCATATGTTGCGATTTTATGACGTTTCATAAATCGGTTAATAAAAGGTAACTCGTACACTTGTGTCTACCCCTTGGTTGTCATCTAGGTGTTATTACGGTCGTTTTGGCAGTAATCAGAGTACATTTGGAGTCCGAGTCAAAAACCGTCTTCATTTCCTAAAACCGTCAAATACCGAGTCAAAAAGCAATTTGCTTGTCTACCTGAGGTTAGGATGTCATAAAATGTTATGAGTATATCTCATTTTTAGTCCCATGTCACTTCTTTGGGCTAAACTTAAAGTTTACATTACAAAATGTGCATTTCATTTAGCTAAAATGACAACCCGACATTTAGGCCCGTTTTAAGAGGTGATAACGACTTTTTGGGTGTGGCCTATTTAATAGAAAGTTCTAGATCTTTCTCTTCGCTTTCCAACGCCACCAAAATCACCTTAATACGAGTCTTGCAGAGAAAGTTATGCCTAAAATACGACAGGCTGTCAAACGCGTTTTCTTGCGCAGAAGAATACTATCCGAGAAAGGACGCAGTAAGTGTAGCGCCTCTTCCAAGGGTCACAACACCTGCTGCGCCTTTTCTCAAGGCTTTCTTTTTGTCCAAGTTTCCGTGTTTCAACTTAAGTCGGTTGTTTCCGGATCTTTCCTTCCATATCCCTTTCCTAAACCCTACCCCTCGTGATTAGTATAAATAGAGGCCTTCGCCTCACATATTTTTCACGCGAGTGACCGCCCTTCTCTTCTCCCTTTGCATTCTAAGACCACGCTATTGCATTTCGACGCCTACGTGCTTGATCAATCGACCATGTAAGCTCAGATTATTCTGAGTACCAGTCACGTTTGCATGACCAACCAACTTGACCACTACATTCATTTTTATCTCATAAGAATCATAAATCATGCAAAATAAATCAAATTTATACGAAATTTTACATACAATAAGTAAAATATGCATGAGAGTTCATATAAAAATTTCAAAGTCAGAGACTTAGTTTAAATATTTTTAGCATTTTAAATACCATTTTAGTCATAAAATTGTAATAAAATTACTAAAAATCATTAAAATGAGCAATAAAATACCATAAATCATAAAAATGACCTAAAAACATTTAGGACCAGAATATACAACATGCATCAATATTTCGTGGCTTTATCTGATAAATCACAAATTTTTAGTTTTAATTAAGTTACTAATAACTCGAAAAAACTATAAATCGATTATGCATGCAACATCCTATGCTCTGATACCAATTGTTAGGTTCATATACCTATTATTAGACTTTTCTAATGATGAACTAATTAACATTTTAATGTCATGTCTTTAGATCTAGTGTATGCATAACTAAATAAGAAATGAAATGAGAAAACAATGGTTCTTACATTGTTGATGGTTCGAAAATTTGGGCACAAATAAGGTCACCTTTCTTATTTGTTCTTGAGCTTAAATGTAATGGATGATCCTCCTTAATCCCAAGTATTGAGATCCTCCTCTTGTTGCACCCAAGATTAGCCCTTATCACTACTAAATAATATTTGCTAGATACTTATTTAGTAGTCTACCTTAAAAATGACTACTAATACTCATATATTACATTAATAATATTAGTAGTATTTTTGAAAAATTTAGATCAAAACTTCTCAAGTTTTGAGAGAAGAAAAATAAGTATGAGAGAGGGATTTTGCATGTGTGATCTTTTTGAGAAAGATAGAGTAAAAATAAGAACAAAATCATTCTCATCCTCTTGCATATACCGTCCAAAATGCTCTTATTTAGAGCATTTTGTTTTTTTTCAATTTGTCTTATGCAATATCCTTTTTAGTAGGTAATAGGCTATCTTTAAAGTATGTGATAAGATGTTACAGCATATTTCCAACAACAATATGATAAAACCAAAAACACAAGCATCTTCACACTTTGGACGGTGCACTGGTGCATATATGGGTCCATTTTTGTCTTATAATATTTGTCCCACAAATGCTTAATAGTCTTATATTTAATTATCTTACATAATTAAATATTAATTTGATCATACAACAATTATGTGACAAATTAATAAACATATATTCACTCAACTTATTGAGTAATATTTTACCATTATATCAACATATAATGGGTTCCAAAATAGTTAGTCAGTTATATTTACAACCTCTTGTAAATACAAATAACGAATTACCTCTACCTCGAAATATTTATAAAACCTCAACACAATTTAGTAAATTAATATATTAATCCATTAAATCGAATCTTATTTAATCGAATTATAATAAGATACATATTTCCTCTCATAAATATAAATTGTTCTTATTTAAGGAATTAATTAACTTGTATCAATATACAACTAATTGACTTTACTGATTAGGGCATCATCCTATAGGTGTGACCTTAAGGGATCAACTGACCACCACCGTCCTACGACAGTAACGTCAAACTCTAGCAAGCCAATCGTTACCGATTAATGTTGATTAGTTGACTATATAATGAATTATCCCTTACGTATTCTTATTATGAGATTTAATTATGATTTTAAATCATGTGATCGCACTATTGTTGAGGAAACATACTCCAACACGAGCAACCAAAGGACCCGAAACTCCGTGTCCATCTCCATACCTATTCCATGTTTGGCAATAGAAACCTTTCATTAGCACCCAATTTCGAACAAGCTTTTATCAAAGGGATTCTACCATGAACCTAGATAACAAACCGGAACATCTCCTTGTTCATGATCAATGACGGAAGGCAAGCCCATTCCCCACAAAAACATCTCATCACCAAGTATCAACCTCTCACCAACGGGTACATCCCCGTCCGCACGTTTACCTTCCTCAAACGAAGGACGGCAAAGGACCAACAGATCCAAGCCAAAACAAAAGCGAAAGGCCAAAATCAAAAACCAAAACCAAAAGGCCAAAAGTCATTCGCCCAATCTCCAAACACAAAGCCAAAACCAAGGCTAAAGCCAAAACAAAAACAAAATAGTGAAATTGAAATTCGCTATTTTCACAAATTTCAAACGATGGAAATAAAAACCCTCATTTTCAAATCAAAAAACAAAATAGTGAACTTCAAATTCGCTATTTTCACAAATATCAAACGACGGAAATAAAAACCGTCATTTTCAAATAAAAAAACAAAATAGTGAAATTCAAATTCGCTATTTTCACAAATTTCAAACGACGAAAATAAAAACCGTCATTTTCAAATCAAAAAACAAAATAGTGAAATTCAAATTCGCTATTTTCACAAATTTCAAACGACGGAAATAAAAACCGTCATATTCAAATCAAAAAACAAAATAGCGAAATTCAAATTCGCTATTTTCAAAAATTTTAAACGACGGAAATAAAAACCGTCATTTTCAGAAACAAAATAGTGAAATTCAAATTCGCTATTTTCACTAATTTCAAACGACGGAAATAAAAAACGTCATTTTCAAAACAAAATAGTGAAGTCCCAAATTCGCTATTTTCACAAATCTCAAATGACGGAATCGAAAACCCTCACTTTTTAAGAAAATGAAAGAACGGAATTCAAAATTCGTTAATCTCTCACAAATCAAAACGACGGAATTAAAAACCGTCCTTTTCAAACAAAAAAACGAAATAGCTAAATTCAAATTCGTTATTTTCCCACAATTTCAAATGACGGAATTAAAAACCGTCATTTTTCAAGAAAATGAAATAACAAAATTCAAAATTCGTTATTTTCTCATAATTCCAAACGACGGAATTAAAAATTGTCCTTTTCAAACAAAAAAATGAAATAGCGAAATTCAAAATCATTGTTTTCCCACAATTTCAAATGACGGAATTAAAAATTGTCACTTTTCAAGGAAATAAAATAACAGAATTCAAAATTCGATATTTTCTCACAATTCCAAACGACGGAATTAAAAACCGTCCTTTTTAAACAAAAACGAATTAGCGAAATTCAAATTCGCTATTTTCACAAATTTTAAACGACGGAATTAAAAACCGTTATTTTTCAAGGAAATGAAATAACGGAATTCGAAAATCGTTATTTTTCTCATAATTCCAAACGACGGAATTAAAAACCGTCACTTTTCAAGGAAATAAATTAGCGAAATTCAAATTCATTATCTTCACAAAGACTCAAACGACGGAATTAAAAACCGTCACTTTTCAAACACAAAACCCAGGACCAATGAGTCCAACACACAAAATCCCGGACCCACAAGTCCAAAACACCAAGTCCATGACCAATGAGTCCAAAGCCCAAGACCAATGAGTCTAACACACCAAATCCCGGACCAATGAGTCCAAAACACCAAATACCAAAACCTCAACCAACACTGCTTCACCCCTAATTCCATCTAGAGAATGTTACAGGGAGACCTATCTAGGATTTTGAGGATCCCCTTCAAGCTCAAAATATCACACCTTAACCATTAGGGTCCAGACATGGGAATCTGATCCCACATTATTTACCAACCATTGCGTTCTCAGACCACGTCAAGCCTGAGACCCCATTTCACACCACATTACAAGCCGTAACCCATCGGCCTAAACACCACAAATACAAGCTCCAGATTTTTATCTGTCAAACAAGCCTATTATTATCAGGCTCCATATTCCATAATGTCGAAGCCATTTTCACCCTGACCCAGATACGGAGTCTTCAAAAAACATTGCTCCCCGGAATGGGACATGCCCATTTCATTCTTAGAGTCCACTTTTTAGTGTGCTCACGCCACAAGAAACATTTTCACAAACTTGTTAGGATTCACTAATTCCATTACTTAACATATTCATATATGTTCAAATTTATTTATTCATAAAATAAATTCTAGATCTTATGCATACAAACATAAATAAGATAAGAGAAGAAATCGTCACTTCTTACTATTGTAGTTTCGGATTTTGGGCACAAATGAGTTCTCCTTCTCACTTGTTCTTGTGCTTCCTTATAATGGATGAACAAAAGGTCCAAAATAGAACCTCTTCCAAAAGTGAATACCCAAGGAAATCCCTTAATAACTTATATATTTATGAACTAGTAAAATATAAGTTTTACTCAAAATATGACACAAAAATAATTTTGTTCTCTTGTCTTTTTCGGCCAAGAGAGGAAAGATTTTGGAGATTTTATTTCTCTAATTTTTCATAAGATGTAGAGAGAATTTTTTGATAATTTCTTACACTAGAAATTATAGTGAAGTAGTGAATAATTAACAGAGAAACCATTGGCATTTTTTACCTTTAAAACCGGTTGGCAAGGGAGAGTAAAGCCAATGCATGAGCTAGTTTTTCTACCCAAGAAAGAATAGGTATGCAAGGCTACTAGTTAGATTTAATCATTGTGTTTTCCACTTAAGATAAAAACACAATATAAATCTTATACCCCCTCCATTATTTCGGCACACTTAAAATAAAATGGGTAGTCCATTTTATTTTGTCATTTGTCAATTTTGTCACATGTTACATGTTACATGACATGTCACAATGTAATGTATTTTTAACATATTAAAAATCAACATACTCATAAAATATGTCATTTACAAAATCGACTAGTAATTCGTAATTACTTGTACCAAAACGGTTTATCAAATTATAAATTACAACGTCTTGTATTTATAATAAATTATTCATTCAATTTCAATTTCAAATTGTTTCGTAAACAATAATTTCATCTAAGTAATAAAAGAATTCAATTACTTAGACCGTATCTAATTTAATCGAATTATAATAAGACACGTTAATCTCACTCACAAATCATCCGTCAATTTTAAGCAATTTAATTAACTCGTATCGGCATACGATTAATTAAATAATCAATTAAGGGTATTTCCCTATAGGTATGACCTAAGGGGATCAACTGATCACCACCGTCGCACGACAGTAATGTCAAACTCTAGTCAGCCAATCATTACCGATATGTGTGGACCAGTTGACTGTAAAATATTACATCCCACATGTATTCTTAAAATGAGATTTAAACATGTGATCATCATGATCAACAGTTGTGATCGCATTATTGTCGGAGGACACATATTCCAACAAAACTATGCCTATTCGATTCATGATCAAGAGGGAATTCTCTTCAATCAACTTTCGAGTCACCAAACGGAATTTACCGTCGTGACCCTTCACTCCAGATTTTTATCTGTCAAACAAACCTATTATTACCAAGCTCCACATTCCATAATGTCGAAGCCATTTTCACCCCGACCCAGATACGGAATCCTCGAATGCTTTGCTACCAAGAACGGGATATACCTAGTCTACCCTTAGTGTCTATTTTTTAGTGTGCTCACATGATAAGGAACATTTTCACAAATTAGACCTCTTCAATTCAAGATCAAGGAGGAATTCTCTCAAATCAATTTTTGAGTCACCAAACGGTATTTACCGTCGTGACCCTCACACTTTAGGGTCCTAACAGTTAGCTTAGGCACACACATTCAGAACTACGATCTGGTTTGATTTCACTTCACGTGAATACGTAGGCAGCCCTTCAAGGACGCAACCATACACCTCAAAATCAATAATCAACACACATACAGAACTACGATCTGGTTTGATTTCGCAAACACGCGAATACGTAGGCAGTCCTATTACTAGGGCACAACCACACCCCCACACACATTCATTTTTTTTACACCTTCAATTTGCGATCCATTTTGCACCCAGGAGAACAACGATCTAGTTTGATTTCATAAACACGCGAATACGTAGGCAGTCCCCTAATAAGGACACAACCGCATACCCCTTTCAATCTCAACCATCAGCATCAATCCTCAAAAGCAGCCCACCCAGCTGCAAAAATTATTCTTATACCTTTTCACTGGGGGCTTCTTCCTTAAGACGTTTCCCATTCCACCTTTTGCCAAATTCCGATCTTCTCAGTCTGGGAGATTCTCTTTCGAGACGCCACCCATCCTTTATCCTCAAAAATCTCTTGAATCTCAACTAAAATCCAAAATAAACCACCTTTAGCCTAGTGCTCGGTTTGGACGATGACAAGGTCTTGGTTCCGCTCTCTAAATCATCAAAACTCGAGAAGGGATCTCCAACAAGCGAATGGTGGCAAAGATGTCTGGAGAAGATAATCAATTCGCATTCCCCAGCTAAGCGAACCTTCTACTCCAAGGATCTGATAACCGTTATCTCCCTTTCTTGGCTAGGAGTTGCACTTACATGTGCAAAGTTTGTCATAGTCACCCCCGTGTCGTGTCGATACCTGAGTTTGTATCACGTTCACGACCGCCTCTTTTCCAGTCTGCCAGTTTGCGTCCGTGTGATTCAATGTCGCAACGGTCACGTGTCTCCAATCTATCAAATCACGGATCTCCGAGCAACAAGACTTAATATTAAGCTTCACAACTTTCGAAACTCCTATCTCCCCTCACGTGAGATATTACATGCTAGTTGCTTATATGCTAATTGCTCACATGCTTAAGTACTTACATGATTTTATGCTTGCGTGCTACGTGCTTGTCTATACGACCACAGATTTGTGTGGTCACTAACCATGCATGTAATCTTGAGAAGAAAAACGTACTCCAACTGAGTACTGGGTTCTTCCCAACAAACGCCGACCCGTCAAGTCCAAGTACTTTAACCGCGTCGATTACATGGCATATGCTACCTCCCAACGAGAGGCAACTCATATCCCCGACAAGTCCTAAGAAGTTTCTAACTCCCCAACGAGTGCCGATTTTCAAATGGATGTCACACAGGTCTTTCAAAGATCCTCACAACACCATTCATGATGTTGTACTCAATCTAGTTTTTGAGTCATTGTGTACTCAATCTAGTTTTTGAGTTTAAAGTTGTACTTAATTGTGACTATTAAGTGCATAAACTCCAAATAAGAATATAAACTTGTTAAGATACAAAAGAGGTTTCACTTTTGTGACCCTATACACCATGATTTGATGTATGGCTAACCCATTATCAAGGTGATTATATTCTAAACCAAACTAGAATGATATATCATGAAGATGATGCAAGACTCAAATTGGTAACCCAAGATTAAACCTTAGATTCTGGAATGATGAACGCAAAGAGTTATCGAGTACTCTTGAAACCATTAGATCTTATGGTATATGCGTATCTTGTATTCAAAGCAAGATGTCTCGTGCCTTTTGGTTTAAAAGGAGATCGACGTTGTAAATCATTGATCCAAAATAGGTTGATCATTTTCTTTTACCAACGATTCAAGTTGACGCTAATGTGTTCGCTTAATAAGGTAAATAGAGAAATCTTTGAAGAAGTTCAAAGAGTTCAAAGAATCACGATCTAGTCGTGATGGGATTATCAAAGTGAAGATTTCGATATAAGCCAATTAAAATGTGATATAGTATCACAAGTTAATCTCTCTTAACACACATTATGGAATAATGTGTGGTTGGATAAGAAATCAAACGCTATTCGATATGGTTTGGACTTCAATCAAGTTACTTTGAGTTACTTGATTCTTTTGGAGATTTTATCATTTTGTCTAAATTATTTTTCCACTAAATCTAAAACAAATCATATGAGATATGAAATGGTAGGGTACCATGTTTGTAAGTTTTCAAAAGAAACAAATCCTCACTATAATCACGAGTACAACGGGTTTGCGGCTCGTGAAGCTGTCTTTCTAGAATACAAGTTTATTTCTAGAAGACTGAGTGGGAGAAATTATTCAAGAGCCACAAAAGAATTGTATGTCGCAAGAAACTGGTCTTTCTTAGCTACATGAGACGTTTTGTACGTTTTGTGTAAGACGTTGTTTCTTCAAAACCTAGGAGGTTAAAGTCATCACTTGTTGAAGATGATGAATTCATGTTAATTTTAACAAAGTTAAGAGCTTACAACTTACAAAGAAATTGTATGATTCAAGTTAATTACTTCTGGAAAGTAATTAACATATGACTTACATGAGAATGTTTACGTCACAACTCAATACAAGGCTTAGAGCCATGAAAATCCGAAATAAAAGGCTTGATTAGTGACAAAGGGTTTTGCACTAATAAAGAGAGATTTCAAAGCTTGATTGGTAGCAACGGGTTTTGCACTAGTTGAGAAGCTTAACTCTAAGGATTGTATTTCATTATGATGAGATATATAACGAGTGAATCCAAAAACCCACTTCTTCAAAGAAGAAATGTATTCGATACATGTTATGAGTTTTTGCAATCCTAAGATAATGTGCAACTTAAGAGATGGTCTTGAGTAGGACATAAATGAGTTGGAATCAATGATCTGATCATGGTATAAAAATTTTCCCGATAAGTCGAGAAGTTGTGTTTATACATGAAGTTTAGTGGGAGTTACGGAAATTTTTAGTAGTCTTATATGTGGATGACACATTGATCATTGCGAATGATTTAAGACTTGGAGAAATATAATACATCTTTAATATCCAGATTTATGGAGATAAATCCACATGATATTAGCGTCAAATAAGAAGTCTTATGTTGATAAGATTCTTGACTAGTTCAATCAAGATTGAACATATATGATTGATTCCATTTGCTTCCGCTGCCGAATCGATTAAATAGGAAGTGATGTATAACACTTCATATACTTTGAGTATGATGAATTGTTTCAAATCGAATTTAAGTAATAGTTACCAAGTAAGCCATAAAGATTACCCTTATGTGCTTGCAGAAGCATTAAGGATGTAAAACAAAGTGTTTTTGATGCAATTTTGTGTAAGGGTGTTACACAAATGACAATTGACAATTGAGATTGCGCATGGTTTCCGACAAAACCAAAATCAAAATACATTAGGATGGTTAAGATACCACTGTGGATATGTTACTTAAGAAATAGATTTTCTAGAATCTTTCTAGGAAATAAAGAACAATGAGAAATATTTACAACGGAAATTGAGTACACTTGCAGTCATAAGATGTGCAAGAGGATGGATCCCGCACACTGTGAAAACAGTGGGAGCTATTCTAAGGCTAGAAAGCCTATGTCTAGAATGGATCTAGACACGTACTCAGAAAGTTTTGTAATGCAAATGTATACATTACGAAAGGAAAACAAGTATGTAGCAAGGTTGAGCAGGGAGTTGCTAAAACCTACTTAGCAAGGCCTAATCATAGGCTAAACATGATGAGTCATGTCATTTCAATTGAATTGAAATGAACAACTACATACAAGATCAAATTAGATTATAGAATATGAAATAGTAATCAGGCATTGACTATTCATATGTGATAATCGCATTTGTCGTTCGAGTTTTTACTTTAAAAACTCTTTTCTTGTACTTTGTTACATCCAAACGGGTTGTATGACAATGTTGAACCCCGTTAAAGCGAACCTGGATTAACATGGTATTTGCCCATATTCACTTGTATGAGGTGACGTCTCGAAGTGACTAGAGTGTGATGCGATTGATGGCAAGTTCAAGTGCCATAGAGCCATGTGAGATGACTAGTCGATCACATAGGCAGACTGTTAGGAACACTCTGTCGGGCAGTGACCTCTTATAGAGTTATGGAAAATTTATAAAGCCTGGTCGTGGCGAGAGTTACTATAGTAATCTAATGAGTCGATTCTTTTGACTAAAGACTGTTCGCCTAAGGTGGCACAGTTTCAGATTAACTTTGATTTATGTTACTACGACCTTCGTAAATGGGGTCAAATGGGCATATTTTTGGGTTATGATGGCTGAGGCTAGTTGAAGGGAATAATGTGATAGGAATTGTCCAACCCCTTGTCAGGGTTAAAATAATATCTCAGGGCCACTCGAGGAGTAATGAACTGGAAATGCGTGGCCACGCTCGGAAGGTATCTATGGTAGATAATTCCGGTCAAATCAGTTATTATCCAGATCTAGGAAACCACTCTTGATATGATCACTTGCAAGTACGACCTGAAAGACACCTTGCATTGAGTGGGAGATAGTAATAGGACAAGAAAATTGGTGATGCACACTTGTCGAGGACAAGTGGGAGATTGTTGGAGTGTCCCCGACAATTATGCGATCACAATTGTCGATCATGATGATCACATGTTTAAATCTCATTTTTAAGAATACGAAAGGGATGATTCATTATATAGTCAACTGATCAACATTAATAGGTAACGATTGGCTTGCTAGAGTTTGACGTTACTGTCGTGGAAGGGTGGTGGTCAGTTGATCCCTTAAGGTCACACCTAAAGGATGATGCCCTAATCTGTAAAGTTGATTAATTGTATAACGATACAAGTTAATCAATTCCTTAAAATTGAACAATTCAATTTGAGAGAGAGAATATTGATATCTTATTATAATGGGATTAAATCAGATTTATTTTAGTAATTGAAATATTTTATTACTAAAATTGTTTATTGTTTGTGAAACAATAGAGATGATAATGAATGGTTAATTATAATTACAAAATGTTGTGAATTATAATTAAATAACCCATTTTATTTATGTGATCAAGTATAACTAGTCAATTTGTTGAATGTAATTTAATTAATTTATAAAATGATATTTATGTGATAAATGTGCATTAGAATTAATTAATAACATGTAGCATACTACATGTGACATATTGTGAGACAAATGACAAATTGACAAAATAAAATGGTAGTCCATTTTAAGTAGGTGGACCGAATTGGAGGAGTATGTAGTGGGTTGTGCTTATATTATTTTATGTGATAGAATTTAAATAATAAACCTACACTACACTAGCTTTACATGCCTAAGGTTTTGAGAAGAACAAAAAGAAAAAGTGAAGGACCATATATTGGTCCTCCAACCCTCCAAAAACTGTGTACCCTACACACTACAAGGACAAGTTTTTGTTCTTTATTCATCTCTCTATGCATGTTCATTTATTCACATGCATTTTCTAATTCACATAGTCATTTCTCCTTCATCAAAACATAAGATTTTTGATTCAAATTGTTCATAGAAATTACTAATATTATTAATGTAATATATGAATATTAGTAATCAATTTTAAGGTAAACTACTAAACTAATATCTAGCTAATATTATTTAGTGGGGATAAGGGATAATCTTGGGTGCAATCAAGAAGAGTGACTTCTATACTTGAGGTATTTGGAGGATCATCCTAACATATGGAAAGCTCAAGAATAAGTGAGGTAGGAGACTTCACTTGTGCCCAAAATATCCGAAAAACTCACATGTAAGGAATCGTTTTTCTCCTTACTCTTGCATTTGTTTTGCATGCATAAGATCTTTAAGTTTTATGACTAAAACTTTAAACAAAAATATGTGATATTTAAAATATGATTTCCAACAGCACCGCGGCTGGCGAGCCCTCCTCATGTACGCACCATGGCTGGAGAGCCTTACAACGCACCGCGGCTGGTGAGCCCTCCTCATGTACGCACCATGGTTGGCGAGCCTTACAACGCACCGCAGCTCGCAATCCCTCCTCATATACGCACCATGGCTAGCGAGCCTTACAACGCACCACGGCTGGCGAGCCCTCCTCATGTATGCACTATGGCTGGCGAGCCTTACAACGCACCGCGGTTGGCAAGCCCTCTTCATGTACGCACCATGGCTGGCGAGCCTTACAACACACCGCGGCTGGCGAGCCCTCCTCATATACGCACCATGGCCGGCGAGCCTTACAAGGCACCATGGCTAGCGAGCCCTCCTCATGTACGTACCATGGCTGGCGTGCCTTACAACGCACCGCGGCTGGCGAGCCCTCCTCATATACGCACCATGGCCGGCGAGCCTTACAACGCACCGCGGCTGGCGAGCCCTCCTCATGTACGTACCATGGCTAGCGTGCCTTACAACACACCGCGGCTGGCGAGCCCTCCTCATATACGCACCATGGCTGGCGAGCCTTACAACGCACCGAGGCTGGCGAGCCCTCCTCATATACGCACCATGGCTGGCGAGCCTTACAACGCACCACGGCTGGCAAGCTCTTCTCATATACGCACCATGGCTGGCGAGCCTTACAACGCACCGCGGCTGGCAAGCCCTCCTCATATACGCACCATGGCTGGCGAGCCTTACAACGCACCGTGGCTGGCGAGCCTTACTAAGCACCGCGGCTGGTGATATGTGCATTTTATATAGTCCTTTTTAGGCTTTTTAATGCACGTATTTCTATGTTATTATCGTAGTTTTATGCTACGAAATGCCCTGAATATGCTACTTTGATTTGTTTTGCTTTATTTGCAGGAATGGACCTGAAAGTGGTGAAATCAGGGCTTTTACCGTCCGTTTAGTATGTATTTGGAGGAAAGAGTGAATTTGGAGCGGAAATGTAGCTGTCTTGGGATGCGTGAAGCCATTTTGGGAGCTAAATAATCATGTCAAAGCTGAAACTAAAGTAATAAGTAGCTGCTGGAGTCATATTTCACTCGATCGAGTGCATTTCTATTCAATCGAGTACTTATGGATGGTTGAAGACCTCGATCGAGTGCTTTCTTAGCGCGATCAATTAGTTGCTTATTATGGTCTACTCGATCGAGTATAGTTTCTAGTCGATCTAGTGGCTTGAGCTCGGATTTGCTCGATCGAGTGGTTTTGTATCACTCGATCGAGTGGTTTCTCTAATGGGCTCGGGCTTTTTAGTCTATTTTCGTTATTAGGTCAAATAAAAATCCTATTTCTTATAAACAGGAATGAGGGACGTCATTTAGAAGCTCTCCTTCTCTCTTACGATCTCTTATCATACGATACACTGTATACGTTACTTTTTCTCTGCTTCTCTTTCTTTGCCGGATTTTACTTTGTAATTCTCTCTTCCTCTTTTATCTTTTATTTAATTAATGTTTATTTGTTCTTCTACCTTTTGTTCTCCCTTTACCCTTATTTATGTCTAGCTAGTTTCTCTCTGCTAGGATTAGGGGATTCGATGAATAAATGTTAATTGCTAATTAGTTTGCAGATTGTTGTTGTTATTTTTGTCTATGTTGTTAATCGCTGCTTTAATTGTATCTTGCTGATTGAATCAATGCAATTAGCCTTTTTAATTTTTGTAAGCCTTAACCTAGACCGGAAGGTTGGAAGGGGTGAGACCCGCAGTGAACAATAGAATGCTTTAGTGAGGGAAGAAGCTAAGCTAATAGTATTTTAGGGCGAATTGAGACCGGAAGGAGATATTCATTGCCCCTTAGACCGACACATCGACTAATCTGTGACCTTAACTGTAATTAATTGACATTCATTGATGAACCGACATCCTAGTTTCCTTTCCCTCTGCTTAATTTCTCTTATCTTTAATTCTCTCCCCTTAATCTTGTTTAGTTTAGTTTATTCAATTCAAAACCTCCAACTATGACGTAGACAGACCGAATAGACAAGTAGATAGTGACCGCCTCCCTATGGAGATCGACCCTACTTACTTCTAGCTTCTGTTAGTGTAACTAGGTATTTTATTTTTGGTACCTGACGACGGTATCAAATTTTGGCGCCGTTGCCGGGGAGGCAACTACTTTATTTACTTTTTTTAATTTTGTCTGTTTTTAGCCTCAAGGAATTTATTCCTTGAGGCCGTTCTCATCTTTTTCTTTAGTGCTATTTTGATAGGTCCTACAGGTTCTACCTAGACAGTTCTAGGTAAAAGATCGTCAAAGGGAAGGCTTGAGTACCTTTGACCTTCCACATATGTTCCATTTTATGGCACAGAAGGTGGTTTACTATGGGAGATGTGGTGCTACTGGGCACAATGCAGCTATTTGCATGGCAGAGAACGACGAGGTCTACGCGTTCAAGCACAGTAGACAAGCTAGCCGTTCCGCTGCAGCCGCCACATCCACCTTATCAACGAGGCTATCACAAGCCTCCATTTGTCTGGCCACTACAACAACAAGCTCCTCCTCCCGATAAACGGAAAGAAGAGATTGCTGAGCTGAAATCTTTGGTGAAGGCACTTGCACTCCAATTGCAAGAACATGATAGACATACTTGCGCACAAATTCATGAGCTCGAGTCTCAAATATCTCAGTTAGCCGCTGAGATGAATGATGATTTGTATGACTAGGATTACGATGGTCTATCAGATAATGACGCTTCACACGAAGACTTATGCACTGTACAACAATTTTCTCTCGATCAAATGGATTATAGTGGTCGATCGAGTGAAATAACTGAAGAAATGTTCGATCGAACACATTACACCACTCGATCGAACAGTTGTTTTGAGGAAGTACTCGATCGAGCGGATTCATGTACTCGATCGAGTGATTATCAAGAGGAAAGCTCTCGATCGAGTACTAATTTTACTCGATCAACTGATTTGGCCAGTAAGAGCAATGATTTGTCACTTGGGTTCGTCTTAGATGACAATTTTGACAATGACAATGGTTACGATGAATCTCCCCTTTTCAAAGCCGAGTTGGATGCGCTTGAGGCTGTGATTTACATGACGGTATCCACAGAGGAGGGCGACGAGGAGACAGCTGAATCGGTAATTGCTCCTGGAACGGATGAGGTAATACATTCCTTTGTGAATGATTCCATCATTGAGAGCAACCCACCTGAGGTAGTCAGCGATAATTTTATTGTTGTTAATATTAATAGTACGCTACCTCGTTTGACTCGTGTTTTCTCTTTTAATGCTGTACCCCCTCCCAGTTGGTCAATTAATTTAGCAGTTTTTCACCGTTATTGTCATCTTAATTTTGTTAATCTGGAACGATACTCTAAATTATTGATAATTGCTCCCGGGCTCCTTTATTTTGTTGATAAATTTATGAGCTGTCATAGGAAATTTGTTAGGCTTAAACGTTTATAAATTTTATTTTCCTATGTCATTATTATACTGTGGTGCTACTTACAGTTTTGTGTAGCACATGCGCAGCTGTTTGATCGGTTGATGCGCGCTTTGAGCTGTTTTTGACCAGGTTTAATTAGAGAGGCTCGTTGAAGAAAAGAAGGTCAAGCTGGGACCTGTCTGAAACTAGTGCTACCCGGGAGGCAACCCGGAGATTTTTATTTATTTATTTTATTTATTTTTAGTTGTTTTTCAAACATTTCATTTTAGTTGTAATAATTTGTTTTCATGCCATAGACTATTTCAGCTATGCTTGTTTTGTTAGTTTTGCAGGCTGTTTTTGTTGCATCTTTGCAGGAATATATTAAGGATGGCTCGATCGAGTACTTTTTTTACTCGATCGAACACTTTTGCTGCTAATTTCACTCGATCGAGTATCTATTCTTCTCGATCGAGTACCTGCCAAGGATGATACCTCGTTCGAGTGCCCTATCTTCCTCGATCGAGCTATTAAAGATGCCCATTGCTTGGATTAGCTTCATGTGATGATGTTTTGGCAGCTGTTTGCGACCTCCCACGTTGCTGGCTGGTTTGGGGAGGTCCCTTATTCGCGTAATCTTGTAAGCTTTCCGCATCTACACTCTTTCTCTTCTAGTTTGCGCTTCCTTTCCATGTTTTGGTACAATGAGGGCATTGTACAGTTTGGTTTGGGGAGGTTATGCATCCATATATCTGTGTCTGCATATTGTTTTTATTTCATTTCTGTTGTCCCGTTTAATTTTTCCGCTTGCATTGTTGTTTATTTTCATAAATTTCAAAAATCTCATAAAAATAGAAAAATTTTGAAAAATTTCAAAAAATATCACGTTTATTTTTCCATATAGGTTGAGTCGGAATGGTAGATTTCAATGATGAAATTGTTCTATAATTTGTCTTTTTGCTTAAGCCTTGCATAAATTAATATCTTTTAGCTTTGTCTTGTTGCATATCCACGAGTTTATGTTGAAATTTAGCTGAACGAATAGACTTGACCTGATAATTTTGGCAAACTAATTATAATTTCTAAGATATATAGCTTAGTAAACTGGTGTCATTTGTGACCAGTTTCATGTAGGATTGTGAGTAGTTACTCCTTGCATAGCATGTTCATCAATTTGCACGTATATGAAATTCAATTGCTTTTTGCCTGCATACATTCGGGTTAGTGGTTGGTGTCACATGCTGGGAGGTGCTTACAATTTCCCTTTCTTTCATTTTTACCCATTTAACTCCACATTAGCCAAATTTGCATGTTGACCCTTAGCTACATTCCAAATTTAGCTTGCCTTGTCAAGCTAGTTTAGATTGTTTTGCGGCATATAATTTATTGTGCCAAGATTGCTTGTATCTGATGATTTGGAGTTGGTAATTTTTGAAAAAAAAAAGAGAAGAAGAAAAAAAAAGAAGTTGAAAAAAAATGAAAAAAGCGTGAAGGAGAAAAAAAAAAGAGAATTCAAAAAAAAGAGAAGAAAAATGATGATGCAAGAAATCCGAAAAAAAAAAGAATAGAAAAAGAAAAAAAAAGATGTTGTTTGACGAGATCGGTTTCGCTCCTATGTTTTATTTACATTTATTGAGGATTATTTTCAGTTCGGTTTGGTGAGTTTTGTGCCAAATGAAGGGCATATGCGCTTAATTCTATAATTATGTTGGAAATGGATGTTGTTATTTGGTTTTGTTTAGGTACTACCTTGGCTGCCTATACCTCCACATTCCCATACATGTTTTGCCTTTTCTTACCCATTGCCTCACGTTTCCATATTTTTGTAAGCCCTCGGCTGTGACAGGATCTTGTTTGGTTGGAATGTGTGTACGGTAGCTAGAATTGTCTGTCATATTAGTTGCATGCATGTTTATGTGGGTTGTAGTTTAGGTGAGCGACTATTTTTCTTTCTCTCTCACATTTAATTGCTTACCCTTTGCTTCATGAGAGAAGAGTGACCCGTGAGTGTCCATTATTAAAGGTCTTGCAAGGTTGACAGTTCAGCTATTTTATAAACATCCTATAACTCGTTTGCATTTGACTGCTTGCTATAAGTGTTAGTTTGCTTGCATTAAATTGGTTTAGGTGGGCATTTGTAGCTAGCTTTGAGTTATCTTTTCCGTTCCATTAGCTTGCATTTAGTTTACTCGAGGGCAAGTAAAGGTTTGGTTCGGGGAGATTTAATACGTGCATTTTATATAGTCCTTTTAGGCCTTTTTATGCACGTATTTCTATGTTATTATCGTAGTTTTATGCTACAAAATGCCTCGAATATGCTACTTTGGTTTGTTTTGCTTTATTTGTAGGAATGGACCTGAAAGTGGTGAAATCAAGCCTTTACCATCCGTTTAGAATGCATTTGGAGGAAAGAGTGAATTTGGAGCGGAAATGTAGCTGTCTTGAGATGCGTGAAGCCGTTTCGGGAGCTAAACAATCAAGTCAAAGCTGAAACTAACGGAATAAGTAGCTGCTGGAGTCATATTTCACTCGATTAGGTGCATTTCTAATCGATCAGGTGCATATCGAGTGCTTTCTTAGCGCGATCGAATAGTTGCTTATTTGGGTCTACTCGATCGAGTATAGTTTCTAGTCGATCGAGTGGATTGAGCTTGGATTTGCTCGATCGAGTGGTTTTGAATCACTCGATCGAGTGGTTTCTCTAATGGGCTCGGGCTTTTTAGTCTATTTTCGTTATTAGGTCAAATAAAAATCATATTTCTTATAAATAGGAATGAGGGACGTCATTTGTAGGCTCTCCTTCTCTCTTACGATCTCTTATCATACCATACACTGTATACGTTACTTTTTCTCTGCTTCTCTTTCTTTGCCGGATTTTACTTTGTAATTCTCTCTTCCTCTTTTCTCTTTTATTTAATTAATGTTTATTTATTCTTCTACCTTTTGTTCTCCCTTTACCCTTATTTATTTCTAGCTAATTTCTCTCTGCTAGGATTAGGGGATTCGATGAATGAATGTTAATTGCTAATTAGTTTGCAGATTGTTGTTGTTGTTTTTGTCTATGTTGTTAATCGCTGCTTTAATTATATCTTGCTGATTGAATCGATGCAATTAGCCTTTTTAATTTTGGTAAGCCTTGACCTAGACCGGAAGGTTGGAAGGGGTGAGACCCGCAGTGAAGAATAGAATGCTTTAGTGAGGGCGGAAGCTAAGCTAATAGTATTTTAGGGCGAATTGAGACCGGAAGGAGATATTCATTGCCCCTTAGACCGACACATCGACTAATCTGTGACCTTAACTGCAATTAATTGACATTCATTGATGAACCGACATCCTAGTTTCCTTTCCCTCTGCTTAATTTCTCTTATCTTTAATTCTCTCCCCTTAATCTTGTTTAGTTTAGTTTATTCAATTCAAAACCTCCAACTATGACGTAGAAGACCGAATAGACAAGTAGATAGTGACCGCCTCCCTGTGGAGATCGACCCTACTTACTTCTAGCTTCTGTTAGTGTAACTAGGTATTTTATTTTTGGTACCTAACGACGGTATCAAATTTTGGCGCCGTTGCCGGGGAGGCAACTACTTTATTTACTTTTTTTAATTTTGTCTGTTTTTAGCCTCAAGGAATTTATTCCTTGAGGCCGTTCTCATCTTTTTCTTTAGTGCTGTTTTGATAGGTCCTACAGGTCCTACCTAGACAGTTCTAGGTAAAAGATCGTCAAAGGGAAGGCTTGAGTACCTTTGACCTTCCACCTATGTTCCATTTTATGGCGCAGAAGGTGGTTTACTATGGGAGATGTGGTGCTACTGGGCACAATGCAGCTATTTGCATGGTAGAGAACGACGAGGTCTACGCGTTCAAGCACAGTAGACAAGCTAGTCGTTCTGCTGCAATTGCGCCGCCACATCCACCTTATCAACGAGGCTATCACAAGCCTCCATTTGTCTGGCCACTACAACAACAAGCTCCTCCTCCTGATAAACGGAAAGAAGAGATTACTGAGCTGATATCTTTGGTGAAGGCACTTGCACTCCAATTGCAAGAACATGATAGTCATACTTGCGCGAAATTCATGAGCTCGAGTCTCAAATATCTCAGTTAGCCGCTGAGATGAATGATGATTTGTATGACTAGGATTACGATGGTCTATCAGATAATGACGCTTCACACGAAGACTTATGCACTGTACAACAATTTTCTCTCGATCAAATGGATTATAGTTGTCGATCGAGTGAAATAACTGAAGAAATGTTCGATCGAACACATTACACCACTCGATCGAACAGTTGTTTTGAGGAAGTACTCGATCGAGCGGATTCATGTACTCGATCGAGTGATTATCAAGAGGAAAGCTCTCGATCGAGTACTAATTTTACTCGATCAACTGATTTGGCCTGTAAGAGCAATGATTTGTCACTTGGGTTCGTCTTAGATGACAATTTTGACAATGACAATGGTTACGGTGAATCTCCCCTTTTCAAAGCCGAGTTGGATGCGCTTGAGGCTGTGATTTACGGGACGGTATCCACAGAGGAGGGCGACGAGGAGACAGCTGAATCGGTAATTGCTCCTGGCACGGATGAGGTAATACATTCCTTTGTGAATGATTCCATCATTGAGAGCAACCCACCTGAGGTAGTCAGCGATAATTTTATTGTTGTTAATATTAATAGTACGCTACCTCGTATGACTCGTGTTTTCTCTTTTAATGCTGTACCCCCTCCCAGTTGGTCAATTAATTTAGCAGTTTTTCACCGTTCTTGTCATCTTAATTTTGTTAATCTGGAACGATACTCTAAATTATTGATAATTGCTCCCGAGCTCCTTTATTTTGTTGATAAATTTAGGAGCTGGCATAGGAAATTTGTTAGGCTTAAACGTTTATACATTTTATTTTCCTATGTCATTATTATACTATGGTGCTACTTACAGTTTTGTGTAGCACATGCGCAGCTGTTTGATCGGTTGATGCGCGCTTTGAGCTGTTTTGACCAGGTTTAATTAGAGAGGCTCATTGAAGAAAAGAAGGTCAAGCTGGGACCTGTCTGAAACTAGCGCTACCCGGGAGGCAACCCGGAGATTTTTATTTATTTATTTTATTTATTTTTAGTTGTTTTTCAAACATTTCATTTTAGTTGTAATAATTGGTTTTCATGCCATAGACTATTTCAGCTATGCTTGTTTTGTTAGTTTTGCAGGCTGTTTTTGTTGCATCTTTGCAGGAATATATTAAGGATGGCTCGATCGAGTACTTTTTTTACTCGATCGAACACTTTTGCTGCTAATTTCACTCGATCGAGTATCTATTCTTCTCGATCGAGTACCTGCCAAGGATGATACCTCGTTCGAGTGCCCTATCTTCCTCGATCGAGCTATTTAAGATGCCCATTGCTTGGATTAGCTTCCTGTGACGATGTTTTGGCCGCTGTTTGCGACCTCCCACGTTGCTGGCTGGTTTGGGGAGGTCCCTTATTCGCGTAATCTTGTAAGCATTCCGCATCTACACTCTTTCTCTTCTAGTTTGCGCTTCCTTTCCATGTTTTGGTACAATGAGGGCATTGTACGGTTTGGTTTTGGGAGGTTATGCATCCATATATCTGTGTCTGCATATTGTTTTTATTTCATTTCTGTTGTCACGTTTAATTTTTCCGCTTGCATTGTTGTTTATTTCCATAAATTTCAAAAATCTCATAAAAATAGAAAAATTTCGAAACATTTCAAAAAATATCACGTTTATTTTTGCATATAGGTTGAGTCGAAATGGTAGATTTCAATGATGAAATTGTTCTATAATTTGTCTTTTTGCTTAAGCCTTGCATAAACTAATATCTTTTAGCTTTGTCTTGTTGCATATCCACGAGTTTATGTTGAAATTTAGCTGAACGAATAGACTTGACCTGATAATTTCGGCAAACTAATTATAATTTCTAAGATATATAGCTTAATAAACTGGTGTCATTTATGACCAGTTTCATGTAGGATTGTGAGTAGTTACTCCTTGCATTGCATGTTCATCAATTTGCACGTATATGAAATTCTATTGCTTTTTGCCTGCATACATTCGGGTTAGTGGTTGGTGTCACATGCTGGGAGGTGCTTACAATTTTCCTTTCTTTGATTTTTACCCATTTAACTCCACATTAGCCAAATTTGCATGTTGACCCTTAGCTACATTCCAAATTTAGCCTGCCTTGTCAAGCTAGTTTAGATTGTTTTGCGGTATATAATTTATTGTGCAAAGTTTGCTTGTATCTGATGATTTGGAGTTGGTAATTTTTGAAAAAAAAAGGAGAAGAAGAAAAAAAAAGAAGTTGAAAAAAATGAAAAAAGCGTGAAGGAGAAAAAAAAAAGAGAATTCAAAAAAAAGAGAAGAAAAATGATAATGCAAGAAATCCGAAAAAAAAAGAATAGAAAAAGAAAAAAAAAGATGTTGTTTGATGAGATGGGTTTCGCTCCTATGTTTTATTTACATTTATTGAGGATTATTTTCAGTTCGGTTTGGTGAGTTTTGTGCCAAATGAAGGGCATATGCGCTTAATTCTATAATTGAGTTGGAAATGGATGTTGTTATTTTGTTTTGTGTAGGTACTACCTTGACTGCCTATACCTCCACATTCCCATACATGTTTTGCCTTTTCTTACCCATTGCCTCACTTTTCCATATTTTTGTAAGCCCTCGGCTGTGACAGGATCTTGTTTGGTTGGAATGTGTGTACGGTAGCTAGAATTGTCTGTCATATTAGTTGCATGCATGTTTATGTGGGTTGTAGTTTAGGTGAGCGACTATTTTTCTTTCTCTCTCACATTTAATTGCTTACCCTTTGCTTCATGAGAGAAGAGTGACCCGTGAGTGTCCATTATTAAAGGTCTTGCAAGGTTGACGGTTCAGCTATTTTATAAACATCCTATAACTCGTTTGCATTTGACTGCTTGCTATAAGTGTTAGTTTGCTTGCATTAAATTGGTTTAGGTGGGCCTTTGTAGCTAGCTTTGAGTTATCTTTTCCGTTCCATTAGCTTGCATTTAGTTTACTCGAGGGCAAGTAAAGATTTGGTTCGGGGAGATTTGATACGTGCATTTTATATAGTCCTTTTAGGCCTTTTTATGCACGTATTTCTATGCTATTTTCGTAGTTTTATGCTACAAAATGCCTCGAATATGCTACTTTGGTTTGTTTTGCTTTATTTGCAGGAATGGACCTGAAAGTGGTGAAATCAGGCCTTTACCATCCGTTTAGAATGCATTTGGAGGAAAGAGTGAATTTGGAGCGGAAATGTAGCTGTCTTGAGATGCGTGAAGCCGTTTCGGGAGCTAAACAATCAAGTCAAAGCTGAAACTAACTGAATAAGTAGCTGCTGGAGTCATATTTCCCTCGATCAGGTGCATTTCTAGTCGATCGAGTACTTATCGATGGTTGAAGACCTTGATCGAGTGCTTTCTTAGTGCGATCGAATAGTTGCTTATTTGGGTCTACTCGATCAAGTATAGTTTCTAGTCGATCGAGTGGATTGAGCTCGGATTTGCTCGATCGAGTGGTTTTGAATCACTCGATCGAGTGGTTTCTCTAATGGGCTCGGGCTTTTTAGTCTATTTTCGTTATTAGGTAAAATAAAAATCGTATTTCTTATAAATAGGAATGAGGGACGTCATTTGTAGGCTCTCTTTATCTCTTACGATCTCTTATCATACCATACACTGTATACGTTACTTTTTCTCTGCTTCTCTTTCTTTGCCAGATTTTACTTTGTAATTCTCTCTTCCTCTTTTCTCTTTTATTTAATTAATGTTTATTTATTCTTCTACCTTTTGTTCTCCCTTTACCCTTATTTATTTCTAGCTAATTTCTCTCTGCTAGGATTAGGGGATTCGATGAATGAATGTTAATTTCTAATTATTTGCAGATTGTTGTTGTTGTTTTTGTCTTTGTTGTTAATCGCTGCGTTAATTGTATCTTGCTGATTGAATCGATGCAATTAGCCTTTTTAATTTTGGTAAGCCTTGACCTAGACCGGAAGGTTGGAAGGGGTGAGACCCGTAGTGAAGAATAGAATGCTTTAGTGAGGGCGGAAGCTAAGCTAATAGTATTTTAGGGCGAATTGAGACCGGAAAGAGATATTCATTGCCCCTTAGACCGACACATCGACAAATCTGTGACCTTAACTGCAATTAATTGACATTCATTGATGAACCGACATCCTAGTTTCCTTTCCCTCTGCTTAATTTCTCTTATCTTTAATTCTCTCCCCTTAATCTTGTTTAGTTTAGTTTATTCAATTCAAAACCCCCAACTGTGACGTAGACAGACCGAATAGACAAGTAGATAGTGACCGCCTCCTGTGGATATTGACCCTACTTACTGCTAGCTTCTGTTAGTGTAACTAGGTATTTTATTTTTGGTACCTGACGACGGTATCAAGTGGCGAGCCCTCCTCATGTACTCACCATGGCTGGCGAGCCTACTACGCACTATGGCTGGCGAGCCTTACTACGCACCATGGCTGGCGAGCCTTATAACGCACCGCGGTGGGCGAGCCCCATCATATCCACAACGCAGCTGGGGAACCTTTATCCGCGAGCAAGATTAAACCCAAGGATGTATTCCGAAGATGCTTCGAATACGACTCCCTACCAAAGCTGCCGAGCCTTTGTCGGCAAACACGCAAGGACATATCCGAAGATGCCTCAGGTATGACTCCTTCTTATGGCTGGTGAGCTTTTGTACGTAGTCTAACAGACTTTAAATGACCCGCACAGACAGTCGACAGACTCTAAACTGTTCTCGATGACAGGTCCTTGGCTCGTACCCTCGAGTCGCCTTTGCGTCGCCCTTCCCGACGGCAGGTCCTTGGCCCGAATCCTTTTGAGCCACCTCGACGTCGCTTGGGTCTCCAGGTTGTAATCTTCGATTGACCTGGGGGCTCTACTTTGACTTTCGCCCTGTCCAAGCCTCAGTCAAAGTGGGGGCTCTGTAGATTCCCAGTATCTGCTGAGACTCCAACAAACACCCGATGATTATCGGACTACAACATGCGTTGGAATCGCAGCGTTTGATCAATAGTTTCTGTACAACTTTACGTCGGAAAACTTAAAACGATTTCGAAAATAAAACATTTCAAAACTTTTCAAAAGTACCTGGAGTGTTTAATGCATGACGATAAGGTCGCAATGACACTAACTACAGTCAAAACTGACACCGGACCAAAAACCGACTCAAAATTCAAATCCCGACTCCAACAACGAGTCAAACCGAGCCAAATACAAAAAAACAAAACCATTCAAATGCTTCCATGTTAATATTTCCCGGGATCATGAATGGTCAAGTACCAAACATGTGCATACAAATCCTAGGATAGAACAAATCATGATTGCATTTGTGTGAAAGCGACAAGACACCTCGAAGACGTGCGACGTGGCTCGCGCCTCTTTGAGCAGCCCAGGTGGCCACGTCGCTCAAAACTCACACAACCACTCATTCTCCTATAAATACCCCTCTAATGCCACTATTTGAGATCTCACGCGAGAGTCCGCCCCCTCTTTTCTCCCTTAAAATTCTCGACTCGACTTCCTAAGTCACAATCCAACACGTGTTTACGACCTACCGATCGTAAACACAAGCCTTACACATTGTTTGGTACCGTCATCGTGTATTAAATCACTTGAACGACCATTTAGACCACTACACCATCACTAAACTTAACAAAACACTCTTTTTACTTACTAAAACGGTTTTAAACCGAGTCTTTTCCGACCAAACGAGTTGATACACTTACGTCGGTTTCTCGCCATAAGCCAAGCATGTAAGTATGAGGGTGTAAAAATCTTCTTTTATCATGTTTTCATTTGTTTTATGACTATAACATGCTAAGTCATTCATAACATGGTCCAAAACATGGGAAGAGTGAACCAAAACCGGACTTTTTGGTTGAGGTAGAGGCTACTTACGTAGCACATAGGCTCGCGCCTAAAGCACCCTGCCCAGCCTTAAGTACAATCCATGTTTGGTCTCTTCATCCCCCTTATTTTCATATTTGTAAACGGTTTTTACCATTTCAAATATTTTTAAATCCTTTTTATTTTTACAAGTTTTTAACCTAAAACATTTTTCACCCTTGGTTCTTAATACCATGACGGTTTAATCCGTGTTTTGGTGATAATATTTGGTTAATTACATTTAAAAGGTATTTTAAAGCCTTTTATTTCATTTGTTTACATTTAGGAAGGTATTTTAAAGCGTTTCATTATTTCTTTACATTTTCAAAATAAATCTATTAGTCGCCAACACAAAGTCATCCTTGGTTTTACATACCATGTCGGATTTAAACCGAGTACGATGATGAGTATTGACTAATTATATTCAAATGAACTTAAAACAATTAGTTCATAATCATTTTCAAAATTATTCATGTCAAGCTTACAAAGTCAAACCCGACATCGAATATCATCAAAACAATGACAATTATTCAAGTCTCGTTCTTCAAATCAACACAAATGCGGCCTAAACGGCCTTTTCAAACCAAAACGGGTTCAAATACCCATTTTTCAACGCGTTTTATAAAGTTTTTTCAATGGTCAGAACACGTCATATACCGTTGACTGACCCGCGCCTTAACATGCCTTTTCTTTTCCTATTTTCAAACCGGGGGAGACCCCCTTACATCGCCAATAGGCTCGTGCCTATTCTGGCTGCCTGATGCAGGATCTGTTCCCCTTTCAGCATTGGTCTAGGAAGATCTGACTCCGGCTAACCCGGATATAGGACGGATCAGATGACTAATTTGCTCATTCAAAAACCATATTTGCAAAATGCCTTACTAAGACAAATGGATCACATTATGCACCATAAACCTAATTTGGTAAATGGATGTTTAATTTCCGTCTTGCATGCAAATCAACCATAAATCCAACTCGACATCTTATACTTGGTATTTGGATTAAATCAACTGACTTAGAAAGCTCTCACATGTTAGGTTTAAACTATTGGATGCTCATTCATGCATTTAAACCGTTTTATCAACTTTTGCTTTCAACCAACCAAGATCGATCAGTAGAGGCCGCTACCGCGGGCGGGATTGGGTGTCTGATTAAAGGGCTTCCCAATACGTACCTTCACCTCTTACTCAGAACCTTTGGATAGTGGATGGCCTTGTTCAGGGCGTATGAGAGTCATTCTAGAGATAGGATGCTAAAGAGGGATGATTCCTTATCTTTAGTATCTATGTCAAACCCTGATTTGTGCTTCGTTTGACCGAGGTATAAAGTGGATTCGAACGGGTTCCAAGCATCCCACAAATGCTTGGTGGCGACTCCGAACATCTCTAATTTTTTCGAGACCTTTGCCGAGACGAAACCGACCAATCTAAAACGATCCGTTCGAAAGCATACTTTTACATCGCCGAGCGTGGCTTTCAAAAGACCTCTATACGCCCACGGATACGCCTGGCGCGTAGGTGGCCATGTCCACAGAAGCTCCCAGCCAGTGGACCGGCGGCCGATCCCTCGTGTTGGAGTATGTGTCCTCAACAATAGTGCGATCACATGTATAAATCTCAAATTAAGAATATATAAGGGATGATTCAATTATAAGTCAACTGATCAACTTTAATCATTAATAATTGGCTGACTAGAGTTTGACGTTACTGTCGTGTTGATGGTGGTGATCAGTTAATCCCTTAAGGTCACACCTAAAGGATGAGACCCAAATAAATAAATAATTAATTATATTCGATACGGATTAATTAATCCCTTATTTATATGAGTTAGATTTTGTATCTTATTATAATGTGATTAAATAAGATTCGACTATATGTTTATTAATTTATCACATAATTGTTATGTGATTAAATTAATACTTGATTTTGTTGTTGGAAAGATGCTCCAACATCTTATGACATGCTTTATTCATGGTAGCCTACTAACTACACATAAAGAATATTGCATAAGACAAAATAAGAAAACCAAAATGCTCCACATAAGGAGCATTTGGACGGCACATGTACAAATAAAGAGGAGAATAATTGTTGTTCTCATTTTTACTCTACCTTTCTCTCAAAATATCACACATGCAAATCCTCTAAACTCACATATACTCATTTTACTAATGTTTAGCAAATATTACTAGTGTAGTAATATTAGTTATATTAAGGGAATATTATTACATAATGTCTAGTTAATATTAGTAGTAATTTTGGGTCAAATCTTGTGTGCAATCAAAAGGAGGGCTCCTAATATAGAGTCTTGGAGGATCATCCTAATACTTATCATAGCTCAAGAACAAGTGAAGGTTAAAGACCTTACTTGTGCCCATTTCGTGCCATACAACAATGTAAGGAACATTGTTTTTCCTTCCTTATTCTTTTATTTTGTTATGCATGCACTAGATCCACTATGACAAATTTAACATGTTAATTAAATCACTATTAGAAATGTCTAATAATAGGTATATGAACCTAACACCTCAACCGGATGGGAAGTTCCTGGAAGTTTTGTAGAAAAAATTGAAGTTTAAAGTGAAGGGGGGGTGTGAGCCAGTAGGCCGGCGGCCGGTCCACTTTCTAGGAGCACCCCCATTAAATAAAACTTGCGAAAGTTTAAGGGAGAAGAGTCCCTAGTTGGTAGGCCGGCAGCCGGTTCACCAGTTGTGTCTCCCCTATGAAGGAAAACACGGTGTATTTAGAAAAGAAGAAGCACCCTACCGGTAGGCCAGCAGTCGGTCAACCGGCTTGGAGCACCCCTATGAGGAAATTAATGAGATAAGGAGGAAGGCTTGGACTCCCAGCCGGGTTACCGGCTGGGAGATCCCTCTATGTTTCAAATTTTTCGAAAATTTTCTCAAATTGCCTAGGACTCCTAGCCGGGTGACTGGCGATCGGTCCCTAGACCGGCTGGGAGCCCTCTGATTCTCAATTAAACACACGACGGATCCACTTTTCTTCATTATTTTCGAACCTCGTCTTCTCTCTAAAATAATTTCCTCCCTTAAAAACTCCATTAATCGTTCACAATCAACCACCCACACCATCCCAATCAATAACCCTCTTCTACCAACATCAATGGCACCAAAGAAACGGGTACGTTGGGGGTGATTTGGCACTTGTAAAAGCGGAGATGGTGGCGGCCGTGGCTTCCGATACGAGTCTTGATCCGGATTTTCCGGGACTACAATTCGTTTTCATAACTCAAAAAGGTAAATTTGTGTTATTTAAGCAACATCCCCTTCACCCAGATCGTTTTATTTACCTTCAGTCGATGAGAGACTTAGGGTTAGACAAAATCACCCTTGAGTTTTTTAAGGGAGTCGGGATGAAACATATGTATGATATCCATGAGAGGACCTACCCCCGTCTCACATGGTTGTTCTTGAGCTCCCTAAAAATTGTTAAACATAAACAATCGGGAAAGGTAGCTTTCGTCCACTTAAGACCCATGAACAAGGACTATAGTCTAACATTGTCCGACTTCTGTATACTGTTAAGACCGTCGTATTGTGGGTAGTCAGATGATTGGTGATGTGACGGTGTTGGAGGATTGTGACTGTGTACTTGCTGTTGTATTATCTTATGTCGTGGTACAGTAACTCACCCCATTTAATTGTTTTAAAAACTGTGGTGTTCCATTTGGGGATGGTGAGCAGTGTTTAGCAGGTAAGGCTTGGATGCGCGTGGGTTAGCTGGGAATGAGTCACCACCAGTCAGCTAGTAGTCTTCCGCTGTTGTGTCGAGACATTTTTATTTACTTTAGTTGGATTTTTGGTTTGGAACACTTGTACCGTATTTCTCTGTTTTGTTTTAAATATAATCACTTTAGACTATTTACTTAAAGTATGTTCTTTTATGGTCTATTTGATATACTTTACCTCGGGCAACCGAGATAGTAGTATTCTCATACATTAGGTGGTCTTGGTAAGGCACCTTGGTGTATGGAGGTGTTACAAAGTGGTATCAAAGCGACGATTTTGAAAGCTGTAACTAATGATTCTAATGAACTTAGAGAGTCAAACTAAAATGAACCCGGGTAGGAGTTGTTAGGAGCTAATGTAAAGACTTGGGAGACATCCTAAAGTCGCGAACTCGCCCTACAACTTTGAACCGGTCACTATGGGGTGTCATGGGGATCGCTATGTGTTTACTATTGTTTACATGAATATGTTGGATGGATATGTGGTTAAATGGAGGATGTGGAGCAAAGGATGAGTGCTAATTGTTGCATGATAATGTCATTGGTGGTTTAAGCATGATTATGTGATTAAAGGGGATAATAATGTTGTTTGTGATATTAGTAACATGTGAATAGGAGTTGTTTTTTACGTTTGTTTTATTTTTATAAAAAAGTTATAAAGTTAAAGGCATGCGGGTAGTTAGAATCGTCAGCATGGCTTGATCGAGTAGGGGAAACTCAATCGAGTATGGTGGACTCGATCAAGTGGGCTGAACTCGATCGAGTAGGTATATATATACGTTGGGCAGTGGCTACTATTTTGTGCAACTTGATTGAGTAAGGGGAGTACTAGATCGAGTGTTGGCTACTCGATTGAGTGCGTTTGTGACTCGATTGAGTGTGTTATATGTCAGTTCTGGTTAGGTTCTTAAGTTGGGGTACTCGATCGAGTAGGTGGGTAACTCTATCGAGTGACCTCTACTTGATCGAGTATGTGTGGTTACTCGATCGAGTAGGTTCTGTGTGGGTCATATTTGATTTGAGCCGTAGGTTATATGCTTACGTTTATCTCCCTCTTATAGCTCAAAGATATGCCGCCAAAGAGGTCAGCTATGTATGCTAGGTCTCAGAAGATGAGTGTTGACGAGATTGCCAAGATGCTTGAGCATCAGGATGCACTTACCAAAGCCCTCAAGAGGCTTGGGAAAGATAAGGATGCTGGGATAGACTTTTCCAAGATGAGCACTACGATATCCCGCTTCAACCCAACGAACTTTATCGGTACATGTGCGCCGATTTTGCTCGAGAACTGGCACCGTAAGATGGAGAATATCCTTTGGGTGGTTCATTGTCCCGAAGTGTTTAAGGTAGAACAAGATACGTTCTACCTAAGAAATGCAGTGGGGGAGTGGTGGGACAAAGTGAGAGAGAGTGCCCAAGTCCTTTAGCTGAAGCAGGGTAAGTCTTCTATTCCATTGACCGAGTTCAAAAGAGCTATGAGAAAGGAGTTCGTTCCGGAGCATGTTCGCAGTAAGATGCGGGAGGAGTTTGATTCTTTCAAGATGACCTCAGATATGAAAGTGGCAGAGTATTATCATAAGTTCAACGATAAATCGAGATATACTGAGGATATGGGGCTGAGTCAGGAGTACTTAGCACTTCGGTTTGAGAAGTGGTTGACTTATTAGATCATGGAGAAGCTACCGGTTGGAGTCCTTACCGATTTTTAGGAATTTTATGAGAGAGAAGGACGAGCTGAGAGGTTGGTCGAAATAGCCAAGGAAAACAAAGACAGGGGTCCGGAAAAGAGAAAGGCTGAGAGTGAGGGTGGTGGTCAGTCTAGTTACAAGAGGGTTAATCACAACCAGGCAAGGGCTTATTCTTCGGGATTGGGTTTCAGTGGTGGATAGTCTTATGGGCGTGGTCGAGGTAGTAGCAACAGTTGGGGTATCTGGTGTTTCAACTGTGGCGGTGTGGGCCACAAGAGGCATGAGTGTACTAGTGCAGTGGGGAGAGGTTTTCAGAGGCCATCACAGGGGAGCTTTTCGCAGGGTCCGGCACAGAGTTTTGCTAGCAACCGACCAGCTGGGTCATGGAATAATCAAGGAGGGGAGAGTAACAACAACGGTAGGTTCAACCGCAATGGCGGTAATTCTTATCAAAAATCGGCGGCTAACAATAATCAGGGGTGTATTGCCAAGCCTTATACATCAGCTAGTATAGTACAAGGGGGTGGACAAAAGACCAGTGGCAAACTGTTTATGATGGACAAGAAAGCTGCTGAGGATGATGCACACGTGATCACCGGTACCTTTCTTGTTAAGGATATTTCTACCTTTGTTTTGTTTTATTCGGGGTCATCGCACTCTTTTGTATCGTCAGGTCATGCTAAGTCTATGGGTTTGAGAGAGTTCGAGTCTATAAAAGATGGAAGTTTTTATACTATCGGGTGAGTTAGTGTCTTGTGGGAGGTTATATAAGGGGTATCCATGATAGTTAGGCAGGTTGATCTTCCAGTGCATTTGTTAGAATTTCCTATGGATGGTTTTGATATGATAGTTGGGATGGATTGGTTGGTTAAGTACAAGGCTAGAATAGACTGTCACCAAAAAGTTTCTTTGAGAGGTCCTAAGGGAGTTAGTGTGTCTTATCGTGGGTTTGTTGTCAAACCCAAAGACAAAGTGATTGCATCTGTGACATTGAAGTCTTACTTGAGGAAGGGGTGTCCTTTGATTCTAAGCCATGTGAAAGATTATAGTATGGTAGAGCCGACGACAGATGAGATACCAGTGGTGCGAGAGTTTCCAGATGTTTTTCCATAGGAGATACCAGGTCTACCACCAAAGAGAGAGAGAGATAGATTTCATTGTGGAGTTGAAACCAGGGACGGGACCAATCTCTAAGGCCCCGTATCGGATGGGTCCTAAGGAGTTGGAGGAGCTGAAGAAACAGTTGAATAATTTGTTTGAGAAGAGGTACATTAGACCTAGTGTATCGCCGTGGGGTGCACCGGTTTTGTTTGTGAAGAAGAATGATGGGAGCTTGAGGTTGTGTATCGACTATAGGGAGCTGAACAGTGTTACATTGAAGAACAAGTATCCTTTACCAAGGATAGATGATCTTTTTTACCCGTTAAGTGGGGCCGGAGTCTTTTTAAAGATTGATCTGACATCGGGGTACCATCGGGTGAGGATTCTGGATGAAGACATACCAAAGACAGCTTTTGGATCGAGGTATGGTCATTATGAGTATATGGTGATGCCGTTTAGGTTATCTAATGCATCGGCAGTGTTTATGGATTCGATGAACCAGGTTTTCAGTCAGTTCTTGGATCAGTTCATGGTGGTATTTATAAATGACATCTTAGTCTATTCCGAGACTAAGGAGGAGCATGAGGAGCATTTGAAGTTGGTGTTGCAAACTCTACGCGACAACCAGTTGTATGCAAAGTTGTCTATGTTTGAGTTCTGGTTAGAGAAAGTGGCTTTTCTGGGTCATGTGATTTCTAAAGAGGGTGTATCTGTTGATCCTAGCAAGATAGAGGCGGTATCTAAGTGGGAAGCACCAAAGAATGTGGCCGAGATCAGGAGTTTCTTGGGTTTGGCAAGGTACAATCGACGGTTCGTGAAAGACTTTTCAAAGATTGCCAGGCCTATGCCCGCGTTGATGAGGAAGAAGAACAAGTTTTGTTAAAATGAAAGTTGTGAGATGGCGTTCCAAATATTAAAGAAGCGTTTGACCACAGCTCCAATTATAGCTTTACCTAAGGGAAGTGAGAATTTTGAGGTGTATACAGATGCTTCAAAGAACGGGTTGCGTTATGTGTTGATGCAGAACGGGAAATTCATTGCCTATGCTTCTAGGCAACCGAACCCTTATGAGGAGAACTATCCGACGCATGATCAAGAGTTGGGTTCAGTTGTGTTTGCTCTTAAGATTGGAGGCACTATCATTATGGGGCGACCTTTAAAGTTTTTTCCGATCACAAGAGTTTAAAGTACATCTTTACTCAAAAGGAGCTGAACATGAGACAGAGGAAGTAGATGGAGCTTATCGGGGATTATGACATGGATATCATATACCATGAAGGGAAAGCAAATGTGGTTGTTGATGCGTTGAGTAGGAAGAGTGTAAATTCTCTATGCACAACTATGTCTTTCATGAGGTTGAGAGATGAGGTAGGTAAGATGGGAATACATGTGATTCAAAAAGGGGATACTAGGGGAGACTTGACAGTGGAACCGGATCTTTATGATGATATTTGCAGGAAGTATGCTCTTGATTCTAAGATTCAGGAGTGGAGGGATGAAGTAGAGAAAGGGACAGTGTCTCGGTTCTCTATTCATTCTAATGGGAGTGTTCGGTTTGATGGGAGATGGTGTGTGCCTAAGAATGAGGAGTTGAGAAAGACAATCCTGACAGAGGCTCATTGCCTTCGTTTTCTGTGCATCCATGTGGTGATAAGCTTTATAGAGATCTTAAGAAGACTTTTTGGTGGCCTGGGATGAAAAGGGAGATAGCTGAGTTTGTGGCTAGATGTTTAACATGTAAGAGATTCAAAAGGGAACAGCGAAGACCGCAAGGTAAGATTCAGTCTCTTGAGGTACCTGAGTGGAAATGGGAATATATCTCCATGGATTTCATAGTGGATTTACCGAGGAGCCATCAAGGTAATAACATGATATGGGTGATCGTTAACCAGTTGACTAAGTTAGCTCATTTTATTCCAATGAAAGATACGTGGGTAAGGTGCAGTTAACAAATGGCTTCAGGAAGAATATAGTGAGGCGACATGGAGTCCCAAAGGACATTGTGTCAGATCGGGATGAGAGGTTCATTTCTCGATTTTGGCAACAGTTGTAAGAGTTGATGGGAACTACCTTGAAGATGAGTACTGCATTTTATCCTGCAACAGATGGGCAGACAAAGGGGACAATTAAGACTTTGGAATATATGTAAAGGGCTTGTGTGATGGAGTTTGGTGGTAGTTGGGAAGATAGGTTGGATTTGATTGAAGTTTTCTTACAACAACATCTATTATACGAGTGTTGAGATGGCTCCGTTTGAGGCTTTGTATGGGAGGAGATGCAGGAGTCCGATTTGCTGGGATGATAGTGCTAAGGCAATGGTTTTAGGACCACAGATGGTACAGGATATGATAGAACAAGTGAAAGTGAGTCGGCAAAAGATGAAAGCGGTCCAGGATCGACAAAAGAGCTATGCGGAGTTACATCGTTGGGACATCGAATTTCAGGTTGGGGATAAGGTTTTTTTGAAAGTGTCACCTATGCGTGGGGTAATGCGGTTCGGTAAGAAAGGGAAGTTAAGCCAAAAGTTCATTTGCCCTTATGAGATTTTGGACCGTGTCGGAGAGGTTTCTTATCGGTTAGCTCTGCCACCAGGTTTGGATCATGTACATAATGTCTTTTATGTGTATCAGTTATGGAAGTATGTGAGTGACCCTTCCCATGTGTTAGAGGTTGAGAACATCGAGTTGAATTTATCCTTGTCATATCTAGAAGTGCCAAAAGAGATTCTTGATCGCAAGGTTCGTAAAACTAGATCTGGGGAAACAGTGTTACTCAAGGTTTTATGGTCCAATCACAATGTTGAGGAAACAACTTGGGAGGCGGAAGAGGTTATGAAGGAGCGGTATCCGTCTCTTTTTGATCAGGTATGTGTGGTTACGGGACGTAACCATGTTTCTTTTAGGGGGGTATGAGATGATCGCATAAGGTTTTGGTACGGTTTTATGTCGCTTTTGGTACATTTAGTGGTTGCTTTGAGTCGATATGAGTGGTGTTTAGGTTTTGTTTTTGAGTTTTCGTTGTGTTGTTGTGTCGTAGTTGAGTTAGTAAGCTTGTTTTTGAGTATGGGTTTGAACTTCGGGGACGAAGTTCATTTTTAAGGAGGGAAGACTGTAATACCTCAGATTTGTGAGCTGTTGGGTACTCTATCGAGTAAGGCTTACTCTGTCGAGTAAGTTCGTTTTGCGTTCTAGAGAGTGTTCTGCCTGATGGATACTCGATCGAGTAAGGGCAACTCGATCGATTAGGCGGTACTGGATCGAGTACCTCAGTTACTCGATCGAGTAAGTTTGTTTATACGGGTTTTTGGCTGGGTTTGATAGCAACGCGTGATATGATATATAAAGTATTTTTCGTCAGTTTCTTTTACTTTTTACCTTTTTCTAAAACCTTTACAAGAGAAAACAAACAACGTAAGATCCTTCTCTCGCATTGCTATCAAATCCAAGGGCTAGAGTCGTCGAATTTCGGAGTTCTTTATACCGTTGAGACCGTCGTATTGTGGGTAAGATCCTTGTACCATTTTTATGTTAATTCGTTAGTTTTGGTTAAACCCAAATTGTGTAATTTGGGGGTTTTTGGGAGTATTGTTGATGATGGTTTGTAATTGTATGATTAAATGTTGATAGGAGGTGATTTCGTAGAGGAACGCTTTTGATCCGCTGGTTGTGTTAATTTTGGTGATTGCATTCCAGGTAGGGTTTCCCAACTTAGTTATTGTATACATGGTGTTAAGATGGTTGTTGGTTGTTGGCTTGTGATTATATCGTGATTGGTTTTGGTATCGTTGATATTGTAATTGGGTTTTGTTGATTGTTTTTGGTTCGCGAGGTACGCCCTCGGCTGAGTGGAGTCACTTTCGGGAGTGGCTTCACGCCCTTGATTCGCCCCTTGTAGTTCGCGTCACAAGGGGGATGTGCACATTAAGGAACATGGGTGGTTCGCTTGATGGAGATGAGCGGGGCTTAGGTGGGAAAGGATACGGTCCCCCACTAGCGGTGTGGATTATTGGTTGTGACTGGTAATCTGGTAGGGCTAGACCTTCAGGCTAGTCAGATGATTGGTGATGTGACGGTGTTGGAGGATTGTGACTGTGTACTTGTTGTTGTATTATCTTATGTCATTGTACAGTAACCGACCCCCTTTAATTGTTTTAAAAAATGTGGTGATCTATTCGGGGATGGTGAGCAGTGTTTAGCAGGTATGGCTTTGAGACACATGGGTTAGCTGGGAATGAGTCATCACGAGTCAGCTAGTAGTCTTCCGCTGTTGTGTCGAGACATTTTTATTTACTTTAGTTGGATTTTTGGTTTAGAACACTTATACCGTATTTCTCAGTTTGGTTTTGAATGTAATCACTTTAAACTATTTACTTAAAGTATGTTCTTTGATGGTTTATTTCATATACTTTACCTCGGGCATCCGAGATGGTAGTATTCTCATACATTAGGTGGTCTTGGTAAGGCACCTTGGTTTCTGGGCGTGTTACAAAAGAAACCTCAACCTCCTCATCCGCATCATCGTTGTCATTGTCTACGTCATCATTATCATCATCATCCTCCACATTCTCCGCCGCCGCCTCGGACGTCCCCGCTTCATCATTGCCACCACCATGGCATCCACTACCAAAGAATCCTTCTCCGCTAGCCCGTTGTGATCTGCTCCATGGTCCTATCAAGCATTCAAAGTCATGAGGTATGGATAGACCCCAATCTCTGACGGTTTTACTCCATAGTCATGGAACACTCCCGTATCATCTCGGGCCCCTCTAGAATAGCTTGGGTGTTTACCCGTAGAGTTCGCATGGCTCTCCACATACAACTTATGCCTTCCCCTCAACACAAGATCATGGTTGATTTGGCAAGTGAGCTTGGCAATATGGTGATTCGGGTCATGATAAGGTTATTTTCAGTCGTTTGTCTTAATCAAAATAAATCCTAGCTTAGTACTAACAAAATAGCTAGCGGTAAGTCAGGGTCGAATCCACAGGAGGGCGGTGATTATCTAGTTTATTTATATTTAAATCTGTCTTAAAGTAACCAATTGTGGGGCTTTGATTGTTTGTATGCTAATCAACTAATTGTAAATAAATAAGGACGAATAACAATAATATTAAGAAGTCTAGGGGTCGGGTTCACTAGGTCGTCATCAAAGGCAGAATTTAATTCATTGATTGAGCAATTTATATTGTTGAAAGTCATATGATCAGTCGATTCAATATTTCTTTTAGATCTAATTTAACATGCGATCGCTATCATTAAATTATCTCTATTTAATTATCGAGGCCTATACTAGTCTTAACCCGGTCAGTGATAATCCTAGTTTATGCAAGACTAATTAATCAATTCTGATCAGTAATTAACTAATTAAAAGTAATACGATAATCAAACAACAATTAAGACCAATTTAAAAATCAATTCATAATAATCCCTTTTCTAACAACCTAGATCCCCTTTCACCCTAGATTAAAGGCTTAGCTACTCATATTAAAGGTAAGAACAACAATAATAGTAATGAAAAACATGATGAACAAGTAATTGAAATAATAATTGAAGAAAGATTAGAACAATACCGTAATTAGAGGCAATAGATCCGCACAATAATTAAACTAAACTAAGTATTTGAGAGAGTTTTCTAAGGTAGCTATACTAAACCTACCGAAAATAAAGCATAAATAACCTAGGGTACGAGTTTTGGTATTTATAGCAATACATAACCGACTTAAGAAAAGTTGCGGGAAATATAAAAGTGGAAGGTTCCTCGATCTAGCCTAAGTGGACTCGATCGAGGCACCAAAGATCAAGAACCCCCAACTCTCGACATTGCGAATTTAATTGTTTATGGAGGTTCCTTGATCGAGCCCTAGGTGCAATCGATCGAGGATGAGTTTCCTCGATCGACTCGATCGAGCCCTAGGTGCACTCGATCGAGGATGAGGTTCCTCGATCGAGCCCAAGGTGTACTCGATCGAGGCATCAATTTCCTGCTTTGCGCGCTGAAATTCAAACGGCCGCCATTTCTTCGTTACATGTCAGAAACAAGCGATTTTTATGGAGTTGGAAAGCTAAGAGGATAAACTTTCACTTCAAATTAGAATCTCTTGAAAATCAGTTATCGAACTCGAGATATGACTCTTCAAAGTAGCACTAGTAATAAGAAGCTCTTTTCTTCGTGTTCTTCTTAACTTCTCTTCCTTCATTCTTATATATAGATTCTCGTGCCATGCTTCGTGTATCCCTTCATGCCCACTCCGCGATGAACATTTCATTTCTTTTCTCCTCAAATGCATCATTCCTGCATTAGACATCAAAAGGCAAAAGTATCGATATTCTAACTTAAAAGGCATGTAAATGATATAAACTAGCACGAAAACCGTATCAAAAGCAATTAAGGGGAGGCATAAATATGCATATAATTATGACTCATCAAACTCCCCCAAACCATATTTTTGCTTGTCCTCAAGCAAAGCAACACACAATTACAAAAGACAAACATACAAATGACGAATAAACAACTCAGAGCTAATGTTGATGCACATACAAATCCCAAGCTATCCATATCTTGTAACAAAGCAATGACCAAATGTGTACCAATAAAACAAATTCAAAGGTACGGGAAATAGAAAACGTAGCTCAAGTCCCAAGTCACCATACTATAGACAAATGCCAAATACCTTTCGATCTTGCAAGACAAATTAGTCGGATTCTCGCGGATTCAGTCATGCACTCATAAGTATTGTAAGGGTGAGTGATATGTGAAGATAGAGAGAAGTAGAAACACTCACTCAACTTATGAAACATGCATGCAATCAAATGTGATAAAGATTTCCCCAACTAATATGCAATCATCATATGTAGACAAAAGTACATGTATCAAGGACAATAAGGGTGGCAAATGGGTTAAAGGGATAGAAATGGTTTGTGCCAAAGCACGTTATGGATATGTGGAACTAAGACGGTAGTCGCAGTGCTAACCAAAACAAAAACCAAATCTTTGATAATAAATGAACCCAACTTAGAGAAATGATCTCAACTTTAAAACGTATGAGAGCTAATAAATTACTCTCCAATTATGCATTAGACTCTAACAACCATCATTTTGATTCTTGACAAAACCAAATGAAGCAATCTCTTTTCTTTTCTCTTTTTCATTTTTTTTTCAAGTTTTTTCTCTCTTTTTTTTTCTTTTTTTTTTTTCTTTCTTTTGCTTCTTATTTTTCTTTTCCAACACAAGGATATAACACAATTGCTAAATAATGATCTTGCTATACCCACACGACACCAATAAGTCCCAACCCAACCATAATAGCAAAATAAACATGATAAACAAGCAACTGCGACTGTCGCAAAAAGGTAGGCAAATTCTTGAATTATAGCTCATATGATGTAATTTAAGATTGACTACAAGAGTTCAAACGAGCTAACAAAAGGTAATGCAAGGCTTATTTGAACGGTAAGAATCGTCTATCCACATGTACTTAGTCAAATGAAAGCAATAAAAGTATCAAGAAACCAATGTCACACTTATGCAATTTGATATTACATATTCCACAAGGATAAACCACACTCAAGCCTAATTGACAAATGAGACCAGTTTATTGATGTTCCTGGCCTAGGAAGCTCTATAGACCTCAGAATTTAAGTAGTTTACCAACATAATTGTGTCAAATCTAATCAATATAAGGCATGTCAATACGGCTAAGACTTGAATTATGAGCTTTGTTTTCATGGCTAAGGAGTCAAAACAATGTACATGAACAACTAAACGGGATTCAAATGCAAAAACAATGCAATTTTAACATCATTGTTATTTAATTCACCAAGACTCGACCTAAAACAAAGGAAAAACATGTTTTTGTGTTTTGAATTTTTTTTATGGATTTTTATATAAATGCACACAACAATAAGTAAATCACACAACATAAATAAACTCCTCCCCCAAACCTAAATGTCACAGTGTCCTCATTGTGACGCCTATAACATAACAATCACACACAAATCCAGCAATCTAGAGGACAACAGCTAATAAAAGGAATGGAAAAGAAATAGATAATACAATAAAAGAAGGTATAAGGAAAGAGAATACCGGGTAAGAGCTGAGAAATTCCCCTAAACCAGCTGCAAAAATAGGGGAAAACAATCAACCGCGCAATTCCTATCATCGCTGATGCGTGTCATTTATATGATGTTTTACACCCTATTTTACACGCATTTCATAGCTCAATTGAGTAGTTTATAATACTATTTCCCTTGTTTCGTGTATTTCTTCCTTTTCTTGTGATTTTGTAGGAATATGAAGATTTCAGTGGAAAATAAGCCGAATCCGTCCCTAAGTACTTAGCATTGCATTTGACATGGAGTATTGACTCGAGGAATGAGCTTGGTGCGCGTTTCAAGGCCTAAAGATAGCAAAAGCAAAGGTGCGTACGAGTTTAACAAGCAAAGAAGCATTTCACGATATTGCAGCCTCGTTCAGATGGCTATATCTCGAGTTCTAGAACAGATAATCGAGTGATTCCAATTGGAGGTGAAAGCTTATCCTCTTAGCTTTCCAACGCCGCTTAGAACACCTAATTTTACCAAGTAACAAAGCCATGGCAGCTGTTTTAACATCGGTGCGCGCTGCAGGAATCGTCAGAATGCAATTCTGTACAGCACCTTTGGTCGATCGACTGGCCTCTGTGGTCGATCGACCACTACGCGAGCTGATGCGCAAATTAAAAGATCATGAATTAGAAAGCCCAATGTATTCTTAGGTTTAGGAATAAGAGTGCGTGATATTCCTATATAACTAACCTATGTTTTCAGAATAATCATCAGTTTTTTAGGGGAGAGACATTAGGTCTCGAGTTTAGCATAGTTTACATTCAAATACTTTAGTTTCTCAATGAAGTTCTTCTTTGCATCCGGGTTTGTTCTTCCTGCTTTCTTTATTTCTGGTAATTCTTGCTCTGAATTTTATTCTTTCTTCGTAGTATAGAATTGTTAGTTAGAATCCCTAAGCCCTAATTTCTCTTTATGCGATTTTACTGTCTATTTAATTTAATTATGAATTCTGTTATTTGTATCTTTAGTTTTGTTTTCATTATTATCCTGGTTATGTCTAGCTAAATCAACCCCGCTAAAATGTAGGGGATCTATGGCGTAGATGGCATTAGAATAGGTACCCTCGCATTGGGGCTTGGTCGATCGTCTGGCTTAACCAGTCGATCGACTGAGCCGGTTGGTCGATCGACTGGGGTAGCTGGTCGATCGACTGACTTCACGTCTGGTTTTGCTTCGTTTGTTTCGTTAAGTGCTTTATCTTTCAATGAGACCGAGAGGAGACTTGATAGATGCTTAAACTTGACCATCCCGTAGATCGAGAGATAGGAATGGACATTAATTAACGAATTAAAACGACTAAATTGCTAAGATCGAGAGATAACGTGATTTAGTTTGCATTAGGAATCATTAATCAAGAACGAGAGTTAGTATTAATGAGACTTAGGGATTAGTAGCATAGGCCGAGAGGTAGCTACTATTTAACATGGACCGAGAGGACTTGTTTTCCCCATCCTTCGCGACTGTATTTCGGACTTACCTAGGATTATGTGCCATCGCAGCTATAGTGAACCGACCGTCTTAGCATTTATTTTATCATTGTTTACCGTCCTTATTTACTTTAATTTATTTATTTAATTTATGTTATTAGTTTTAGAATTTATTCACATCAAAACTCCCACAACTGTTACCTGACATACTGCAATATAGAAACAATTATTATCTCTCTACCTCCCTGCGGATCGGCCCTTACTACCGCTTGCTAGTAGTAGTTTGGTTTTATAAATATTATTTTTGGTAGTCACTTTGACAGGTATCAAATTTTGGCGCCGTTGCCGGGGAGGCAGCGCTAGTTTTAGTTGTTTTTATTTTATTTTATTTTAGTCTGTGTTTCGCCTCAAGGGAAGACTGAGTACCTTGAGGCAGTTCTTGCCATTTCCTCTAGTGTTGTTTTGTTAGGTCCTACAGGTCCTATCTACAGTACATCGGAAGAGTGCACCCATGTTCCATTCTCAGGAGCAGCAGGTGCCGTTTTGTGGGCGATGCGGCGGAGCGGGACACACATCTGAGGCATGCAGGCATCCTAAGGAGAAGATGTTTGCTTTTCATCAACTTCAGCTTGAGAATTCATATAATTACGCTCCTACTTCACCGCTTCAACCATATGTGCCTCCTCATGAAGCCCCACCACCATCCACTCCGTCACAGCAAGAGTTGAAAACCGAAGTTGCAGAGTTGACGAGTCTAGTGCAGCTGCTTATGGTGGAGGTACAGAAAAGCAATGCAGCGAATCAGGCCTTAATCACGAAGCTGATATCTCAAATTGCTACATTAGACAAGAATGCAGCTGAGATACCGAGTCAATTTCACTCTCTGAATCAGCGTATTGAGACCGTACATGCAATGACGCTGAGGAGCGGGTCCGCTCTTGATGGACCTAAGAAAGCTGCTGGAAAAGGAAAGAAGAAAAAGAGCGAGAAAAAGACGGACAGAAGCGATTCCGGTCGATCGACCGCATCACCTAATCGATCGACCACTCCGCGATCCTCAGTGACGCCTTCTGATCTTTCTGTTCATTCTGGAAAAGAAGAAGTCAGTCGATCGACCGACCACACTGGTCGATCGACTGATGATGCTGCTGATGATGAGCCAATTCGTCCTCCAATGCCAGATAACTTGAGGGATTTCTTGTTTCGGGATGAGACGAATCCGAAATTATTGAGGCAAGACCCGAGTACTGATGGGTCAGTCCCGGTTCCGAAGTATGACCCGATGTCGATTAATGGTTCATATCTGAGACGGTCTGAAGAAGGGTCAAGTTACAACAAAGTAGTGGATTTTCAGCCTAAGTCCACTAATGCCAGTGTGAGAGACCTAGAGGAGAGGGCAAAGCTACTTTTGACAGCCCCTTATCCAGAAAGACTAGTGCCGACCAAAGATGTGGTAACATTCGATAAATTTAAAGATGTCGTGCGTAGTCTTAACGTGCAAATTCCTTTCTTAGAGCTAGTTAATCAAATACCTGCATATATGAAGTTTATGAGACAATTGCTAGCTAAGAAGAGGTCTTTGAATGTTTGGAGTCAGTACATTTAACTGAAGAGTCTAGTTCGTACTTAACTCACACTGCTACTCATAAATTGTCTGACCCAGGTAGTTTCTCTGTCCCCTGCAATATTGGTACCTTCTCAATCGAGAAGGCATTATGTGATTTAGGGGCTAGTGTCAGTGTTATGCCTTTGAGTCTGGCTAAGAAGTTGCGATTGACTAGATTTGCCATTACTGACATGACTATGCAAATGGCTGTCCGTTCTGCAGTTCATCCAGTATGGGTCTTAGAGAATGTGCCTGTTCCAATTGAAAAGTTCTTTTTTCCTGTTGACTTTGTTGTTTTGGATATTCCTGAAGATGTCAACACCCCAATTATTTTGGGAAGACCGTTTTTGCACACTGCTGGTGCAATAATTGATGTAGGGGAAAGAACTTTGAGATTTAAGGTAGGGAAGCACTCTTTTATGTTTGCCCAGTCCCCTAGGAAGAAAGACCCCATATGGCCCATGACCTGTAATATGATTTCTGAAAAGAAATCTTATTTTGTGCTTTCTGACATTCCCACTTCCTTACCTGTACCTATTCCTGTTATGACACCTCCGCCCCAGATTGGGAGCAATATGGAGGACAATTCTCTTGTTTTGAATGTTGTAGGAACTGGTTTGGGGAAGGAGAAGCCGCTCATTGCTTCAGCTGTGAAGGAGCCAATTGTTCAGAGAGGCGGTCTAGGATGTCTTAGTTACGGTAGTGACGAGGAGCCAGATGAGGAGCACAAGAAGAAGGAGCCAGTCAAAATTTCGGAGTCGGATCTCGAGTGTGAGGAGCTAGAAGATGATGGCCATGCTTGGGAAGATGCTAGAGATGATCCATTGAGCATCCCAGTCAGAGTAGACTGGAGTCCAGCTTCTGAGATTAGCACTGCGGAAGCTACTTCATGTAGACAGAAGCCTTGGTCGGAGATTTTCCGTAGTTTCCTCTGATCTATTCGTTTCTTAGACCCTTTTAAGACAATTTATTGCTTTTTAGACTATTTTATGTTTTTCGTGTGCGCGAGACTTCGCTCTTTAATTTGGTTTGCTTAGGATTTAAAGACCTTTAGACTGTTACTTTGGGTTTTGCGCAATTTTTGGGCGCGTTATTATGTGCTTTTGCAGGTATATGGACCATATTAGCTCAAGTTATTGAGCTAATTCGAAGAAATCAGAAAGTTACAGCAGGTTTCCCAGTCGATCGACTGCCTTCCATGGTCGATCGACTGAGCCGCAGCTTCCAGGAGCTACTGTTCATGTCCACCCTGGTCGATCGACTGGGTGATGTGGTCGATCGACCACTGTCGCTGCTGTACCTGTTCACGACCTCTCCCCTGTTGTGTTTGGTCGATTTGCGGAGTCAAGGGAGTATTCCCTTCACTTTATTTTCTGCTTAGTTTCTGATTTCTTCTGTTTTTCTTATTCTTGCACATAATTGTCGCTTCAAAATCGTTTTCTCGGTTTTACGCGCGGTACTTGTTTGTCTTTTCAGGTACTTTTTGGTAGCACTGCTAGCTACTGAAACCTCCTAGCTCACGCTGGTTTGGGGAGGTTTCCTTTTTGCTGCGCTTAAAGTCTTGTGAGTTCCCGATTTCCACTTCATGTCTTGTTTGCTTAATTTAACGCAAATTCCCGTTTCTCTTTTTATTTCATTACATGATTTTGCACAATGGGGACATTGTGCGATTTGGTTTGGGGAAGGGTTTTGTGTCGCATTTGTATATGTTTTCTTGCATTTCTGTTTCACGTTTATTATTTCAGTTTGCATTGTTTATTTAATTTCTCCATATATACAGAAAATCCAAAAAAATTCAAAAATTTCAAAAAAATGCACGTTTATTTTAGCATATAGGTCGAGTCGGAACGGTAGTATTTCAATGATGACATTGCATTTTCAGCTGTTTTATGCCTAAGCCGTGCTAAATTGACATGTTATTAGTAGAATCATATATATGAGCCCCTCATAGCCAAATTTAGCCTTTTGTCACTTAACTACATCCTATATTTAGCCTGCCTTTGTCAAGCTAGTAGTCTTAGTTTTTGGGAATATGTTTATTGCGGTTTGGTTATATGCTCTCATTGAGATGATTTTGGAAAAAGAATGAAGGAGGAAAAAAAATAGAATTGAAAAGAAAAGAAAAAAAAGAGAAGAGGAAAATGATTCGAAAAAAAAAGAAAAGAGAAACAAGTTCGATACATGGTCGATCGACTGAAGTCCGAGAAAAGAAAAATCGCCTAATTCAAAGTCTTTATTTAATGGCGATTTTTGCTCCCATGTTGCATTTGTATGTTATGGGGAGTTGACTATTTATGGAATTTGTGAGATTTGTGCTTGCTATTAGCACCGGTTCTATTGTTGATTTTGAGTAAGGAAGTGGATGTTGTCATATGGTTTTATTTGGGTACTAGCTTGGCCGCCTATACCCCCACATTTCCATAAATGTTTTGCCTCTTCTTACCCATTACCTCACATATCCATATTTACCTCGGCATGTGTCATGGTCATCTGTTTGGTTGGAATGCATATGTACGGTTGTAGAGATTATTTTCATATTAGACTGCAGGCATGTTCTTATAGGTCGTAGTTAGGTGAGTGTCACTACAAAATGAATTCTTTCTATCTATACATTATTCACCTTGTACTTATTTGAGTGATTTGAGCGACCCGTGAGAGTCCAATTTGATAAGTCTCTACAGTTGACGGTTCAACAGTTTCTAACGACTTTATAACTCGTTTGCATGATTCACATTGCTAATTGATTGTTGGTTATTGCATTAAATTGGTTTAGGCTTGACAGTTTGCATTTCGCTCTGAGATTGAACTCGTTCCATTAGGTTTTAGGATCGAGTCTAGTTCTTGCTTGGGGACAAGCAAGGATTTGGTTTGGGGAAGTTTGATTCATGTCATTTATATGATGTTTTACACCCTATTTTACACGCATTTCATAGCTCAATTGAGTAGTTTATGCTACTATTTCCCTTGTTTCGTGTATTTCTTCCTTTTCTTGTGATTTTGTACGAATATGAAGATTTCAGTGGAAAATAAGCCGAATCCGTCCCTAAGTACTTAGTATTGCATTTGACATGGAGTATTGACTCGAGGAATGAGCTTGGTGCGTGTTTCAAGGCCTAAAGATAGCAAAAGCAAAGGTGCGTACGAGTTTAACAAGCAAAGAAGCATTTCACGATATTGCAGCCTCGTTCAGATGGCTATATCTCAAGTTTTAGAGTAGATAATTGAATGATTCCAATTGTAGGTGAAAGCTTATCCTCTTAGCTTTCCAACGCCGCGTAGAACGCCTGATTTGACCAAGTAACGAAGCAATGGTAGCTGTTTTAAGATCGGTGCGCGCTGCAGGAATCGTCAGAATGCAATTCTGTACAACACCTTTGGTCGATCGACTGGCCTCAGTGGTCGATGGACCACTACGCGATCTGATGCGCAAATTAAAAGATCGTGAATTAGAAAGACCAATGTATTCTTAGGTTTAGGAATAAGAGTGCGTGATATTCCTATATATACTAACCTATGTTTTCAGAATAATCATCAGTTTTTTAGGGGAGAGACATTAGGTCTCGAGTTTAGCATAGTTTACATTCAAATACTTTAGTTTCTCAATGAAGTTCTTCTTTGCATCCGGGTTTGTTCTTCCTGCTTTCTTTATTTCTGGTAATTCTTGCTCTGAATTTTGTTCTTTCTTCGTAGTATAGAATTGTTAGTTAGAATCCCTAAGCCCTAATTTCTCTTTATGCGATTTTACTGTCTATTTAATTTAATTATGAATTCTGTTATTTGTATCTTTAGTTTTGTTTTCATTATTATCGTTGTTATGTCTAGCTAAATCAACCCCGCTAAGATGTAGGGGATCTATGGCGTAGATGGCATTAGAATAGGTACCCTCGCATTAGGGCTTGGTCGATCGACTGGCTTAACCAGTCGATCGACTGAGCCGGTTGGTCGATCGACTGGGGTAGCTGGTCGATCGACTGACTTCACGTCTGGTCTTGCTTCGTTTGTTTCGTTAAGTGCTTTATCTTTCAATGAGACCGAGAGGAGACTTGATAGATGCTTAAACTTGACCATCCCGTAGATCGAGAGATAGGAATGGACAATAATTAACGAATTAAAATGACTAAATTGCTATGATCGAGAGATAACGTGATTTAGTTTGCATTAGGAATCATTAATCAAGAACGAGAGTTAGTATTAATGAGACTTAGGGATTAGTAGCATAGGCCGAGAGGTAGCTACTATTTAACATGGACCGAGAGGACTTGTTTTCCCCATCCTTCGCAACTGTATTTCGAACTTACCTAGGATTATGTGCCATCGCAGCTATAGTGAACCGACCGTCTTAGCATTTCTTTTATCATTGTTTACCGTCCTTATTTACTTTTATTTATTTATTTAATTTATGTTATTAGTTTTAGAATTTATTCATATCAAAACCCCCACAACTGTTACCCGACAGACTGAAATATAGAAACAATTATTATCTCCCTACCTCCCTGCGGATCGACCCTTACTACCGCTTGCTAGTAGTAGTTTGGTTTTATAAATATTATTTTTGGTGCTCACTTCGACAGGTATCAATCGCCTGGCTATGCATAAATCCAAAAACGTGGTGACTCGATCGAGCCCCATGCCACTCGATCGAGGCATCTGTTGCCGTCCTCTTCCTTTCTTTATATATCGATTGCCCACAATTGGGCACAATCAAAACAACTCAAAGCTCTTAATAGTCGATCATAAATCTGCGCATGTGCTACACAAAAGCATAAGTAGCACCAAGATATAACAGAAGCATATAAAATCATGTTAAAGACCGTCTCAGCATATCAAATTTTTGATGACAATTATAGCAAAACCGCATCAAATTATTCGTCGAACTAAAAGAGTATGGAATATCGAAACACAAAGTAGAAGTCATACGAGGTAATTTATCACTCACAACACCAGTAATCCTTATGAAGTTATCGTCGACAATTACCTCTTGGTCAGGAGGTCTATCACTCCTAATGACAGAATCAGTGGCAAAAGAATATATTACCTCTACCGTGCTAGGAGTATTCACTGACTCGTATACCTCCGCGTACCCTTTGTTGACAGGCTCTATCCCATATATTTCAGCCTCTAAAGCACCCAACTCAGCTTTCCAAAAGGGAGATTCACTTGTACATGTCTCAAAAAATATCAAAGCATCTAAAGGGTTCTGAGTAGGGGGCCTTTGTGCAGAGTATTCATCAATATCATCTTCAACATCAGAAACATCAAAATATGCATTATGTACAGGTGTAATAAAATGAACCTCACTAGACTCAAAATTAGAATCAAATTCAACAACTGAAGGGGAAGTATCCAAAGAAAGAGTCAGCATTTCGTCACATGAGTCCCATTTAACTTCAAGGTCTTCGAATCGCGCATCCTCACTCTCCTGATCCTAAGACTCATCACAAAAGGGGTAATCTAAAGGGTCTATCAAGTCTTCCTCATGTGACTCACTGTCTGTAAAATTGTCATGGAGGGGTTCTAGATTGTCGTCAAAGAAGGGGTTATTAACTGAGCATATGGTCTCATCCTCTATGTTTCCCTTAGTATCATTTTCATTTTGTAAAACGGTTTCTATGGTCTCACCCACACCCCCATCTATGTATGGCTGAAATGAAAAAGTGGGTTTAATGCATTCAATAGCAAGCCATTCAAAGAAAGAAAGGACATCTTCAATATTCTTACCACCAAAATCTCCCATACCTATGGAGTCAATGTAGGCCTGGGTTTGTCTGTTCATACCTTTTATGATAGTAAGGCACATAGTAAGCCGTGGAATTTTGGCCTCGTAATTATGGGAACGAATCCAATCATTCTATCTATGCATGTAATCATGGAAGTTCTCATCTTCACCCTGTAAAAACTCGATGGAAAACATTAGAACAGTCTCAAGGACCTGATGTTCCCTGGGACAAAAGACAAACTAAACAAAAACAAACAGAAAAATTGTTGCCTCCCCGGCAACGGCGCCAAATTTAATAAGGTTATTTTCAGTCGTTTGCCTTAATCAAAATAAATCCTAGCTTAGTACTAACAAAATAGATAGCGGTAAGTCAAGGTAGAATCCACAGGGAGGCGGTGATTATCTAGTTTGTTTATATTTAAATCTGTCTTAAAGTAACCAATTGTGGGGCTTTGATTGTTTGTATGCTAATCAACTAATTGTAAATAAATAAGGACGAATAACAATAAAATTAAAGAGTCTAGGGATCGGGTTCAGTAGGTCGTCATAAAAGGGTAGAATTTAATTCATTGATTGAGCAATTTATATTGTTGAAAGTCATATGATCAGTCGATTCAATATTTCTTTTAGATCTAATTTAACATGCGATCGCTATCATTAAATTATCTCTATTCAATTATCGTGGCCTATACTAGTCTTAACCCGGTCGGTGATAATCCTAGTTTATGCAAGACTAATTAATCAATTCTGATCAGTAATTAACTAATTAGAAGTAATACGATAATCAAACAACAATTAAGAGCAATTTAACAATCAATTCATAATAATCAGTTTTCTAACAACCTAGATCCCCTTTCACCCTAGATTAAAGGCTTAGCTACTCATATTAAAGGTAAGAACAACAATAATAGTAATGAAAAACATGATGAACAATAATAACGATGAACATGTAATTGAAATAATAATTGAATAAAGATTAGAACAATACCGTAATTGAAGGCAATATATCCGAACAATAATTAAACTAAACTAAGTATTTGAGAGAGTTTTCTAAGGTAGCTATACTAAACCTACCAAAAATAAAGCATAAATAACCTAAGGTACGAGTTTTGGTATTTATAGCAATACATAACCGACTTAAGGAAAGTTGCGGGAATTATAAAAGTGGAAGGTTCCTCGATCGAGCCTAAGTGGACTCGATCGGGGCACCAAAGTTCAAGAACCCCCAACTCTCGACATTGCGAATTTAATTGTTTATGGAGGTTCCTCGATCGAGCCCTAGATGCACTCGATCGAGGATGAGGTTCCTCGATCGAGCCCTAGGTGCACTCGATCGAGGTTGAGGTTCCTCGATCGAGCCCAAGGTGTACTAGATCGAGGCATCAATTTCCTACTTTGCGCGCTGAACTTCAAACGGCCGCCATTTCTTCGTTACTTGTCAGAAACAAGCGATTTTCACGGCGTTGGAAAGCTAAGAGGATAATCTTTCATCTTAAGATAGAATCACTTAAAAATGAGTTATATAACTCGAGATATGGCTCTGCAAAATTGGCACTAGTAATAGGAAGCTCTTTTCTTCGTGTTTTCTTCTTAACTTCTCTTCCTTCATTCTTATAGATTCTCATGGCATGCTTCGTGTATCCCTTCATGCCCACTCCGCGATGCCCATTTCATTCCTTTGCTCCTCAAATGCATCATTCCTGCATTAGACATCAAAAGGCGAAAGTATCGACATTCTAACTTAAAAGGCATGTAAATGATATAACCTAGCACGAAAACCGTATCAAGAGCAATTAAGGGGAGGCATATATATGCATATAATTATGACTCATCAGCTCATATGTAAAAGGGTAGTGAGGGTACCCGCTGGTGTTCGGAGGTGGAACTTTCATCGTCGGAGCACGCGGCGGAGGGGAAAGAGCTTGGGCCTCTCCCAGATCCTCTAACTGAAAAAGGAGTTCGTCGAGGATGGTATAGGTTTGAGGTGGAGGACGGGGCTTGCCCACCTCCGCAAGGTGTTCGATCTCAGGTAAGTCGTCCCATGATGGTAGCTTTATCTAATACTCTTGCCTAACCTTCCAAGCAAGCTTGCCATTACCCAAGTCGTTAACACACTTAGTCTTCTTCATGTAAGCCTCGTTGAAGCACAACACTCCATCTACCATTGGCTCATCCTCTAGTCTGGGCACAAATCCCTTTCAGCTTCTTGGCTATCCTAGTAACTAGGGCTCCGCAATCCAAAGAACACTTCTCCGGCACGGTCATCCTGTAAAAAGCGAGGCACACAATGGACACATCGCTAAAGTAAAAGGTTTCCTCCCGGAACGGGTTCAAGTATGAGCTCAAAAGTAAGACCTCTGTCGAATTAAGCATGCTCACGCCATTCCTTCCGAATAGCAAGTGTGTCATAAAGGTAGGAAGTCAGGAAGAGTCTCAAAGTCAGATGCTCAACACCATTGGCGAGCATGGCACTCACCATAGTCCTGTCATTTCCGGTGTACAATCCTATGTAGTTGGTAGCTCTTATCGCCTTTGTGGGTTCATCGAGGTCAAACTCATCACCCCTTGACACTTCCAATACATCCGCAAACTCGTCACATGTCATAGCATAGTTGGTTTTTCCTAAGACGAAAGGCTACTCTCTTGGTCTCCTTCATGTAGTGGAAAGAGCTTAAACACTCGAGATTCAAAGTCCGATAACACCTTCCCTTAAGATGGTACAAGCTTTCAAGCCTAAGTATGTCAAAGATATCCTCCACATACCTCTCTATACCCAACTTCTCCAAGATCACGGTATCCACACACCTAGTGGGTGCCATAGGCAATTCCGCAAGTGCCAAGAACGTATTTCTTTGGGACATGCTATAAAAGATGGCATTTGGCAATCCCGGGGCGGAGGGTATACGAGGTGCCACGGGTGCTTGGTGAGATTGGCTGGCACAGTTGCTCCTTGAGTTCCTTGTTGGCCTCGACATGCTACAAAATCAACCCACACAACGAATTCCGGGTAGAAAAAGATGAGAATTTTAAGACAAATTTTGGAAATTTTCCAACACTTCTAGTCTCCCAACAACGATGTGAGTAAAACGTTTGACATGGTACTCCTTAATTATCGAAAAACAAGAGTTTCATTTAAGACAACTACTTCATAAAATCAAGATTTTATTGAAATTTTGAGATAAGATTCTAAATTTGATACAAGATTCACATTAATAGTAAGTATTAAAGCCTTGTTATACAATTAAACCAAGAATTAGACACAAAAATAAAAATTTTCAGAAGAACCCTAGGATTTTCGAAAATTCGGGGGAAAAAATTTAAGACAAGATTTCAAATGTGGAGCAAGATTTAACATTAACAAAGATTGAAGCTTTTTGGAACAATACAGCCAAACATTAAACACAAAAATCAAACTTTTCCCAACATGAACCCTAGTTTTCGAAATTGGGGATTTTATGCAGTATTCAACAAACAAATTTCATATTTGGCTTCAATAATATTGTATAAACTCAATTACTACTATTAATCAAAATATTACATGAAAACATATGAGAAAATTTGGAAAAGTTACATTAGATTTAAAGAAAATTAAATTGGGGGAAAACAAGAGGAAAGAGAAATTACCTTACTTTGAGTGATTACTAAAATATTTAGGAAAAATAATGAAGTGGAAAGCTCGAATTCAACCAAGGAAATGCAACCATGGAGTTTTTGGAGAATTTTAGAGAGATTTTGGGCGTTTTAGAAATATATGAAGAATGAAGAAAATGAAGAAGATAAAGAGAAGATATGCAACATGGTTTTCACGATTTCGCTGCCCAGAAGTTGGCACTCAGTCGAGGGCCCGGTTGCACTTGGTCGAGTACTGTTTACCCGGTCGAGTGACTGAGTGCACTCGATCGAGCGTCCCAAAAATCAGAAAACAGATTTTTGGAAAATGTTTCACTCGGTCGAGCACATGGGTACACTCAGCCAAGTGGGTTGTACTTGGCCTAGTACTCGCTTGCACTTGGTTAAATGCTTCATTGTGGCTTGCAATTCCCGTCTAGGCACGAATGGTGATGTCCCTACAATAACAGAGTAAACTTCAGAGGTCTGCCGGCCATTAGTGACTCACCAAGAGTTAGATTACACGTTGTTACACTTACCGTCTCCGCTATTCTACTTACTATCAACTAGTCTACTAACAACCGTTAAGAAATCTCAAACTACTAATAACATTAGCACAATCTGCACACGTATACGGCACCAAGATATCACTAAGGGAATGAATTCAATAATCATCATACTCCAACACTCAACATCTACCCCTCAAACACTTCATACTTTCACATACCAATCTTTCATCCAAACTTTACATGTTAACATATACAACATCATGAACGACTACTTTATACAAGGAATGCAACAACTCATTATTGCACACATATAACCACATCACATTTAATCTAAGCATTTGCTCGTACTTATTGCCACCCCATAGTTTACCCGTTAAAACAACAGAGTCTAGATTTTGGAATGAGGGAGCCTTCTCATCCAAAGCTAACTTCCTATTGTACTTATGCTGGGTTCGTTTTATTAGACACACCTACATTCATTTGGTTCATTGGTTCAAGTTCCAAAATCGTCGCTCTGATACCACTTTGTAACACCCCCTTTTACTCGACCAAGTTAATCGTGAGTATCACCATCTGTGTTGCCCGAGGTAGTGAATTAAAACTCTAATTAAGTAACATTTGTTAAAGTCCGTGTTAAATGAATTACATAATGTGAATAATACAGAGTGAATTATACATTATAAAAACTCGACTACATCAAACGACTCTAATCAAGTCTACATCAACTATAATGTTTACTCCACTAGACTCCGAGTGTCAATAGCATGCCCATATTCTGATTATCATCATATATAACTTGCAATTTGATTCCTCTCCATATGACCTGTAACACCCTTATACACCAAGGAGCCTTACCAAGACCACCCTAGCATATCAAGGTACTACCATTTCAGTTGCCCGAGGTAAGTATCTCAAATAGACCATCCAAGAACATATATTAAAAGATATCAAACTGTTTAAACAAGATAGAACTGAAGTTTAACCAAAACGGTTTACAATCAAAACTACCAAAAGAATAAATGATAAAATGTCAGCGGAAGCTAGCTACGCGATCGGTGATGAGTCGACCCCATCCTTGACCCGCAACCTAATCCACAGCCATACCTGCTAAATCAACTGCTCACCATCCCCAAATGGATCACAACAATTTTGAAAATAATAACGGGGTCAGTCAACTGCATAACCGACTACACAACAAAGTGTGTAGCCCTGCCAGGTTACCCTTCGAAACAGGTAACCCTCACCGCCAGTGGGGGACCGCAGCCTTGCCCACCTAAGCCCCGCTCATCGCAACGAGCGAACTCAGATCATTAATGTGCACATCCCCCTTATGACGGGAGCCACAAGAGGCAAACATAGGGTTAGAACCATCTCCCGAAAATGGTCCTATGACAACAATACCAATCACAATATCAACTCAACCAATCTCAATCCAATGAAACATGTTATACAATCAATCACATTTAATCCTAAATTAATTACACAATCAACTGAGTACGAAAACCCTACCTTATTTGCAAATCCTAAAATCAATGACAACAACGATGCTAGCATTGTTCTTCTACGAATTCGTCACCTAGAAAGAATAAACAACAATACTATTACATAAACTATAGTAATTGACCTTTACCCCCATCCTAATAAATTAGGGCGAACCCTAAAAGACAACCACAAACTGATTAAGAAAGCATTAGAGACTTACCAACACCGGTACGGAAAGACGGGATGTAGACTCACGATCGATCAAACTAGACTCGGGAGTGATTAGGGTGATTAGAGAAGTGGTAAGCATAGTTTAAGTTTGTGTAAAAATTATTTAGTAACTGGTAATACGAAATTTATAATCTCTAATCACCTTAATCAAACCGTGGAAATTAATCCCCTCACACCGGATACTCGGTCGAGTACCTGGGTTACTTGGCCGAGTATCTCATAACTGGGTCGAGTGTTCCCAAACACAAAGCCTGTTTAAAAACACTCGACATCCTACTCGACCGGTTATAGACTATTCGACCGAGTAAGCTAAGACTAGAAAACCGTAATATTACAGTCTTTCCTCCTTAAAATTAACTTCGTCCCCGAAGTTCTTACCATACCCAAAACAACATGCAAAACCAAACTACTTAACTCAAAAGACACTAACAAAACCTAACTATAACCAACTATTGTTCACACAAACCAAAACACAACCATACCGACCTCAAAACAACCCTAAAACACACATGCGACCATCTTCTACCCCTCCTTAAAAGACAACGGTTACGACCGCGTAACCAAACATACCTGCTGCAAAAGGTGTGGGTAGGGTTCCCTCAATGCCTCTTCCGGCAACCAAGTGGCTTCATCCATGTTGTGATTAGACCATAGCACCTTAAGCAGGATGGTTTCACCATTACTTGTCTTGCGTACCTTATGATCCAATATCTCTTTTGGTACCTCCGCGTAAGTTAGATCTTCATCCAACTCGATATTCTCAACTTCAAGCACATGTGATGGATCACTCACATATTTTCGAAGTTGTGACACATGGAACACATTATGCACCCGATCAAGAGATGGTGGTAAGGCTAGCCGATAAGCTACTTCACCAACCTGTGCCAAAATCTCATATGGGCCGATGAACATCTGACTCAACTTCCCTCTCTTGCCAAACCTCATAACACCCCGCATAGGTGACACTTTTAAGAGAACCTTGTCACCCACTGCAAACTCAATGTCTCTTTGATGCAAGTCTGCATAACTCTTTTGCTGATCTTGGGATGCTTTAAATCTTTTGTCAAATCAAGCGCACTTGTTGAACCATATCTTGTATCATATGTGGTCCCAAAACCACAGCTTCACCGCTATCATCCCGACACACCGGACTCCTACACTTCCTCGCGTACAACACTTCAAAAGGTGTCATCCCAATGCTCGTGTGATAGCTGTTGTTGTATGAAAACTCTATCACATCCAGTCTATCATCCCAACTCCCACCAAATTCCATCGCACAAGCTTGCAACATGTCTTCCAAAGTCTTGGTAGTCCTCTCAGTTTGACCATCTGTCGTAGGACGAAACGTCATACTCATCTTCAAGCTAGTCCCCATCAATTCCTGCACCTCTTGCCAAAATCGTGATATAAACCTCACATCTCTATCTCACACTATATCCTTTGGTATCCCATGTAACAGTACCACATGCTTTTTATATCCCAGAGCAAGCTGAATCTTACTCCAACTATCTTTCATTGGAATAAAAAGAGCTGACTTTGTCAACCGATCGACAATAACCCAAATCATATTTTTATCCTGCCAAGTCCTCGGTAACCCCACGATAAAATCCATAGAAATCGATTTCCATTTCCATTCTGGTACCTCAAGTGACTGAGTTTTACCATGTGGTCTCCGTTTCTCCCCCTTTACCCTCTGGCAAGTCAAACACCTAGCCACGAACTCTGCGACATCTTTCTTCAAACCGGGCCACCAAAACGTCTTCTTCAAGTCCTTATAGAGCTTATCACCCCTGGATGTACCAGATAAGGAGTGAAATGAGCCTCCGTCATGATCAACTTCTTCAAGTCAGCGTCATTAGGTACACACCATCTTCTATCAAAGCAAACACTCCCATCTGTATGGATAAAAATCTCAAAACTGTACCATCTCCTACCCTTGTCTTCCACTCCTGAATCTTGGGATCAAGTTCCTGTTTCCTTTTTATGTCATCATATAGTTTAGGCTCGATAGTCAAATCGCCGATGACATCTCCTTTACGAATCATATGAATCCACATCTTAGTCAACTCATCCCTCAGTTTCATCAGTGACATGGCAGTGCATAGCGAATGCACACTCTTTCTAGTTAAAGCATCTACAACCACATTAGCATTTCCCTCATGATAGATGATCTCTAAATCATAGTCCTCAATCAGCTTCATCCACCGTCTCTGACAAATGTTCAACTCCTTCTGAGTGTAGATGTACTTTAAACTCTTATGATTTGAAAACATCTTAAATGTTGCCCCGTACAGATAGTGCCTCCAAATATTTAGAGCAAAAACAACTGCACCCAGCTCCAAGTCACTACAGATTCTGTTCATAAGATCCATGAACACTGTCGGTGCATTAGTCAACCCGAAAGGCATAACCACATACTCATAGTGACCATACCGCGATTGGAAAGTTGTCTTAGGAATATCCTCATTTGCAATCCTCAACTGGTGATAACCTGATTTCAGATAAATCTTTGAGAACACCCCAACTCCACTCAACTAGTAAAAAAGATCGTCAATCCTTGGCAAAGGATACCTGTTCTTCACAGTAACATGGTTTATCTTTCTGTAATCGTTACAACCTCATACTACCATCTTTCTTCTTCATAAATAGAACTGGTGCACCCCAAGGCGATACACTTGGTCGAATGTATCCCTTATCTAACTACTTGTTCAGCTGTTTCATCAATTCCTCCAATTCCTTTCGTCCTATACGGTACGGAGCCTTTGATATAGGTCCCGTCCCCGGTTTAAGTTCAACACTGAAATCGATGTTCCTCTTAGGAGGTAACCCTAGTATCTCCTCCTTAAAGACATCACCGAACTCACTAACCAATGGTATCTCTGCTGATGATGGCTCCTCTACCCGAGTAACCCTCACATGGCAAAGGATCAACGAACATCTCTTCGTCAAACAAGACTTTAAAGTCATCACTGAAATCAACTACATCTTGGGCTTTACAACAAACCCCTTATATCACACCTTGACTCCCTTAGGACCCTTTAAAGATACTTTCTTTTGGCGAAAGTCTATCTTGGCCCCATACTTACCCAACCAATGCATCCCGACTATGACCTCAAACCTATCCATAGGAAACTCAAGCAAGTTAACTAGTAAATTCACTTGACCAACCACCATAGACACCCCTTTATACAACGTGTTAGAAGACACTGACTCTCCCGATGGTATAAACACGTTATCCTTTACCAACTCATACTCCCCCAAACCCATAGATAAGGCATCACCCCTAGACACAAATTAATAGGTTTCCCTTGAATCAAACAAAACAAAAGTCAAATATGTGTGAGAGGATTACTTTACAAAAAATTTCTCTCTCTTAGGTCTAGAGAGAGCTTTTTTCTCTCTTTTGTGAGAGCACGTGCCTTTGTTTTCCCCTAAAATTTCAATCATCACTACTTTCTTAATCTAATTGGGGAATCTGCAAACCCTAATCTTCTCTACTGCAAAAAGTAGATTTATTTCTTCTAAATCTTTTTTTAATATTTTTCATCATTGCTTTTCTCCTTAAAGTATTGGGTGTTATTGCTTTTGCGGTTTACGAGCGTTTCACCCCAATCTGCTTGCAACCCTTCAACTTCCATTGGTGGTTTGCAGGGAAGGGCAACGGGTTTTGGGGTTTTTATGGGTTATTTAAATGCCTCAATGGTTAGGGTTTCAAACTCATCCAAATCTATCCAATTCCTTTCTGTTTCTTTGTTTAAACATAACAAAAAATCAGCAAATTAAATCGTCGTCATCTCTCAAAGTCTTATCTTGATCAGTTCTTAACTATGGAGTTTGAAACATAATTTGGGAGACATGCTTATGGTGATGAGGGTAATGTGCAACAAGGGGGTCATGATGTTCACCAAAACTTCTATAATCATCAACCGTTTCAGCAAAATGTGCCTAGTTCTGAATTTAATCCTATGAATCCTCTGCATGCAAATGTTTGGAGGTACCCCATGAGTGGGGAGTTATTAATATTGATCCTGGAGTTCTGGGGCAATCTAGGGAGTATTGGGGTAATTGTCACTTAGGGTTTCTTGTGGATTATCGCCTTTTTGCACCTGAGTTTGTGAGTGATGTTATACGGAAAAAATGGAAGGTAAGGGGTTTGATCACTGTTCATAAGATGGGAGATATTTATGTCCTTCACTGTGCTGAAAGTGAGGATATGGAGGGCTTGTTGAGAAGGACTACGACAACTATTGATGGGGCTTTAATGGTTTTTGCACGCTGGTATCCGGACACTGTTCCTAGGACGGTGAGGTTTCCTTATGCTGAGATTAAGGTCCGTGTTTATGGTCTGCCTTTTGAGTATCTTTCAATGCATGTCGCTCAAGTTGCGGGTAAGCTCCTTAGTCACTACTTCCAAGTTGAGCCTTTTGAGGTCCTACCAAAAAATGACTACTTGAGGTTAAAAGTCTGTGTGAAATTGAATGAACCTTTAATGCCTGGGTTCTTTCTGGCCATGGACGGGGCGTATTTGATTTGGATACAATTCAATTATGAGGAAATCTTCAAATATTGTGTTAAATGTGGCAAGGTGGGGCATACGGGGGCTCAGTATAGGGAGTCTTTCATGACTTTTGTCTCAAGCATTAATGGGATGCTGGATAGGACTATGGGCAAAGGGTTCGTGGTGTTCCACTCCCATAGCAACCACACTATGTTTAATTTAGACCTTCGAGCTACCCCATCTACCACTAAGTTTATTTCTTCTGATGTTCGTCTGGTTAATGAGAGGGTGCCTAGGGGTCGTGAGAGAGAGAGAGAGAGAGAGAGAGAGATTCACTTGAAAGATTGGTTGATTTTGAGCTTGGAACTACGCCTGGTGGTAGGGTCTACCCTGGTATGCATTTTGCAGTGACTGATCAACCATTTGCCGCCCCAGTTATCTTTCCAATGGGTTTTGGTGGGGGTGTTATGGGGGGGACGAGGCTGGTAACCAGGGTGTTTATGATGCTGCTGGGGGACATAGCAATCAAGGGGATACTGATATGGTGGATGTGCATGAAACACAAGGTAACATGGGAGGGGTTCGTGCAGAGGTTCAGCAGGGTGAGAGTAATCAATCTGAGAGGACTTAGCCGGGGACTAATGCTTTTGTGGGTGAAGGTACTGTGCAGGGGCAAAATTTGAGGGATGCTGGTCGTCCTTGTTTGGGAGGGTAGTTTCATGGGGAGTCATCTCAGCCTAGGGGTAGAGAGTGCTACTATCTTGTAGGGTGGAGGGAATGGGACTAGTTCTGATCAGGTGGCTCCTGCTGTTCCCATCAATAGTAATAGTAATTCTGATGATTACCATAGTGCTCCTGAGGATTTTGATCAACAGGGCAATCCTCTTCATGGAATGCCAAGTTTCCTTCATCAAGTAGAAGCTGCAGATCCTTATTTGCTTTTTACTGGGGCTAGTAGTTCAAGGGGAGGACTTGATCATGACCTAAGGATTCAAGAATCTATTTTGAATAGGGTGGAGGGGGATGTTGACTTGGCAAGGATAGAAGATGATCATCGTGGGCTGAACCAAACTTTTGATCCTCCACCTCAGGATTGCCAATTGTTTATCATTATCCTGAAGGAGTTGGGCATCAACCAGGTGTTGGGGAGGAAGGTTCTTCTGATATGGATATGGGTTCTCCAACCGAGGATATGGGGACTCCTTTGGAGGACCCCTCTGGTGAAGTTATTGTCATTAGGTTGAAACATCACCTTGCTGGCACTCATTTCAATGTTGAGCCTTGTTTACAAGTTCTTGATGAAGTAAAACACAAGTTTAGGGCTATATTAGAAACTAATATGGAGGAAGCAGATAATAAAAAGAGAAAACTCTATGACATTGGTGATGAGGATTTGTCTGAAGTGTCTCGTTCTTATGGCAATGATCAAAAGGGAAGGGGTTCTTTGGCTTCCTTTGTAACAAAGAAAGGGGGCTCCTTACAATCGACTCTTAATCAGAAGTATAAAAGAGAAGAAAGGGAGGAGGTGTGTCAACAGATTGCTCGCTTTTTTTACACAAGTGCTATCCCATTTAATGCTGTCAACAATCCCGAATTTTCGATAATGATTGAAAGGATTGCTAAGTTTGGTATTGGATTACAACCCCCATCTTATCATGAGATTAGAGTGAAATTTTTGGACAAAGAAGTACAAAATGTGATGAAAATACTTGATGAATACAAAGAGGAATGGAAGAAAACAAGGTGTACCATAATGTCTGATGGGTGGAGTGATAGACAAAGACGTTCCATTTGTAATTTCTTAGTAAATAGTCCTAAGGGAACTGTTTTTCTATCATCTATTGACATGTCTGACATTTCTAAAACTGCCGACAAAGTATTAGAGATGCTAGATGCTGTTGTAGAAAAGGTTGGTGAAGAGAACGTTGTGCAGATTGTTACAGATAATGCTGCGAACTATAAAGCTGCTGGGGAACGCTTGATGGAGAAAAGACCAAAACTATTCTGGACACCTTGTGCAGCACATTGTATTGATCTAATGTTGGAGGATCTTGATAAAAAGATTAAGAGTCATGGTGTAGCAATAACTAAAGCAAGAAAGGTAACCACTTACATTTACTCGAGGACATTGGTCCATACTTGGATGAAAGAGTTTACAAAAGGTAGGGAGCTGATTAGACCTGCAGTTACTCGACTCGCTACTTCATATTTGACGTTAAGGTGCTTAAATGAACAAAAGGCCCCTCTCCTCGCATTTTTTGCTTCTGCTAAATGGAGAAATAGCAAATTTGGTAAATCAATTGAAGGGAAGAAAGTACAAAGGATCATCTTAGATACTAGATGATTTTGGCCGGGAGTTGTCACATGTTTGAAAGCTGCTTTGCCATTAGTTAATGTTCTTCGTATGGTAGACTCCGATGAGAACCCTGCTATGGGCTTCATTTATGAGGCGATGTCAAGAGCAAAAGATCAAATCAAAGAGAATTTTAATAATGTTGAAAAAAAGTATGTTAGCACTTTATATACACTACACAAAGTACACATATCTATTTTAATATTTTAGGTTAACCTTATTTACTACCTCTAACTGTTTTTTGTCTTTCTTTTATTGATTAGTTATAAGACGATATGGGACATAGTTGATGAACGCTGGGAGGCTCAAATGCACAAGCCTCTACATGCTGCTGGCTACTTCTTAAACCCACAATTTCAATACAGTCCAGATTTTAAATCAACCCTAGAAGTGAAAATGGGCTTATATACTTGTTTGCAAAGAATGGTGTCAGACCCCGAAGAAAGGACGCGTATAGATGTTCAAATGGATGCTTTCAAGAATGCAAAAGGTCTTTTTGGCTTGCCTACTGCTGTGGCGACCAGAAACAAAAAGACACCTGGTAAGTTATTTTCTTTGAGCATCTTACACTATATTACAAGTCACTTGGTATATAAGTTTAGTAACATTGTTTTAAATCATGTACTTAGCTGATTGGTGGGATTCATACGGAGATGAATGTCCGGAGTTAAAAAGGTTTGCCATACGAATTCTAAGCTTGACATGTAGTTATTCTGGTTGTGAACGAAACTGGAGTGCTTTTGAGATGGTAAATGAGTTTTTTTCCATTAAATATTTTAATACTGCCAGTAGCTGTATGTATGATTTTAATTCTAATAAGTTTTTTCACAGGTGCATACAAAGAAGCGTAATCGTTTACATCAACGAAAGATGAATGATTTAGTCTTCATAATGTATAATCTTAAACTGAAGCGTAGACGACAGAAGAAAGCTGTAATTCAAGAATTTACATTAGAGGATTTACCTTCAGATGACGAGTGGATTACAGAGAGGGAGGAACCTGTTCTTCCTTCTAGTGAAACATGGTTAAATGTCATTGATAGAGCAGCAAGAAGATATGCACGAGAAGCATCGTCACACACTGAGAATGAGAACATAGATGAAGATATGAATGAAGATCAATGTACGTACGCCTCTATTTGTGCTTATTTCATTGTTAGTTGTCTCATAGAAATATCTGATTTTGTTTATGTCAATCTTCCTTTATGCAAGATAACATAGTTGAATATCTTGAAATAAGCGATGACGAAGTTGGAGCGACTGTTGTTGGCTCAAATGAAACAAGTCATGTTCATGATCCTGGTGATCATGAGTTCGATGCTGATGATGAAGACGAAAATATCGAAACTGGCACAGGTATTAGTGTCAATGGTCCGGGAGATGAAGACGTGCAAGATGGCAGCTTTGGATATGTTGACTAATGACTAGAATTTTATGATTTTAGTGGTACTGTAATCTAATAGGATCCTTATACACAACTTTGGCTGTTGAAATTTAAAAGCCCTTTTGTTTTTGGTACCACTGTACTTATATAACCCATGTGTTGCACGATTGACTGTTTTATATGGTAACTATTGGATTTTAGGCCTTTTTTGGTGTTACTTTGAACAATATTGACTTAAATTCAAGAGATTTGGCCTAAGTTAACTTAATTTTGCATTAATTGTAGGATCTTACGATCCTACGATCCGATCCCACGATTCGATCCTGAGTCCCTCGATCGATCCAAAGTAGGATCTCGATCCTGACAACATTGTTAGCTCTGATTTTGAAGCTGATTTGGGACCTCCTGCATGTTCTTGGATCCTGAATCCAACAATGTTGGGTAATTCTTCTGATGAATCCTCTGAATTTCATCATAGCAGTGCTATCAATTTGATTTCCACTTCTGAAGAGGCAGCTGAGGTTACTTCTGGGATGCGTATTCAAGGTGATGCTGGTATTGAGGATGCTTTGGTGGCTAAGTTTAATGTTGGTATTGAGGGGAGTGGAGTAGGTAGAGTGGCTGGCAAGATACCCTCTTCTTTATCCTCCACTGGTATTGCTATTATGGAGGCTAAGTTAGACGCTATTGAACAGGAAAATTGCAGACTTAAGGGCTGTTAAGAATCAGGGTACTGGTAGTCTCCTGAAAATGAAAGGTGTTCTGATTGAGGAATCCATGTCCTCGCCTCATACTGGCTTCCCAATGTCTTCGACCTGTCGACCATCTACAAGATTGATTGCCACCACAGATGAGTGTAGAGAAATAAGAGGTGGAATTTCTGATGGGTTCATGGGTACTGCTGATCTGTATCATCGATCTGAGCCTATGGATGCTAAGAAGGAAGTGATTTGGGGGGCTAGAAAGAGGAAGTGCAGAACTGATGTGGAGGAGGTGATGCTCCTTAATGCTGTTGTGGGTTCTGTTGAGAGTGCAAAGTCTTATCTCCTCCACTTGGCCAATAAGTTATGTTGTGGAAAGGGTATTCACTGTGATAAGGGTAAGATGAGTAAAGGATTTCGTTTGACTGCTCCTGATTTGGTGTTGGTTGATTCGTCTGAATCGTCTGTCAATGCTGCTGTTGATGAAGGTTTTGCGGAGGTTGGGCCGTCACAACCTCCTCGTTCACCATAATGGGCTTGGCCTGGAATTATAGGGGACTTAGTAATGCGCTCTCCCCTATAATTCCTAAGATAAGAGCGCTCCTTAGTAAGAAGTACTATGATTTTGTTTTTATTATGGAAACTAAATGTAATGTTGAATGTGTTAGTCCTTTGTTTCGTTCGTTTGGTTTTGAAAAGTCTGTTGGAGTGGATGTTGTAGGGGCTTCCGAGGGTCTTTGGGTAGGTTGGCGTAGGGGTGAAAAAATAAGCCATGTCTACTCTTGTATGAATTTTATCGTACTTCGAATTGCGAAATATAATGGGCTTTTATGGTACTTGGTTCTTTTTTATGGGGCTCCAAAAACTTCGATGCGGGCTTCGGTGTTGAATGATTTGGAGGGTTGTCTAGAGTCATTTGAATACCCTTATTTAATTATTGGAGATTTTAATCAAGTAGAGTACTCATGTGATAAATGGAGTTCATGTTCTAATCAAATTAATGGTGCCTCGATTTTTAATGAATGAAGAGTAAGGAATGAGCTTTTTGATATCCCGTTCAAAGGACCGCAATTTACATGGTGTAATAATCGATAGGGTCTAAGCCGTGTGTATGAACGGATTGACAAAGCTTTTTCTTCTAAGGATTGGTTTACCGTATTTTCTAACACTGGGCTGAAACATTATCCAAATCAGATTTATGATCATGCACCAATTGAGTTAGATCTTAATCTTGTACGAAATGTAAGCAGAAAACCGTACAAGTTAAACTCGTGGGCACTTGAAAATGAGGAGTGTCTTTTGGAAATAAGGAAGGCGTGGTCTGTGAATTTTGTGGGATCTCCGGCTTAACGAATTACTAGGAAGCTTGCTTTGGTGAGGCAAAAAGTGAAATCCTGGACATTAGACAAAAGAAATGAATGGAATCAGAAATGGGAGGATTTTGACATTCGTCTGAAAAAGGGCATGGAATTAGCAATAAGGGAGGGCAAGGATGAGGAACACTCTAAGGTCGATGAGGAGGTACGGGCTTTTGCTAGAGCAGCTGCTAGTTTTTTGAAGCAGAGAGCGAAAATACGATGGGCGGTGGATGGGGACGCTTGTACTAAGTATTTCTTCAACTGGGTTAAAGGTAGAGCTGGGAGAAACTTTATTTATGGAATCCGGGATGACGAGGGCTCTTGGATTTATGACCCAGGGGAGGTGGGCCTTGCTTTCCAGCACTACTTTAAGGACGTTTACAAAGCTTAACCGGAGAATATCGCAGGTCCTAATTTAGATTTTTTAGATGCTGCGGATGATATTTTTACGGGGATCACCAAGCATATCACGAATGATGAGGCGGATTGGCTACGGAAGCCTTTTTCTGCTAAAAAGGTTCGGAAAGCAGTGTTCCAGATTGAACCACTCAAATCGCCGGGCCCTGACGGCATACCGGCATTTTTCTTTCAAAAGTGTTGTTGGTGGATAAAGTCTGACTTCACTAGGGTTGTTCTCTCGTTGCTGAATTCTGGGAGAGTGTTGAGGGAGGTCAATTTCACTTTTATCACTCTCATTCCTAAAGGGGACAACCCAGAAACAGTGCAAGATTATCCTCCTATTAGTCTATGTAATGTTTTCATGAGGATTGTCACTAAGTGTATTGCTAATCGGATGTCTAAAGTGATGGGTTCTCTGGTTGGGGAATTCCAGAATGCCTTTATTCCTGGAAGGCTGATTAGTGATAATATTTTGCTAGCAGATATGAGTAACGCTTATGACATGGTCCGGCGGCAGTTCCTGGAGTTAACGCTGACTAAGTTTGGTTTTCCTTAGAATCTGATCCAGCTGATTATGAATTGTGTTTCTTCTGTGTCATACGAGGTTCTTTTTAATGGTTCACCACTTGACGCTTTTAAGCCCACTTGTGGTCTTTGACAGGGAGATCCCCTATCTCCTTATCTCTTTATCTTATGCATGGAAGTGTTGTTTGGGAAGGTGATCCAAGTACAAAATGAGGGGGCTCTTCGCGGAATTAGGCTATGTCCGGATGTTCCTCCCTTGACACATTTGTTTTTTGCGGATGATGCTGTCTTGTTTCTTCAAGACTCCAACCGGTCGGTGTGCAGGTTAAAGGGGATTTTAGATGCCTATTGCCAAGCTTTGGGTCAACGAATACACGATAATAAGTCAGGCGTCCTTTTTAGCCCAAGTACGAAGTTGAATCAGGCGAAGACATGCTTACATGTGCTAAATATTCGTCATAATAAGGGAATTGGTAAATACCTTGGTTTGCCCACTGAATTTCAGGGTTCGAAGCGGGAGATTTTTGCGGGGCTAACTGAGATGGTTTCGAAGCGAGTTTCTTCTTGGAATGGGATTTTTCTATCGCCAGCGCGTAGGCTAACCTTAATTTCATCCGTCCTATCAAATATCTCTAATTATTTTCTATCGGTTTTTAAGATTCCGGTAAGTGTGACTGGCAAGATTAATTCAATGCTGGCACATTTTTGGTGGGCTGGATGTAAGGCTGGAAGGAGTACTCATTGGTGTAGTAGAAGGTTCCGTAGTCTTCCGAAGAGCTCGGGTGGTCATGGGATGAGGAACATTGAGTGTTTGAATCAAGGTTTGTTGGCTAAACAGGCCTGGCGAATTATTTCGGGTCAAAACTCCATGTTCTATAAAGTCTTTAACGCCAAACTCTTTGTTCGAGAAGGATGGTATGAGGGTTTATCTTGCTCACGACGGAATAATGTCTCTTGGGCTATGCGGAGTATCCGTTATGGGATGGACCTCATTTTGCATAATATTGCCTGGAAGCCTGGGACTTGTTCTAATCTCTCGATTTGGAACTCTTGTTGGGTAGATGGAGAAAGGCCGGATCCAAGTGTTGGAGCTATGCTTTCCGAGAATTCAAATTTAAAAAAATTTGAAAGTAAAGGAGCTACGACTTCGGGATGGGAGCTGGAATGAAGAGTTTGTTCGTTTCTTGTTTACTCCAGAGTCGGCGAAGAAGATCTTAGCCATCCCATACTGCGTCTCGCAGAGTTGTGACAAGGTGTTCTGGAGGCATACTAGTAATGGACTTTATTCAGATACGAGTGGTTATAGTGTTAGTTTTGCTGATTATATGACGTTACATGGGACGACAAAGGATCGGAATCGGCTTAGTAAGTCAGGTGTTTCTTTCTATAGGAAAAACCTTTGGAGATTACCAGGGCCAAGCTCCTGGAAGGTATTTTTGTGGTGATTACTGACCGGTTCGTTACCAATGGGGGCTGATTTTGTAAGGCGAGAAATTACAATGGACCCAATTTGTAAATTGTGTTCAGGTGATGTAGGGTACACGGAGACAAGCGAGCACTTGTTTCGGGATTTCCAAATTGATAGCCGTGTCTGGGCTTGTTCCGAGCTTGGAGTTAGGGTCTTAGGGAATGCCCATATTGAGATAGGAGAATGGATCATTAACTAGATTTCTTATTTAGGAAAAAGGGAGGACGCGGAGGCTACAACCATTAAATTTTTGGCCACCTTATGGTGCTTGTGGCTGGTTCGTAATCGGGTTGTTTTTCAGGGGGAGCATTTTCATCCGTCAATGTTTTTGGTTTATGGTCGTGTTCGGTAGACACTGCTTTGAGGGCTCTTGAGATTGGGAAGGAGGAAAGAAGGTGTGTGGAGGTGGATGTGGGTCTCAAGGAAGCATGTCGGTTACGGGAAGCGAGACCTTTATTTATGGTGGGGGGACGGGATTCGTGCACGGCCATTCGAGTCATGGTGGATGATGGGTGGAGATCAGTGGGACATGCAGCTTTGGGGTGGGTGGCGTATGTGGAGGATGGTGTTCCCTAGGCGTCCAGAAGTGTTAAGATTTGTGCAGAATCTGGGCTACAGGCTGAAGCATTGGGACTCCGCGATGTGTTGAAATGGGCATACTTACAAGGGATTCTTCATTTAGAGGTCAACTCGGACTGCCTGCAGCTTCTTCTACAACTTGCTGGTCTGGAGATGGAGCATCACCTCATTGATGGTGTCATTAACGACATGCGTCTCCTATTTCCATATTTTCATAGTTTATCTCTTAGGTTTGTGCCGCATTGTTTTAATAACGTTGCTCATGACCTCGCTAAGAGGGCAATGAGTGACTAACTTTGTTGGTTATTTTCTTTACTGCTGCCAAAAAAAAAACAAAAAAAAACAAAACAAAAGTCGGCTTATTATTAACAAGAAAAGTACCGGTGGCCACGTGTGTGTCCTCCTCAGCCTCCTGCTTGCCCATCATGAATAGTTTACCACTGTTTTTATGACCTCCACCCTGAACCGTGGTCGCTGATGTAGTTGGCTTAGCTGCCGAATTCTGGGTCACACTATTGGTCGGACGTTGATAAGACTTTCCATTATTGCGGTTATAACCGCCATTTTTGTTGTTTTGCCCTCTGTTTTGTGTGGATTTTGCGCAAGGCGAAATCAGGTCAAGGTAGAGTTGTGCAAGGTTAACTAGCTCTAGATAGTCTGTTGGTCAGGTCGTCAGGGTACAACATAAAGCTGTAAACAAAATAGCAACAACAATAATAGGACAAGTAATTTTGTACGTTGAAAACTCTTGAATGGGAAAAAACCACGGGCACCAAGCCAAGAGAGGATTTCACTATGTAATTTGGGAGAATAATCGTATGATAATAACAATGCTTATATTTCTCTATGTATTGCGTATGCTTCTTCTTGTGTGTGAATGATATGAGTCCAGCATCTTCTAAGTGCTCCTTATATAATCTTCAATCTTGAACGGCTGCTCAATATGGTAATGAATGCGGATTATTCTTCATTATTGCCTGGAATAATTGCTAATTATTCCTCCCTTAATTACTGCATTTACTGCGAGATCTTCACACTTAATGCTGCGTATATAATTCCTTTATAATACGCGTATATGGTCTAATATCGTCCTGATATTTTGACCGTTGTCCTCTCCCTGGCCTGGCGCCTATCTTTGTGTGCCCTGATAACCTCACATCCTGACAGCATGGCAGTCAGGTTTAGATGAGATACTTATTAGGAAGGTCTGCGGATTTCTAGGCTTAACAATTGCCCCTTATCTCCTTATTTGCAGTGTGCCAGGACGAAAAATGAGGAGATAACTTTATTTTTAGGAAGATTACCCAACGGTTAATTTTTGCCCAGTCAGTTTGCTGTAACGGCTATTTTACTGCAGTTGATGACGCATGTTATATTTAATGCAACTTCCTTAATGATCATCCACTTCCTTTGCGGCTGAAACCCTAATCTTCTTCATTATAAATACTTGCGTGTTTCATTAAGTTGAACTCACCAAAGCAATTTCTTCTTATTTTCTCTCTTTAATAATCTTTCTCTTCAGTTTTCTTAATTCCCAACTTCTTCAATCTCTAATCAATTCTCCATAATCTTTCAAATAATGGCTGCAAAAAAGAAGTCTACCAGGGCAGCGGTTCCTGCAACCCCTCCTCCTCAGAATTCTGAGGAAATTTCTTCTGAAACTTTGCTTACTTCTTCTGCTGCTCCATCTCCCTCAATCAATAAGCCGAGTGATTCTCCATTGGAGATGATCTCAATTTTCCATGGTGATTTTCAATTCAAGCCTACGAAGGCTTTAAATGAGGATCAGTCTCCTGCAAACCGTTTGAAACCTGAGTTTGAGAAGATTTTGAAGGATAAGGGGATCATCCTGCGATCTTTGAAGTCTGGATCCCGAGAATTCTCCCATCAGGGTCGACTGGGCTTGTCCTGGTTGGTTCTGTATTCATGACTGGGCTTTCAGGGCAGGCTGTAAGCTTCCTTTTTCTCCTCTTATGGTTGAGGTTATTAAGGAGATCGGTGTTCCATCTTATCAGTTAATGCTAATGGTGTGGAAGGTTGTATGTTCCATTGAAAATCTTTGTAAAAAACACAATATTTCTTTTTCTCTTGACGATTTGAAGGTTTGTTATGCTGTTAAAACAAATAGTTCTGGCCGTATAAGTTTTAAGGTCAGGGTGTCTACTACTCCTCTTTTGAGTAACTTGGACAGCGGCCATGATAAGGGCTGGCCTGCTGGGTACATGTTTGTTAGGACCAATTATGTGGATCCTGACTTGGCGTATTTAAATCATGAGGCCTGCGTTGCTGGTTAGTCTTTCGATTTCTTTCTTTGCCCTGCATGTTTTATTTGTTAGTGAAAAATAAAATGAAAATTATAATAAGCCATACCTCTTATGTGTGCAGTTGATGATTGGGTTACTGAAACTGAGTATCCCACTCCCAATATTTCTGCTTTCCTTGCTATTCCTCCTTTGGAGAGGTCTTGGCCTCTCTGTTGTGGGGTCGGTCACCTTTCTCGCTGTTTGAAGGCTGACGGTGCTGCCAAGGCGGCTAAACCTTCAGGGGCTGCTAGTGCTACTACCTCAGGCAGTAAGTCTATCTTAGTCTTTCTCTTATTTTTGCCTTGGCTTCCTAGTAATGTTTGGTTTATATTGCTAATATAGTATTTCGTGTTGTAGCCACCGGGTCATCTATTCGCCTCGCCAGGTTTGGTATGGCTGACCTTTCAGCCAGGCTGGCTAAGATCAAGGAGGAAGGTTCCCAAAGAAGCGGGGATGCTGAGCCTGTTATTGACTTGACTGAACAGTCTAATGCTGCCAAGGTCTCTACTGTACCCGCTGCCCCTACTGAAACAAGTTCAGCAGCCCAGAAAAGGAAAATTGAAGATGATATTTCTGCCCCGGTCAGGGAAATGAGTATCAGGGTGGACAACATGGAGGATGTTAGGGTGAAGATCAGGGATTACGCTGCTTCCAAATCAGATGTCATGCTCACCCTTGACCCTGCTGAGACTGCTACTCAGGCAGTTGCTTCAGTGGATCATTCAGTCAGCCTCTTAGCTGGTGCCCTGGCTGCTGTAAGGGAGGTAGGCTGGAACAATTTTTATGTGTGTTTTGTTTGGGTGGTTTTTATTATTGGTGTAAATTACTCATGGTTTTCTTTCTGTTTTTAATCAGGGTGCTGCGACCTGTCTCCATAATACCTATCAGGGTACTTCTTTGGTAGCCAGGATTGATATGATGAGATCAGATTATGATAGGGTGAAGTCTGAGCTGGATTTTACACTAGCTGACCTGGCTGCTAAAGGTGCTGACTTGACAAGGGTGCAGGCTGAGAGAGATGCTGCTAAGACTGAGGCAGTTTCGAGCAAGCGGTTATTGCAGGAGGCCTTGGACAAAAATGAGGAGCTCACCCAAGAGAGGGATAACTTGGAGATCAAGCAGGATGATGCTTCCCTCTACTTCTATATCAAGGGAAGGGCGGCTGCTATGTCGGAGCCTGTCGAGGCTAGGGCGAAACGGAACTCTGAAGCTGAGATGGCTTTCGCTGCTTCAAAGTATCCTGACCTACATAATATGGAAAATGAACAGGAGGTCGACTCTCTAGGGGAGCAGGATGTTGACGCTGATCCGGCTAAGAGTAGGGAGCAGGTTGTTGACGCTGGTACTGTTTCTATGGAGAAGCAGTAATTTATTTTTTAGTTGGTATTTTGGCCCATCCAGGGGGGATGTCACTGGACAAACAATATTTTTCTTTTGCTGTCTTGGGTCAAGGAGATTATCCTTGGCCTTTATGAATATCTTGGCACCTTTGCCCCAGGGGGTAAAGGTTTTTATTAATATAGGCATGGTGGCCTTCTTTTGGCTGATTTTGCTTTTGACTTTGCTTGGTTTGTGACTTTCATCCTGTTGGGCCTGTCAAACATTTTGTTTGAATAACCTGCACATCATTTTCGTTTTGTTTTGTTATTCATGTGTAATTCAACCAAGTATAGTTTTTTTCTATAATGGTTGAAGGGGTGGAAAAACCGGCCTGTCATGAGGGCTTATGTCCCCTGCCTAGCTGGAGGGCTTGGTATTCGGCCTGTCAAGAGGGAATTTTAGACTAAGTGTTTGGGAGAGAACACCCTTACACTTGTCTTGCTGCGTCCAGCCGGTTATAATCCGTGGTAGTAAACCTAGTCAGGTCAGGCAATTATTTCGTGCCTGATTGGTCCTGACTCTTTACTGTATCTGGTGGTGGTTACCAACTCGTCAGGCACAGTTAAGTGCAGAATTTTTGATTCAGAAATATATAGTAGAGTAGCCCTCAATCCTGAATATTTATGCATATAATCTTTTATCATGTATAATTGTTCAGGATTCAAGAAGTAAATAAATAGGTTAGTTGAACAGATATAAATTACAAACAAGGCATGTAAAACATGTAGTTCATCACGTAGCACGTCAGGTTGAATGGTGATTGGATTTATACCTGATTGTAGCCTGATTTGATCTTTACATATGGAATAATTTTAAATGAGTTACATTCCTAGATCTTGGGATCATTTCCTCTTCTAGCATTTGGAGCATGTATGCTCCTTGTCCAACAATTGAATCAATTAAGTAAGGGCCTTCCCATGTGGGAGCCAGTTTGCCTGCTGATTTTTCTTTTTTATTTGGAAATACCTTGCGTAGGATAAGGTCTCCTTCTTTAAAGACCCTGATCCTGACTTTTTTATTGTATGTCCTGGCGACTGCTTGTTGATAGGATACCATCCTGATTTAGGCAACGCCTCTTAATTCTTCTGTTAGGACCAAGTTGTCTTGCATTAGGTCTTTGTTTGCTTCAACATTGTTCAGGCTGCATCTGGATGTTGGTACCCGTACTTCCGTAGGAACGACTGCTTCACAGCCATACACCAGGGAGTAAGGTGTTTGGCCTGTTGCAGGTTTTGGAGTTGTCCTGTCTGCCCATAGTACTAATGGAAGTTCTTCAGCCCATCTTCCTCGTCTTCTTCTTAGCTTCTTTTTTAGGCAGCATATGACTACCTTATTACTTGATTCGGCCTGGCCATTGGCTTTTGGATATCCAGGGGTTGAAGTTACCAGGTTGATATTCCATTCTTGGCATAATGCTTGGGTCCTTTTCCCCACAAATTGAGTTCCATTATCGCATACTATTTCTGATGGGACTCCATATCTGCAAATGATGTTTGTCCTGATGAAGGATATTACTTCCTTTTACATTACTTGCACGAAAGAGTCAGCCTCAATCCATTTGGAGAAGTAGTCAGTCAGAGCTAACATGAATACTTTTTGTCCTGGAGCTACGGACAGTTTTCCCACAATATCCATGCCCCACTTTATGAATGGCTAGGGCGCGAAGATTGAATGGAGGAGTTCAGATGGCTGATGTATGATTGGTGCATGAATTTGGCAGGCTTCGCATTTTGAAGAGTATTCCAGGCAGTCAGCCCTCAATGTAGGCCAGTAGTAGCCTGTCCTGAGAACTTTGCTTGCCAGGCTCTTTCCTCCATTGTGGTTGCCACACTGTTTATCGTGTATTTCTTGAAGTACTAGTTTGGCTTCGTCAGGCTCCAAACATCTTAGGTAGGGTCCAGCCTTCGATCTCTTGAATAGAGTGTTACTGATGATAGCATAAGTTGAAGCTCTAATTTTAAAAGCCCTTGCCTCATGTCTACCCTGAGGCAGTATTCCTCGGAAAAACCAGTCATAATAGGGTTTAGTCCAAGAGTTATTGTCCTGATTGACAGGACTGACTTGTTTAGGTTTGCTGATGGTTGGCTCTAATAAGTGCACAATTGGTATTTTGTCGAAAACAGTGGGGGTGAATTTGAATCTAGACTGGCCAGAGCATCAGCCTGGGTATTCAGGTCTCTTGATATTTGATCTATGTCAAATAAAGCAAATTTAGCGGTAATGTTTTTTGCATATTCTAAATACGAAATCATTTTTGCATCCTTAGCCGTATAAATTTCCTTTATTTAATTAGCAATTAAGAGTGAATCAGTTTTTACCTTTAGGATTTGAACACCGAGGTCTAGACATACCTTTAAGCCTGCTATCAGGGCTTTATATTCTGCTTCGTTGTTCGTGGCTTTGAGCTCACAGCTTACAGCCTGTGCTATCATATCTCCCTGGGGTGATCTAAGTACTAATCCTAACCCTGTCCCCTGGCGTTGGATGCCCCATCTATGAATAGGGTCCATTCTTGGTCTGGGTTTTATTTTCTAGTTGGTTAACCTCTTTTATCAGGTCTGGTTCCAGGTTAGGGCTGAAGTCAGCCAGAAAGTCTGCTAGGGCCTGCGATTTGATCGCTGCCCTGGGTTCAAAGGAGATGTTGTATGTGCTAATCTGTACTAACCATTTGGCCATCCCCGCACGAAAGTTCGGGCTTACGCAGATGGCATTTTATGGGCAAATTGGTCCTGACTATAATGAGCTGACTTTCAAAATAAGGTCGCAATTTAGTATATGACATAATTAAAGCTAAGACATATTTTTCAAGTAGTCCATACGTCAACTCAGCATCTAGCAGGCTTTTACTTACATAGTAGAATGGATGTTGCTGACCGTCCTATTCTTTTACCAGGACTGCGCTGACTTCTGTGTCAGTGACAGATTGGTATACTGACAAAGGCTCTCCCTTTTCTGGCTTAGCCAGTAAGGGTGGAGATGATAAATAGGATTTTAGATACTGAAAAGCTGTCTCATGTTCATCCGTCCATTGGAACTGTTTGACCTTTCTGAGGAGTTTATAAAATGTTTTGCATCTCTCAGAGGATCTTGATATAAAACGGTTCAGGGCAGTTACCCGGCCTGTCAATTTCTGGATATCCTTGACAGATTTAGGTGACTGTAGTTCTAGGATAGCTTTTATCTGTTCAGGGCTAGCTTCTATGCCTCTCTTTGTGACCATATACCCAAGAAATTTGCCTGCAGAGACTCCAAAGTGGCATTTTGCAGGGTTCAGCTTAATGTTATATTTTTCCAATATCTCAAATGCTATTTCTAGATGTTTCACATGAACTTCTGCATTCTTGGATTTCACCACCATGTCGTCTATGTATACTTCCATGATGTCACCGATTTGGTCTTTGAACATCATATTGACCAGGCGCTGGTACGTTGCCCCTGCATTCTTCAGGCCGAAAGGCATGGCAGTGTAACAGTATATGCCTCGGTCTGTAATGAATTAAGTACTCTCCTGGTCAGCAGGGTACATCTTTATTTGATTGAATCCACTAGAAGCATCCATGAATGTCAGCATCTCGTGGCCTGCTGTTGCGTCTACCATGGCATCGATATGAGGCAGGGGGAATTGATCTTTAGGACAGGCTTTGTTCAGGTCAGTGTAGTCTACACAGACTCTCCACTTTCCATTCTTCTTCTGCACAACAACTACGTTAGTCAGCCACTCAGGGTACATTACTTCTCTGATCATCCCCATATCCAAGAGTTTCTCTACTTCCTCGTTTATAATAGTATTTCTTTCAGCTGCAAATTTCCACCTCTTCTGTTGTACAGGCTTAAAGGATGGGTCAACATTGAGTTTATGAGTAATTATATCAGCAATAATTCCAGTCATATCAAAATGTGACCAAGCAAACCATGATGATTTATTTTTAAGGAACTTTACCAGTTCAGGCCTGACACTATCTGGTGCGTCAAATCCTATTAAAACATACCTGTCAGGGTACTCAAGGTCTAGGATTACCTGATCTGTTTCCATTCTGGGAGGTGCCACATAAGTGCTCCTGACAGGGTACTGTAATTGCTATGCCAGGGACTTGCCTGCCTTGGAAGGCTTCAAGGCTGTTGTGTAGCATTCCTGTGCTGTCTTGTGATCCCCTTTGATTGTGGCTATGCCCCAGTCTGTTGGTATCTTGATACACTGGTGATAGGTTGACGGTACGGCCTTGACATTATGAATCCAGGGTCTGACCAGGATAGCATTGTAGGATGACAGGAAGTTAAGGACTCCAAATTTCTCATAAGATGAGACTCCTTCCAAGTAGGTTGGGAGGTGGATTTCTCCTGGAGTGCTCCTTGTTTTGCCACTGAATCCTACTAGGACGCTGGATTTCTTGATGATTTGGTCTTCGTTGATCTTCATGGCTTTCAGTACGTCAAGCATGATCAGGTTCACTGAGTTGCCTCCGTCTACCGGGATCCTTCTTACTGTGGCTGTTCCAATCTGCATTGAAATTACCAGGCCATCATGATGAACATTAGGGATGCCCACTAGGTCACAATCATTGAAAGTGATTGTTGGAACATGATCCGGGTTGCAGGGTGACACAGTCTTTGGCGTCCTGGCTATCTTCTTTGCTGCTGAACTCGTCAGGCCGCAAATCTCCGAACCACCAGATATGAATTTTACTTCATAGATTGGTGGTGGTGGAGGGAGACTACGATCCTGTTTATGCTCCTGATTTTCTTTATCCTCGTTTGCGTTTCTGCCTTTTGTCTCGATCAGGTCTTTCAGGTATCCTGATTTTAGCAGGTAGGCCACTTCCTTTCTCAGGGTGAAACAATCATTCGTGGTGTGTCCAATATCCATGTGAAATTCGCACCATTTTGAATTGTCTCTTCTGGAATTTGGATTTTCTGACTTCACGGGCCATCTGACAGTTGATCCCATGTTGTCAAGTCTCTGGATCAATCCTGCAATATTAACACTGAAGTTATGTTCGGAGATAGGTGCGTAAACTTTAACCTTACCTTGGTACTCATGGGCCAGGTTAACTTCTGACTGATCTGGCCTGGAATATGGAGTAGGTCTATAGTTGTTTCCTTTGTTGTTCTTCCTACTGCTTCTTTCATGATCTTTTGGTCTGCTGAGTGATCCAAGTTTATAGCTTTTATCTTCTTCCAGCCTGATGAAAGCAAGAGTCTTGGCCTGAACATCTTCGAAGGTGTGGCAGGGATACTTAGTGAGTTCGCTGTATAAATCACTATATGGTAGTAGCCCCTGTCTGAATGCCTCCACTGCTGTTCCAATGTCACACCTGGGTATGGATACTTTCTCTTTGTTGTATCTTGCAAGAAATGTCCTGAGAGTTTCATCAGGCTTTTGTGTAACTCGGTAAAGGTCACTGGATCGTTTCTCCAACTCCCTGCTACTCGCGAACTGCTGGTTGAAACTGTTGATTAGGTTGGCAAAGTAATGCATGCTCCCAGTTAGCAAGTTGATGTACCATTGCAGAGCAGGGCCAATCAGGGTCGTTCCAAATCCCTTGCACATGCAAACTTGTCTGAAATCGCTGGGAATAGAAGCAGCTATCATTTTCTGCTTGTAAAGAGCCACATGATTTTGTGGATCCGTGGTTCCATCATAGACCCTCATGGATGGAATTGTGAACTTTTTTGGTAGGTCTACTTTTGCTATTTCGTCTATGAAATGCGAATCACCATAGCTGTCAGGGGCAGCTTCTTCCATGCTGGCAAGTACTCCAGGTATCTTATCGAATTTTTCATTGAGTTTCTTGATCTCTTGAACCACCGTCATCATGATGGCTGCTGCGGACTCGTCAGGTTTCTCCTTATCATCTTTTGGTTCATCATCACTATCAACATTAATGGATTTAGGAAAACTTGGAGTCCCAAAACTGGAAAAATCAATATTTTTAATGATTGATGAAAATGGGGTTCCTGGTTAGAATCTAGAGCATGCCCCTTGGGGGTTCTCTAATTTTGTCTTTAGAGCCAACTCAGATTCTTTCAATTGTAGGATTTCTGCTTCAGTTTGGGCTACTTTTTCTTTTAGTCTTTCCAACGCAGCGATTTTTTAGAGAGCTGCATTCAATTGTTCTTCAACGGTGGGTTCGGCCATTTTTGTAGGCTTTTTGAATTTTTGTAAGATAAGAAAAAAGGATTTAAAGAGCTAGATGCCCCACGGTGGGCGCCAATTGTTTTGTGTGGATTTTGCGCAAGGCGAAATCAGGTCAGGGTAGAGTTGTGTAAGGTTAACTAGCTCTAGATAGTCTGTTGGTCAGGTCGTCAGGGTACAATATAAAACCATAAACAAAATAACAACAACAATAATAAGACAAGTAATTTTGTATGTGGAAAACCCTTGAATGGGAAAAAACCACGGGCACCAAGCCAGGAGAGGATTTCACTATGTAATTTGGGAGAATAATCGTATGATAATAACAATGCTTATATTTCTCTATGTATTGCGTATGCTTCTTCTTGTGTGTGAATGATATGAGTCCAGCATCTTCTAAGTGCTCCTTATATAATCTTCAATCTTGAATGGCTGCCCAATATGGTAATGAATACGAATTATTCTCCATTATTACCTGGAATAATTGCTAATTATTCCTCCCTTAATTACTGCATTTACTGCGAGATTTTCACACTTAATGCTGCATATAAAATTCCTTTATAATACGCGTATATGGTCTAATATCGTCCTGATATTTTGACCGTTGTCCTCTTCATGGCCTGGTGCCTATCTTCGTGTGCCCTGATCGCTTGACATCCTGACAGCCTGGCAGTCAGGTTTAGATGAGATACTTATCAGGAAGGTCTGCGGATTTCCAGGCCTAACACCCTCCTTGATTGTTCCACGTCCCAGATGGCCTGTTACTTGCCAAACTTTAACTCGGAGTTTGCGAGTGATTCCCCTGATATGATCTCGGAAATCCTCCTCCTCCCCTTACAGTGCCCGTACACTCGTACCGTTTATGACCTATCCCACCACAGTTGAAGCATTACAGAGTGTAGTTCTCACTAGTACTCTGGCCACCTCTTCCCCATTTATGAGATCCCCCGCCATAGCTAGACCCTCCTGAAAAAGTTCTAGCTTGGTTGTGGTTACCCTTCTTGTAGCTTGATTGGTTGCCACCCTCACTCTCAGCCTTCCTCTTTTCAGCTCCCTTTTCCTTGGCCTCCTTGGCCATATCAACCAACCTCTCAGCGTGCCCCGCTCTCGCATAAACATCTTTCAGATTAGAGATTACCCCGACCGATAGGTTTTCCATGATCTTCACTGCTAACCCTTTCTCGAAACAAAGAGACAAAATCCGTTGACTTAGATGCATGTCCTGCGCATAACGTGACAACTCAATAAACCTGTGATTGTACTTAGTGACGGTCATGTCGTCGGTCATAGTAAAAGAATCAAACTCAGCCCTCAACTTTGCACGGATGTGCTCAGGAACGAAGTAGTCCCTCAATTCCCTCTTGAATCCTGCCCATGGAGTTTCAGGTTGGCCCAGATTCCTATAGTATGCCCGAGCTCCTTCCCTCTCGTTGTGCCACCATAACCTAGCCTCATCCCGTAGGTAGAACGCAACCTGTTCTACCATCATCTCCGCCGAACACTGAACCACCTCCAACAAACTCTCCATTTCCCGGTGCCAGTTGTCAAGTAGCTTAGACTCATCAGTGCCCTCATAAGTAGAAGGGTTAAAGCGAGAAATGGTAGTGCTCAGACGGGATCCATCCACCGAATTCCCTTTCACCACATTTTTGAGTGCCTCCATGAGTACTTATTACTACTCAATCATCCTAGCCACCTCCTCGAGGCTGATCTCCGAGGCCAGAAGATATGCGACTGATCTATTTGGCGGCATTTTGAGGTGATATAATCAAGACAAACGGCTTAAAACAAATCACATCTACCAAAGAGGTGAGGTATTCGGTTCGAGTACGAGCTACTCGGTCGAGTATGCTGACTACTCGGTCGAGTACTCCAACTCCAACAGATGATCAAAAATACACATAAAGCATACTCGGTCGAGTACCTTACGTACTCGGTCGAGTACGCCCCACTCGGTCGAGTACCCCCCATACTCGAACGAGTGGTCTTATTCCAGTAGCTACTGCTAAAAACACAACCTGTCCTACACTCGGTCGAGTGACTGGTTACTAAGCCGAGTACCTGCCCTGCTCGGCTGAATCATTTCAAAAACGATACACCCTTTACTTTTAACAATAGACTTATATGTATATAGCTTCCTAAATATGTTACTATCAGTCAAAAGCCAAGTAATAACACTCAAACATGCCTCATACCATCTATAACACATCAATTCATTTACTTCTCCATGTTCATCCAATTCACATAAACATCCATTACATCTAACACTCTTATGAGAAACATACACAACACATGCAATGACTCCCTTGACATCCCGTAGTGACCAGCTCAAAGTTGTGATGGCCAAGTTGCGGCCTTAGGATGTCTCCCAAGCATTTGCAGTAGCTCTAAACAACTCCTACCCGGGTTCGTTTAAGTTAGACACCCTATGTTCATTTTGTTCATTGGTTTTAGGTTCCAAAATCGTCGCTCTGATACCACTTTGTAACACCCTCAAACACCAAGGTGCCTTACCAAGGGCACCCTAGCATATCCAGGTACTACCATCTCGGTTGCCCGAGGTAAGTATATCAAATAGACCATCCAAGAACATATATTAAAAGATATCAAACTGTTTAAACCAGATACAACTGAAGTTTAACCAAAACGGTTTACAACCAAAACTACCAAAAGAAGAAATGATAAAATGTCAGTGGAAACTAGCTAAGCAATCGGTGATGAATCGACCTCATCCAAGACCCATAAGCTAATCCACAGCTATACCTGCTAAATCAACTGCTCACCATCCCCGAATGGATCACCACAATTTTGAAAACAATAACGGGGTTAGTCAACTCCTTAACTAAGATAACAATTCACAACAAAAGCCAATACACAATTCAATTCAACTGTAGTAGCATCCTCCAAACTCCATTTATAACCAGAAACCGACTACACACCGAATTGTGTAGCCCTGCCAGGTTACCCATCGCAACAGGTAACCCTCACCGCCAGAGGGGGGCCGCAGCCTTGCCCACCTAAGCCTCACTCATCGCAACGAGCGCACCACGATCATTGATACCGTCGTTTAGTATCAAAGTTAAATTTATAAATCCGAACTAAAACTATAGATAGTGATAGTAAGGGTCGAACCACAGGGAGGTAGGAATTACTAGTTGCTTTCTATTTTAGTCTAAGAGTAACAATGAAGGGGATTTTGATTGATTTATAATTAAACTAAATGCAAATAAATAAATAGGCAAATGAAACTGACGATGTAAACGATGATAAAAAGGATGCTAAGACGATCGGTTCATTGTAGCTACGACGACGCAAGTCCTAGGTAAATTTGAAATAATCACGTAAGGTGGGAAAACAAGAAGTCATCTCAGACCAACTTAACAAGTAGCGCCACTCAGCCTAAGCTACTAGTCCCTAGGTCTCACTAATACTAGCTCAAGCCCTGAAAAGTGATTCCTAATGCCTAAATTTTACTTATCTTACGATCTTAGTATAATTTAGTCGTTCAATTGGTAGTCTATTTCCCTCCCCTCTCTTTCGATCTATTGGGTCGGTCAATTCCTAAGAATTTAACAAATAGCCTATCGGTCTTTTATCAAAAATTGCAATTAAATCAATTGAACAGTGCTGCCTCTTACGTGATGCAGTCGATCGACTAGCTGGGGCAGTCGATCCACCAGGTTTTCAGTCGATCGACTATTGACATCAGTCGATCGACCAAACCCCGAAATAGGTCTACCTATTCTACGTCGTCTACGCCACCAATTCCCTCACAAATTAGCACGGGGTATTTAGCTACTCATATGAATGACAATAACAACAAACATGATAAAAACAACAAAGGAATTCATAACTGAAGTAATTAAAGCAATAAAAACGCAATAAAGAGGCTATGGTTCGGGATTCTAATCTATCAATTCTACGCTAATGACAAAATAAAGTAGAAACTAAAATTAAGCAGGATATTACCGAAATAGAAAGAAAGAATAAATCCGGAAGCAAGAACATTATTGAGAAATTAATGTAAACTAAAGAACCCTAAAATTTTGATGATGAAAACTCAATGATAAAACTGAAAGCTAAAGCTACGTTATATAGAAATATCACGCAACTCTTATTACTAAACCTAATATACAATGGGCCTAAGCTAAATCTCGTCTTTAAATTCTCGTCAGACTCGTGGAGTGGTTGATCGACCACTTGCACCAGTCGATCGACCAACAGCGCTGTACAAAATTGCATTCTGACGATTCCGGCAGCGCGCACCGATCTTAAAACAGCTGCCATTTATCCGTTACTTGGTCAAATCAGGCGTTCTACATGGCGTTGGAAAGCTAAGAGGATAAGCTTTCACTTCCAATTGGAATCACTCGATTATCTGCTCTAGAACTCCAGATATAGCAATCTGAAGCAGCCTGCAATGTTGAGAAGCATTCTGACGGTCTATAGACCATGTAGGTCAGTCTATAGACCACTGTAGCTGGCAATCCGCTTCTAAAACTCACGCAAATACACCTTTCAGGCCTTGAAATGTGCACTAAGTTCACTTCTCGAGCTTTCCCTTCATGTCAAATGCTATGCTAAACACTTTAGGACGGATTTGGCTCATTAGCTACTCAATTCCGCAATAATCTGCAATATTACATAACAACACGAGAGTAGACAGAAATAGTAGAATAAACTACATATAATAGACATAAAATGCGTGGAAATAAAGATGTAAAATATCATATTATAGACACGCATCAAACTTCCCCAAACCAAACATTTGCTTGTCCCCAAGCAAACTAAATGCAAAACTAAATCTAGATAGAAAGGAGCAAAACATGGACAAACTGAAAATCGTCTACTTAAACCAATTTAATGCATATGAATCAACTACTAATAGCTCAATGTCACGCAAACGAATTTATGCATATTTCGAAAAGATGTTGAACGTTTGACCTTGCAAGACTTTCAAGATTGGACTCTCCCGGGTCACTCTTCTCTCAACAAAGCAAATGGTAAGCAATTTATATGTAAGAGAGAAAGAGACAAAAGTCGCTCACCTAGACTCAACCAACATGATCATGCATGCAATATAGCATGATAAGTAATTCTAGCTACCGTGCACATACATTCCAACCATTCAGGGTCCATCACATGCCGAATACTTGCAAAGATTTGGATAAGTGAGGCTATGGGTAAGAAGAGGCAAAACAACATGGGAATGAGAGGGAAATAGCCAAGCTAGCATCATAACAAACCGAATAAATACATCCACTTCTAACTCAATGAAATAAGCTCAAATGCCTTAATAAATTAGGCAAACACTTCACTAATCCAAATAACACTCCTCATAAAAATATAAAGCAAACATAGGAGTAAACTTTTTTCTCTTTTTTTTCTTTCTATTGCCATTTCTTTTTCTTTTGTTTTCTTTTTGTTTTCGTTTTTTTTTCTCCGTTTTTTCGGCAGTCACTATTTTTCAATTTTTTCATTTTTCATTTTTTTTCTCCTTCATTCATTACCAACTTCATAGAGTGCAAATCGAGCCAAAATTTATACAATACAACGAATACCACTAAAACTACTAAACTAGCTCAGAAAAGGGTAGGCTTAGTTTATGGATTGTAGCTAAAGGGTCAACTGGCAATTTTTGGCTAATGTGAAGCTAATGGGTAAAATGAACAAAAGGGATTTTCGCAAGCATTCTCCAAACATGCAATACCAACCACTAACCCGAATGTATGCAGGCAAAAAGAAATTAAATGTCATACTTGTGCAAATTAATGTTACACGATATGCAGGGAGTAACTACTCACAAACCTAAATGAAACTGGTCATGAATGACACCAATTTATACAGCTCTAATTCCTTAGAAAGTTTTGTAGTTTGCCAAAATTTCAAGTCAAGTCTAATTGTTCAACAAGTTTTGAAACGAAATTCGAGATATTGCAAAAACTTTTGCTAAGAGATGTGATAAAATGCAGGGTATAATCAAATGACAACTATCAGTAATGAATACTCCAATCTGACTCAACCTAATATGCAAAATTAAACGTGATATTTTTGAATTTTTTGAATTTTTTGAATTTTTTTTGGATTTTCTGTATATATAGGGAAAAATAAACAACAATGCAAGACAAAAATGTAAACGTGTAACTGAAATGCAATAAAAACAATGCAAATGCGACGCAAAACCCTTCCCCAAACCAAATCACACAATGTCCCCATTGTGCGAAATCATGTATAAAGAAGCAAAAGAAAGTGGGATTTTGCGATAAATAATTAGATAAGACATGAAAAGGAACTCGGAAACTCACAAGATTTTAAGCGCAAAGGGAAACCTCCCCAAACCAGCGTGAGCTAGGAGGTCTCAGTAGCCAGCAGTGCTACCATAGGTACCTGAAAAGAAACAAAACATACCGCGCATTATCCGAGAAAACAAAATTGAAATGGTAATTATGTGCAAATAATTAAAAGAACGAGGTATAGCAGCTACAGTGGTCGATCGACCGCTCTAACCAGTCGATCGACCAAGTTACCTGGGACAGTAGCTTCTGTGCTGTGCGAAATCAGTCGATCGACCACTCTAATCAGTCGATCGACCAAGTTACCTGACGTGAACAGTTCCTGCTCAAGAATTAACTCAATGAATTGAGTTAACTTGGTCTAATAACCTGTAAATGCAAATAGAACGCGCCCAAAATTGCGCAAAAACGCAAAGTAACTGTCTAAGTCGAGCTAATTATTAGAGCACTCAAAACAAATAAAGCTAAATGTTTCAAAACCAAATCAAACAAAATGTTTAAACTCCGAGTTGCCTCCCGGTAGCGCTAGATTAGACGGTCCCAGCTCGACCCTCTTTTCCTTCTAACAACCACTCCAAATAAGCCCAGTCAAAACAACTCAAAGCACGAAGCAACCGATCAAATAACTGCGCATGTGCTACACAAAACTGTAAGTAGCACCATAAAATAGTAGTAGCATAGGAAATTAAAATGTAATAACATCTAAGTCTAACAAATTTCCTATGACAGCTCCTAAAAACATCCACAAAATCATTCCTCCCTCCAGATAAGGGCGGAATGTAAAAGCTCAAATTAACAGCAGGTGGAAAATTAGCGAGCTCAGTAGCATTTGACTAAAAATCAACGCGAGTAGAATTAAGATGCTCAGACGGGTATGAACTGTGAGATGGTGGAGTCTGGTCAGCTGAAGATGGATAATCATCCCAAATGCATGGGGCTGTAAAGTCAAATGGGTCAATGGGGTCTCCTAAAATAGGCGCATCATCTATATCCTCATACACATCCCAATTAACCTCAAGACTGTCAAAATTTTCCTCCTCACTCTCCTTATCACTAGACTCGTCAAGTTGGAGGTTCTCAAAGAGATCCTCCAAATCGACCTCACTATTAGTGCAAGAATCATAAAGGGGTTCTAAACTATCCTCATAAAAAGGATTGTCAACCACGCTAATGGTCTCCTCTATGTCTCCGTCAGCATTTTCTAGATCGGTTTCTAATGTCTCACCCACCCCCTCATCCAAGTCAACATGAAGAGAAAAGTTAGGTTGAAGACTCTCAGCAGCAAACCAATCATAGAATTTCAATATATCGTCCATGGAGAATCCAGTGAAATCCCACTTACGTATAGAGTCTAGGTATGCTCGCGTAGGGTCATTTATACCCAGGGTAATAGTCCAGCAAAGATCGAGATTAGTAAATCCATCCCGTCTGGGTTCGAGCCACTCCATAAACCTGGCTAAATAAGCACCAAAAATTTCGTTCTCTTCCTGCGAAAATCTCAGAATGCCCGGCATGAGAATGGTCTCAAGGAACCGAAGTTCCCTGAGACTAAGAAAGAAAGACTAAAATTAAAAACAACTAAAAATTAGCGCTGCCTCCCCGGCAACGGCGCCAAAATTTGATACCGTCGTTTAGTATCAAAGTTAAATTTATAAATCCGAACTAAAACTATAGATAGTGATAGTAAGGGTCGAACCACAGGGAGGTAGGAATTACTAGTTGCTTTCTATTTTAGTCTAAGAGTAACAATGAGGGGGTTTTTATTGATTTATAATTAAACTAAATGCAAATAAATAAATAGGCAAATGAAACTGACGATGTAAACGATGATAAAAAGGATGCTAAGACGATCGGTTCATTGTAGCTACAACGACGCAAGTCATAGGTAAATCTGAAATAATCACGTAAGGTGGGAAAATAAGAAGTCCTCTCAGACCAACTTAACAAGTAGCGCCGCTCAGCCTAGTCTACTAGTCCCTAGGTCTCACTAATACTAGCTCACGCCCTGAAAAGTGATTCCTAATGCCTAAATTTTACTTATCTTACGATCTTAGTATAATTTAGTCGTTCAATTGGTAGTCTATTGCCCTCCCCTCTCTTTCGATCTATTGGGTCGGTCAATTCCTAAGAATTTAACAAATAGCCTCTCGGTCTTTTATCAAAAATTGCAATTAAATCAATTGAACAGTGCTGCCTCTTACGTGATGCACTCGATCGACTAGCTGGGGCAGTCGACCGACCAGGTTTTCACTCGATCGACTATTGACATCAGTCGATCGACCAAACCCCGAAACAGGTCTACCTATTCTACGTCGTCAACGCCACAAATTCCCTCACATCTTAGCATGGGGTATTTAGCTACTCATATGAATGACAATAACAAAAAACATGATAAAAACAACAAAGGAATTCATAACTGAAGTAATTAAAGCAATAAAAACGCAATAAAGAGGCTATGGTTCGGGATTCTAATCTATCAATTCTACGCTAATGACAGAATAAAGTAGAAACTAAAATTAAGCAGGATATTACCGAAATAGAAAGAAAGAATAAATCCGGAAGCAAGAACATTATTGAGAAATTAATGGAAACTAAAGAACCCTAAAATTTTGATGATGAAAACTCAATGATAAAACTGAAAGCTAAAGCTACGTTATATAGGAATATCACGTAACTCTTATTCCTAAACCTAATATACAATGGGCCTAAGCTAAATCTCGTCTTTAAATTCTCGTCAGACTCGTGGAGTGGTCGATCGACCACTTGCTCCAGTCGATCGACCAACAGCGATGTATAGAATTGCATTCTGACGATTCCTGCAGCGCGCACCGATCTTAAAACAGCTGTCATTTCTCCGTTACTTGGTCAAATCAGGCGTTCTACGCGGCGTTGGAAGGCTAAGAGGATAAGCGTTCACCTCCAATTGGAATCACTCGATTATCTGCTCTAGAACTCCAGATATAGCCATATGAAGCAGCCTGCAATGTCGAGAAGCATTCTGACGGTCTATAGACCATGTAGGTCAGTTTATAGACCACTGTAGCTGCCAATCCGCTTCTAAAACTCACGCAAATACACCTTTCTGGCCTTGAAATGCGCACTAAGTTCACTTCTCGAGCTTTCCCTTCATGTCAAATGCTATGCTAAACACTTTGGGACGGATTTGGCTCATTAACTACTCAATTCCGCAATAATCTGCAATATTACATAACAACACGAGGGTAGACAGAAATAGGGGAAATGGTATAATGAACTACATATAATAGACATAAAATGCGTGAAAATAAAGATGTAAAACATCATATTATAGACACGCATCAATCATTAATGTGCACATATCCCTTTTGACGGGAGCCACAAGAGGCGAACATGGGGTTGAAACCATCTCCCGAAAATGGTCCCATAAGAACAATACCAATCACAATATCAACTCAACCAATCTCAATCCAATGAAACATGTTATACAATCAATCACATTTAATCTTAAATGAAATACACAATCAACTGAGTAGGAAAACCCTACCTTATTCGCAAATTGTGAAATCAACGACAACAACGATGCTAGAATTGTTCTTCTACGAACTCCTCACCTAGCAAGAATAAACAACAATACTATATCATAAACCATACTAATCAACCTTTAACCCCATCCTAATTAATTAGGGGAAACACTAAAACACAACCACAAACTGATTAACAAAGCACTAGAGACTTACCAACGAAACCGGTATGGAAAGACGGGTTGTAGACTCTCGATAGATCAAACTAGACTAGGGAGTTAATAGGGTGAATACTTAAGTGGTAAGCGTAGTTTATGTTTTTATAAAAATGATTTAGTAACTGGTAATACGAAATTTATAATTTCTAATCACCTTAATCAAACCACGGATATTAATCACGTCAGACCGGGTACTCGGACGAGTACGACCTACTTGTCCGAGTATCTCACAACTCGGCCGAGTGTTCCCAAACCAGTAGCTTGTTTAAAAACACTCGACAGCTTACTCGACCGAGTAAGCTAAGACCAGAAAACCGTAGTTTTACATTACCAGTATCAGATGGTTCATTAAAGGCCACCACAATTAAAGAAGGTGATAGTAACACAGAACCAACACACGCCAGCCTCAATAATAAAAATAATCACGACATAATATAAATACAATGCAATGGATGAAACTGTTGGAGTTAGTGTCCTCCACAATAGTGCGTTTACATCATAAATCTCAATAAAGGAATATCATCATGATATTTATTTTATGATCCTCGTCAGTTCATTAACGTAAATCGATAACGGTTCGCTGACTAGAGTTTGACGTTATTGTCGTGTGACGGCAGTGATCAACTGACCCCTTTCGGTCACACCTAATGGAACTAACCCAATTGACAACTAATTAATTGTATGAGATACAATTTATTTAGTCCCTTGATTTATTGACTAAAAGGTTAGTCGATCTTTTTAGAGAGATTTCGAGTTGCGAACTCGAGGAGCGGCAGTTATTATTTAATTATGCGATAATTGAATAATAAATTTTATGAGACGGGTTTTAGTTAATTAATTGGTAATTCACTAAAATTGTACTAATTAATTAATGTGATTAATATTAGTACGTAAATAATATGTGTAGCGGTACACGTATATTTACGGATTGTTTTGAACAATATTAATCGGGAAGCATTTAAACATAAAATGATGTTTAAAGTAAAATTACACGTAATTGTGCGACAAATATAAGAACCAAATTGGACCCGTAATTAGAGCATTGGACCGTGTAATTGTATGAGTAATTGTGCATGAAACATAATGATTACACTTTTACTTTTTGTTCTTCCCCATTTTCTTTTTCTCTATTCTATGTGCCATCACATTGGACATAAGAATAAAGGAAAAAGCACACTCCTCTCCCCACTAAAGGAGCCGGCCTCCCCCTCCATCAAACACACTTTCATTTGTTCATTTTTCATACTTGAACATAACGCATGTAAAAGAAAATTACTTATCTCTCTAAAAATAATAAAGTCTTTACTAAGAGTTGTTAGTAAAAAAAGAATAAAAAAATACTAAGTGGGCTAGTATTCATATATTATCAAGGGTATATCTAGTAAAATATCTAGTTAATATTTGTTAGATTATTGCGTATTTGTTCCTGGGTGCTTCTTGAAGGAGATCTTGTATTTGGAGATTTGTACAAGGAGGATCTTCCATTCTTTCTAGCTCAAGATCAACCAAGATAGGAGATCTTGATTGTGCCCATTTTTACCATCAAACCAATGTAAGGAAATCCGATTTCCGCTAACTTTATATTAATATGCTTTTATATTGCATGCATGTTACATAGATCACTAAATAACAAATTATGAGATAATTTGAATTTTTATTAGAGAGTCTGATTAGAATCTATGATCTTTCAAGTGGTATCAGAGCTAGGCTTGTAATTTGCATGTTGATTTTTAGCATATTAAACAAATTATGAGATAATTTGGAAAAATAAAAAAATGGTGTTAAAAGAGGTTTTAGCCCGAAACTTTTTAGGCATCCATACCAACTAATCTCAAAAGGTTTGTGGTAAAATTTGGTGACTTGTGAAGTTATTTTGCTATATTTAATGATTTTTGTAGAAAATCGAGTCAAATATGCCGTATTTTGGTTAAAAGTTAACTTAAAATAGTTAAAGTTGATTCGGGTCATAAAATTTTTATATTGTTTCATATATAGTTTCTACAGATTGTATGTAAAATTTTGAAGGCTGGTTTGAAGTTTTGCATGTTTATTGATTTTATGAGATAAAAGTCGATAAAAGTGAATTATTTTAATTATATATTTGAAATGAATGTTTCTACCTTGATAAATTTATGTACAATCAAAAAATATGTTTTAAAAGTTAAAAGTGAAATTTAAAATGTGATTTCACCTTGTTTTGATGTTTATTGGTTTTAGTGGTTAAAAACCGATAAATATCGATCTTTTTCTTCATAAAATTTATCCGAAATTTTTGGGCAAAATTTTTGACCTTTTGGAGTTCTTAGGAGTGTTACAGAATACTCAAAATTTTTAGTTTCAATTTTTGGTAATATTTTCAATTATTTTGGATTTATTACTTAAAAGATATGATTTTACTGATTAAATTAGCAAATAACACCAAATCAAACTAATTATTCATCATCAAATTAGTGACGACTAATTTTTGAGGTCTAAAATAGTTTGGACATTTAGTTTGGACTTAAATGAGATTTAAGTGTTAATTATTGATTTTTAACAAGTTAAAAATCGATTAAATCCACAAAACCGAGCAAGATACCAACGATTGAGCGATAGGGCGATTTTGACATCTTTTTACAGCATTTTTAAGCATATTTATTTATGTTGAATGAATGAATGTCATTATTTAAAGTATTTATTTTGTTGTACCTAGTATGGCCTAGTTATTTTAATCGTTATTACCCGAAATGAGTGGGAATAGCGATTTGTTTGTAACTTAAATACGATCTCGTATCGTCGGTTTGTAATTAATTAATAGTTATATTTATTTTATTAATTAATGTATAGTAGGAATATCTATGTAATTTGATTGTAATAGTTATTTTACCGACGTTTCCAAAAGACGGATTTACATCGAGATGGAGTCTATTTTTGGAAAGGTGTTCCAAATCCCACAAGAAGGAGCCACTTTTGGAATGAAGAGGCAAGGGACCATGGATTTGGTTTCTGATATGTAATATTTTAGTTATTTTTAACTAGGAGGCCATACTAGGATTATTCATATGCTTGCTTGCTTTTATTTTTTCCGCGCATGCCAAAATCGCCATTCACATGCATTTTGTTTTCGCGTTTGTCAATTCACGTCATTTACATTCGCCGACTTAGTTCACTTATAGGGAATTTATGACTAAATTGACAAGATCTCTCACATAACTAAAATTGAGATTAGCGTTACCAATTAGTAACACCTATGAATCCCTTGTTCATTAGAGCCGTGCTCGCCCAAGCGGGGTGTTCTCTTTTTACCTCGGGTAAGTAGGGTGATAAAAGGTTATCACGCGCCAAACTTCGTTGGACTCAACGGGATATAATACGGTATTGTGTTCTGGGGCTAGTAGATGGATTTAAGGAAATCCGTCGACCAAGAGTTCTAGAGGTAGAATTAGTCAAACGTTGACTTACCGAATTTACACGATTATGGGATGTTTCGCCCAAGTGATGCTCATTTTTGTTTAAAAACGGATCTTGGAATCATTTATATAATTTAGTAGGAGATCGTTATATAAATGTTTAAACTTGTTAAACATGTTTCACAAGTAAATTTAAAACAATGAATGTTAATATTTCCTTGTTTGTTGTAGCATTTTAATTCGAAATGGTAACTTCATCAACTCCATCGACTACTCCACTAGGCAAAGATTCATGGATAAAGTCCATAATGGACAAATGTACCTTAAAAGATTACGGTAGTAGCTTTCTTTAATGGGAATCCTACATCAAAAGCGCCGCGTTGTCCGACAACGTACTTGCTTACTTGACCGATGCCCCTCCCATCGAACCCGGTTCAAGGGCTTCATCGGCGGTGCGGACCGCCTATGATGACTATATGAGGATGTCCAATAATATCAAAAATGTGTTGATATGGTCGATGTCCCCAAGTCTCAAGCTTTCATGCATTTCTTTGAATGCGTACGAGATATTCACTCGTATGACTACTATGTTTTTACAAACACCCAAAGTCTGCCAATACGAAGCGGCTGCACGCTTCTTTGAAGCAAAGCTTGACAGGGGTCAAAATTTTGGACCTCATGTACTAACAATGGTCGAATATGTTCACATACTAGAGCGTCTAGGGTGTACAATTCCTAAAACTCTTGTGGTGGATAGCATCCTCCACTCACTTCTTACCAAGTTTGCCCACTTTAGGGTAAACTATAACATGAATGTCATGGATAAGAGTTATCATGAAATTTATGCACTCCTCACTCAAGCGGAGAGGGATATGGAAGCTAGTGGGAGTGAGAAAGGGGATGTTCTCACTATGAAGTTAAAGAACATGTCCCTTGGAGTTAAGGAGGGAAAGGGGAAAGAAAAGTCCCAATTCAAGAAATCGTCAAAGAAACAAGACAAGGGAAAGGGGAAAGCCGTTGAGAATGGCAAACCCAAGGCAAAGATTGTCAAACTCTCCGAGGCCGAATGTTTCCATTGTAATGGGAAGGGGCATTATAGGAGGAGTTGTCCCAAATACTTAGAGGACCTCAAGGAAGGGCGTGTGATGCCTATTGGTATGATTTCCTCTCTCTATGTGATAGACGTTAGTTATGCTTGCACTTCCACTTGGGTATTAGATACCGGATGTGGTTCTCACCTTTGTAATCATTTGCAGGGTTTAAGGGACGTGCGAGCACTAGCAAAAGGTGATGTGGATCTCCACATGGGCAATGGAGTTAGAGTAGCGGCCATTTCCGTGGGGACCTATCTGCTCACTTTAGCTGGTTTAGAGTTGTTTTTAAATAAGTTTTATTTTGTACCAACTTTAACTAAGAATATCATCTCCATTTCCGCGTTAGACGCAGAAGGCTTTTGTTTTATGATTAAGGACAATTGTTGTACTTTTTCGTTGAATGATTTGGTTTATGGCAAGGCCATTTCAATTGGATAAATTTATGTTTTAAATGATGTTAACGACGTTTATCATGTAGAAACTAAAAAGCTCAAAACGGGTTATCCAAATGAATCCTACCTTTGGCATTGTCGTTTAGGTCACATAAACGAAAGACGCATTAAGAGACTTGCTTCATTAAAAGTGCTCAAACAATTTTATTTCGAATCTTATGGTATATGCGAGTCTTGCCTTTTAGGCAAGATGACTCGTGCACCTTTTGCGGGAAAAGGGACATGAGCAAGTGAGGTTTTGGCTCTCATACATACGGATGTGTGTGGAACATTAACCATCACCGCTAGAGGAGGTTTTCACTACTTCATTACTTTTACTGATGACTTGAGTAGATATGGGTATATCTACTTGATGAAGAACAAAATTGAAGCTTTTGACAAGTTCAAGGAGTTTCAGAATGAAGTAGAGAACCAATTGGATAAAAAGATTAAGACCCTACGATCCGATCGTGGTTGTGAATACATAAATTCTGAAGTTGATTCACACCTAAAATATTGTGGTATAATATCACAATGGACTCCTCCTGGCACACCACAATTAAATGCTGTGGCCGAAAGGATAAACCGAACTTTACTAGATATGGTTCGGTCTATGATGAGTCTAACCGAGCTTCCCGATTCATTTTGGGGTTTTGCCATCTTGTCTGCAATATTTTCACTAAATCGAAGCCCGAATAAAGCGGCCGATAAGACTCTATATGAGATATGGACAGGGAAAGTCCCTCATTTATCATTCATGCGCATTTGGGGTTGCGAAGCGTACGTCAAGATCAAGTCTGACAATGAACTTGCACCCAGGTCTGACAAATGTCTTTTTGTAGGATATCCAAGGGAGACACGTGGCTATTACTTCTACAATAAAAACGAGAACAAAGTGTTTGTGGCTCGTGATGCTGTCTTCCTAGAAAAAGAGATTATTTCTAGGAGACAGAGTGGGAGAAAATTTGAACTTGACGAAGTTCGAGAGCCACAAACCGAGAATGAGGTAGAGGAGAACGTGGAGGATAACGTTCCCTCCTCCTCTGAAACGGTAATTGTTCCTAGAAATTCAAGTCAGATTTCTAATCCACCTGACCGCTACCTTGGAAACATCGAAGAGGATGGTGTTTTATTACTTTTGGAAAGTAATGAACCCACTTCCTATAAATCGGCCATATCTACTCCCGACTCCTCGCATTGGCTAGAAGCCATGTGGTCCGAAATGGATTCCATGTACGAGAACCAAGTATGGGACTTGGTGGATTTACTTGAGGGAGTGCGACCCCTTCAGTATAAATGTATATATAAAATTAAGCTCGGCGTGGATAAACATATAGATGTTAACAAAGCTACATTGGTGGCAAAAGGTTTCGCCCAAGTTTATGGTCTACACTATGATGAAACCTTCGCTCCAGTCGCTATGCTTCGGTCTATTAGGATAATCTTAGCGGTTGCCGCATTTCATGATTATGAGATTTGGCAAATGGATGTCAAAACCGCCTTCTTGAATGGGATTCTAGAAGAGGAAGTGTACATGACACAAACTGAAGGTTTTGTTGATACATCTAACCCTAAGAAGGTGTGTAAGCTCAAGAAGTCCATCTATGGTCTTAAGCAAGCATCTCGGAGTTGGAATCATCGCTTTGATCATGTTATTAAACGATACAGTTTCACTAGAAGTATTGAAGAACCGTGTTTATACATTAAGTTTAGTGGGAGTAAGGTTGCTTTCCTTGTCCTATATGTGGATGAAATATTGCTCATCGAGAATGACATTCCATCGCTCACTTCCGTTAAGGAGTGGCTAGGGAATCACTTCCAAATGAAGGACTTGGGAGAGGCACAACGAATCTTGTGTATGCAAATATATAGAGATAGGTCCAAGAGGATACTCGAATTGAGTCAAGAAGCTTATATTGACAAAGTTCTTGACCGGTTCAATATGAAAGACTCTAAAAGAGGATTTCTACCTATGGGCCAAGGGATCACTTTGAGCAACTCACAGTCTCCCTCTACCCCTAAGGATATTGAACACATGAAGACCGTCCCTTATGCTTCCGCTGTTGGGTCTATCATGTATGCTATGATTTGCACTCGTTCTGACGTTGTGTATGCCTTGAGCATGAAAAGTCATTATCAGGCCAAGCCCGATGAGAGTCACTGGATAGCCGTAAAGAACATCCTTAAGTACTTGAGAAGGACTAATTTCTAGTGTTTGGAGGAGAAACAGAGTTGCGTGTAAGAAATTACATCGACGCAAGTTTCCAAACCGATCGGGATGATATAAAATCCCAATCCGGCTATGTGTTTAGGCTAAATGGAGGAGCTGTTTGCTGGAAGAGCTTCAAGCAAAGTGTCACCGCGGATTCTACAATAGAGGCTGAGTACCTTGCAGCGTCTGAGGCTGCAAAGGAAGCTGTTTGGATTCGGCAATTCTTGGAGGGACTAGGAGTAGTCCATTCTGCCAAAGATCCTATCACTCTATATTGTGATAACAGTGGGGCTATTTTTCAAGCCAAAGAGCCGAAGTCTAGTAATAAATCTAGACACATTGAAAGAAAATACCATGTTGTTAGAGATTATGTGGAAATGAAGGAAATAGACATTTGTAAGGTTGGGACAAGCGATAATATTGTTGATCCTTTAACCAAGCCTTTATTAAAGGCTAAGCATGATGGTCATGTCATCGCAATAGGATTGAGACGAGTACTAGAATTTCTTTAGATTATGGATATGTAATAATTGGATATTGTATCACTTATTATATATGATAATCGTATTCATTGTTTAAGCATTCATTTATGAATTCTTTCATTTAGTGTAACTAAATTTATGATACCTTGTTTATCTGAATAAGTTGTGGGGACAATGTTGAACACTATTCAAGTGAATAAGATGAACATTGTATTTTGTCCCTGGTCACTTAATGAGGTGACGTCTCGGAGTGACTAGATTGTAAGTCGATTGATGGTTGGTTCAAAACCATAAGGTCATATGAGATGATTAGTCAATTACATAGGCAGAGTGTGTGACACTTTGCTGGACAGTGACCTTTTATAGAGTCCCTTAGTTGTATTATAGATGCCTGGTCATGACAGGGATCTCGAAGATGTTTCTATGAGTCGATTCTTTTGACTGGAGACTATTATCCAAGTCACTGCAGTTTTCGAGTGACTTTGATTTTTGTCCTAGGTCGTGTCGTGAAAGAAGGCCAAAGGGCATCTTCTGAGTCATGGTGATCTGTATTGAGCAAAGATAGATAGGGTATACAGGAATTGTCCACCCATGTTGGGTTACAATATCTCAATGCCGCTCGAGGAGTTGTGATTATAAATGCGTGGCCACGCTCGGAAGTAATATATGGGACATTTTTCCGGTCTTGTAGTCACACTCCCGATCGAGAAAACCACTTGCGATATGTTCATGTGCAAGTGCGACCTGAAAGACACCTTGCATTGAGTAGGAGATTAAAACGGACAAGAGAATTGGTATCACACACCTTGTGTCGGACAAGTGGGAGATTGTTGGAGTTAGTGTCCTCCACAATAGTGCGTTTACATCATAAATCTCATTAAAGGAATATCATCAGGATATTTGTTTTATGATCCTTGTCAGTTGATTAACGTAAATCGATAACGGTTGGCTGACTACAGTTTGATGTTATTATCGTGTGACGGCGGTGATCAACTGACCCCTTTCGGTCACACCTAAAGGAACAAACCCCAATTGACAACTAATCAATTGTATGAGATACAATTTATTTAGTCCCTTGATTTATTGACTAAAAGGTTAGTCGATCTTTTTAGAGAGATTTCGAGTTGCGGCAGTTATTATTTAATTATGCGATAATTGAATAATAAATTTTATGAGACGTGTTTTAGTTAATTAATTGTTAGTTCACTAAAATTGAACTAATTGATTAATGTGAGTAATATTAGTACGTAAATAATATGTGTAGCGGTACACGTATATTTACGAAATGTTTTGAACAAAATTAATCGGGAAGCATTTAAACATAAAATGATGTTTAAATTAAAATTACACGTATTTGTGCGACAAATATAAGAACCAAATTATACCCGTAAATAGGGCATTGGACCGTGTAATTGTATCAGTAATTGTGCATGAAACATAATGATTACACTTTTGCTTTTTGTTCTTCCCCATTTTCTTTTTCTCTATTCTATGTGTCATCACATTGGACATAAGAATAAAGGAAAAAGCACACTCCTCTCCCCACTAAAGGAGCCGGCCTCCCCCTCCATCAAACACACTTTCATTTGTTCATTTTTCATACTTGAACATAATGCATGTGAAAGAAAATCACTTATCTCTCTAAAAATAATAAAGTCTTTGCTTATTAGTAACAAAAGATTAAAAAAAAAATACTAAGTGTGTTAGTATTCACATATTATCAAGGGTATATCTAGTAAAATATCTAGTTAATATTTGTTAGATTATTGCGTATTTGTTCTTGGGTGCTTCTTGAAGGAGATCTTCTATTTAGAGATTTGTACAAGGAGGATCTTCCATTCTTTCTAGCTCAAGATCAATCAAGATAGGAGATCTTGATTGTGCCCATTTTCACCATCAAACTATTGTAAGGAAATCCGATTTCCTCTAACTTTATATTAATATGCTTTTATATTGCATGCATGTTACATAGATCACTAAATAACAAATTATGAGATAATTTGAATTTTTATTAGAGAGTCTAATTAGGATCTATGATCTTTCAAAAACATGCACACATCCCACCTCCTTCTCCAATCTCAACACCAAATCCTCCTCAACACGGTGATGACATCGCAACACCGCCACCAATAGCCGGACCGCATACCAAAAATTTACTTGTGACACACACGATGTACCGAGTCCAGCCGCTAACCGGACCCCTGCCATATTCGTGACGCCACGCGAATCCCTCCTCCTAAAGTTATAAACGTGCATGTCCTGTTGGAGTGGGAAACTCCAAAGAGCGATCTGAGCGTGAGATGATGTCTCGAACCGTCTCATATCTCCTCAATGCCATCATGCAATCACAACTCCACCAACATCCACCAATAACCACCACCATCCACATGTAACACCATACGCAACACGATATATGACACATATGCAACACATTATTCCAAGTATACCACTTTCTCAATTACCATAAATCCCAAGTATGCCACGACTCTATATACCAACAATTACCTCAATTCCTTAAGACATAATTACCAATCTCATGATATGATGCAATTCCAAAAATTATTATGAGACCCACAACAATAATGACATATGTAAGCATTCATACTATTAAAACCGAGTAGGCAAAACCCTACCTTTTAGCAAACTCCATAAGCAACATGTAACATGCTAGAATCCGTCCTCTATAACATCACACCATACATAATATATCAATTACCATCAGAATACATTTCATAATCTTTTTAATAAATGAAATCCTTTATTATAACCCTTAATTAACCAGAACACTAATTATAATTAACTAATTAACAAGTCCCCAAGACCTCCAATTATTAGGGTTTGATTAAGAGAAAATACGAAAAGATGAGATCTTGACTTACAATATAAGATTGGTTAAGAGAGTTGATAAATGGTGCAAGATCTTCAATTCCATGCTCAATCTTCATGGAAGGAGGCTATGGAAGTTGTAAAGAGATGTGAGATGGATTTTAGGGTTTTAGAGAGAGAAGAAGAAATGAATTAGGTTAGATGAATTCTAATCTCGGATCTTATTTATATTGCCTGCTGAATCCATGCAAGTGGTTAAGTCGTGGTCGATCTACGGGACGATGTGCTTTGGGTTATAAGTTTATCTATTTTAATTTATGCAAGTGTCATGATTAATAGATTTGTTTTAAACTAAACTAATGAATTTAAACAATAACAACAACAACAAGATGTAAACAATTGAGTAAAAGCACCAGGGTGTCATGGGTTCCTAGAGGTAATCAAAGGAGTTTACACATGTGAGTCTAAATTGAGTCAATGATGTAGGCAGATTAGGACCGAGGATCTCGATCTTACGGTCCCACCTAGGTTGTGTCGGGTTAGCTCTCGCGTACACCCGGTCTTTCCGCCAACATCATGCAAGGTCTAACTACTCCTAAGGCTCTTGATCTTATAGGAGAAGTTGAATAGATATATATTCATGCAAGGTTGTCAATCATGATTTTCATCAAACATAACATGTTCACTATTTGGAACCACAACAATAGATCCATTTTGATACTCTAAAACAAGCATAGATTCACCCTTTAATCACCCCGCTACTTTTCTATTAACTCTAGCAAGGTTACTACTCACTAATCATAGAAAGAACGATGAAAACAACAACAAACAAAGAGTATAAACTAAGCATGATGATATAAAGCAAGCAATAACAAAGGATTAAAGGGAAATATAAGTATACCAACTTAATATGTACAGATGAACATGAACGAAAGTGGATCCTTGCATAACGATGGAGACTTGTCACTTAGTCTTCAAATACATACCCAAGAAATCCAATATGTAAACTATTGAAGATGTAAATGAAAGAACAAAGGATATTTTCTCGTATACCCCTTAACTTTTTCATTTTCTAAGATGTACCCCTCTTTTCTTGCAAAACATCTTTTGACCGTACATAACTCTTGGTTACAAGTTCAGAATACGATAATTTTTTTTTGTTTTTTCAAATTGACATTCTTTAAGAGGTCTTTAGTTTGAAAAAGAATTCACCGACGTCTCAACTCGTAGTCGGTATTATGGTCTTAATGTAGAATGTGGAAAGCTTAAAAGACTAATCTAATATAATCTAAGAGGGTTTAATCTAATCTAAGAGAACTTAACCTCCTCTAAGAGGACTTTCTCTCAAATGATTACAAAGTGGGGTATTTATAGAGGTTACAAAATTAGGGATAAGTGGGGAGCTAAGTAGAAATGCGAAATGTCAAAGTACTGTTGACTCGAGTGAGTTGAGCTCTGTCACTCGAGTTAAGCTCTGACTCGAGCGAGTTGCAGCTCAACTTGGCTAGTCGAGTTCACATCGTAAAATAGGCGTCATTTGCTCATTCGGACTCCAAATCGAGCGACTCAAAAAAATAGACCACTAGATTTTTCGACGCCGTTCTATCTATCATAGTTTTAGAGCCAAAGCAACACTTCTTGGTATGGGTTTGATTGCTTTCCTCTTGTAATGGCTCCCTTCTTTCTTTCCAGCACTTGTCTAGGACTATCCCGACATCGGTTAACCCGAATACAGGATGGATCAAATGGCAAGCCTGCCCCTTTTATTTTGTACTTGCAAAACGCCTTTCTAATAAGACAAATGGATCACGTTATGCACCATAAACTTAACTCTGTAAATGGATGTTTAATTTCTGTCTTGCATGCAAATCAACATTAAATCCAACTTGACATCATTTAGTTGATATTTGGATAAACAACCGACATAGAAAGCTCACATGTTAGGTTTAAACTTGTGGATGCGCATTCATGCATTTACCCGTTTTATCAACTTTTACATTTAACCAACCAAAATGGATCAGTAGAGGCCGCTACCGCGGGCGGGATTGCGTGTCTGATTAAAGGGCATCCCAATATGTACCTTCACCTCTTACTCAGAAACTTTGGATAGTGGACGACCTTATCCAGGGCGAACGATATTCATTCTAGAGATAGGATGCTAAAGCGGGACGACTCCTTATCTTTAGTACCTATGTCAAACACTGCTTTTTGCCTTGGTTGACCTTAGTTGACCTTGGTATAAAGTGGATTCGAACGGGTTCCAAGCATCCCACAAATGCTTGTTGGCAACTCCAAACATCTCTCGCGTCGTTTCGAGACCTTTCACCGAGACGAAGCCGACCGATCTAAAATGATCCGGTCAAAAGCATTTTTACGCCGCCGAGCGTGGCTTTCAAAAGACCGCTGCCGCGCCCACGGATCGGCCGGGCATCGTAGGTGGGCCCATGTCCACAGATTGGCGAATCCGCTGGGGAAAACTAGGACACTTGTCTTTGTGATCCCTAGATGGTGAGACTCGAATGAGGTCTTGGTTGAAATGCACTAATTGATATTACGGTCATAAGTCGGGTTCCTTGTCCGGGCCCACAACCTAACCATTACCAAGTAATTGGCTCGTTCCTCGGCGTGAGTTTTTCTCATCCACGCGTTTTGAATCCCGATTGAGTCAAGCATACCATTGGCGTTACACATTTCTGTTTCGTCAAACAGCTTTCATTTCCTTCGTGCACGAGGCTAGGGCACCCTCCTTACACATTTTTTTTTGATTGGTATCCCTCTCAAAAATTGCGGTTTGATCGCTTGGTGTGTAACCCACCCTTTTAAACCAAAACCCGTGTCAACATTATGCATAATATAATGAACTGTGAGTGCTTATGTGCTATATGATCATAAGTCCTCCCGTGTCATTTCAAACTTTCAAAAACACACTTTTGCGCCGTTATAATGGCCGTTTCAAACCTCGGTCTTTTGCCCACCGTTGCACGCCTTTTTAGGCCGCCGTAATGACGATTTTCAAACCCTATTTTTTACAACCATTTTAAAAAAGCACGCCTTCCTAGGTCGTCGTAATGACGATTTTCAAACCCGGTTTTCTACAACCATGTCAAAAAGCACGCCTTTTTAGGCCGTCGTAATGACGATTTTCAAACCCGATTTTTTACAACCATTTCAAAAACACCTTTTTACGCCGTAATAATCGCCGCGTCAAGACAGGTGTTTTAACCCGTCTCGCGCCGACACAATGGCTCTTTCAAAATCCGAAAATGACACACACCCTTTTTCGAGGCTTTTCAGATCCTGAGGGTCGTACACCGTCCCCGGGACCAAAACCTTTTCAAACCTTCAAAACCCGATTTTCAAAACACACGATATTGAATTTCAAGGTTGTCTTCGAAAACAGTACATTGTTTTCAGAGCCGCCGCAACTCAAACTTAAACCGTCTTTCGAAAACAAACTTAAGAAAACTTTTCAACTGATCGACTTTTGAAGATCCCTATTCTTCGGAAGCCGTCCATAAAGCGACAAATGAATCTTTTTGAAAATATCTATTTTAGAAAAATTCAGTCCACCATTCTAATTCCACCTCGTGTCTATCGAGTCAAAGAAAACATACTTATGGGTCTTTACTTATGAGCCATCTCACCTTGAGACTCGTTCAACGGCATCACACCGTCACGTTGAACGTGAATCAAAGTTCGGTCAACACCATCATGTTATAAATCGAGGCAGCACCGAGGCACCACACACGGTTGCCCTTGTATTGTTGAGTCCAAAGTGTCTTTCCGTCTTTCGTGTTGTCTGGTTTTGGTCGTTAAACCGTGTCGGATTGGGATGTAACATGAGCCATTTTCTGCCTCAGAGCCATTTTCTGCCTCAGAGCCATGGCAGGGCCTTCAGCTTCATCCAACAACAACGATGACAACAGAGATCTCACAACTGCTCAGCTAGCCAGCCTACTCACCGCTCTTAAGGTCACCTTGGACCGTGTCGAGACCCGTATCAACACCTTGGAAAATAAGGAAACCGGAGAACACAACACTCCGCTTTTGACCGAAACTGACAAAATGCTCAAGCTCTTGGAGGAACAAATCCTAGCCCGTGGTAACAACATCCACCTTAAGAACAATCGAATATTCAAACTCGTTGGGGATCAACTACCCGACAACTTTACTCTGATTGATGTACCCAAGTTTAAGGGGGTAGAGGACCCACTCAATCACATTCGGGCCTTCAAGGATTACATGCTCCTTACCCGGATCTTTCCGTCATCCCTGGAACCGATTCCTCATCAATGGTACTATTCCCTCGACCCCAAGAGCATTACCACTTGGGATGAAGTCGCCGTCGAATTCGCCAAACAGTATGCCGACAACGTCGAAGTCCAAGCCAACACCTGTACTCTTGAGGTCTTAACTCAGAATAACAACGAAGGGTTCACAGAATTCCTAACCCGTTGGAGGAGGGTAAGCACCCAATTGGTCTGTAAGCCGAGTGAATCAACTCTGGTGGAGAAGTTTGTCAACAACCTCCGTCCAGTTTATGCCAACCTACTGAGGTTTCAAAACATCAAAACATTGCAGGACCTATAAATCCTCGGAACCCGCATTGAAGACGACCTCCTCAAGGGCATTCTAGCCAAAACCACCGGTAGGGGCTATCAGGGATCTACGTCAACCGGATCTTGTCCTTATGGTCAAACAAACAAAATTGATGAGGTCAATCTCCTCGAGCCAACCACAAAGAAAACTGAGCGTCCTCAAAGGGTATTCACAAACTTGGGAACAACCTATGCCAGTACCCTAAAAAGACTTATGGACCAAGGGAAACTACAGTCGATTGGACCCACTCTTGACCCGTCCGTGGCCAAGAAAACCCGTTTCAGGAATCCAAATGCCTACAGCCAATACCACCAGGGTAAAGGTCATGACACGGAAGCCTGCTTCAAACTGAAGCACGCCATTCAGGACATGATTGAGAAACGAGAATTACCACTACCTCCGCCAACAAAACCAAATAACAAGGCAAACCCCTTGGGAATCCATGCCATCTCTAATGACGAGCCAACTCTGGATTGCTCACACCTCATCCTACCTATTGAAGACGAGGTGAATGACTTGAAAAAAGACACCCCGGACGGGATGTTCGTAATCAGCGCCGTAACCATGCTCACCATATTCCAGCAGGTTGAAGAAGCCATATCCAGTTTCTCATAAAGTAATACCCGTCTTGAGGACGCCTACCACCGGTTGGTTTTTGATACGTGCATTTTATTTAGTCCGTTTTGGCCTTTTTATGCACGTATTTCTATGCTATTTATTAGAAATCATATTTTAAATATCACATATTTTAGGTTTAAAGTTTTAGTCATAAAAACTTAAAGATTTTATGCATGCAAATCAAATACAAGAGTGAAGAAAAATCGGTTCCTTACAATTGTATTTTCGGCTATATGGGCACAAATGAAGTCTCCTACCTCACTTGTTCTTGAGCTATAATGAATATTAGGATGATCCTCCAAAAATCCCAAAGTAGAGATTCTCCTCTTGATTGCACCCAAGATTATCCCTTATCCCCACTAAATAATATAAGCTAGATATTAGTTTAGTAGTTTACCTTAAAATTGATTACTAACACTCATATATTACATTAATAATTTTAGTAATCTTTTATGAATAATTTGGATCAAAAATCTCATGTTTTGATAAAGATTAAAGAGAGAAAAGAGAATAATGCATGAACTTTGCATGTGATAATGTAAGAATGAAATAAGAGAACTAATTCTCTCTTAAAGTGAAGGAGGAGCACGGTTGGAGTAGTCCAACTAAGGGCATCCTCTTTTCTCTTTTTGTCTTCACAACAAAAGATGTGTAAGATGTGTAAGAGTAGGTGTAAGGCTAGTTGTAGGTAGGCATCATCATGCCATTTTATTAAATAAAATAAAACAACCAAAACCCACTAACACTCCTTCCATATTTCGGTCCATCCTCCATAAAATGGACTATTATTTTATTTTGTCAATTTGTCAATTGTCACAAAATATGTCACATGTAGCATGTTACATGTTATTAATTAATTTAATGCATATTTATCACATAAATATCATTTTATAAATTAATTAAATTACATACAATAAATTGACTAGTGATACTTGATCACATAAATAAAATGGGTCATTTAAATATAATTCACAACATCTTGTAATTATAATTAACCATTCATTCATATCTCTATTGTTTCTCAAACAATAAACAATTTTAGTAACACGTCTTTTCAATTACTAAAATAAATCTTATTTAATCCCATAACAATAAGATATCAATATTCTCTCTCACAAATGAATTGTTCAATTTTAAGGAATTGATCAACTTGTATCATCATACAATTAATCAACTTTACAGATAACGGCATCATCCTTTAGGTGTGACCTTAAGGGATCAACTGACCACCACCGTCCCACGACAATAACGTCAAACTCTAGCAAGCCAATCGTTACCTATTAATGTTGATCGGTTGACTATAAAATGAATCATCCCTTACGTATTCTTAAAATGAGATTTAAACATGTGATGAATATGATCGACAATTGTGATCGCATTATTGTCGGAGGACACATATTCCAACAATCTCCCACTTGTCCTAGACAAGTGTGCGTCACCAATTATCTTGTCCTATTACTATCTCCCACTCAATGCAAGGTGTCTTTCAGGTCGTACTTGCAAGTGATCACATCGAGAGTGGTTTCCTCGATCTGGAGAATAACTGATTGACCGTAATTTTCTACCATAGAAATCTTCTGAGCGTGGCCACGCATTTCCAGTTCATTACTCCTCGAGTGGCCCTGAGATATTGTTTTAACCCTGACAAAGGGGTGGACAATTCTTATCGCACTATTCCCTTAGACTAGCCAAAGCCATCATAACCTACAATATGCCCATTTGACCCCATCTACGAAGGTCGTAGTAACATAAATCAAAGCTAATTTGAAACCATACCACAATAGGTGAATAGTCTTAAGTCAAAAGAATCGACTCATTAGAATACTATAGTAGCTCTCGCCACGACCAAGCTTTATAAATTTGCCAGAACTCTATAAGCGGTCACTGCCCGACAAAGTGTTCCTAACAGTCTGCCTATGTGATCGACTAGTCATCTCACATGACTCTTTGGCACTTGAACTTGCCATCAATCGCATCACACTCTAGTCACTTCGAGACGTCACCTCATACAAGTGACTATGGGCGAATACTATGTTAATCCGGGTTCACTTTAACGGGGTTCAATATTGTCTCTACAACCCGTTTGGATGTAACAAAGTACAAGAAAAGAGTTTTTAAAGTAAAAACTCTAACGACAAATGCGATTATCACATATGAATAGTCAATGCCTGATTACTATTTCATATTCTATAATCTAATTTGATCTTGTATGTAGTTGTTCATTTCAATTCAATTGAAATGACATGACTCATCATGTTTAGCCTATGATTAGGCCTTGCTAAGTAGGTTTTAGCATCTCCCTGCTCAACCTTGCTACATACTTGTTTTCCTCTCGTAATGTATACATTTGCATTACAAAAATTTTTGAGTACGTGTCTAGATCCAATCTAGACATAGGCCATCTAGCCTTAGAACAGCTCCCACTGTTTTCACATTGTGCGGGACTCATCCTTCTTGCACATCTCATGATTGCAAGTGCACTCAATTTCCGTTGTAAATATCTCTCATTGTTCTTTATTGCCTAGAACGATTCAAGCAAATCTATTTCTTAAATAACATAGCCACAATAGTTCCTAAACCATCCTAATGTGTTTTGATTATGGTTTTGTCGGAAACCATGCGCAATCTCAATTGTCAATTGTCATTTGGGTAACACCCTTACACAAAATTGCATCAAAAACACTTTGCGTTACATCCTTAATGCTTCTGCAAGCACTTAAGGGTAATCTTTATGGCTTACTTGGTAACTATTACTTAAATTCGATTTGAAACAATTCATCATACTCAAAGTATATGAAGTGTTATACATCATTTCCTATTTAATTGATTCGGCAACGGAAGCAAATGGAATCAATCAAATATGTTCAATTCGATTGAACTAGTCATGAATCTTATCAACATAAGACTCCTTATTTGACATTAATATCATGTAGATTTATCTCCATAAATCCGGATATTAAAGATGTACTATATTTCTCCAAAAGTCTTAAATCATTCGCAATGATTAATATGTGATCCACATATAAGACTACTAAAATTTCCGTAACTCCCACTAAACTTCATGTATAAACACAACTTCTCGACTTATCGAGAAATGTTTTATCACATGATCAAAATGTTGATTCCAACTCATTGATGTCCTACTTAAGACCATCTCTTAAGTTGCACATGATCTTAGGATTGTAAGAATCTATAAAACACAAGACATGTATTGAATACATTCCTTCTAATTGAAGAAGTGGGTTTTAGATTCACTTGCTATATGTATATCATCATAATGAAACACAATCCCTAAGAAGATCCAAATAGACTTAAGCATTTCAACTAGTGCAAAACCCTTTGCCGCCAATCAAGCTTTGATATCTAACAATTGACTTGGAATTTATTACGGATTTTCATTGTTCTAAGCCTTGTATTGAGTTATGACTTAAACACTCTCATGTAAGTCATATGTTCATTACTTTCCATAAGTAATCAACTTGAATCAAACAATTTCTTTGTAAGTTACAAGCTATTTACTTTCTAAAAGTAACACTAATTCATCATATTCAACAAGTGATAACTTTAACCTCCTAGGGATTGAAGAAACAACGTCTTACACAAAACGTCTCATGTAGCCAAGAAAGACCAGTTTCTTGCGACATAACATTCTTGTGTGGCTCTTGAATAATTTAACCCACTCTGTCTTCTAGAAATAAACTTGTATTCTAAAAAGACAGCTTCACGAGCCACAAACCCGTTGTACTCGTGATTATAATAAGGAAAAATGAGCATTTGTTTCTTTTGAAAACTTAAAAACATGGTACCCTACCATTTCATATCTCATGTGATTCGTTTTAGATTTAGTGGAAAAACAATTTAGACAAAATGATAAAATCCCCAAAAGGATCAAGTAACTTAAAGTAATTGATTGAAGTCCAAACCATATCGAATAGCGTTTGATTTCTTATCCAACCACACATTATCCCATAATGTGTGTTAAGAGAGATTAACTTGTGATACTATATCACATTTCATTTGGCTTATATCAAAGTCTTCACTTTGATAATCCCATCACGACTAGATCGTGATTCTTTGAACTCTTTGATCTTCTTCAAGGATTTTTCTATTTACCTTATTAAGTGAACACATTAGTGTCAACCTAAATTGTTGGTAAAAGAAAATGATCAACCTATTTGGATCAATGATTTACAACCTCGATCTCCTTTTCAACCAAAAGGCATGAGACATCTTGCTTTGAATACAAGATACGCATATACCATAAGATTAAATGGTTTCAAGAGTACTCGATAACTCTTTGCGTTCATCATTCCAGAATCTAAGGTTTAATCTTGGGTTACCAATTTGAGTCTTGTATCATCTACATGATATGTCATTCTAGTTTGGTTTAGAATATAATCACCTTGATAATGGGCTAGCCATACATCAAATCATGGTGTATAGGGTCACAAAAGTGAAACCTCTTTTGTATCTTAACAAGTTTATATTCTTATTTAGAGTTGATGCACTTAATAGTCACAATTAAGTATAACTTCAAACCCAAAAACTAGATTGAGTACACAATGACTCTATCTCTCAACATCATTGTTGCTAGTCGTCATATTCTAATCATCCTATGTATCACTACTACAGATACAGGCTATAACAACGGTCAAAAACCGTTGTTATATAAAAAAGTGGACGTTGTTAAAGCGTCCGTTGTAGAAGGTTTTAACAACGGTTGGTTTACTTAAGGAAACCGTTGTTAAAACTATTAACCACGGTTTTATGTATAAAAACCCGTTGTGGAAAGTGTGACTCAATTTTGGGGGGAAAGTTATAACAACGGGTTGTAATATACAAAACCGTTGTTATAACTAAAGACAACGGGTTGTTTTAAAATAACCGTTGTTGTTTGTTCTTAAAAAATAAAAAAAAAAATAAATTAAATATTACTAGATGCATGCATAATTACGGCCTGTTAGAATTCCAATGCATGCATTATTACTGACATTCACTGTACATATGAACGGATAATATGGAATGAGAAGGGTTAGTAATAGGATTTGAAGCAGCATTATTGAGAGAGATGATGATGATTATGGCACAACTTCCTAACATATATATTAATTAAAAAGCAATTAACTCAACCCACACATTGCTTAGTATAAATACATTGCATATCTCAACTAACATTTCCATTATCTCATATATTCATCTCCAAACTCTAACTGTACGTTAAAACAAACTCTACTTAATCTTTCAAATCAAACTCAAAAAACTCTAAGAAAATGAATGATTTCATCCTAAAGACTCTTACCATGATCGAGAACAACAACAACTTCATCCGCCGGTTCCTCCATATTGAGGAAAGTTTCAGGAGCTACCTTGCGGAAGCTCGATCCGCACTGAAGCACGCCAAAGAAGATGGCTTGACGGAGCAAAGCGATTGCGGCTATATGACGATATAGCAAATGCTGAACGGAACCTCCAAATAGCCAAGGAGGAGAGGATGGATACGATAGAGCACAATAAGATCCTCCATGAAAATATAAGAATTGCATTTTTACATATGTAATTTTTTTTTAATTTATGTATTTATAAATATATATATATATATATATTAATTATGTTTATCTTACTTCTTCATCTTGCTTCTTCATTGTTTTAGTAACTAATTATGCGAACAATACTTAAACAAATAACATAATGGTCGATAAAAACACATATATGCAAAAGAAATAAATAGAAAAAGAAAATAATGACGATGATGCAAAGGACGGCGAGATTTACCTGATAAATACAGAACGTAATAGACGATGAAATCACAATGACGGCGAGAAGATAAAGCGACGATGAGAAAGAGAGAAATAGAGAAAGAGAGAAAGAGAGTGTGTATGTGTTTTGTGTTTGTTTGTCTGCTGTGTTTGTGTTTGTGTATTAAGGGTTGTGTTTTGTGGGCAAGCAGACTTCTGTTTGTGTGGTTTATAGTATGGAAGGTATTGACAACGGTTATTAAACAACAACCGTTGTGAAATAAGTTTTAACAACGGTTGTAAAAAACACCCGTTGTTAAATATGTTTTAACAACGGGTTTCAAAAGTAACCGTTGTGATTACTTTTCACTAACTTTGCGCCAATTTTGCGCCAAATTATTAACAACGGTTCCGCATGTGTGACCCGTTGTTAAAAATAATAACAACGGTTTTTATAACTATACCCGTTGTAATTGATTTTAGTAAAATTCGCGCCATACATTCTACAACGTCTATTGTGATTTTCGTGAATAATCGTTGTTAAAGGGGCGTTGTAGTTGCCTAAATTTGTAGTAGTGTATCAAATACAATGATGAAAACCACCATCGGTTTCTAATATTGACGAATTAGTATTAGCAAAATTTATGTCAATCAAATAAACATTTAAAGAAGAAGGTCCCATTAGATGTCCCACAACTAACTTGTTGATTCTTCAATAATTTGGGGTAGTTTCCTTTCTAGCGTCCAATAATTAAGACAATGGAAACTTTATCGGTCGGGATTGATAGGTTTAGTATCGTTATTCTCAATAACTTTACTTTTAACATTACCTTGTATCAATTCCATTCTAATTTTACTTCTTTAAAACCTTATCCTTTTCTTAACGGTTTAAGAGAATGCTCCCACTTATTTCAATGAGTCTTTGCTAGGAGAAGCAAAAATTGAAATTCATGAAGACTACTCTTCATTCGTTTGTTTAGTCTAAAAACTTTCATTGAAGTGGTTGCGGTATTTTGGTCAATTTTGATTTCAAACAAATCTAGTTACCAAAATGATGTAACGTTTCAAAGTACTTAACTTAATTAAGGATATGAGAAACATTTCATTGTAAGTAGATATGTTAGTCAAGGATCAAAAACCCTTTTGATCACGAATAACTTTTATCTATACTCTTCACAAGAGATCCTTACAATGCATAATACGAGGTTTTTAGAAGAAAAATTCAAATTTTGTCTTTAGTTACGATGTTTTAATGGAGATTTGAATCAAAAATCGAAATGATATCGTATATGAATTGTGGTAAAGAAATAGAACAATATGATAACGGAATAGTGGAAAACTTAACATTTATCGTTTTATTAATACTTGTAAATAATAAGTAAAGTATTTACATAGTGACCTCTACCCAACTATGATAAATGATTCCAAGATCCAAATTCATATTAACTTGGGCACGGTGTGACCGATTCATCCCTTATCAATATAACTCGGTGGATTAACTCTTTAATCGATTCTACTTTTAGAACTCTTGGTCGATAATATTACATTAACATTTATCTTTAGCCCAAAACACGTCCGATAAGGGCACGGTGTGGCTGATTCATCCCTTATCAATACTTTTGTTGAGTTCAACCCAAATTTCGAATAAATGTGTCCATGATCCAAATCCACATCAACTTCGGCACGGTGTAGCCGATTCATCCCTTATCAACATGAATTCGTTGAATAGACATTTATCACCCACTTCCCCTACGTAACAAGGTTTGTACCCCGGTGTGGCCGAGCGCACTCCCTCATGAAATAGGTTTTCATGGTTTCTACTTTTTGGTAAGGCTAAGTCTCAATTGTTTATTTTAGCAAGAGGTCATGTCAATTTATTATCTATCACGTTTTAAGTGAACTAAAGCGGTGAACTACGATAAGTGTAATTGACACGGTCGATAAACTTGATTTAAAATGCATGTTTAGTTATGGCGATTTAGCGATGCATGCAACATATATAAATAAAATGCAAAGCATAAATATAAAATCCTAGTATGGCCTTCCTAAAATAGTAAATCTAATAAACTATTACAAATTCGGAAACCAACTCCTATGGTCTCTTGAACTTCGTTCTTGGCACGCATTTCAAGGCAACATTCTCTTTGATGGATCGCCTTCTCGAGTGGCACCGTCTTCAAGGAACTCCGGAATAAATAAATTACATAACAAATTACATAATTTCCTATTATACATTTGTAATTAAAATAAAATAAATCTATTAAATTACAAAACGGTGATACTAGATCACAATAAATTACAACCGAATCGATATTCCCATACATTTCGGGCAATATCAATTAAAAACTAAGGCCATACTAAGTAAAATTACATAATTCAAAAATTACATAAAATAAAATTACGACAATCATAAATAAAATTCAGCATTATAATATGTATAAACATGCCCAATTTTATGCTACATCGCCTTTAAGGAGCCAATATCGTATATTAATCGGTTTTTACGGATTTGCGTGATTTAACCTTTTAAAATCACAATAATTACATAAAATCATATTTATGTACAAGTTAATTACCTTAACCTTCTTAGGACTCAAAATTAGTCTCCACTAACATTTGACAATAATTAACCTAGATTTCTTAAAATTGTTCATAAATGGACTCAAAATTACAATAAAATGCCATAAACTTCAAATAAATCATATAAATTTTAAAAAATTTCAAACTTTGAAATTTAAACTCATGAACATTCTGGAAAAAAAACCATGACACTCATAATATTCAAAACTTAGGTTAAAAATTTCGAAAATTTATCGAGGAAAACAATGTTGCGGTTTATCGATTTTAACAATTATCACCATAAAAATAGGAGAAAAATTATTTTTATCAACTTTTCACTTTTAGATCTGAAATAGGTGATAAAATGCAACATGTGACGTTTTTCCTTAGTCATGGAGTATGTTTTAGCAATTTTTCAATAATTAAAGTCACTATTTATGTTATTTTTCATCAAAAATTCATAAATCATGCATAAAGACTTCATTATAGCCAATTATTTTACACACATCTTGTAAAATTGCATATGACAACATACTAAATTTCTATGACCAAATTCGAAATATTACTCATATTAGCCTATTTTTCCATTTAAATTTGATTTTAACTTGAAAAATCCATATTTCGAGCATAACAACGCATTTTATTATGAAAATTTACAGGCCATCAGTAGATAACATATTTGAAAACATACCCAAAAACCACTTGAAAAATCGAAGTTTAGCTAATTTTCGTCCAAAAATGATATTTTTATCATAAAAATCACATTTTAATGCCAATATTATATAAAATGAACAATAAAATCCATAAATAAACCAAAATGTCCTAAAAATCACTTAGGACCAGAAAATTTAACATGCATAATTTATTTCGTGATATATCACAATAAACACAAATTTATAAGTTTTATTTGTTAATCGTATAACTCGGAAAAACTATAACCGATTTGCATGGAAACAACCTAAGGCTCTGATACCACTTGTTAGAAATCATATTTTAAATATCACATATTTTAGGTTTAATGTTTTAGTCATAAAAACTTAAAGATCTTATGCATGCAAATCAAATACAAGGCTGAAGAAAAATCGGTTCCTTACAATTGTATTTTCGGCTATATGGGCACAAATGAAGTCTCCTACCTCACTTGTTCTTGAGCTATACTGAATATTAGGATGATCCTCCAAAAATCCGAAAGTAGAGATTCTCCTCTTGATTGCACCCAAGATTATCCCTTATCCCCACTAAATAATATAAGCTAGATATTAGTTTAGTAGTTTATCTTAAAATTCATTACTAACACTCATATATTACATTAATAATTTTAGTAATCTTTTATGAACAATTTGGATCAAAAATATCATGTTTTGATAAAGATTAAAGAGAGAAAAGAGAATAATGCATGAACTTTGCATGTGATAATGTAAGAATGAAATAAGAGAACTAATTCTCTCTTAAAGTGAAGGAGGAGCACGGTTGGAGTAGTCCAACTAAGGGCATCTTCTTTTCTCTTTTTGTCTTCACAAGAAAAGATGTGTAAGATGTGTAAGATGTGTAAGAGTAGGTGTAAAGCTAGTTGTAGGTAGGCATCATCATGCCATTTTATTAAATAAAATAAAACAACCAAAACCCACTAACACTCCTTCCATATTTCGGTCCATCCTCCATAAAATAGACTATCATTTTATTTTGTCAATTTGTCAATTGTCACACAATATGTCACATGTAGCATGTTACATGTTATTAATTAATTTAATGCATATTTATCACATAAATATCATTTTATAAATTAATTAAATTACATACAATAAATTGACTAGTGGTACTTGATCACATAAATAAAATGGGTCATCTAATTATAATTCACACACATCTTGTAATTATAATTAACCATTCATTCATATCTCTATTGTTTCACAAACAATAAACAATTTTAGTAACACGTCTTTTCAATTACTAAAATAAATCTTATTTAATCCCATTACAATAAGATATCAATATTCTCTCTCACAAATGAATTATTCAACTTTAAGGAATTGATCAACTTGTATCATCATACACTTAATCAACTTTACAGATAAGGGCATCATCCTTTAGGTGTGACCTTAAGGGATCAACTGACCACCACCGTCCCACGACAGTAACGTTAAACTCTAGCAAGCCAATCGTTACCGATTAATGTTGATCAGTTGACTATAAAATGAATCATCCTTTACGTATTCTTAAAATGAGATTTAAACATGTGATCAATATGATTGACAATTGTGATCGCATTATTGTCGGAGGACACATATTCCAACACTATTATCGTAGTTTAAAGCTATGAAATGCCCTGAATATGCTACTTTGGTTTGTTTTGTTCTATTTGCAGGAATGGACTAGAAAGTAGTGAAATCGAGCCTTTTACCGTCCGTTTAGCATGCATTTGGAGGAAGAGTGAATTTGGAGCGGGAATGTAGCTATTTTGAGATGAGCAAAGAAGAAAAATAGCTAGGCGAGCAAAGGAAGAACTTCAAATTGTTAGTGCCTAATTTGAAAAGCCATATCTCGAGTTCTACAATGTATTTTCAGGTAATTTTAAATGGGGATGAAATTTTGTTCTCTTAGGTTTCCAACATCACCGGAATCGCCCTGTTTGACCAAGTAACGAAGAAATGGCAGCCGTTTGAAGTTCAGTGTGCGAAGCAGGAATTGTTCGCTGGAAAGTACTCGATCGAGTACAATTATGTTCGTTCGAGTCCTTTTTCTACTCGATCGAGTAGTTGAATTTTAGGGTTTACTCGATCGAGTAGATTTTCTATTCGATCGAGTGGTTTGAGCTTTATTTTACTCGATCGAGTAGTTTAAAAGGGCTCGATCGAGTGGTTTCTACTGGACTCGGGCCTTTTTAACTTTAATCCGTCATTAGGTTAAATAAAAGTTTTATTTTCTTATAAATAGGAAGAGGGATGTCATTTGTAATTCTCTTCCCTATCTCATACACTACTTTACAATACTTTTTCCCTGTTACTTTTATACTGTTCTCTGCTTTCCGGATTTTACTCTGTAATTCTCCTCTCTCTTTTCCTCTCTTTATGTAATGTTTATTCTTTTACCATTTGCTATTCCCTTTATTATGTCTAGCTAATTTCTCTACTAGGATTAGGTGATTCGATGGACTGTTGTTAATTGCTAATTAGGTTTATAGATTTGTTGTAGTTATTTTAGTCTATGTTGTTAATCACTGCTATAATTGTATCCTGCTAGTTGAGTCGACGCAATTAGTTTATTTAACTTTGGTAAGCCTTGACCTAGACCGGAAGGTTGGAAGGGGTGAGACCTGCAGTGAGCAATAGGATGCTTTAGTGAGGGCGGAAGTTAAGCTTATAGCAATTTAGGGCGAATTGAGACCGAAAGGAGATATTCGTTTCCCCTTAGACCGACACATCGACTAATCTGTGACTTTAACTACAATTGACTGACGTTCATTGATGAACCGACATCCTAGTTTCCTCTTTCTCTTGCTAATTTCTCTTATCCTTATTTCTCTTACCTTTATCTTATTTAGTTTAGTTCAAACATTTCAAACCCCCCAACTTGTGACCGTAGAGAGACCGAATAGACAAGTAGATAATGACCGCCTCCCTGTGGAGATCGACCCTACTTACCGCTAACATCCGTTAGTAGTAGCTAGGTATTTATTTTTGCTACCTGACGACGGTATCAATTTTCAACCCACCAACACCAACACCACGTCCAAGGGAGGGTCCTCCAAGCACCCAAAACTCCAATGACCAGATAGGATTGCTCCCACAATAATCAACCCCACAAAAACTACCCCCACAAGAACTTCCCCTACAAAAACTACCCGTCGAGGAATACCCCTCCGAGGTACCCTCGCGATCCCGAAATCAACGGTATCTGGAGAGATGATTCCGAGGATGTCTACATTGTTCCAGGAAAGGGAAAACAAGAAAAAGAGATCGGTCAGCTCACCCGGTCCGGACGCCCCTACCAGAATCCGAACATTTCAACAGCCTATCCAACAACAAATGACTAAGTCGTCCCGGACATGGACACTCAACCCAGGGTTCCCAAAAACTCGATCCTTAAACAACTGCAAAAGGTGAAGGCCGAAAAATCAATTTGTGGATCAACTCATCTTTCAATGTTAACCTTGTTCACATGTCTTCCCAACAAATTATTTTTAGAGTGGAGGAAACATCTTCTGGTGATTGTTTCTTATTCACTGTAGTTTATGGCAACAATGATGAAATTTATAGGAGGGAATTATGGAGGGATTTGAGGGCTATTAAGGACAATCACACTGGAGCCTGGGGTATATGTGAAGATTTCAACAGTCTACTACATTTTAATGAAAGAGAAGGAAGACCTGTTTTGTGGAGTGATATATCTGACTTTAGGGATTGTGTGGATTATTGTGGAATAGTAGATATCAAAGGACAGGGAGGATATACATGGAACAACAAGCATGAACCCAATTCCAGGGTTTTCTCTCATCTTGATAGGTTCATGGTAAATATTGATTGGATGCAACAGTACCCTGAATGTTATGCTTATTTCCTACCTGAAGGATTGTATGATCATAATCCTTGTCTGTGCTATAGGAGGGCTGTTCCTCAAAGAAAGCATAATTTTAGATACTTTTGTATGTGGGGGCAGGACCCTAACTTTAAAGCTCTAATCCATGAGAAGTGGAAGTCTCCCATAGCTGGTACTGCAATGTTTAAGGTTGTTAAAAAACTGCAAGCTCTTAAGAAGCCTTTGAGAGAATTAAACAGGCATGGCTACTCTGATATAGGCAAAGCTGCGGGAATTGCTAAACTCAGACTTCATAACTTACAAGAGAGGATGAACCTTGATCCTACTAACTTGGTCATCCTTGCTGAAGAACAGGAAGCATCTGATGACTATAGGCACATGAGTAATGCTTATCATAGCTTCTTGAGTCAAAAAGCAAAAATCAATTGGCTGCAAGAAGGTGATGAAAATACCCAGTTCTTTCACTCCCAAATCAATGCCAGATAGATGCAAAACAAAGTACTTCAAATTAAGGATAAAGATGGCATACTTCATTCCAATTTCAAAGATGTTGAACATGCTTTCCTGGACTATTATGAGCCACTCCTGGGTACTTGTAAGAGTACAGCACCTGTGCACTTTCCTACTGTCAGAACTGGTAAGCTCATTAATACACAGCATCACCAGATCTAACTTAAGCCTGTGACGAGGGAGGAAATCAAAAGTAGCATATTCTCCATTCTTGCCACAAAATCCCCTGGTCCTGATGGATTTTCAAGCCAATTCTACAAGGATGCCTGGGAGGTGGTGGGAGAGGATGTTATCAATGCAGTGCCGGACTTCTTCTCTACTGCTCAACTTCTTAAACAAATCAATACCGATACTATTACACTTATTCCTAAGGTCAAACATCCTGTCTCTGTGCTAGAATATTGACCCATTTCTTGTTGTAACATCCTCTACAAAAGCATTGCCAAAATTCTTTGCAATAGACTAAGTGAAGTTCTTCCTGATATCATTAGTAGTAGTCAAGGAGCATTCATCAAGGGGAGAAATATTGTGGATAATGTGCTCATTTGCCAAGATTTGGTGAGGTTATATAATAGGCAGGCAGCCTCCCCCAGATGCCTAATTAAGATAGACCTCAGGAAGGCATATGATACTGTAGAATGGGACTTTGTGGAACAAATGCTCACAGCAATGAGAATTCCACAGAACTTTATCAAGATTGTGATGGTTTGCATAACTACACCTTCTTATTCTCTTGCTATCAATGGGAGTTCTTTTGGATTCTTTAAAGACAGAAGAGGGCTAAGACAAGGGGACCCCCTTTCTCCCCTTATCTTTACCCTATGTATGGAGTATCTCTCAAGAATTCTGGGTGTAGTTGCTAATCAAGATGGTTTTAGATATCATCCTATGTGTGGACATATCAAGATCAACCACTTGCTTTTTGCAGACGACCTCCTTCTTTTTTGTAAAGGGACTGAAGCTGCCATTATGTGGATGCTGAGGGGGTTTGCTACTTTCTCAGCTTCATCTGGATTGTGTCTCAACAATGAGAAAACTGATATTTACTTTAATGGTGTGACTGGGTGTGTCATTGATAATATCATTCAGATATCTGGGTTCAAAAGAGGTACTCTACCATTCAAATACCTTGGAGTGCCCATTTCTTCTAAAAAGTTAACCAAAAATGATTGTGCTAAGCTTACTGATAAAATCATGGCAAGAATTCGTGCTTGGGGGACCAGGCATCTCTCTTATGCTGGGAGACTGGTCCTTGTGAATGCTGTCCTCACTTCTTTGCACTCATACTGGGCAACAATATTCCTCATTCCTAATGGAGTAATGAAAAGGATTGATTCTCTTTGTAGGACTTTTCTGTGGGAGGGAAAAGATTCCTACTCTAGGGCTCCTAATGTGCATTGGGATACTTGCTGCAAACCCAAAGAAGAGGGGGGCTTGGAATAAAGAATTCTAAATTGTGGAATAAAGCTTTGTTAGGGAAGTATACTTGGTGGCTTGCAACAAAAAAAAGATCACTTATGGGTGCGTTGGGTTAATCACGTTTATATGAAAGATCAGAATTGGCAAGACTATGTTGCACCTCAGGACTGCAGCTGGTCTTGGAAGAATATTAGCCAAATTAATGCTACTTTTAAGAATGCTTACACTGATAATCTCTGGCTTAATAGTTCACAACCTTATACTGTTGCTGGAGGTTATAAATGGTTAATGCCACCAAGTCCTAAAGTTCAGTGGAGATATGTTTGCTGGAACAGTCTGAACCTGCCTAGAACTTCCTTCATTTATTGGGCAAGCAGGCTTCAGAGGCTCTTAACTCGGGATAGGATCATTAGAATGGGTTTTGGTCAGGATGACACATGCTTTCTGTGTGCAGCTGCCCCTGAAACTCATGGACATCTTTTCTATAACTGTGACCTCAGTACCAAGTGTATCAGAGTGCTGCATCAGAGACTGAGAATCATCTTTCCTCCGCAGGCTTTTGATCACTGGTATGCTTCTGGTAGAGGAAGGAGTAAATTGCAGAGTAAGTTTGTTTGTGCTTGCTTTGTTAGCCTCACGTATGAGACTTGGCATCCTAGGAATATAGCAAGACTTCATGCGCAGATTATTAGGCCTGAGTTTCTGGTTACTAAGCTTGTCAATAGCATCAAGCAACGATGGAGCAAGAGGAATCATCATATCTTGAAACAGCGTGACCAAGTATGGATAGATAGTGTAGGAAATTAGAATGGTTGAGATATTTTTGTATTATGTTGTTTATATCCTATAGGACGCATATGTAATTGTTGGAGCTTATTCTTTATTAATATACTTACCCTTCACCAAAAAAAAAAAAAAAAAACTCAATTTGGTAACTGATCGCTACATCATTCGAAAATCAGCTGGCTTTTTTACATGCTTTGGGAAATTTGACAGTTCCCTCTACCTCTTCCTCTGAAGAAGGGGTAGCGCACATGACAAGGGATGTCCCCGACCTGAGCAACCTGGTCATCTTCTCTGATGAGGATATCCCTCCATTTAGAGCCAATCATAACCTAGCCCTATACATCACTGTGCAATGCCTCAAGAATAATGTGCCTATGGTTCTAGTGGATGACGGATTTGGGGTCAATGTCATTTCCCTCAAGTCGGCTTATAAACTGGGTATTAAAGAAGCAGACTGGGTCCCAACTAATCAAGGAGTACGTGCCTATGATGGAACTCATCGTAAGGTCGCGGGGCTTATCATCTTGACCATTGCAACTGGACCCCTGGAAAGACAAGCCAGTTTTCAGGTGGTCGATATGGACGCCTCTTTCAACATGCTTCTGGGACGGCCCTGGATTCACGCCGCCAAGGCCGTCACCTCAACCCTTCATCAGAAAATCAGGGTCCCTTTCAACGGGAAAACAATCACAATTCCTGCATCCCCGATCAAGGCTATCACGAAAAAGGGAATAGCCTCTCGGGTCATTGAAGAGGACGATAGCGAAATGTGGGGATTCTAAGCTGTGAATGCCCTAATCAATGAATTAGCACCCTTTGATTATGCCCCATTCTCAAACCTCACAGTCAACCGCATTTTGTTACGCCAGGGTTATTTCCCGGGCCTACCTCTCAATCCACTGAAGAACAGCTTGCCTCCCATAAAACAGGCCAAGGTCCCCAACAACTCCTTCAGGCTAGGCTACGAACCATCCGATGAAGATATCCAGGAAATGAATCTTCTAATACGGAAGCGCAAAAAGCACGGAGTCATCCTCCGTCCCTACCATCTGACTCTCAATGGCTACTTCGTCCCCGAAGGAGAGTCTGAGCTCTACAACGGCTTTTCGGAGCCATTCTACGACCCCGTAGCTAAGGTCAAACACCCGGGCATAGAGGTCTTTAGGACTGCTACTTCATCCCTGACAACACCAAAGCTGCGTCAACCAAATCTGAGTCGACCTCGTGCCTAGACGGGCAAGCCGTGAGTCTCCTCTTTGGAGAAGACAACATCAAGCACCTCGGCTATGAGGATATCATCAAAATTGCCCTAAAGGATAACCGGTTTTATCCCACTGCCTTAATCTCTGATGCTGACCCAGAGAAAGCTACACAAGGTTGGAGGAAAACTGTTAAGTGGACCGATCGCCAAAGCCGCATTCTCAAGATCACAACTGGAGAAGGCCCTATGTTCAAAGAAGGAAGTGAAGATGAGAAGGAGTCCAAGTTTGAGTCTGAGTCAAAGTCTGTCTTAGCTCCTAGCACTACCGATGTCCAGTCAAAGTCTCATTTCCACTGTTTCATCACAAACTTCTTGCTGCCTCAGAGGCTGAGTCAACTAGGGTCATCCCCACTCCCGCGGAAGGTAGCAACCTGGAGCCTGTTCCAGAGGCCACCTCCTTTACTGTGTCGCCTCTGACTGCCCATGAGATGTCTGTCCTATCTGAGCTTTTCGCTCAAGTCGACTTAATGAACGCTAAGTTTGCTTACAACTCGTCCCAATTTAATTGCAATGCAATTCTAAACGAATATGAGGAATTTGACTTGAGTGACTACCCACCTCACTTAGCCAAAGAACTTGACAAACGAGAGGATAGGACACCCATCATTGAGGAGACCGAACCTATTAACGTACGGACCGACGATACACCCCAAGAACTTAGGATAGAGACCACCCTTGACCTCTCGGAAAGACAACAGTTCATCGACCTTCTACACAAATACAAGGACGTATTCGCTTTGTAATACTCCGTATTTTAATAATAATTTATGGAAGTAATTTATGTATTTTAATAATTGATTAAATGACATTTCTAATCATAAATACAAGTAAGACGTTAATTAAATAATAAATTAAGTGTACAAGTCGGGAATTGGGTTTAGCTAATATAATATAGGCCGTGTGCTATTGTTTATAGGTCCGAAACTTATTAAATTGGTATGAGTGTGATCGGGATTTGTATCGGGAATTAATAATAATATAATATGGGAATAATAATATATAAAGGTAATAATAATTATATCAATAATATTAATAAAGTTATGGCAATAATAAATTAGTAAATATTGTATGAGGAAATCCTATTTATGGGAAGATTAACATATGTAATAATAATAATAATAATAATAATAATAATAATAATAATAATAATAATAATAATAATATAATGGCAATTATTAATAATGGTAATTCCTATACAAATTAAAATAAGGTAAGTTATAATAGATTCCTAATTGACCTTGTATTCTCTATAATCCTACACTATAAATACCCTATTAAATCTGAGAAATAAATCACAAATTAAGAGAAAGAGCTTTTGGAGACGGAATTAGCAAGCGGTAATTAATAGGTAACAACTTCTAATTTCGTTTTATTTTCTATTGTTAGCTGAATGAGAACTGATCTTAAGACGCTTAGAAACTGACCCAAACCTTGACGGAATCAGACCAAACTTTGGAAAGTGGTACGTGGGATTGCAAGGGTTGGAATGGGTGTGGTGGTGGTGTCAGGGAAGGCCTAGGGTGGCAGTGGCAGGCGGCTGAAAGTGGCTGGTCATGGGGTTGCGGGTTTAGGTCGTTGGTGGTTGTAGGGAGTAATTGAACCCTCTAATGGTCGAGTCTTAACCTGGGCATGGTAGGGTTGTGATGGAAGGAGGTAGTCGACCACAGTGGAGGTGTTGGCGTGGTGGCAGGTGGCGGCTGTTGTTGGTGGTGGCCGGAATTTTGCAAAACAGGGGATTAACCCGTGTTCTGGGGGGACTGTTTTCGGGGGATTTTTGGTGGTTGTAGGTAGTCTAGGTTGGGGTGTTTTTGGGTGGCTTCTGTCGAGGGTGGATTTCGGAGTTGGGTGGTGGTTGTAGGCGGCAGTATAGGTGGTGTTAGGTGGTGTTTAGGGACGGGTATTATGGGTGTGTCAGGTGAGTGTCGTTGGTGTCGGGTGGATTAGGGCGTGTTTTTTAAGGTGGCTGGTGGTGGTTAAGCTGGTGGTTGGGGGATGGTTGGATGGGCCGTGGTGTAGGGAGGAGGTAGGCAGGTTGGGTGGTGGCTGTGGTGGTGTGTGGTGTCGGTTTGGATGGTGTTTATGGGGGTGGTTGAACACGGTTTACACGGTGTATAGTAGGGTGGTGTTTGTTTGTTTTGTGAACGGGTTTTTAATTGTTTAATTCGGTTGACTCGGGTTTATATTTGAATAAGGTTTTTAAGTACCGTAGACCTTAAATAATAATAATAATAATAATAATAATAATAATAATAATAATAATAATAATAATAATAATAATAATAATAATAATAATAATAATAATAATAATAAATAATTAATTGGAATAATGAATATAAATTTATAAATAGTAATGAGAAGTAATAATTAATAATTGATGGAATAATTATAATATTTTGATTAGGTTGATTTCTGAAGAAATTATAATCGGGTCGGATTGCTTTAATTATTTGCATTGCTTAAGCTGCATAATTAGAATCGCTTGCCAGGTACGGATAAATCCTACTCAACTTTTACTCGATAATGTTTGTTGGATGAATTATCAGATGTGAATCATATGTCATTGGTTTATATTATGGTTATTGGTTATCTCATGTCGTAATTATTTGATACCTCAGACTCGTTCTGAGATGATTACTATTGTTGTTGATCATGGCATTTGTGTTGGATACCTCAGTTTTATACTTGGATGGTGGATACCTCAACTTCGGTTGGGATTGTGGATACCTCAACTTTGGTTGGGATGGTGGATAATTCAACTTCGGTTGGAATGATGTAAAGTGAGCACGTTGTTAAGGGAGGTGTGCTAAGTAAAAGGATGGAGCACGTTGTCGGGGGGTTGAGCAATGATAAAAGGAAATTGGATTGTTATCTTATGGTTTTGTTGTTAGTCTTAATTCTACTCAACCTCGCGGTTGACAGTGTATTCGTGAACACCTGCGCTGAACCGTTTTATGGGGAGCATATTTGACAGGTACAAAAGATGAGCTGACTCAGGAGCATTGGGATGAGAGCTTCAATTGGACCATAATTGAAGTCTGGATCACATAGAACAATTATATCACTTTATTTATTTCCGCTGCGAGTTGTAAATATTTATTATTAAGTTTTAGTTAGTCAAATTGTAATAAACATGTATTCACTAAACTTTTAATTTAATGTACTTTGGTTTGTTGTACTTTGTTATTCACTACCTCGGGAAACCGAGATGGTAACGCTCTCATTTACTTGGGATGCCTAGCTAAAGACTCCTGAATAAATGGGGGTGTTACAAAGTGGTATCAGAGCAAAACGATCATCAGGCCTAACCAATGAATAATAATGAACATAGGGCGTGTCTAAATAAAATGAACCCCGGGTAGAAACTGTTAAGAGCCCCTCTTAGTACCGTTAGGAAAGCGCGCGCCTAATCCGTACCTTGGCCCTTCCAGTTTTGAACCAGGAACCTTGAGAGAATACTTGAGAGTGTGGGATAAATTAAAATGAATATAGTATATTTCTCTTAGGAATTTTATTTGTCTTGGCTGCATATTGTTGTCATTGATGATTGCGGTTACGGGGGGTCAACCTTATTTTACGGAGGGGGGTGTGACATGATTTCTGTTAAGCATTGTTATAAGCATGTTGATATGAGGAAGTATGTTGGCATATATGTGGAAGGTATGAATATGAATAAGCATGTGAAGTATTAATTAATGTGTGGAACTGCGAAGAAGGCAATTTTGTTTGATTTCACAAGATTTTACCATTGATTGTTTTTACTGTCATTTACTGTCCGTTTAAAATTTTATACGAGATTTTTATGTGTGATACCCTTGTGATTAGCTTTCATATGCCGCTGGTCTCATGTTCAAATAATATACGGTTTAGGAGTAATAAATATTTTAGTGGACAGTGGTCGAAATATTCATGTACAGTGATGTTTCCGCGCCATGTTTTTGTAAAATTTTCCATTTAAAAACTACTTATTAATTAGGCATGATTCCAACTCCACTGTTTCAAATATTCGTATATGTTTCTAAATTGATAAGCCACGTTACAAGGAAATATTTTGACAATTTATAGTAATTTTTACAAGTTGACCTAAGTTTCTGACAAGTTGCTGTAAAATTTCTGTTTCAACCAAGTAGTTTGTAAAATGCATTATAAATTGATCTTTTGAGTTTTTGACTTAATTCTTTTTCTCATGGTTTATTAAATCTCTGTATTTTCTACAAAGTATAAATTCTCAAGAATTAATTGTGTTATTATTTTTTTATGATTTTTAGAATTTATAACAAGTTTTCCTAGCCTTGAAAAAGTATAAGTTTTGTTTCTTATCTTTTGCACATTGATATTTTGATGTTGGAAATTATGTGAAATAGGATAACATGTCTAGTGATATGCGGAATGTATTTCCCTAATCCTATATATATGTTCACACTCAATGCATCCATGTATAAGTAAGATATCATTATGGAGAAAAGATTAACTAAACAATTATGCGTATTTTGTTATAGATTATTATTTAGTCTGGCAATGTATTCGTCGATAGCAAAAGTAAGAAGTTTAAGTTTACGTAAAGATTAGTTCGAATATCCTATATGATGTGATTTTGCTATTAGAAAGAAAATAAAAGATTTTGTTATTCATTTAAGCATTACTTGGAGTTGTGTTTGAAATAATAGTTGACTTGGGTTAAAGTGTGCGTTCTTGATTTTGTGGCATTACAACAATGATTTGCGTGTTCCTATTGTTTTATATTCCGAACTTCGAGGGCGAAGTTTATTTTTAGGGGGAAGGAATTTAATACTACGAGTGTTTTAAGTTATTATTGTGATAACTTGTGATAAGATTGGTATGATTGATGATCGTAAATGGATACGTTGTGGTGGATGGTAATTAGTTATGGGGATGTCAATGAGTGTTGTGGTAGTAGTTGTGGCGAACTTCGGGACGAAAATCATTTTAAGGGGGGAAGACTGTAATACTCCGTATTTTGATAATAATTTATGGAAATAATTTATGTAATTTAATAATTGATTAAATGACATTTGTATTAATAAATACAAGTAAGACGTTAATTAAAAAATAAATTAAGTGTACAAGTCGGGAATTGGGTTTAGCTGATATAATATGGGCCGTGTGCTATTGTTTATTGGTCCGAAACTTATTAAGTTGGTATGAGTGTGATCGGGATTTGTATCAGGATTTAATACTAATATAACATGAGAATAATAATATATAAAGGTAATAATAATTATATCAATAATAATAATAAAGTTATGGCAATAATAAATTAGTATATATTGTATGAGGAAATCCTATTTATGGTAAGATTAACATATGTAATAATAATAATAATAATAATAATAATAATAATAATAATAATAATAATATGGCAATTATTACTAATGGTAATTCCTATACTAATTAGAATAAGGTAAGTTATAATAGTTTCCTAATTGACCTTGTATTCTCTATAATCCTACACTATAAATACCCTATTAAATCTGAGAAATAAATCACAAATTAAGAGGAGGAGCTTTTGGAGACGGAATTAGCAAGCGGTAATTAATAGGTAACAACTTCTAATCTCGTTTTATTTTCTATTGTTAGCTGAATGTGAACCGATCTTAAGACGCTTAGAAACTGACCAAAACATTGACGGAATCAGACCAAACTTTGGGATGTGGTACGTGGGATTACAAGGGTTGGAATGGGAATGGTGGTGCTGTTAGGGAAGGCCTAGGGTGGCGGTGGCAGGCGGCTGAATGGGGCTGGTCAGGGGGTTGCGGGTTTAGGTCGTGGGTGGTTGTAGGGAGTAATTGAACCTTCTAATGGTCGAGTCTTGACCTGGGCATGGTAGGGTTGTGATGGGAGGAGGTAGTCGACGACAGTGGAGGTGTTGGCCTGGCGGCAGGTGGCGGCTGGTGTTGGTGGTGGCCGGAATTTCGCAAAACAGGGGATTAACCCGTGTTCTGGGGGGACTGTTTTAGGGGGTTTTTGGTGGTTTTAGGTGGTCTGGGTTAGGGTGTTTTTGGGTGGCTTCTGTCAAGGGTGGATTGGGGAGTTGGGTGGTGGTTGTAGGCGGCAGTTTAGGTGGTGTTAGATGGTGTTTAGGGACGGGTTTTATGGGTGTGTCAGGTGAGTGTTGTTGGTGTCGGGTGGATTAGGGCGTGTTTTTGAGGGTGGCTGGTGGCGGTTAAGCTGGTGGTTGGGGGAGGGTTGGATGGGCCGTGGTGTACGGAGGAGGTAGGTAGGTTGAGTGGTGGTTGTGGTAGTGTGTGATGTCGGTTTGGCGGGTGTTTATGGAGGGTGTTTATGGGGGGTCGTTGAACACGGTTTACACGGTGTATAGTAGGGTGGTGTTTGTTTGTTTTGTGAACGGGTTTTTAATTGTTTAATTCGGGTGACTCGGGTTTATTTTTGAATCGGGTTTTTAAGTACCGTAGACCTTAAATAATAATAATAAATAATTAATTGGAATAATGAATATAAATTTATAAATAGTAATGAGAAGTAATAATTAATAATTGATGGAATAATTATAATATTTTGATTAGGTTGATTTGTGAAGAAATTATAATCGGGTCAGATTGCTTTAATTATTTGGATTGCTTAAGCTGCATAACTGGAATCGCTTGCCAGGTAGGGATAAATTCTACTCAACTTTTACTCGATAATGTTTGTTGGATGAATTATCAGATGTGAATCATATGTCATTGGTTTATATTGTGGTTATTGGTTATCTCATGTCGTAATTATTGGATACCTCAGACTCGTTCTGAGATGATTATTATTGTTGTTGATCATGGCATTTGTGTTGGATACCTCAGTTTTATACTGGGATGGTGGATACCTCAACTTCGGTTGGGATGGTGGATACCTCAACTTCGGTTGGGATGGTGGATACTTCAACTTCGGTTGGGATGATGTAAAGTGAGCACGTTGTTAAGAGAGGTGTGCTAAGTAAAAGGATGGAGCACGTTGTCGGGGGGTTGTGCAATGTAAAAAGGAAATTGGATTGTTATCTTATGTTTTTGTTGTTAGTATTTATTCCTACTCAACCTCGCGGTTGACAGTGTATTCCTGAACACCTGCGGTGAACCGTTTTATGGGGAGCATATTTGACAGGTACTAAAGATTAGCTGACTCGGGAGCATTGGGATGAGAACTTGACTTGGACCATAGTTGAAATCTAGATCACATAGAACAATTATATCACTTTATTTATTTCCGCTGCCAGTTGTAAATATTTATTATTAAGTTTTAGTTAGTTAAATTGTAATAAACATATATTCACTAAAGTTTTAATTTAATGTACATTGGTTTGTTGTACTTTGTTATTCACTACCTCGGGAAACCGAGATGGTAACGCTCTCATTTACTTGGGATGCCTAGCTAAAGACTCCTGAATAAATGAGGGTGTTACACGCTTTGTCCTACAAAGACATGCCTGGGATCGACAAGGTGATTGCAGAGCACAGGATACCCATTAAACTCGGAGCTACACCCGTGAAACAAAAGTTGCGCCGTATGCACCCCGAGTGGGCCCTGAAAATCAAGGAAGAGGTAGACAAACAGTTCAAAGACGAATTCATCAAAGTGTCTGAATACTCTGACTGGGTGGCCAAATAGTCCCCGTGCCCAAGAAGGACAGGAGAATTCGGGTTTACGTCGACTTCAGGAACCTGAACAAAGAAAGTCCAAAAGACGACTTTACTCTGCCACATGTTGACATCCTGGTGTACAATACCGCCGAGCACGCCCTATTATCATTCATGGACAGGTATGCTGGGTACAACCAGATCAAAATGGCTGAGGAAGACATGCACAAGACTGCATTCACTACACAGTGGGGTACATAATGCTACACTGTCATGCCCTTCGGTCTAATCAACGCCGGAGCAACTTACCAAAGAACCGCCTCCACTCTCCTACGCGACATGATGCACAAGGAGATGGAGGTATATGTCGATGACATGATCGTCAAATCAAAAGAGTGGGACGGCCACATCAGCGCCCTTCGAAAATTATTCGCTCGTCTTTGAAAATATAATATGAGGCTAAATTCTCAGAAGTGTGCATTCGAGGTCACCTCCGAAAAACTCCACTAAATGCCTCGAGCTAAGAACGAGAAGGAGATTCGGGGATTTCTCGGTCAAGTCCAATATATCAGCCGCTTCATAGCCAAGCTCACCCTGATTTGCGAACCAATCTTCAAGAAGCTTTGCGCCTCCGATCCACCGATTGGGACGATGATTGTCAAAAGGCCTTCGACAAGATAAAGTAAATCCAATCCAAACCTCATGTCCTCATACCTAACTGTCACCGACACAGCCATGGGAGCAATGCTAGCACAAACAGTCGACAGCGAAGAACGAGCCATCTACTACATCAGCAAAAAGTTCATCGAGTATGAAACAAGGTAAACCCAACAGGAAAAGACATGTCTTGCCATGGTCTGGTCAACAAAGAAGCTGCGACATTACATGCTCGGCTACACAGTTCACATCTACTCCAAGATGGACCCGGTCAAATACATCTTCGAAAAACCCGTACAAAACAGAAGGCTGTCCAGATGAACACTTATGTTATCCGAATTTGACCTCAAATTCATACCCCTCAAGGTTATCAATGGAAGGGAAGTCGCCGATTTTCTAGTAGAAAATCCTGTCAACGAGGATCTACCGACCGACACATGGTTACTTCCTAACGAAGACATCGTCTGTGCCGACACCGACGCATGGGACCTATACTTCGATGGTACATCAAACCTGAGAGGCTTCGGTGTAGGAGTCCTTCTAATATCACCGAAAGGAGAACATGTTCCGATCTCAGTCAAGCTAGACTTCGTCGTGGAATTGTTCCATTCATATGATTGAAGAATCATGATATACATGAAGTTAAGTGGGAGCTGGAATTGTTTCTCTATGTCTTATATGTTGATAACATATTACTTATTGAGAATAATGTACCAATTCTCTCTTCTGGCAAGAGTGATTGGGAGACTAGGAAAGGGTGCAATATACTTTAGATTACCGAATCTATGTGAGAATATATTGGCATAGAGTTGAGAGTCTTATGAGGATAAGTTCTTTCGTATCTGTTTAACATCAACAAAGTTGAATGGCTTATTCATGATGATGAAAGTGGAATTACTATGATGGAATCATAGTCGTTCACTGAACCCATTAAGTTGTTGATTACATGAAATCTATTGCTAATGTTTCCGCCATTAGAATGATTATGTATGCCAACTCACGCATGTGCTGTGATGTACCATTTGCTAGGTACATTATGAGTCAATAATAAGTTAATTCATAAGATGGGCTTCTGAAAGCCTTAAAGTACAATTGATGACTTGTACACATGTTTGGATGATAAACTAAGTTAGGTGTTGAAGGGTTGCACAAACTTTAGTTTCCAAGCTTAAAAGGATTTGATGAAATCCTAAGCTAATGTTATTGACTAAGGAGTAAGAAACTAAGAAAAGTGTTTTAGTTTCACGCATTGCAAATTCTACAAAAAGGATTCTAATTAAATAGTGATTAAATGGTAAACGTAGGGATTAAGGGTGAATCCCTTTACAAATGACTTTATCACAGGTTATGCGATAACAGTGGGAGCTTCTTTCAAGTTAAAGACCTCAGGTCTAGTATGAAGTCTAGACATATACTTAGCGAAATTCATGTCATTAGAGATAAAATTGAATGGAAGGAAATAGCAATTAATAAAGTTGGAATATATGGATATCGGGTATATCCACTTGCCAAGCTTGTATTGCATTTTAACTAGTGTTATAATACACTAAAGATTATAAAATATGAAGTAATAATAGTGTATTGACTGTTCATATGTGATAATCACATTTATCGTTTGAGTTTTATTAAACTCACCCGCTACCTTGTCGTATCCGAATGGGTTGTAGAGACAAATTGAACCCCATTAAAGTGAACTAGATTGACATGGTATTCACCCCTAGTTACTTATATGAGGTGACATCTCGAAGTGACTAGAGTGTGATGCGATTGATGGCAAGTTCAAGTGCCATAGAGTTATATGGGAAGACTAGTCGATCACATAGGCAGACTGTATGGGACAATCGTCAAGGCGATGACCGCTTATAGAGTTCTGGTAATTCATAAAGCCTGGTCGTGGCAAGAGCTACTATAGTATTCTTATGAGTCAATTCTTTTGACTAAAGACTATTCGCCAAAGTTGGCACAACTTCTGATTAGCTTTGATTTATACTCTACGATTTCGTTAATGAGGTCAAACTGGGTATATTTTGGGTTATGATGGACGGTGGCTGAACGAAGGGAATAGGGCGATAGGAATTGTCCACCCCTTGTCAGGGTTGTTTGAAATCTCAAGGCCACTCTAGGAGTAGTTAACTGGAAATGCATGACCACGCTCGGAAGGTATCTCTAATAGATAATTCCGGCCAGACAGTTAATCTCCAGATCGAGAAAACCACTCAAGATATGATCAAATGTAAGTAAGACCTGCAAGACACCTTGCATTGAGTGGGAGATTGTAATAGGACAAGAGAATTGGTGACGCACACTTGTCGAGGACAAGTGTGATATTGTTGGGAAATGTGTCCTCAACAATAGTGCGATCACATGATTTAAATATTATTATTAAATCTCATACTAAGAATACGTGAGGGATGATTCTTTATACAGTCGACTGACCGTCATTAATCGGTAATGATTCGCTAACTACAGTTTGACATTACTGTCGTGTGACGGTGGTGGTTTGTTGATTCCTTTAGGTCACACCTATAGGATGAGGCCCAAATAGATATTTAATTAATTGTATGCGATACAGATTAATTAATTCCTTAATTATGGGAGTGCAATTTTGTGTCTTATTGTAATGTGATTAAATAAGATTAAATTTAGTAATTAAGTGTTATATTACTAAATTGGTTGAGGTATTAATAGAAGTTTTGAGGTAGAGGTAATTAGTTATTTAAAGTTACAAGAAGTTGTAATTTTAACTAACTAGAAATTATGGGACACATTAAATGTTGATATAATGGTAGTATACTACTCAAAAAGTGGAGTGTATATTATATTATTAATTGTAATATTTAAGTGTTAAATGGTTACATTAATAATTAAATTTGTAAGATTGTTAAACATATGACTTATAAGCATTTGTGGGACAAATGACAAAAGGCAAAAATGGACCAAAATAAGACCAATATTTCGGTCATATTAAGAGCACAAGAGATGCTCTTTTGTCTTTTGTAGGTGTTGGTTATTGTGTGATTGTGACATATCACACAACCCTTTTCATGCTACATCTTACACACTTGTCTCCTACACTCTACCCATCATAAACAAACAAGTAAAAACAAAAGGGGAAGATTCCCCCTTTGCCTAATGCCAACCGGTTTTGGCTCTCTATATGGGCAATTTTGTTGCTCATATTTTTCCACTAGTTTTTGCTTGCTTTTGCTTATGCTTCTCTCTAACTTTCCTCACATGCAAAATTGATAAAAACTCTCTACAATACTAATACTCATCATCCTATTACTAGAGGTAGTAATACAAGAACATTAGTATTATTAAGGTTATATTTCTACTATATATCTAGTTAATATTAGTAGGAATTTTTGGGATTAATCTTGGGTGCAATTTATTCGAGTGGCTTCTATACTTGGAGTCTTAGGAGGATCATCCATCATATTTAGCTCAAGAACAAGTGAAGGAAGGTGACCTTACTTGTGCCCATTATTTCGAAACACCTAATAATGTAAGGAATATTGTTCTTCTTATAAATCTTTCATTTTGTTATGCATGCACTAGATCTAAAGAACAAATAATTAACAGGTTAATTAGTTCACTATTAGAGGAGTCTAATAATAGGTTTATAAACCTAACGTATTCTTCCATTCTACCCTTTCCTTTTCCCTCGGGGTACATCTTCCCCTTGTTCTTCTTGTTGGCCCGCCTACCATGGACTTCCTCTTTGGAACGGATCCTCAACGGATCTACAACGGCGATGGCCTCCAGTCTTTTGCATGACCCTATACGATCCTAGCCGAGCCCACATACGGCCCACCACCTCTTTGGAACCCGAGCTCCTCCTCTTCGATGGCCTCACTACATCCGGGATAACGTCACCGGTAAAATCGTCAAATAAGGCACGGTTGGCCTTGCCAACTTCCCTATACTTCAAGTCGACGACCTCGTCTTTGTGGAACTTAGACCTTTCTTCCAAGGTTTGAGCTTTAGACCACTTGAAAGAAGCGGAAGTCACCCATGTCGTGGCAACAGGGTTTGGTACCTCCCAAGTCGACCGAGTGGTCCACCACCTCTCGAAAACCTCCATAAGCTCGGAGTTCCGGAAAACCCTCTCTTGCCCGAGATTATCTTGAGCGGGTACCTTATGTTGACGCCCCATTGCCTCATGAGCCTTTCGGGATAAATGAAGGAATCAACCTACAAACCCACCACCATCAAAGAACAAGAACAAGCGGCCGTGACGAGCAACCTCATGAAGGACCTCAAGTGCCGCCACGGCACCAGCTAACGGATATGAGGAACACCCTCCTCCACCAATCTTGAGGTCTAATTGGCGTCGGTGGTCGCAAAGCTATCCGCATACACCTTCTTCCTCATAGTAAGGTGACGGAAGGAGTAAGAAGAAGAATCGACCGAAGGCTCTACATAACTTAGCCTCTCCATGAGCCACACTTGGAGGATCCTTGGAGATCCGAACGGAGGAGCTTCCCACAAGAGCCTTTATTGTCCAAAGCTTAGATGATCTCGCCAAGCAGCAACCATGATGGATCGCAACCGTGCTCCATTTACTCAACTATGTGCACAAGGGTCATGCTGCCAAACCATTTTGACCGCCCCCCCCCCCCCTTTCTTCAAGGCATCGACAAGGAGGTATTAATGCACTAGGCAAAAGGCAAGAGCCCTTCTTCTAGCCACTCCCGAGACATTAACATCCAACCGGTTTGTGAAGATGTTGATGAGAGCCAACATATCCACATCATGGGGAGCAAGTGTTGGGATTCATTAATCTCATATGTTTACATATTTATAGTATGATGATTTAATTTAGTCATAAAATTAAAATGGATCTTATGCATGCAAAACTATTACAAAGTATAAGAAGAAAAATCAATTCTTACATTGATGATTTCGGATAAATGGGCACTAGTAAGTTCACCTTCTTACTAGATCTTGAGCTTTCCAAAATGGAAGAATAAGATTCAAGTTTAGAATCTTTCCTAAGGAATTATACCCAAGGAATACCCTTAATGATTTTAATTAATATATGACTAGTACTAATTAAAACAAGCTTAAAGTTGACACAAAAATGGTGATTTTGTTCTCTCTTATTTCGGCTAAGAGGAGAGGATTTTTATGAGTTTTCTTTCTCTAAATGTTTCACAATTTTTAGAGAGTGGTTGAATGATACTACACTACAAGAATATCAATGTACGTAGTGTAAAAGTTTTAAGAGAAAACCCTCTTGTTTTCTCTCTTAAAAACCGGGTGGTAGGGGGGATTTTTAGGCCAATGCATGGTCTTGTTCTTCTCAAGAATAGGCTAGATATGCAGGGCTATATATTAAGTTTAATCATTATGTTTTTATTTAAAATAAAACATAATATCAATCATAATCCCCTCCATAATTTCGGTACATATGTATAAAATGGTTAGTCCATTTTATTTTGTCATTTGTCAATTTTGTCACATGTTACATGTTACATGTTACATGACATGTCACAATGCAATGTATTTTTAACATATTAAAAATCAACATATTAATAAAATATGTCACATACAAAATTAACTAGTAGTTCTTAATTACTTGTACCAAAATGGTTTATCAAACTATAAATTTCCAACAACTTGTATTTATAATAAATTATTCATTCTGTTTCAATTGTTTCGTAACAATAATTCAATCTAAGTAATAAAACAATTCGATTACTTAGACCGTATCTCATTTAATCGAATTACAATGAGTCACGTTAATTATACTCACAAAATCATCCGTCAATTTTAAGTAATTTAATTAACTTGTATTGGCATACGATTAATTAAATGATCAATTAAGAGTATTACCCTATAGGTATGACCTCAGGGTATCAACTGATCACCACCGTCGCACGACAGTAATGTCAAACTCTAGTCAACCAATCATTACCGATATGTGTGGACCAGTTGACTGTAAAATATTACTTTCCCTCATGTATCCTTAAATATGAGATTTAAATATGTGATCATCATGATCGACAATTGTGATCGCATTATTGTCGGGGACACTTACAACTACAATCTCCCACTTGTCCTCGATAAGTGTGCATCACCAATTCTCTTGTCCTATTACTATATCCCACTCAATGCAAGGTGTCTTTCGAGTCGTACTTGTAAGTAATCATATCGAGAGTGGTTTCCTCGATCTGGAGAATAACTGATTGACCGGAATTATCTACGATAGATACCTTACTCCTCGAGTGGCCACGCATTTCCAGTTCCTTACTCCTCGAGTGGCCCTGAGATATTGTTTTAACCCTGACAAAGGGGTGGACAATTCCTATCGCACTATTCCCTTCGACTAGCCACATCTCATCATAACCCAAAATAAGTCCTTTAACCCCATTTACGAAGGTCATAGGAACATAAATCAAAGTTACTCTGAAATTGTGCCACCTTGGGCGAATAGTCTTTCGTCAAAAGAATCGAGTCATTAGAATACTATAGTAGCTCTTGCCACGACCAGGCTTTATAAATTTGGCAGAACTCTATAAGCGGTCATTAGGCCCGACAAAGTGTTCCTAACGATCCGCTTTATGTGATCGACTAGTCATCTCATATGACTCTATGGCACTTGAACTTGCCATCAAGCGCATCACACTCTAGTCACTTCGAGACGTCACCTCATACAAGTGACTATGGGCGATTACTATGTCAAATTAGTTCACTTTAATGAGGTTCAATCTTGTCTCCACAACCCATTTGAATATGACAAAGTAATGGAAAAGTTAAAAGACAAATGTGATTATGCATGTGAACAAATAAAATAACTCTTTTATTTCATATCAAAGTCTAACATAAAACTGGCATGTGTTTAAGTCCCATGGACACAACATGTCCATCATGCTTAGCCTGCGATAAAGGATTTGTGAGCGGATCAGCAATGTTATCATCCGTCCCAACCTTAACAATCGCAATTTCCTTTCTTTCAATGAAATCTCTAATAACATGGAATTTTCTAAGTACATGTCTAGATTTAATACTAGACTTGGGCTCTTTAGCTTGGAAGATAGTCCCATTGTTGTCATAATAGAGAGTAATGGGATCATTGGTGGTAGGTACTACTTTTAGCCCTTCCAAGAATTGTTTGATCCATACAGCTTCCTTGGCAGCTTCTGATGCTGCTATGTACTCAGCCTCCATTGTAGAATCTGCAGTCATAGCTTCCTTGAAGCTTCTCCAGCTAACGGCACCACCATTGAGCATGAAAACAAAACTAGCTTGTGATTCATGTCATCTCTGTCTGTTTGAAAACTGGAGTCCGTGTAACCCTTAACACAGAGTTTGGAGTCACCTCCAAACATTAAGACAGAATCCTTGGTCCTTCGCAAGTATTTAAGGATGTTTTTTACGGTAATCCAGTTACTCTCACTAGGATTTCCTTGATATATACTCGTCATGCTCAAAGCATATGAGACATCTGGACGAGTGCATATCATGGCATACATGATTGATCCAATGGCGGAAGGATAAGGGATCAACTTCATGCGTTCAACATCTTGGGGTTCGGTGGGTATTGAGACTTGCTCAATATGGTCCCACTAACCATAGCAACCAAGCCTCTTTTGGATTGGTCCATGCTAAAACGACGAAGAATCTTATCAACATAAGATTCTTGACTTAATACCAATATCCTTTTGGGTCTATCTCTATAGATCCAGATACCTAATATGGGTTTTGCTTCTCCTAAATCCTTTATTTGGAAGTGGTTACCCAACCACTCCTTAACGGAAGACATCATTGGAATTTCATTTCCAATGAGTAGTATGTCATCCACATATAATATTAGTAACACAACATTGCTCCCACTGAACTTCATGTATAAGCATGGTTCCTCAATGCTTCGAGTAAAATCATTTTCTTCTATAACATGATTAAATCGATGGTTCCAACTTCTTGATGCTTGCTTAAGACCATAAATGGATCTCTTAAGCTTGCATACTTTGTTAGGATTTTTAGGATCCACAAAGCCTTCGGATTGTATCATGTACACCTCTTCTTCTAAATTCCCATTTAGAAAAGTGGTCTTGACATCCATTTGCCAAATTTCATAACCATGAAATGCGACGATCGCTAACAATATCCGAATTGATCTTAGCATAGCCACGGGGGCAAAGGTTTCGTCATAGTGAAGACCATGAACTTGAGTAAAACCTTTTTCCACTAGCCTAGCCTTGTAGACATCATCATGTCCTTTTATGCCATTCTTTATTTTGAAGATCCATTTGCACTGAAGAGGTCTTGCCCCTTCAGGCAAGTTCACCAAGTTCCAGACTTGATTTTCATGCATAGAACTTATTACGGATTTCATGGCCTCAAGCCATAAAGTTGAATTGGGACTAGAGATTGCAGCTTTGTAGGTGGCGGGTTCGTCACTTTCTAAAAGTAGCACATCGAGGGTCCAATCTTCTTCGATAAATCCAACATAACTATCAGGATGGCGAGAAACTCGACCCGACCTCCTCGATTGAGGAATAACAACAGAGTTAGATGACGAAGGAACGTCTTCTTGCGTCTCTACTTCGGTTTGTGGCTCTTGAAATTCATCAAGTTCAAAATTTCTCCCACTCTGTCTCTTAGAAATAAACTCTCTTTCTAAGAAGACAGCCTCATTAGACACAAACACTTTGTTTTCTTGAGGTTTGTAGAAGTAATATCCTCTGGAGGTAATGGGGGTAACCTACAAAGATGCATTTTTATGATCGTGGGGCAAGCTTGTTGTCGGTCTTTGCCTTGACGTAAGCATTACATCCCTAAATCTTCATATAGGATATATTAGGAACCCTTCCTGTCCACATCTCATATGAAGTCTTTTCGGTTGCCTTTGTTGGACTATTATTCAAAGATTTGATTGCGGTTTGGTTACAAATCCCCAAAACGAGTCGGGTACTCGGTTTTACTCATAATGGATCGAACCATATCTAGTAGGGTTCGATTTCTCCTTTCGGCAACACCATTGAGTTGTGGCGTACCGGGTGGAGTGAGTTGTGACACAATGCCACAATATTTCAAGTGTGAATCAAATTTATTACTAAGATACTCTCCACCACGATCGTATCATAGTGATTTTATCCTTTTGTTCAATTTGTTTTCTACTTCATTTTGAAATTCTTAAATTTCTCAAATGCTTCACTCTTGTACTTCATTAAGTAGATATACCCATATCTACTTAAATCATCGGTGAAGGTTATGAAGTAGTCATAGTTTCCCCTAGCGATGATGGTCATTGGTCCACATACATCGGTGTGTATAAGTCCCAATAGTTCACTAGCTCGAGTCCCTTTACCACTAAAAGGATTACGAGTCATTTTTCCTAGGAGACAAGATTCGCATACACCAAATGATTGAAAATCGAATGGTTTAATAACATTAGTGGAAACTAATCTTTTAATGCGATTCTCATTAATATGACCCAATCGACAATGCCAAATGTACGATTCATTTGGATCACTTTATTTGAGTTTCTTTGATTGTATATTATAGATGTCTTTACTTGGATTTGATGTCTCTAGAACTTAAATGCCATTAATAGATGAACCTCGGCCTATGACCAAGTCATTTCTAGAAATAGTACAACAATTGTTTTTAATGGCAAAATTAAAACCTTCTATGTCTAACATAGCAACTGAAATGATGTTCTTAGATAGAGTAGGTACATAAAAAATATTATGTAAATACAATTCAAATCCATTCGGTAGAACAAGTACATAAGTACCCTTGGACGTGGCCGCTACCCTAGCTCCATTCCCAAGTCGGAGATCAACATCGCCTTTGCTCAGCCTTTCCACGTTTCTTAGCCCCTGTAAATGATTACAAAGGTGAGAATCACAACCAGTATCTAGTACCCATGTTATGGTGTAAGTGAAATTTACATCAATAACATAAATCTCCGAAGGAATTTTACCAAGTGAAATGACAAGTCCATCCCTAATATTTCCCAAATATATGGGGCAATTTCTCATCCAATGTCCCATGCCATGACAATAATGGCATTCATCATCAACTTTTGCTCCTATACTAGTCCCACTAGTCCTTTTTGTTACCATCGTTGAATTTTCTCCCTTTCTTTCCCTTCCTCTTGAACCATTTCCCTTTTGTAGCAAGAACTTGCTTGCTATAACTCCCACTTACTTCGGCATCCCTTTCTTCCAAAGATACGGATTTCATAGACTTAGTGACATGGTCTACCCGAGAAGCATTCACACAAGGCCTAGTTATAGTAGGAGGTAAGGAGGAAGTGATGAAATTGAGGTTTCCATCAGAACCGATCCCAAAATGAAGCTCTCTAGTAGTATCGAGTTGGTGGTTGGAGCAAATTTCGTCAAATAATTTGTGACATGACTCAATGGTAATTGGTGTGGTTGGTTGTGATGGATCCATTGTGATATATATCAACTACAAATTTTGAGGTAAAGGAAATATTAACATTTGTCATTTTAATAAAATTTGCAAACATTTTTAAACAAATTTTAAACATTTATATAGTGACCTCTACCCAACTATTATAAACGATCCCAAGATCCAAATTCATATTAATTCAGGCACGGTGAGCCGATTCATCCCTTATCAATATAATTCGGTGGATTAACTCTTTAATCGATTCTACTTTTAGAACTCTCGGTCGATAAAATACTCTAATATTTATCTTTAGCCCGGAACACATGCGATTACGGTCACGAATACTTCCGTTGAGCTCAATCCAAATTTCGATGTAATAACATTTTAGTACCCCACTTCGCCAACGTAACAAGGTTTGTATTACGGTGAAGCCGACTCAACTCCCTTATGAAATTGGTACTTCATGGGTTCTACTATTTGGTAAGGCTATTTCTCAATTATTAATTTAGTGAGAGGTCATGTCAATTTATTATCTATCACGTTTTAAGAGAACTACAACGGTGAACTACGATAATTATAATTGACACGGTCGATGACTCGATTAAATAAAATGCATGTTTAGTTATGGCGATTTAGCAATGCATACAAACATATAAATAAAATGCAAAGCATAAATATAAAGTCATAGTATGGCCTTTCTAAAATAGTAAATCTAAAAAACTATTACAAATTCGGAAACCAACTCTTTTGGTCCCTTGAACTTCGGTCTTGGCACGCATCTCGAGGTAACACCGTCTTCATGGAAACTGCGAGAAATACAAAGTAATAAATAAAAATTACATAATTTCCTATTATACATTAATAAAAATAAATCTATTAAATTACAAAACGGACCATACGAGATAACAATAATTACAACCGAATCGATATTCCCATGCATTTCGGGTAATATCAATTAAAAACTAAGGCCATACTAAGTAAAATTACATAATTCAAAAATTATATAAAATGAAAAATATGACAGTCATAAATAAAATGCAGAATTATGATATGTATGAACATGCTTAATTTTATGCTAAATCGCCTTTTAAGAGCCAATATCGTATATTTTATCGATTTTTATGGATTTGCGTGATTATAAACTTGTTAAAATCACAAAATGTCTCATAAATTCATATTTATGTTTAAGTTAATTACCCTAACCATCTTAGGACTCAAAACTTAGTCTTCACTAATATTTTGACAATAACTCAACTTGATTTCTTAATGTTGTTCATTATGGACCAAAAATACAATATTATACTATAAACTACAAATTAAATTATAAAAATTCCAAATAATTTAAAAATTTGATATTTAAACTCATGAACATTCTGGAAAAATACCGTGACACTCATAATACTCAAAACTTAGGTTAAATAATTCGAAATTTTTTCGAGAAAAACATCGTTGCGGCTTATCGGTTTTATCAAATATGACCATTAAAATATGAGAAAAATAATTTTAACCAACTTTTCACTTTTAGATCTGAAAAGTGGGATAAAATACAACATATGACGTTTTTCTTTAGTCATGAAATATGTTTTAGTATTATAGGCTAACTTATGTCACTATTTATCGAATTATTACTCAAAAATCCATAAATAATGCATGAGAAGCTAAATTCATCTAAGATTTTTACACACACTGAGTAAAATTGCATGTGACAACATATAAAATTTTTATGACCAGATTCGAAATATAACTCATATTAACCTAATAAACCCTTAAAATTCAATTTAAACTCATAAAATCCATATTTCATGCAAAATAATCTAGTTTTTCATGAAATTTAACATGCAACCAGTAGATAATGTATGTGATAACATATCCAAAAATCACTGAAAAATTTGAAGTTTACCTATTTTTCCTCCAAAAATGACATTTTCCTTAAAAATCACATTTTAATGCCAATAATATAAAAAATGAAAAATAAAATCCATAAATCATCCCACATGTCCTAAAATTCATTTAGGACCCGAAACTTTTAACATGCAAAATTATTTCATGATTTATCTTCATAAATCCTAAATAACAAGTTTTATTTGTTAACTAATTAACTCGGAAAAACAAACCCGATTTTGCATGCAACAACCTTGAGCTCTGATACCACTTGTTGGGATTCAGTAATCTCATATGTTTACATATTCATAGTATGATGATTTAATTTAGTCATAAAATTAAAATGGATCTTATGCATGCAAAACTATTACAAAGTATAAGAAGAAAAATCAATTCTTACATTGATGATTTCGGAGAAATGGGCACTAGTAAGTTAACCTTCTTACTAGATCTTGGGCTTTCCATAATGGAAGAATAAGATTTAAGTTTAGAATATCTCCTAAGGAATTATACCCAAGGAATACCCTTAATGATTTTAATTAATATATGACTAGTACTAATTAAAACAAGCTTAAAGTTGACACAAAAATGGTGATTTTGTTCTCTCTTATTTCGGCTAAGAGGAGAGAATTTTTATGAGTTTTCTTTCTCTAAAATGTTTCACAATTTTTAGAGAGTGGTTGAATGATACTACACTACAAGAATATCAATGTATGTAGTGTAAAAATTTTAAGAGAAAACCCTCTTGTTTTCTCTCTTAAAAACCGAGTGGTAGGGGGGGATTTTTAGGCCAATGCATGGTTTTGTTCTTCTCAAGAATAGGCTAGATATGCAAGGCTATATATTAGGTTTAATCATTATGTTTTTATTTAAAATAAAACACAATATCAACCATAATCCCCTCCATAATTTCGGTACATACGTATAAAATGGTTAGTCCATTTTATTTTGTCATTTGTCAATTTTGTCACATGTTACATGTTACATGACTTGTCACAATGCAATGTATGTTTAACATATTAAAAATCAACATATTAATAAAATATGTCACATACAAAATTAACTAGTAATTCTTAATTACTTGTACCAAAGTGGTTTATGAAATTATAAATTTACAACAACTTGTATTTATAATAAATTATTCATTATGCTTCAATTGTTTCATAACAATAATTCAATCTAAGTAATAAAACAATTCGATTACTTAGACCGTATCTTATTTAATCGAATTGCACGTTAATTATACTCACAAAATCATCCGTCAATTTTAAGCAATTTAATTAACTCGCATCGGCATACGATTAATTAAATGATCAATTAAGAGTATTACCCTATAGGTATGACCTCAGGATATCAACTGATCACCACCGTCGCACGACAATAATGTCAAACTCTAGTCAGCCGATCATTACCGATATGTGTGGACCAATTGACTGTAAAATATTATTTTCTCTCATGTATACTTAAATTTGAGATTTAAATATGTGATCATCATTATTGACAATTGTGATCGCATTATTGTCGGGGACACTTACTCCAACAGCAAAGAGAAAGTTCACTTGGCTCATTGACAAGCCGAACATTGAACGAAACTTCTCTTTATAACACAACCGAGCCGGGGGAAGCACCAGAGTACAACCCGTCCACCCTTCAATGGCGCCCACTTCTTCGGCAAGAGGACAAATTTCACCTTTCGGTAAACGAAAACATGATGTTTCGAATCCTAAAACCGAGATCATACTTCAAGGAACGAGGATTAGACCTTAACTTGATGAAGCACCAACAATTGACCAACTTCCATTACAACGAGTTGATACTTCTCGGGAGGCGACAAATCCCGACACCAATGTTGCAGCCTATTTTCGAAAGTATCCATGAATTATTTTGTGGAAGAAGAAGAAAGGTTTTCGTAGAGATGTTTTTCGTGTTTCGGACGATGAAACAATGAAGCCCAAACGTCCCTATTTGTACAAAACAATCAACGCTTTTTTTTCGAAAAGGGGGAGGCTCACTTGCATCGCCCATTGCCTCGCGCGTCTTTGGGTTGGTTCTCAGGATCCGCACCTTGATTTGTCCCTATCAAGTTGTGTTTCTTTCTGACACCTAAAATTTCTCGCCTCAAGGCTCGCGCCTCTTTTTGCCTATCCGGAAATTTTTGTGTTTTCTCACACTCTCATTTCCTTGTTTTCGCGTTTTACGAATTCCGACACGGTTTCCATGTCGCAGCTTTAAACATACGGATTTTCTTTTTTATTTTTTAAAGGGGGAAGGGCTAGTCGCCCCGATCCGCTACTGATCGTTTCCATGTCAGTCGAAAGTTCCAAAAAAATTTCGCTTTTTCGCATTTTCCACAAAAATCAAAATTGATAACACGACATCAATTTTTCTCAAAATATTCAAACTCTTGCAAATCCGAGTGTTGATCTCACGAAAATCAAACAACTTTCATTTGAAGAATCAAAACGTGACGTCTTGTCGCGGAATTTTCAAAATTTCTTTTCAACTTCGATTTTAACTTCAAGTCATCGGGGTTATTTTTGTTTTCAAATGCTTTTGCGTATTTACATATGTGCTAACTGTTGCCCGTTTTCTACACTAACGATGCAGGAACAAATGCTGAACCAAATGGGGAATCAGCCGCTGACTGTGCTTCTCCGAAACACAACACAAGAAAAGACAAACAAAAATAAACTACAAACCAAAAACAAGTATATACAAACCGCCACACGCAAAATACATCAAAACACATTTGATAAAAACGACTAACCATACAAACAGGATCTGGTATAAGTATTTATCATACAGATACTGGCCTAAAACAATGAACTGGGGGCTATCCGCCACCTACCGAACTAAGCACTCCCTACCCTTCTGATCAGAAATGAAAGGGAGCAACATGGAAAAGAAAGGAGCAACAGCGGAAGCAGAGGTGGTTACCATGACGGTAATACCCCTTTCTTGCTCTGTAACAAAAAAGAAAAAATGTCTGGCAGACTTTGGACAACGTGGCGATCAGGAATTGTGACACAGTGCATCGCCCCGACATTAACCCCCAATCGTAGGAATTCGGCGATAAGAAGGAACCACGACATAGGGTGCCACCCCGATGTTGACCCCAATCATCAGAATTCAACGACGATCGAAGACGGTAATTTAGAATGACGCGCAGGTGTTAACCCCTAACCATTAGACGTCCAAATTTCTGCAGACAACAACTAATGATCAACACATGATCAAAGGCTGGACAAAGGCCACCAGGGAGAAACACAGCTCGACAAGGACAAGATAACACCCGTCTCTTCTCCTCCCGAATCATCCTCCTTCTCTAACGCCTCAGTCACAGACCCAGTAGGCCCAGAAGCCCCAGAACACTCACCTGAAATCAAGACAAAACAAGAACGTCAGCCGAAATTTTGGCATTACGACGACACAAAATGGACAAAATCAAAACAAACAAAATCACCTGCAAATGCAAAACAAAAAAAGGGCAAACCCGCCCAAACCCATCCAGCAAAAAACTTCACAAAAATCGCACAAAAAAACCGACTCGCCCTTCTTTTCAAGTAAAAGACGAGTCAAAACAACGACAAAATTACGAAAACCAACCAACGCCTCAAAGACCACACGAGGTCCGCAAAACAAGCAAAAAAAATTCCCGAAACAACTGGGTATTTTTCACAGCTCAAAAAAGGCAATTTTGCGCCAATTCGGGCACAAACAGGTCAAAATTCAAAATTACGACCACAATAAAACAACGTACTTTAATCACATCTCAAAGTGACCTAAACTACCGTTAAGGTCCATTTCAAGACAAACCGGCTCAGTTTGAGCCCAAACAGACGCTTATTTCATCGGCATAAGACCGTCTCCTAAAGGCAAAAATTCAAAATTTGCCCACAACGCCCAACGAAGGTTCAATATTCTAAAGACGGTCTTCCCCTACTACAATGCAACCTAGTGGGGCACACAACTCGAGCAAACAAGCACACCACTTGAGAAATAAGATGAACTTTCGTCTCATTCACATTTTTTGCTCCTAGAGGGCGGGAATGGGGAACAAAATGCAAACTAAAAGCATCCCTATACTCCTACAGAGGTTTCTATCCTAATGCAATTATCAATTTCACTCGAAAATGGGCCAAGCAAAAACTCCCAAATCGATTTTCGAAGGTTAGGATTTCGCCATAATTCAATTAACAAAAAGGCAAACAAATTCAAATGGATTCAAGAGGATTTACATACCTTGAGATGACATGAAGACAATGGCACGAAAACAAGCAAATGACGAAGTCGAAAAATGGCGATTTTGTGGGATTTTCGGTTTTGTGTCGAAGAAGACGAGGGAGAGCTCGACCTTCTCGCGTCTTTTTACAGAAAAAAGGAGAGGCTCCTTGCCTCGCAGGACGGCTCGCACCTCTTTGAGGTGCTCCCCTGCTTGTTCAGCAAAGGTTTGGGCTTTGGCACAATTTACACGTTACTTTTACGAAATTTCAAAACGACGGAATTAAAAACCGTCATTTTCATCAAAATAAAAAAACAAATAGTGAAATTCAAATTCGCTATTTTCACAAATTTCAACGACAGAATTAAAAATCGTCATTTTTCAAAAAAAATACAAAATAGTGAATTCAAATTTACTATTTTCTCAAATTTCAACGACGGAATTAAAAACCGTCATTTTCATCAAAAAAAAAAACAAGTAGTGAAATTCAAATTCGCTATTTTCACAAATTTCAACGACGGAATTAAAAATCGTCATTTTTCAAACAAAATACAAAATAGTGAAATTCAAATTCGCTATTTTCACACATTTCAACGACGGAATTAAAAACCGTCATTTTCATCACAAAAAACAAATAGTGGAATTCAAGTTCGCTATTTTCACAAATTTCAACGACGGAATTAAAAACCGTCATTTTCAAATCACTAAGAAAAAAAAATAGTGAAATTCAAACTCGCTATTTTCACAAATTTTGACGACGGAATTGAAAACCGTCATTTTAAAAAAAAAGGCAAAATAGCGAAATTCAGATTCGTTATTTACATAATTTCAAGACGACGTCGTTAAAAGCCATCACGTTTTTCAAACAAAAACAGGAAAGTGGAATTCAAATTCACTACTCCTCACAAAATTGAAATCACGAGAAGACGGGATTAAAACCGTTATCTCCAAAACAAACATCAGATGGCGGAATTCACACCCTCTATTTCTACAAATTTAAACAAATGGCAATAAAAACCGTTAACTCTCTAAAGGTTCAAAATCGCCGCTAACCACAGGAGCCATGCTCGAGCCTATCTCTTTCCAGCGCCACAAATATCCAACATAAACTTCGAAATTCCCCAGCAGGATATCGAAAACCTCCGTACGGAGCCCACTAACTCAACGACCTCTCGAAATAGGCCCGTCCAAGAGGGATATTTTCCATGGTCGATCATTCAACATGGCTGGCGAGCCTCAACACGCGTCACCTTCGACATGGCTGGCGAGCCTCAAAACGCACCTTTAGCATGGCTCGCGAGCCTCAAAATGCACCTTTTGCATGGCTAGTGAGCCTCAAAACGCACCACCTTCAGCATGGCTGGCGAGCCTCACAACGCACCTTCAGCATGGTTGACGAGCCTAAAAACGCACCTTCAGCATGGCTGGCGCGCCTCACAACGCACCTTCAGCATGGCTGGCGAGCCTCAAAACGCACCTTCAGCATGGCTGGTGAGCCTCAAAACGTACCACCTTCAACGCGGCTCGCTAGCCCTATCATATCCGCAACACGGCTGTCGAACCTTTACGCGCAAACAAGAAACAATTCAAGGACATATCCCAAAGATGCCTCAGGTATGACTCCTTCCTATGGCTGGCGAGCCATTGTACGTAGTCTAACGGACTTTAAACAACCCACACGGATAGTCGACTGACTCTAAACTATTCCCGATGATAGGTCTTTAACTCGAGTCCCCGAGTTTCCCTTCCCGACGGCAGGTCCTTCGCCTGAATTCTTTCGAGCCGCCTCGACGTCGCTTCGGTGTCCAGGTTGTAATCTTTGATTGACCTGGGGGCTATACTTTGACTTTCGCCCTGTCCAAGCCTCAGTCAAAGTAGGGGCTTTGTAGATAACCAATATCTGTTGATTTCCCAACAAACACCCGATGATTATCAGACTACAACATGCTTAGGAATTGACACGTTTAATCGACAGTTTTGTATAACTATACGTCGAAAAATTCAAAACGATTTCGAAAACAAAACATTTTCAAAACTTTTCAAAAGTACCTGGAGTGTTTTATGCACGACGACGGGGTCGCAATGACACTAATTAGAGTCAAAACCGACACCAGACCAAAATCCGACTCAAAATTCAAATCCTGACTCCAACAACGAGTCCAACCGAGTCAAACAGAAAAAACTAACATCACAAAACTTCCATGTTAAGTATACCCGGTATACTTGAATGGTCAAGTACAACAATCATGCCATCCAAAGCCTAGGATAGAACAAATCATCATTTCAATTGCGTGATAGTGACAAGACAGTTCTAAGACCCGCGAACTGGCTCGCGCCTCTTCGAGTAGCCCATGCGGCCATGTTGCTCAAAATGCACACAACCACTTAATCTTCTATGAATATCCCTGAAATGCCACCATTTGAAGGTGCGCGAGTGTCCGCCCCCTTATTTCTCCCTTAAAATTCTAGACTCGACTCCTTAAGTCACAAACCGACATGTATTTTCGACCTACCGATCGAAAATTACAAGCCTTACACATTGTTTGGCACCGTCATCGTTTATTAAATCACTCGACCGACCACTTCGACCAACTACACACTCACTAAACTAAACAAAACACTCTTTACATTGCTAAAACGGTTTTCAACCAAGTTTTCCGACCTAACAAGTTGTTACACTTCCGTGGATTTCTCGTCTCAAACCTAGCATGTAAGTATGAGGGTGTAATAATCCTCTTCTTTCATGTCTTTTTATCTGTTTTTATGACCTTAACATGCCAAAACTTGCATAACATGGTCAAAAATACGGATCGAATGAGCCAAAATCGAGTTTTGACCGGAAACAGATGGCCCTAGTCACCACTAGGTACCTCGTGCCTCAATGGGGTGTCCAGATCAGAACTCAAACGTGTTTGAATTCATTCTTTCCATTTTTCATTCCATTATACAATCGGTTTTTACCATTTCAAATCATTCTTATGATAAACTTTTTAGCTATAAAACATTTTCACCCTTGGTTCTTCATACCATGACAGTTTAATCCGTGTTTCGGTGATAATATTTGGTTAATTACATTTTAAAAGGTATTTTAAAAACTTTTATTTCATTTCTTTACATTTCAAAAAACCAACATATTAGTCATACATGGAAAATCATCATTGGTTCTACATACCATGTCGGTTTTAAACCCGAGTACGATGATAAACATTGACTAATTACAATCAAATGAACTTAATACAACTAGTTCATAATCATTTTTTAAAACTATTCATGTCAAGCTTGCAAAACCGAACCCGACATCGAATGTTGTCAATACAATGATGAGTATTCAAGTCCCGTTCCTCACATTAACGCAAAAGCGGTCTATACGACATTTTCAACAAAGACGGGTTTCAACACCCCCTTACAAACTGTTTTACAAACGTTTTCAACAAACAGAAGGCGTCCCTTTGGACAGTTAGCTGCCTCGCGCCTAAATAAGCCAAATCTTTTCCAGTTTTCAAACCAGGACGGGTCCCCTTGCATCTCCTGATGGCTCGCGCCTCAATAGGCTGCCTAATGCAGGTCCTGCTTCCTTTCCAGCACTTGTCTGGGACGATCCCGACTTCGGTTAACCCGAAGACAGGACGGATCAGATGGAAAGTCTTCTCCTATTTCTTTGTATTTGCAAAACGCCTTTCTAAGACAAATGAATCACGTTATGCACCATAAACCTAGTGGGGCACACAACTCGAGCAAACAAGGACAACATTGTGAAATAGGATGAACTTTTGTCTCATTCACATTTTTTGCTCCTAGAGGGCGGGGATGGGGAGAAAATACAAACTAAAAGCACCCCTATACTCCTAAACAGGTTTCTAACCTAATGCAATTATCAATTTCACTCGAAAATGGGCCAAGCAAAAACTCCCAAATCGATTTTCGAAGGGTTAGGATTTCGCCATAATTCAATTAACAAAAAGGCAAACAAATTCAAATTGATTCAAGAGGATTTACATACCTTGAGATGACATGAAGACAATGGCACGAAAACAAGCAAATGACGAAGTCAAAAAATGGCAATTTTGTTGGTTTTTGCGGTTTTGTGTCGAAGAAGACGAGGGGGAGCTCGACCTTCTCGCGTCTTTTTACAGAAAAAAGGAGAGGCTCCTTGCCTCGCAGGACAGCTCGCACCTCTTTGAGGTGCTCCCCTGCTTGTTCAGCGAAGTTTTGGGCTTCGGCACAATTTACTCGCTATTTTTATGAAATTTCAAAACGACGGAATTAAAAACCGTCATTTTCATCAAAAAAAAAAACAAATAGTGAAATTCAAATTCGCTATTTTCACAAATTTCAACGACGGAATTAAAAATCGTCATTTTTCAAACAAAATACAAAATAGTTGAATTCAAATTCGCTATTTTCACACATTTCAACGACGGAATTAAAAACCGTCATTTTCATCACAAAAAACAAATTGTGGAATTCAAGTTCGCTATTTTCACAAATTTCAACGACGGAATTAATAACCGTCATTTTCAAATCACAAAGAAAAACAAATAGTGAAATTCAAACTTGCTATTTTCACAAATTTTGACGACGGAATTGAAAACCGTCATTTTCAAAAAAAAAGACAAAATAGCGAAATTCAGATTCATTATTTACACAATTTCAAGACGACGGCGTTAAAAGCCATCACTTTTTTCAAACAAAAACAGGAAAGTGGAATTCAAATTTACTACTCCTAACAAAATTCAAATCACGAGAAAACGGGATTAAAACCGTTATTTCCAAAACAAACATCGGATGGCGGAATTCACACCCGCTATTTCTACAAATTTAAACAAACGGCAATAAAAACCGTTACCTCTCTCAATGTTCAAAATCGCCGCCAACCACAGGAGCCAGGCTCGATCCTATCTCTTTCTGGCGCCACAAATATCCAACATAAACATCGAAATTCCCCAGCAGGATATCGGAAACCTCCCCACGGAGCCCACTAACTCAATGACCTCTTGAAATAGGCCCGTCCAAGAGGGCTATTTCCCACGGTCGATCATTCAACATGGCTGGCGAGCCTCAAAACGTGTCACCTTCGACATGGCTGGCGAGCCTCAAAACGCACCTTCAGCATGGCTCGCCAGCCTCAAAATGCACCTTCAGCATGGCTAGTGAGCCTCAAAACGCACCACCTTTAGCATGGCAGGCGAGCCTCACAACGCACCTTCAGCATGGCTGTCGAGCCTCAAAACGCACCTTCGGCATGGTTGGGGAGCCTCAAAATGAACCTTCAGTATGGCTGGCGAGCCTCAAAATGCACCACCTTCAACGCGGCTCGCTAGCCCTATCATATCTGCAACACGGCTGTCGAACCTTTACGCGCAAACAAGAAACAATTCAAGGACATATCCCGAAGATGCCTTAGGTATGATTCCTTCCTATGGCTGGCGAGCTTTCGTACGTAGTCTAACGGACTTTAAACAACCCACACGGAAAGTCGATTGACTCTAAACTATTCCCGACGATAGGTCCTTAACTCGAGTCCCTGACTTGCCCTTACCGACGGCAGGTCCTTGGTCCGAATTCTTTCGAGCCGCCTCGACGTCGTTTCGGTCTCCAGGTTGTAATCTTTGATTGACCCGGGGGCTATACTTTGACTTTCGCCTTGTCTAAGCCTCAGTCAAAGTGGGGGCTCTATAGATACCCAATATCTGTTGATTCCCCAACAAACACCCGATGATTATCGGACTACAACATGCTTAGGAATCGACACCGGACCAAAAACCGTCTCAAAATTCAAATCATGACTCCAACAACGAGTCCAACAGAAAAAATAAACATCACAAAATTTCCATGTTAAGTATACCCGGTATACTTGAATGGTCAACTATAACTATTATGCCATCCAAAACCTAGGATAGAACAAATCATGATTTCAATTACGTGATAGTGACAAGACAGCTCGAAGACCCGCGAAATGGCTCGCGCCTCTTCGAGTAGCCCATGCGGCCACGTTGCTCAAAATGCACACAACCACTTAATGTTCTATAAATAACCATCAAATGCCACCATTTGAAGGTACGCGAGTGTCCGTCCCCTTATTTCTCCCTTAAAATTCTAAACTCGACTTCTTAAGTCACAAACCGACACGTATTTTCGACCTACCGATAAAAAATACAAGCCTTACACATTGTTTGTACCATAATCGTTCATTAAATCACTTGACCGACCAATTTGACCAACTACACAATCACTAAACTAAACAAAACACTCTTTACATTGCTAAAACGGTTTTCAACCGAGTTTTCCGACCTAACAAGTTGTTACACTTCCGTGGATTTCTCGTCTCACACCTAGCATGTAAGTATGAGGGTGTAATAATCCTCTTCTTTCATGTCTTTTTATCTGTTTTTATGACCTTAACATGCTAAAACTTGTATAACATGGTCAAAAATACGGATCGAATGAGCCAAAATCGAGTTTTGACCGGAAACAGATGGCCTTTGTCACCACTAGGTACCTCGCGCCTCAATGGGGTGTCCAGGTCAGAACTCAAACGTGTTTGAGTTCATTCTTTCCATTTTTCATTCCATTATACAATCGGTTTTTACCATTTCAAATCCTTTTTTTGATAAACTTTTTAGCCATAAAACATTTTCACCCTTGGTTCTTCATACCATGACAGTTTAATCCGTGTTTCGGTGATAATATTTGGTTAATTACATTTTAAAAGGTATTTTAAAACCTTTTAATTCATTTCTTTATATTTCAAAAAACCAACATATTAGTCATAAATGGAAAATCCTCCTTGGTTCTACATACCATGTCGGTTTTAAACCCGAGTACGATGATAAACATTGACTAATTACAAACAAATGGACTTAATACAATTAGTTTATAATCATTTTTTAAAACTATTCATGTCAAGCTTGCAAAACCGAATCCGACATCGAATGTTGTCAATACAATGATGAGTATTTAAGTCTCGTTCCTCACATTAACGCAAAAGCGGTCTAAACAACCTTTTTAGCAAAGACGGGTTTCAACACCCCCTTACAAACTGTTTTACAAATGTTTTCAACAAATAGAAGGCGTCCCTTTGGACAGTCAGCTGCCTCGCGCCTAAATAGGCCAACTCTTTTCCAGTTTTCAAACCAGGACTGGTCCCCTTGCATCGCCTGACGGCTCGCGCCTCAATAGCCTGTCTAATGCAGGTCCTGCTTCCTTTCCAGCACTTGTCTAGGATGATCCCGACTTCGGTTAATCCGAATGGAGGACGGATCAGATGGCAAGTCTGCCCCTTTTTCTTTATATTTGAAAAACGCCTTTCTAAGAAAAACGGATCACGTTATGTACCATAAACCTAACCCGGTAAATTGATGTTTAATTTTCGTCTTACATGCAAATTAACATTAAATCCAACTTGACATCAATTAATTGGTATTTGGATAAACAACCAACATAGAAAGCTGACATGTTAGGTTTAAACTTGTGGATGCGCATTCATGCATTTACCCGTTTTATCAACTTTTGCATTTAGCCAACCAAGATCGATCAGTAGAGGCCCGCTACCACGGGCGGGATTGGATGTCCGATTAAAGGGCTTACCAATACGTACCTTCACCTCTTACACAGAAACTTTGGATAGTGGACGACCTTATCCAGAGCGAACGAGATTCATTCTAGAGATAGGATGTTAAAGAGGGACGACTCCTTACCTTTAATACCTATGTCAAACACCGCTCTTTGCCTTGGTTGACCTAGGTATAAAGTGTATTCGAACGGGTTCCAAGCATCCCACAAATGCTTGGTGGTGACTCCGAACATCTCTCGCGTCGTTTCGAGACCCTTCACCGAGATGAAACCGACCGATCCAAAACGATCCGGTCGAAAGCATTTTTACGCTGCCGAGCATGGCTATCAAAAGACTGCTGCCGCACACACGGATCAGCCAGGCATCACATGTGGGCCCATGTCCACACCCTCACCATGGGTAATAATGTTTTTTAGAAAATTGTGCCTTGCTTGGCTTTCTTCTAACATTTGCATGAAGAAGCTTTGTTGGTCTCTTAGCATTTGGAGAACCATTTCTTGTATATCAAGGTTATTCTCATTCTCTTGTTGTGGCTATATGGGAGATTGTTTATGTTGTGGTTGCTGATTGTAGGATAACATTTGGCATTGGTTGTAAAGTGGGTTTTTGGAGGGTGGTTCTTGTGAATTTTGGCTGTGGGGGCTTTCATAAGAGAAGTTTGTGGGATAATTTGGGCTTTCATTGTATAATTTGTAGGATGGGGATATGTTTTCTTGCTCAAATAACCCCATATATTCATACAAGTCATAACCATTTGCTTCACCTTGCCCACATACTCCTTTTCGGAAGCCTTGTGCCATCATCGTTGCTTAGACAAAGAAACAACTAAAAACAAAGAAAACGGTAAGAACGACCTTGCGGAAGTTCCTCAATGTTAAAGCATAATTAAAATAAACAAATAAACAAACAAGAACTTAATCACATAACACCATCCCCGGCAACGACGCCTTTATGATCGGAGAAAGTCATTGTTCATTCAATCAAAAACATTTATATTCTGAACAAACAACTAGCAAGTGGCTAAGTCGAGGTCGATCGACGGGACAGTGTGCTTTTATTTGGGTTCTAAGTCTATCTATTTAAATTTATGCAAGTGTCATGATTGATAGATTAGTTATAAACTAAACTAATGAATTTAAAAAACAACAAAAACAAAAACCAGATGTAAACAATTTGAGTAAAAGCACTAGCGTGGCTTGTGTTCCTAGAGGCAATCAAAGGAGTTTACACATGTGAGTCTAAATTGAATTAATGTTGTAGTCGGATAAGTACTGAGGCTCTCGATCTTACGATCCCACCTAGGTTGAGTCGGGATAGCTCTCGCGTACACCCAGTCTTCCCACCAACAGTATGCAAGGTCTAACTACTCCTAATGCTCTCGATATTATAGGAGAAGTTGAATAGATAGAGATTCATGCAAGGTTGTCAATCAAGCATTTCACCAAACATAACATGTTCACTAGTTGGAACCACAACAATTAATCCATTTTGATAGACTCAACAAGCATAGATTCACCCTTTAATCACCCTCCCCCCTACTCTCTCATTAACTCTAGCAAGGTTACTACTCACTAATCATAGCAAGAAGGATGAAAACAACAACAAATAAAGAGTCTAAATTAAGCATGATGATATAAAGGGAAATAGAAGTATACCAACTTAATATGTAAGATGAATATGAACGTAGGTGGATCCTTGCATAAAGATGTAGACTTGTCACTTAGTCAAATACGTACCCCAGAAATCCAATATGTAAACTATTGAGGATGTAAATAAAAGAAGAATTATTAAAAGCTAAATGTAGAATGTCGCAAGATTAAAAGATTAATCTAATATATTCTAATCTAATCTAAGGGAACTTAGCCTCCTCTAAGAGGACTATCCCTCAATTGATTACAAAGTGGGGTATTTATAGGGGTTACAAGATTAGGGTTAAGTGGGGAGCTAAGAAGAAATGCGGAATGGCGAAGTAGAATTGACTCAAGTTAGTTGAGCTATGTCTCGAGTGAATTCAGAGCTTATGCACAACTCTGCCTTGGAACTCGGGCGAGTTGAGCTTTGTCTCGAGCGATTTGAGCTCTGACTCGAACGACTTGGTGCTCAGCTCGGGTAGTTAAGCTCAGATCGTAAAATGGGCATCGTTTGCTCATCTGGACTCCGAATCTTGTTATTCAAAAGCCTAGAGCGCTTGATTTTTCGACGTAATTTTATATATCATAGTTTCAAAGTCAAAGCAAAACTTCTGGGTATATTTTTTAGCGTTCCTCTTGTTATAGCTCCCTTGTCGTCATCGTTGCCCCATAACTCGTGGGGGGTTAGCATGTAAACCATCCAAAATCTTTATTTATTGATCTTAGGGTTCTTGTGTATTGCCTCCTCTTCCTTGCCAATCATCAAGTGAGTCTATTTGCCTTCGTTTAAGCCCAAAATCATGCGAAAACCGCTCCAATTAGCTCTTTTCCTACAAACGACCATAAATGGGAGGGAATAGCAAATATGAAGCAAATGACTATGAAAATGACGATAATTAATTAGATATGCATGCAAAGTGAGCTTGGTTATGGGGTTAAAAGTGACGATAATTAATCTCGACTCTTATTTATATCACCCGCTGAAAACTCCTTATGAATTGCTTAGGGGGTAGAAAACCCAACATCTCTCACTTGAGTACTTTAGGTAGTAAATGCTATGCTCATAATAATGGTAAAACTAAACTTAGAAAATTTGATCCAAGGAGTGATGAAGCAATTTTTAACGGTTATTCTAATCATATCAAAGCTTATAAGGTATTTCAGATACCTCATTTCTGCACTTCTCGTCAAATACCCAGTGATGATTGGGCCGCATATTTAACATACAGAGCGATTTATGACATTTCGTAAGTTCGTCGACAAGTGGTAGCTCAAAACGTCGTGTCAACTCCTTGGTCGTTATGTACGTGCCGATACGGTCGTTTTGACAGTAACTAGAGTACATTTGGAGTCCGAGTCAAAAACCGACTTCATTTTCTAAAACCGTCTTAGTCTGAGTTGGAATGTTCTAGAATTTCCATCAAACACAATTTTTTAAGATTATTTTTAATAATTACGAAATATATCGCCTTGGGGAATAAGGAAGCCGTCAATCTTCCTCTTTCCTAATTCCTAATGCGGAAATCTTTCTTGCTGAGGTGGAAAAGCCTCAGGAAAGGACGCAGCAGGTGCTGCGCCCCTTGGAAGGACCACAATGCCTGCTGCGCCTCTTTCTGGGCTGCGAGTGTCTGCCCCTTCTCTTGTCCATTTGCATTCTAAGACTATTGCTATTTCTTTTTGATGCCTACGTGCTTGATCACTCAACTACGTACGCCCAAATCCTTTGGGGTACCAGTCTCGTTGAATGACCGACCAACTTGACCAACTCCACCTTAATCAATCTAAATCAATTTGTTACTAATCCTTTTTTCATGGGCACCTTTGTTTACATCGAGTCGAGCAACCATTAAATGACAACTTAGTTAATCTCGCTTCATTAAACATGTAAGTGTGTGGGTGTAAAATACCGTTTCAATCTTGTTTTATTTCTGTAAAATACATTTCCTGCGCCTCTTCCTGGGGCTGCTTAGCCGCTGTTGCTCTCCTTTTTCGTCCTCGTGTTCTCTTTTGTTCGTCTTTCCCTCATTTTTCTTTCTTATTTTCTCCAAACTCTTATATTTCCAATTTCACAATTTATTTTCATCAAATATTCTCGACTTAAATCCCTTCTAGTCAATATTTGCGGGTTTTTCGTCATAAATTCAAACTCGGATTTAAGAGACTCGATTTATCCATATCAAGTCCTTTCAATTCGTCCTTTGTATATTGTTTTCAACTTGATTTCAGTTTTAATTCTTTTTTTCCAAACTCCGTTTTCATTTTGGTTTCAACCATTCAATTCGAGTTTTGTGTATAAAAATCCATCCCGACTTCATAAGTTGTTTAGACTTTGTGATAATTCAGTATAAACTATTTTAATCTAAATTATGACGATCTCTTGTACATATAACATGCTAAATCACTTCCTCTTGAGTCTTATATCAATAATCGATGTAAATTAACCAACGAATGATAACTAACCCGCGAGTTTGACTTTCACAGTCAGAACCCAGCTCAAGAACAGACGAATAAATTGATGTGCCTCTTCCAGAGGACGCAGCAGATGTTGCGCCTGTTCTGGGTTGGTTTCTGCCACGGATCTCATCTCATTTTGACATAGGCTTTTTAATTAGGCTTCTAATCAACTACAACCCATATTATCACCTAATTCGACATATTTTCATATTTCAATCCTCAGTTTTCAATTTATTCACTTTCGTTTTATTTATTTTATTTCTTCTTTTAAGTTCTTTTTGAGCATGTTTATAACGTAAATTCAATGTCCCTTTGTAATTTATTTATATCGTTTATATCTTGTAGGATTTATTTCCTTGGCAATTCACATGTAAATGAATGTAAAATCTTCACTTCGACCCCAATAGGATGCTAAAATTGTATGCCAAACCGACTTAGTCTAATTTCACATGTTAGGTTTAATTTGTGGATGTTGTATCTCATGCATATAACTAACAACATATCAAGTATAAATGACTTCCTTGATCATTAGTATTAGGAAGCTCTTTAATTTGAACACCTAATCCCGCCCGCCTCGATAGCGGCCTCTACTAATGATTAGGGAAATTGTCCATATTTGATATGTCGTCGATGTAATGCATGCAATGCAACAAACATAGATTAATCCTAGCATGTGAGATTAGACTATGTCGGTGAACACGTATTTTAGCAAACAATGTGGTCGAAGTAGATTAAATTACATGTGAAAAAGCCAGATAGACAAATCATATAAGGGCGATAAATAAACTATAATAAATTACAATTAAATTACAATGGATAATTGAATTTACGTCACAAGTACGCTTGAAAAAGGGATTTGAAAATAAAAGAAAACAAATAAAAGAATTTAAGGAATTGAATATTTGAAAATATGTCGAATTAGTAGTGATAATAAGGATAATAGTCGATTAAAACCTAATTAGAATGCCTACGTCAAAATAAGACGAGTTCAGAGGCAGAAACCACCTTAGAACAGGCGCAGCATCTGCTGCGTCCTTTAGAAGAGGCGCATTAGTTCATGCGACTATTCTTGAGTTTGTTTCTGACTATGAAAGTCATACTCGTTAATTGTCATCGTTGGTTGTTTTATTAGGATAGATTATTGATATATAACTCGAATTGAAGTGATTTAGTCAGATTATATGCGTCAGGAACCGTCATAAAATAATAAAAACGGATTGAAACGAACCATTACAGGTTAGATATTATTTACGATGTCGAAAACGGGTTTATATACAAACTTGAACTTAGAGGCGGAAATTAAAGATTAAGAATTGATGAAGAAAATAGAATTAAAACATATATCAAAGACGAATTTAAGGGACTTGATATGAACGAATCGAGCCTCTTAAATCCGGGTTTGAAAACCCGCAAATATCGAATTATAAGGGATTCAAGCCGAAAAAGGTTGAAAAAGATTTATAAAAACTAATTTGAAAATTATTAGGTGAAATAAGGGAAAGAACGAAGAAAGAAAAATAAAAGACGAAAGGAACAAAAACCCGAGGAAGAAGAAGAATTGCAACCTATGGAAGAGGCGCAGCAGATGTTGCGTCCTTTCCAGAAGGCGCATCAGTTGATGCGATTCTTCCCCACGTCGTTTCTCTGCTGTTTCCATCAAAGGGTTTTAAAATATGTTTTTGAAGACGGTTTTAGACATACTTATGGTATAAACTCGTACATTAATTACAATAAAATAATATACATTAAATAAAATTGGGATTTTACACCCTCAGACTTATATGTTAGCGTCGCGAGATTTAACTAAATCGGTTTTTAGTGGTATCTCGAGTCGATATATGTAAATATGAATGTGCCCTTGAAAAAGGAATTAAAAGATTGATTAATTGATTTTGTAGTGGTCAAATTGGTCGGTCATGCAAACGTGACTGGTACTCATAATTATCTGAGCTTACGTGGTCGATTGATCAAGCACGCAGGCGTCGAAAGGCAAGAGTGTGGTCTTAGAATGCAAAGAAAGAAGAGAAGGGCGAACACTCGCGTGAAAAATATGCGAGGCAAAGGCCTCTATTTATAATAATCACACGGAGGAATTATGGAAAGAAAGATCCGGAAACAACGGACTTAGGTTGAAACACAGAAACTTGGACAAAAAGAAAGCCTTGAGAAAAGGCACAGCAGGTGTTGCGACCCTTAGAAGAGGCGCAGCAGTTACTACGTCCTTTCTCTGGTAGTATTCTTCTGCGCAAGAAAACGCGTTTGACATCGTGTCGTATTTTAGGCATAACGTTTTCTACAAGACTCGGATTAAGGTGATTTTGATGGCGTTGGAAAGATAAAAGAAAGATATAGAACTTTCTGTGAAATAGGCCAGACCCAAAAAAGTCGTTGTCACCTCGTAAAACGGGCCTAAATGTAGGGTTGTCATTTTAGCTAAATGAAATGCACATTTTGTAATGTAAACTTTAAATTTTGCCCAAAAGAGTGACATGGGACTCAGAATGAGATATACTAATAACATTTTATGACATCCTAACTTTAGGTGGACAAGGACATTGCTTTGACTCAGGATTTGACGGTTTTAGGAAATGAAGACGGTTTTTGACCCGGACTCCAAATGTACTCTAAATACTGCCAAAACGACCGTAATTACACCTAGATGACGACCAAGGGGTAGACACAAGTGTACGAGTTACCTTTTATTAACTGATTTAAAAAACGTCATAAAATCGCGACATATGCTAAACATTCGGCCCAATCATCACTGGGTGTTTGGCGGGAGGTGCAGAAACGAGGTGTCTACAGAGCCTCCACTTTGACTGAGGCTTGAACAAGGCGAAAGTCAAAGTATAGCCATCAGGTCAATCGAAGATTAAAACCTGATGACTATGGTGTCGCGAGGCGGCTCAAGGGGTCTCAGCCAAGGACTTGTCGTCGGGAACATTTTAGAGTCAGTCGACTTCCGGAGAGGGTTGTTTAAAGTCCATTAGACTACGTAAGGAAGCTCGGCAGCCATAAGAATAAATCATACCTCAGGAATCAGCATTTTGTCGGTCCTCAAGCAAACTTTGTTTTTTAGAAGTACGCGGGCTATGAGCGGCAACGAATTTTCGCTGGGGAACATTTCGATGACTTTGTTGGGGTCGAATCATAACTCTCGCTGGGGAACATATCGATGACTCCGTCGGGGTCGAATCATAAATCTCGCTGTGGAACATATCGATGACTCTATCGGGGTCAAATCATAACTCTCGTTGGGGAACATATCGATGACTTTGTCGTGGTCAAATCATAACTGTCGCTGGGGAAAATATCGATGACTCTGTCGGGTTCGAATCATAACTCTCGCTGGGGAACATATCGATGACTTTGTTGGAGTTGAATCATACATTGGGTCGACAACGGCGCCCCCTTGGCATCGCTGGGGAGAAAGATAATAAATGAGTCGATGATACGTGCATTTTATATAGTCTTTTTAGCCTATTTTATGCACGTATTTCTACGCTTTTATCGTAGTTTATGCTACGAAATGCCCCGAATATTCTACTTTGGTTTGTTTTGTCTTATTTGTAGGAATGAACCAGAAAGTAGTGAAATCAAGCCTTTTACCGTCCGTTTAGCATGCATTTGGAGGAAGAGTGAATTTGGAGCGGGAATGTAGCTATTTTGAGATGCGCAAAGAAGAAAGATAGTTAGGCGAGAAAAGGAAGAACTTCAAATTGCTAGTGCCTACTTTGAAGAGACATATCTCGAGTTCTACAACTGATATTCAGGCGATTCTAATTGGAGATGCAAGCTTGTCCTCTTAGCTTTCCAACGCCACCGGAATCACCCTGTTTGCCCAAGTAACGAAGAAATGGCAGCCGTTTCAAGTTCAGTGCGCAAAGCAGGAAACTGTTTCTGGAAAGTACTCGATCGAGTAGAATTTTGTTCGATCGAGCCCTTTTTCTACTCGATCGAGTAGTTTCATTTATTGATTTACTCGATCGAGTGGATTTTCTACTCGATCGAGTGGTTTAAGCTTTGGTTTGCTCGATCGAGTGGTTTTATTCCACTCGATCGAGTGGATTCGCTGATGGGCTGGGCTTTTTAGTTAATTTCCGTCATTTAGGTTTAATAAATCCTATTTTTCTTATAAATAGGATATTAGGACGACATAATTAGGGGGCTTCTCCTCTATTATCATCCCACATACACTGTTACTGTTGCTTTTATTCTTCCTTATTTCCGGATAATTTAATTCAGTAATTTTTTCTTCTCTTCTCTATCCTTATTTAATGATTATTGTTCTTACTTCCTTTACTCTCGTTCTTCTTTTATCCATGTCTAGCTAAATTACCTTAATATGTTAGGATTAGGAAAGCCGTGGTAGTAATATGTTAGGATCGACTTGATTAGATTAGTCTTGCGATAAGAATTGTATTAGGCAATACAATTTTTATTAGGTTGAATGAATGCATGCAGGAGACCAATTTATTTAGTTAACCCCGACCTGGATCGAAAGATTGGAAGGGAAGGCTTGCTTAATTACAATAGGTGATACCTAATTAGGGCGAAGGCTAAGTTAGGAGACCCTAGGGCGATTAGAGACCGAAAGGGTATAATCGTAGGTTTAAGGACCGAAAGGTGACGACCTCGCTCTTCTTTTCAATAGTTTAATCAACTCAGTTGACCCGATAGTGTAACTGCCATGGTAGACCGACCCCTAGCATATTCCCTTCTCTTATTGTTAATTTCTCACATCCATTTCTCTCTTGACTTAGTCTTTTTAGTTTAGTTAAACAATCAAAACCCCCAATTGTGACATTAGACATATTGAGTTAAACAGATAATTAGCAAAATAGCCTCCCTGTGGAGATCGACCCTACTTGCTGCTAGCTTTTGTTAGTTGTATTTAGGTATTTTATTTTTGGTACATAACGACCGTATCAAATTTTGGCGCCGTTGCCGGGGAGGCGACGCTTTTATCTGTTTTATTTTGTTTGTCTTTCGCCTCAAGGAAAGACTAAGTACCTTGAGGCTGTTCTGATCTTTTTCTTTAGTGCTGTTTTGATAGGCCTACAGGTTTATTAGACAGGCTACCGAGGGAGATTATCAAAGGGAAGGCTTGATTACCTTCGATCCCTTTTGCCGAGATGACATCTGTCTCCCGACTAATCGCTCAGTTTGAAGCCCAAGCTGAAAAACCTGCTAGTTAGGAAAGGAAGAAATCTTGGGGATGTGGTGCTGCTGAGCACAATGTAGCTGTAGTTGTGCCGCCACATCCACCCTATCAGTGGCCACCGCAACAAGATCATCCTGATATAAAGAAGAAAAGAAGTGAGTGAAATCTTTGTTGGAGACACTTGCATCTCAAATGCAAGAATATGATAGACGTATGGAAGCTCAAATCATTGAGTGAGTCCAAATTGCTCGATTAACACCGAGTCGGATGGTAGGCAACCAGAAGAGGTGTACTTGACCGAGAGCGGTTTTTCCCATGAAGAACCCGTGTTGCCCAATGCTGAGAATGATTTCTATGACTCGGATGACGAATTTCTGTCGTATTTCAAGAGTTTATGCGAAGATTTTAGCCCTGTACATGAGGAATCACTCGATCGAGTGACTAACATTAGTCGATCGAGTGAATTTCCAGGAGAAAGTGCTCGATCGAGTAATAAATCTGCTCAATCGAGTGAAATGCAGGAGGAAAGTGGTCGATCGAGTAACAATTCTGCTCGATCGACTGAATTGGCCATTGGGAGCTTTGATTCGTCAGTTGGGTTTGATTTAGATGATGATTTTGATGATGATAACGGTTACGGTGAATCTCCCCTATTCAAAGCCGTGTCGGATACACTTGAAGCGGCGATTTACGGGATGGATTCCACTGAGGAGGGTGACGAGGAAGCAGCTAAGTCGGTATTTGCTCCTAGCTCGGATGAGGTATTACACTCTTTTGTCGATGATTCCATCAAGAGCAACCTACCTGAGGTAATTAGCGGTAATCTTATTATTGTTAATTTTCAAAGTAAGCTACCTCATTTGACTAGTACTAATTCTTTTAATGCCATACCCCCTCCCATGTGGACGTATAATTTAACTGCCTTTCACCGTACTTATCATGTCAAAATTGCTAATCTGAAACGTAGCCCTAATTTATCGTCAGTTGCTCCTACGCTCCTTTATTTTGTGGATAAATTTAGGAGCTCGCATAGGAAATTTGTTAGGCTTAAACGGTTGAACATTTTTATTTCCTATTTCTTTAATCCACTATGGTGCTACTTATGCTTTTGTGTAGCACATGCGCAGATGTATGATCTAATGCTGCGCGCTTTGAGCTGTTTTGATTGTGACTAATTAGAGCTCGAAGAAAAGAAGGTCGAGCTGGGACCTGACTGAAGCTAGCGCTACCCGAAAGGCAACCCGGAGTTTTTATTTTTAATTTTCTATTTCATTTCAGTTGTAATAAATGGTTTATATACCATAGACTATCTCAGTATGCTTGTCTAGTTAGTTTGCGGGCTGTTTTTAATTGCGTTTTGCAGGAAACACGCTGAGACTCACTCGATCGAGTAGTTTTTCTACTCGATCGAGCACTTTTGCTGCTATATTCACTTGATCGAGTGAACTTTTTACTCGATCGACCACCTGCAAAAAGACAAACCACTCGATCGACTGCTATTCTCCTCGATCGAGCAGTTTTGGATGGCCATTCTACTCGATCAGCCACTGTTCGACTGCTATCGAGTGTGTTTGACTTGGATTAGCTTACTGAGACGGTTTTCCGGGCCTTTAACAACCTCCCATGTTCATGGTCGGTTTGGGGAGGTCCCTTTATTCTCGCGTTTTGTGAGTTTTTCCGTATTTTACTCTCTTTCTCCTTCAGTTTGCATTTCCTTTCCATGTTTTGGTGCAATGGGGGCATTGTACAGTTTGGTTTGGGGAGGTTATGCATCCATATCTACGTCTGCATATTGTTTTTACTGCATTTCAGTTATCACGTTTAATTATGCATGCATTGTTGTTTATTTTCATAAAAATCAAAAATCTGATACTCATAAAAATTGAAAAATTTCAAAAAAATTCAAAAATATCACGTTTATTTTAGCATATAGGTTGAGTCGGAACGGTGGATTTCAGTGATGAAATTGCACTATAATTGTCTTTTTGCTTAAGCCTTGCAATAAACTGTTATCTTTAAGCTATGTCTTATTGCATATCTACGAGTTAATGTTAAATTTAGCTGAACATATAGACTTGACCTGAAATTTTGGCAACCTACTTATAATTTCTAAGATTTAGAGCCTTTTGAACTGGTGTCATTTATGACCAGTTTCATGTAGGATTGTGAGTAGTTACTCCTTGCATAACATGTATCATTAATTTGCACGTATATGAAATTCAATTGCTTTTTGCCTGCATACATTCGGGTTAGTGGTTGGTGTCACATGCAGGGAGGTGCTTACATTCCCTTTTCTTTCATTTTTACCCATTTAACTCCACATTAGCCAAATTTGCCTGTTGACCCTTAGCTACATCCAAATTTAGCCTGCCTTGTCAAGCTAGTTTAGATTGTTCTGATGTATACTGTCTATTGTATCAAATTTTGGCGCGTATTCTGTTGGTTCGGAGTTGGTATTTTATGAAAAAAAAGAGGTTGATGAAAAAAAAGACATGAAAAATGAAAAAAAAACGTGAAAAGTGAAAATGAAAAAAGGAATTCGAAAAGAAAAAAAAAAGAAGAAACCGAAAAAAATAGAAAGAGAAAGAAAAAAAAAAGAGAAATGTTGTTTGAAAAAGATCGGTTTTGCTCCTATGCTTTACTTATATCTTTTGAGGAGTTAGTTCAGTTTGGTTTGGTGAGATTTTATGCCAAATGAAGGGCATTGTGCTTAATTCATAATTGAGTAAGAGTGGATATTTTTCCATATGGTTTTGTTTAGGTACTAGCTTGGCCGCCTATACCTCCACATTCCCATAAATGTTTTGCCTTTTCTTACCCATTGCCTCACTTTACCATATTTTTGTAAGCCCTCGCCTGTGACAGGACCTTGTTTGGTTGTAATGTGTATACGGTAGCTAGAATTGTTTATCATATTAGTTGCATGCTTGTTTATGTGGGTCGTAGTCTAGGTGAGCGACTATTTTTCTTTCTCTCTTATACATATATGCTTACCCTTTGCTTCATGAGAGAAGAGTGACCCGTGAGAGTCCGATTTTAAAGGTCTTGCTAGGTCGACGGTTCAGCTTTATTATAAACATTTTACAACTTGTTTGCATTTGACTATTTGCTATAAGAGTTAGTTTGCTTGCATTAAATCGGTTTAAGTGGGCATTTGTAGCTAGCTCTGAGTTATCTTTTTCCGTTCCATTAGTTTGCATTTAGTTTACTCGAGGACGAGTAAAGGTTTGGTTTGGGGAGATTTGATACGTTCATTTTATATAGTCTTTTTAGCCTATTTTATGCACGTATTTCTACGCTTTTATCGTAGTTTATGCTACGAAATGCCCCGAATATGCTACTTTGGTTTGTTTTGTCTTATTTGTAGGAATGAACCAGGAAGTAGTGAAATCAAGCCTTTTACCGTCCGTTTAGCATGCATTTGGAGGAAGAGTCAATTTGGAGCGGGAATGTAGCTATTTTGAGATGCGCGAAGAAGAAAGATAGCTAGGCGAGCAAAGGAAGAACTTCAAATTGCTAGTGCCTATTTTGAAGAGCTATATCTCGAGTTCTACAACTGATAATCAGGTGATTCTAATTGAAGATGAAAGCTTGTCCTCTTAGCTTTCCAACGCCACCGGAATCACCCTGTTTGCCCAAGTAACGAAGAAATGGCAGCCGTTTCAAGTTCAGTGCGCAAAGTAGGAAACTGTTTCTGGAAAGTACTCGATCGAGTAGAATTTTGTTCGATCGAGTACTTTTTCTACTCGATCGAGTAGTTTCATTTATTGATTTACTCGATCGAGTAGATTTTCTACTCGATCGAGTGGTTTAAGCTTTGGTTTGCTCGATCGAGTGGTTTTATTCCACTCGATCGAGTGGATTCGCTGATGGGCTGGGCTTTTTAGTTAATTTCCGTCATTTAGGTTTAATAAATCCTATTTTTCTTATAAATAGGATATTACGACGACATAATTAGGGGGCTTCTCCTCTCTTATCATCCCACATACACTGTTACTGTTGCTTTTATTCTTCCTTATTTCCGGATCATTTAATTCAGTAATTTTTTCTTCTCTTCTCTATCCTTATTTAATGATTATTGTTCTTACTTCCTTTACTCTCGTTCTTCTTTTATCCATGTCTAGCTAAATTCCCTTAATATGTTAGGATTAGGAAAGCCGTGGTTGTAGTATGTTAGGATAGACTTGATTATATTAGTCTTGCGATAAGAATTGTATTAGGCAATATATTTGTTATTAGGTTGAATGAATGCATGTAGGAGACTAATTTATTTAGTTAACCCCGACCTGGATCGAAAGATTGGAAGGGAAGGCTTGCTTAATTACAATCAGGGCTCAACATCTAATGGAACTCGTTCTTACGGTTCAACTAGCAAGACTGATGAAGTTAATCTCTTGGAGACTTCAAAGAAGAATAATGCACCAAGGAAATTCACTGACATCGGTGATACATATTCTAATGCACTAAAACGGTTAATGAAACAAGGTAGTTTGTAACCTTTAGGACCTACACCTGACCCATAGAATAAGTCCAAGCTTTGGGATGGTAACGCTTACTGCCAGTTCTATAGGGGCAAAGGGCATGATACAGAAAGTTGTTACGAATTGAAATATGTCCTCCAGGATATGATTTAAGATGGCAGGATTCCTATTTCTCCCACAAGCAAGCCTAATAATATTCAAAATACTCTGGGAATTTTGATGATTACAAATGAAGAATCCACCTTGGATTGCTCACATCTCATTTCTCTAATCGAAGAAGAAATAAACATGATGGAAGAGGAAGGATTCTAGTCTACCTTTGCACCTACCATTTCAGACTTTATTGCATGGGAAAGAAACGTGGGTAGACAAGTCACCAGTTTAGAAAATATTGTCACCCAGCTGAAGGGATCTGATGTCACACCTCAAGGAGAGAAGCCTATGCAAATGGTCATTTCTCTATCTGAAAAATCCACTATGTAAGAGGTTATCGCAGTAGTCGATGGTTTAGTCCAACATATCATCGAATTAGGGGCTGAAAATATGCAACTAAAAGAGTTCAAAGAAAATGAAATCAATGGAGTCTTGGCGGATGATGATGAAGATGTGTACTCCACAGAGCATCCTCTAGTCCAAACCTTCTAGGATCTAGATGTTTACCACCTCACTCGGTTAGGTCGCTCATACCAAAATGTCACCCAAGGACAAACCAATAATCCAGCTGCTAGAGGAAACACCTCATCTCAAACGGATACAAATGAAGAAATAGCTACTGACCTATTAGTGAAACAACTGCAAAAGACTAAGGCTGATCTTTCATTCTGATAATTGGTAGTCAGTTCATTTCCTTATCGCCAAGCTTTGCTGCAAGTTTCGGCCAAACTCAATGTATCATCTGACTCTACTCCCGACGATATGGTCAACTTTATCCTCCAGGACGGTACCAAGCTAAGTAACTTAGTTACTTTCTCAGACGAAGACCTGTCGCTATTAGGTGTTACCCACAACTTAGCTCTATACATCACTATCATATGCTTAAAAAAAAATGTGCCATTGACCTTAGTGGATGATGGCTCTGCAGTCACGTCATACCTCTTAAATCTGCATAAAAACTAGGGATGAAAGAGTCAGACTTGACTCTAACTAATTAGGGTGTTCGTGCGTATGATAGAACGCGTAGAAAGGTAGTAGGCTTGTCAACCTTACTGTGGCCACTGAGCCAATTAAAAGGAAGGTCAATTTTCAGATAGTGGACATCGAAGCATCGTTCAATATAATTCTGGGAAGGACCTAGATTCAAAATTTTAAAGCCGTGACGTCCATGCTTCATCAGAAAATCAAAATCCCACTCGATGGTCGAGTTGTGACGATCACATTCTCTCCAATTAAAGTTGTGATCGAAAAGATGTCCAGTAACCAAGATGTTGTAGATCCCGTCCATGAGTTAGGGGGTTTCCAAACCGTCAATTTCATATAGAGAAAACTCGTCTCTCTATGCTTCAACCCGCATATTCCAACTTAGTGGTCAACCACATCCTGAAATCCGAAGGATATTTCCATGACATGGCTTTGAATCTAATTCGACAGAACACCTTTCCCCCTATTAAGGAGGGTAATTATCAGAAGATACCTCTAGGGTTAGGATATACACCAACTAATGTGGAAGCTTACGAAATGCTCGCACAAACTCATGATCGAAAATACCATGGCATTCAGATGCGACCCTACTGTCATACGCTGAAGTGTTACTTCATCGGAGAGGGGGATCATAAATCTTTGTTTGGGTTTCCTGAGCCCTGGATGTCCAGAGGAGAAACGCTAGCCGGAATTGAGGTGTTCCATGACTGTTACTTCATTCCCCAAGAAATGACTCCTGCCGTAAAAGCTCATTAGACACCTTGTCTCGATGAACAGGTTGTTAGCCTCCTATTTAGAGAAGATCGATTCGTGAGGGCAGTCCAAGATAAATTATTACCATGATATTTCAGGATGACCATTTCAATCCAACAGCTCTGAATACGAATGTAGATCTAGCCAAGACGCAGACAGGATGGAGAAAGTCCATCAAGTGAACGAACAACCAAAGAAAGCTCTTCAAGCTCACAAATGGTGAATGAGAGATGTTCAAGGAGGAACGAGAAGATGATGAGTTCAAGTCTAAGTCAGAGTCAGAGTCCGAGTCCGAGTCCGAGTCTAAGTCTAGAGAAGTTGTTAGAGAGTCTCCTCCTGTTGTCACTCCCCTTCCCGTCATTTCTCCATGTTTATCACCTAGTTTAGTGTCTTCTAGCAACAATAATCTAGGAAATGTACCAAAGGCTATTCCTCTACCGTCACTTACCACTGCTCAGATGGCATCTTTGTTTTAGCTCTTTTCAAACATTAGTATGAATAAACCATAATCTTCTTACTCTTTGCATTATTTGATTGCAATTCCGTTTATGACGATGCTGAGGATGATCCTGACTCAGACTCAATCGAATTGCCACCCTATATAATTAAGGAAATATTAGAAGAACGATAAGGGGCACCGGTAATAGAGAACACCGAACAAATCAATGTAGGGACAGACTTAGAACCTAAAGAACTTAGGATTGGGATGACCCTAGACCCAGTTGAAAGGGTTCTATTCATCGACCTCCTCCAATAATTCAGAGATGTTTTCGCCTGGTCTTACAAGGACATGCTAGGAATAATCTGAGACATCGCGGAGCATCGAATTCCAATAAAAACGGGGTTCTAGCCCGTGAAACCGAAACCGCGCAGAATGAAAACAGAGTGGGCTCTCAAGATCTAGGAAGAAGTAGATAAGAAATTTCAAGACGGGTTCATCAAATTTTCCGACTATTCTGACTAGGTGGCTAACATAGTCTCTGTGCCAAAATAGGATGGGAGAATCTGGGTTTGTATCGACTTCAGAGACCTGAATAAAGCCAGTTTGAAAGACGACTTTCCATTACTACATATTGACATACTATTAGATAATCCAGCTAATCACGCACTCCTGTCAATCATGGATGGGTACGCAAGCAACAATCAGATTAAGATGGTCGTAGAAGACATGCCTAAAACAGCGTTCGTCACTCCCTGGATACCCATTGCTACACAGAAATGCCATTTGGATTGATCAATGCTGGAGCCACCTATCAACGAACCCCCACAACCTTGCTGCATGACATGATGTATAAAGAAGTAGAAGTATACGTGTAGATACCCAGTATCTGTTGAATCCCCAACAAACACCCAATGATTACCGGACTATAACATGCTTAGGAATCGCTACGTTTGATCGACAATTTGTATAATTATGCGTCGAAAAACTCAAAACGATTTCGAAAACAAAACATTTCAAAAGTACCTGGAGTGTTTTATGCACAATGACGGGGTCGCAATGACACTAACTAGAGTTAAAACAAACACCGGACCAAAAACTGACTCGAAATTAAAATCCCGACTCCAACATCGCGTCAAACCGAGTCAAAAAAAAAAACAAACATCACAAACCTTCAATGCTAAGTATACACGATATACTTGATGGTCCAGTATAACAATCATGACATCCAAAGCCTAGGATTAAACAAACCATAAATCCAAATCCGTGATAGTGACAAGACAGCCTGAAGACCCGCGGACATGCTCGAGCCTCTTCGAGTAGCTATATAGCCACGTTGCTCAAAACGCACACAACCACACAATTCTCTATAAATACCACTCAAATTCCACAATTTGAAGGCACGCGAGCGTTCCCCCCCCCCCCTCTTTTCTCCCTTAAAATTCTAAACCTCGACTTCCCGAGTCAACAAATGACACTTATTTTCGACCTACCGATCGAAAATACGAGTCATACACATTGTTTTGTACCGTCATCGTGCATTAAATAACTTGACTTACCAATTAGACAAACTACGCCATCACTAAACAAAGCAACACTTCGTACTTCACAACAACGGTTTTATATCGAGTTTTCCAACTCAACAAGTTTTTACACTTTTGTCGATTTCTCGTCAAGCAACCTAGCATGTAAGTATGAGGGTGTAATTAATCCTCTTCTTTCATGTTCTTTTATATATTTTTATGACGTTAACATGTTAAAACATGCATAACATGGTCCAAAATACGGATTGAATGAGCCAAAACTGACTTTTGACCTGAAGCAGAAGGCCCTAATCATAACTAGGTGGCCCGCGTCTCTTCTGGTTACCCAGGTGAGAACTCAAATATGTTTGAGTTGATTCTTTCCTCCATTTTCATTTCTCATTTGTAATCGGTTTTTACCATTTCAAATATTTCAAACCATTTTCACAACAAGCATTTTTAACCATAAATTATATTCACCCTTGGTTCCTCATTCCATGATGGTTTAATCCGTGTCTCGGTAATCATATTCGGTTAATTACATTTTAAAGGGTTATTAAAATCCCTCTCTTCTTTTGTTTACATTTTCAAAACATCGATATTAGTCATACATGAATAATCATCCTTGGTTCTACATGCCATGTTGGTTTAATCCGAGTACGATGATAAACTTTGACTAATTACAAAGCAATGGACTTAATATAATTAATTCATATCAAGCGTCTTTTACACTTTAATTACAATGCAATGAACTCAACATAACTAGTTCATATCAAACATTTTTGTATCTTTTCTTAGAAAACTATTCATGTCAAGCTTGCAAAACCGAACCCGACATCGAATATTATCTACATAATGATAATTATTCTGAGTCTCGTTCTTCATATTAGCACAAAAGCGGTCTCAACGACCTTTTCAACAAAACGGGTTTTGACACCCTTTTACTAATAATTTTATAAAAGACCTCATAAGCATTTTAAGCAACTAGGAGACACCCTTTAGGTCGTCGCCTGGCTCGCGCCTAAACAGGACTCCCGATTTCCAGTTTTCAAATCTGGACAGGCTCCCTTGCATAGCCCTATGGCTCGCGCCTCTTGGGGCTGCCTGATGCTGTTGCTGTTTCCTTTCCAGCACTCGTCTAGGACGATCCCGACTTCGGTTAACCTGAATACAGGACGAATCAGATTGTTGAGTCCACGTCTTACTCTTTAAACGCTTTGTTTTAGCAAAACACTTTTCTAAGACAAATGGATTACATTATGCACCATAAACCTAACTTGGTAAATGGATGTTTAATTTTCGTCTTGCATGCAAACCAACACTAAATCCAACTCGACATCAATTACTTGATATTTGGATAAACAACCAACATAACAAATTTCATATGTTAAGTTTAAACTTGTGGATGCGCATTCATGCATTTACCTGTTTTATCAACTTTTGGATTTAACCAACCAAGATCGATCAGTAGAGGCCACTACCGCGGGCGAGATTTGGTGTCCAATTAAAGGGCTTCCCAATATGTACCCTCACCACTTACTCAGAAACTTTGGATAGTGGATGACCTTATCTAGGGCGAACGAGAGTCATTCTAGCGATAGGATGCTAAAGAGGGACGATTCCTATCTTTAGTACCTATGTCAAGCACCACTTTTTGCCTTGATTGACCTAGGTATAAAGTGGATTCGAATGGTTTCCAGGCATCCTATAATTGCTTGGTGGTGACTGCGAACATCTCTGCATCGTTTTGAGACCCTTATCGAGACGAAACCGACCGATCTAAAACAATCCGGTCGAAAGCATTTAATACGCCGCCGAGCATGGCTTTCCAACCGCCGCATGTCCACAGTTTTTCTTGGTGTGCGGGTGGGCCCATGTCCACAGATTGGCGACTCCGCTGTGGAAAATTAGGACACTTGTGTCTTTGCGATCCCTAGATGGTGAGACTCGACCGAGGTCTTGGTTTAAATGCAATAATTGATATTACGCTCATAAGTCGGGTTCCTTGCCCAAGCCCATAACCTAACCTTTATCGACCAATTGGCTCGTCCCGTCGGCGTGAGTTTTCACATCACTGCGTTTTGATTCCCGATTGCGTAAAGCATACCATTGACGTTACACATTTCTGTTTGGTCAAAGAGAATTCATTTCCCTCGTGGAGGAGGCTAAGGCACTAACCTTACATAGTTTGTTTGGATTGCCATCCCTCTCGAAAATGGGGGATTGATCGCTTGGTGTGTAACCACCCTTTTTAAGCCAAAACCCGTGTCAGCATTAGGCATAATATAATGAACAGTGAGTGCTTATGTTCTATGTGATCATAAGTCCTTTTGTGTCATTTTCGACCTTTTAAAAAACCTTTTTGCACTGTTATAAGGGCCCTTTCAAACCTCGGTCTTTCGCCGACCGTTGCACACCTTTTTATGTCGTCGTAATGACGATTTTTCTTCAAATAAGTTTTTACAAAATTGTTTCAACAAAAGCATCCTTTATATGCCATTGTAATGACGATTTCAAACCGTTTTAACAAATATTTCAACAAAAAAACCTTTTTCGCGCTGTCATAATGGCCATTTCCAAACCCGGTTTTTTTACAACCATTTTTTTTAAAAAAAAAACCTTTGTGCGCAGTTATAATGGCCGTTTCAAAACACGGATTTTAAACCGTTTTGCGCCGATATAATGGACCTTTGAGCCGACATAATTGACTTTTTGCGCCGACATAATGGCCTTAACAAAACCCAAAAATGACACACCTTTTTTGAGGCTTTTCAAATCCCGAGGACAACACACCGTTCTCGAGACCACAACAATTCCAACCCTTTTCAAACCTCGATTTTCAAAATGCAGGATTTTGGATTTCAAATCCGTCTTCGGAAAAAACGCATCGTTTTCAAAGACGTCGCCACTTTTATTCAAACCGTCTTTTGAAAACAAACCTAAGACGACCCTTTTCAACTGGCCGACTCTTTGAATATCCCTACTCTTCGAAAGCCGTCCATAAAGCAACAAATGAATCTTTTTGAAAATTTCTATTTTCGAAAATTTTAGTAAAAGCAAACGTACTTATGGGACTTTGCTTATGAGTCCTCTCCCCTCGAGACTCGTTCAACGGCGTCGCGCCAATACGTTGAAGGCGAATCAAAGTCTGGTCAACACTGTCGCACCATAAATCGAGTTAGCACCGAGGCACCACACACGGTTGCCCTCGTGTGGTTGGGTCCAAACTGTCTTTCCGTCCTTCCTGTTGTCTGCGTTTAGTCGTTAAACCGTGTCGGATTGGTATGTAACGTGTGCCATTTTCTGCCTCAGAACCATGGCCCCGTCTTCAGCTTTGTCGAACAACAACAATGATGACAACATAGATCTCACAACTGCTCAGCTAGCCAGCCTGCTCACGGCCCTTAAGGTCACTCTGGACCATGTCGAGACCCGTATCGACACTCTGGAAAACAAGTAAACCTGAGAACATAATACTCCGCCTTTAACTGAAACCGAGAAAAGGCTTAAGCTCTTGGAAGAGCAACTCTTAGCCCGTGGAAACAACATTCGCCTCGAGAACATTTGAAGGTTCGAGCCTGTCGGGGATGAACTGCCTGACAAATTTACCTTAACTGGTGTACCTAAGTCTAAGGGGTGGAGGACCTACTCAATCACATCCGAGCCTTCAAGGATTACATGTCCATCAAAGGGGTCAAACAAGAGCTCTTTACCCAGATCTTTCCATCGTCCTTGGAACCAATTCCCCGTCAATGGTACTATTCCCTCGACCCAAAGAGCATTACCATTTGGCACGAAGTCGCCGTTGAATTTTCTAAATAATACTCCGACAACGTCAAAATCCAAGACAACACCCGCACTCCCGAGGTCCTAACCCAAAACGACAAAGAGGGATTCACCGAATTTCTAACCCGTTGGAGGAAGGTGAGCACCCAAATGGTCAGTAAACCAAGCGAATCAACCATGGTGGAGAAATTTGTCAACAACCTCCATCCAATTTATGCTAACCTGCTGAGGTGTCAGAACATCAAAACCTTCCAGGATCAGTAGATCCTCGGGGCCCGTATCGAAGATGACCTGCGCAAGGGCGTTCTAGCCAAGACCACGGGTAGAAGCTATCAGGGGTCTACATCAACTGGATCTCGTCCCTATGGTCAAGCAAACAAAATTGACGAGGTCAACCTCCTCGAACCAACTACAAAGAAAGCCGAGTGTCCCCAAAGGACATTCACCAACTTCAAATCAACCTATGCTAGCGCCCTAAAAAGGCTCATGGACCAAGGGTAACTACAACCAATCGGGCCCACTCAGGACCCGCCTGAAGCAAGAAAAACCCGCCTTTGGAACCCTAACGCCTATTGTCAGTATCACCAAGGCAAAGGCCATGACATAGAAACTTGTTTCAAGCTGAAGCACGCTATCCAGGATATGATCGAGAAAGGAGAACTACCCTTACGTCCGCCAGCAAAACCAAACAACAAAACAAACCCCTTGGGAATCGATGTCATCTCCGATGACGAGCCAACTCTGGATTTCTCACACCTCATCCTGCCTATTGAGGACGAGGTCAATGCCTTGGAAAAAGATACCCCGGATGGGATGTTTTTATTTAGCGCCGCAACCATGCTCGCTATGTTTCAGCAAGTTAAAGAAGCCATAGCCAGTCTCTCGGAAAGGATCACCCGACTTGAGGATGCTTACCACCGGCTAATATTCAACCCACCAGCACCTGCACCACGCCCAAGGGAGGGTCCTTCAAGCACCCAAAACCCCCAATTCCAGAAGAGACTACTCCCGCGACCATACTGGCATGCACCTCACAATATAAACCACCATAATCAACTCCACAATAATCAACCCCACAAAAAATACACCACAAAAACTATCCTCCGAGGAATACCCCTCCAATGTACCCTCGCGACCCCGAAATCGACTGCATCTGGCAAGACGACGTAGATGATGTTTACATTGTCTCGAGAAAGGGCAAACAAGCCAAAGAGAATGGTTAGCTTACTCAATCTGGGCGCCCTTACCAGAAACCAAAAAACACAACAAATAATCCGACAACAACCAATGACCAAATCGTCCCGGACGTGGACGTCCAACCCAGGTTCCTGAGAACTCGATCCTCAAGCAATTAAAGAAGGCCAAGGCTGAAATATCTATTTGGCAACTGATTGCCATATCCTTCGAGCACCGGAAGGCTTTGCTTCAAGCCTTGGGGAAATTGAGAGTGCCTTCCACCTCTTCACCCGAATAAGTGGTAGCTCATATGACCAGAGATGTCCTTGAATTAAACAACCCGATCATCTTCTCCGACGAAGATATCCCCCCTTTCGGAGCCAACCATAACTTGGCCCAGTACATCACTGTGCAGTGCCTACAGAAGAACGTAACCATGGTCCTGGTGGATGACGGATCTGCAGTCAATGTTATTCCCCCTCAAAACAGCTCATAGCATGGGGATCAAGGAAGTTGACTTAATCCCGACCAATCAAGGAGTTCGTGCCTACGACCGCACTCGTCGTAAGGTCACAGGCCTTATCACCCCGACCATCGCAACAGGACCCTTGGAGAGACAAGCCAGTTTCCAAGTGGTTGATATCAACGCATCGTTCAATAGGCTTCTAGGACGCCCCTGGATTCATGCAGCCAATGCCGTCACATCAACCCTTCATCAGAAAATCAGGGTCCTCTTCAACGGGAAAACAATCACAATCCCTGCATCCCCTATTAAAGCTGTCATGAAAAAGGGGATAGCCTCTCAAATTATCGAGGAGGTCGACAACAAAATGTAGGGATTCCAAACTGTGAATGCCCTAACTGACGAACCAGTACCTTTTGACTGTGATCCGTTCTCGAACCTCACAGTCAACCACATCTTGATGCGCCAGGATTGTTTCCCGGGCCTACCTCTCAACCCACTGAAAAGAACCTTGCCTTACCTGAAACAGGCCAAGGTCCCCAACATCCCTTTCAGACTAAGCTACGAGCCGACCGATGAAGACATCCAGGAGATGGGTCTCCTCGTAATAAAGCGCAAAAAGCAAGGAGTTATCCTTCGCCCCTACCACTTGACCCTCAATGGCTACTTCGTCCCTGAGGGAGAGTCTGAGCTTTACAATGGCTTCCCCGAGCCAATCTACGACCCCATAGCAAAGGTCAAGCACCCGGGTGTAGAAGTCTTTCAAGACTGCTATTTCATCTCCGACAACACCAAAGCTGTAACACCCTCATACACCAAGGTGCCTTACCAAGACCACCTAATGCATGGAAGTGCTACCATCTCGGTTACCCGAGACAATGTATATCAAAATGACCATATAAGAACATACTTTAGATAATTAAGTTTAGGGATATTCTACATGGTACCCCTTAATTTTTCGACTTTATACATGGTACCCCTATACTTTTTAAAACATACATGGTATCCCTAATTGTTGTCATCATCACTAAGTTTACCCCTAAACTTTATTGTTCGTCAATTATACTCAGTTTTGGGCGTTAAGTGATGACTTGGATGCGTAACCAAGGTTGTCATTTATTATCCCATGTCATAAGGACTCTATTAGGCTCAATATCCATCTCGATCCTAAAAGTTATTGATATATATGGGCTAAAACAATTTTGACGGAAAATTTATTAATTCCCTACCAAATTATCACGTCCAAAGATGGATATTGAGCCTAATAGAGTTCTTATGTCATTGAATGATAAATACAAGCTTGGTTACGCGTTTAAGTAATCACTTAACGCCTAAAACTAAGTTTAATTGACGGAAAATAAAGTTTAGGGGTACATTTAGTGATAATGTCAACAATTAGAGGTACCATGTATGTTTTAAAAAGTGTAGGGGTACCATGTAGAAAGTCGAAAAATTGAGGGGTACCATGTAGAATATCCCTTAAGTTTAAATGATTACATAACAAAATCCCAAAACTGTAAAGTGAATTACATCTGTTCCAAAGTACCAAAACCAACTGAAAAGAAATATAAGTTCAAAGACACAGCGGAATACTCTAGTGACACATGGTGACTCAATCCCAGCTATCCCATGCGCGTCCATCTCATACCTGCTCAAGAACTGCTCACCATCCCCGAATGGATCACCACAGTTTTTAAAACAATTAAACGGGGTCAGTTACTTATTATACAATATAAGACAAACAATATAAACAATACACACAATCACCCAAATTCGTCACATGTCGAATCACCTGACTAGCTAGAAGGTCTAGCCCTACCAGATTACCAGTCGCAACCAGTAATCCACAACGCCAGTAGGGGACCGCAGCCGTTCCCACCTAAGCCCCGCTCATCAACACCGAGCGAAAACCCAAGTTCCTTAATGTGCACATCCCCTTGTGACGGGAACCACAAGCGGCAAACCAAGGGCGTGAACCATAGACAAACCCAACCAACCACCATACAACAGCAATTACCAGTTACCAATTCCAATACGATATAGATCAACAACATTAAACAACAATTAACAATCAACCAATCATATAATATACATGTAACCAATAACTGAGTAGGAAATCCTACATGGAAAATGCAATCACATATATCGTCACAACAACGAATCAGAAAGGTTCCTCTACGAAATCACCTCCTATCAATCACACAATCATACAATCACCATCTAATATCAAAATACTCCCAAAACCCCCAAATTACCCAATAAGGGTTTCAACCAAAATCAACAAGACAATATAAAAACTATACTAGGATCTTATCCACAACGCGACGGTCTCAACGGCGTAAAGAACTCTGCGATCCGACGACTCTAGCCCTAAGGATTGGATAGCAAAGAGAGAAAGGAATGCTACGTAACTTTTCTCTTGTGTAAAATATTGAGAATGAGTGAAAAAGTAAAAATAACTAGTAAAAATAACTTTGTATAACATTCTCACGTTGCTATCAAAACCCGGCAAATAACCAGTATAAACCGACTTACTCGATCGACTTAGTCGATCGAGTTCCCCCTACTCGATTGAGTACCCATCAGACAGAACACTGTTTCGCATGCAAAACTCACTTACTCGAAAGAGTAAGCTTTACTCGATAGAGTACCCAACAATGCAGACCGTAGTATTACAATCTTCCCTCCTTAAAAATGAACTTCGTCCCCGAAGTTCCCGAAGTTCAAACCCAACCTATAAAACATGCACTCCTAACACTAACTCTACCAACTATGCCAACCTCCATAACATGGCTCACGATATCCTATCAACTACATTATAACTGTTGGGAAATGTGTCCTCAACAATAGTGCGATTACATGATTTAAATATCATCATTAAATCTCATACCAAGAATACGAAAGGGATGATACATTACATATATAGTCAACTGGTCCACACATATCGGCAATGATTGGCTGGCTAGAGTTTGACATTACTGTCGTGCGACGGTGGTGATCAGTTGATCCCTTGAGGTCACACCTAAAGGACGATTCCCTTAATTGAAAAGGTTAATTAATTTTATACCGATACAGATTAATTAATTCCTTAAAATTGAACAAATTATTATCATAAGAGAGAAAATGACATCTTATTATAATGTGATTAAATAAGATTTTATTTAGTAATTTAAGAAGTTATATTACTAAAATTAATCGGTGTTTGCGAAATACGCGAAATGAGAATGATGAGTTAGTTGTAATTACAAGATATTGTGAATTATACTAACTAGTAATTAAATGACAATTTTATGAGAAAGTAATTTTATATTACTAGTCAATTTGTTAAATATGATTTATTTAATTTGTAAATGATATTTAATTTGTTAAATATGCATTTTAAATTAAAACATGACATAAGACATATCACATGTCACATGACATACAATTGTACAATTGACAAAAATAAAATAGACTCCATGTTACACATCAAAACCGAAATTGGTGGGCAAGCTTTAGAAATTTTGTCTTGTTCATTTGTCTTATTCATTTGTCTAAGACACTTGATAGTGACTTGACCATGCAAAAGCCTTACACCTATTTGTCTTGTGAAGACAAAAAGAAAAATAATAATGGTCTATGCTCACATGAGGCCACCGGTTTTGGGAGGACAAATTAGAGAGTTTTCTCTAACATAATTCATTCTAATATTACATGCAAAAAGTTCATGTATTTTTCCTCTCTTCTCTCTCTTTAATTTTCATCAAAAAGATGAGTTTTTGATTCAAATTTGTTCTAAAAGATTACTAAAATTATTAATGTAATATATGAGTGTTATTAATCAATTTTAAAGTAAACCACATTACAAATATCTAGTACATATTAGTTTGTGAGATTAAGGGATAGTTTTGGGTGCTACGAATTAGAGGGCTTCTATTTTGAGGTCATGTATGTTCATCCAATCTTGGAAAGCTCAAGAACTAACAAGAAGGAGATCTTGTTGGTGCCCATTTGACCGAAATTCATATGGTGAGAAAATGATTTCTTCACTTATTTATTTTAGTTTGCATGCATAAGATTTGTAATTAATTTTATGACTAAATTAATTTGTTACATATAATAATATGTTAAGTAATGAGATATAGATTTCCAACAAGCGGTATCATGTGCCTTTGGTTGTTTGCATGCAAATCGGTTATTGTTTTTCCGAGTTATACGATTAACATATAAAACTTGTTAAATTTGTGTTATTATGATCTATCACGAAATTTATTATACATGTTAAAGTTTATGATCCTAAAATTTATTTAGGATATTTTGGTTTAATTTATGGATTTTATTGTTCATTTTATATAATATTGGCATTAAAATGTGATTTTTATGATAAAATGTCATTTTTGGACGAAAATTAGCTAATCTTTGAATTTTCCAGTGGTTTTTGGATATATTTTCACATATATTATTTTTAGATGATCTGGAAATTTTCAAAATTTTCGGAGTTCTTATGCTTGAAATATGGATTTTTCATGATAAAAATAGAATTTAAATGAAAAATAGGTTAATATGAGAAATATTTCGAATCTGGTCATAAAAATTTAGTATGTTGTCACATGCAATTTTACAAGATGTGTGTAAAATAATAGGCTATAATGAAGTCTTCATGCATGATTTATGGATTTTTGATGAAAAATAGCATAAATAGTGACTTAATTAGTGAAAAATTGCTAAAACATACTTCATGACTAAGGAAAAACTTCACATGTTGCATTTTATTATCTTTTTCAGATCTAAAATTGAAAAGTTGGTGAATATAATTTTTCTCATAATTTTATGATTATAATTGTTAAATCCGATAAACCGCAACATTGTTTTTCCCAATAATTTTCGAAATTTTTAACCTAAGTTTTTGAACATTATGAGTGTCATGGTATTTTGAATTTATTTGAAATTTTTGTGATTTATTTTAAGTTTATAGCATTTTATTGTAATTTTGAGTCCATTTATGAACATTTTTTAAAAATATGAGTTCATTATAGTCAAGTAATTAGTGAAGACTAATTTTGAGTCCTAAAAGGTTAGGGTAATTAACTTGTGCATAAATATGAATTTATGTAATTTTTGTGATTATAAAACGTTGAATCACGCAAATCCGTAAAAACCGTGTAATATACGATATTGGCTCCTTAAAGGCGATTTAGCATAAAATTGGGCATGTTCATACATATTATAATGCTGTATTTTTATTTATGATTTTAATAATTTTATTTTATGTAATTTTTGAATTATGTAATTCTACTTAGTATGGCCTTAGTTTTAATTGGTATTACCCGAAATGTATGGGAATATCGATTCGGTTGTAATTTTTGTGATCTCGTATAACCGTTTTGTAATTTAATAGATTTATTTTATTTTTAATTACAAATGTATAATAGGAAATTATGTAATTTGTTATGTAATTTATTTATTCCGGAGTTACTTGAAGACGGTGTCACTCAAGAAGGCGATACATAAAGACGGTGTTACCTCGAGATGCGTGCCTCAACCGAAGTTCAAGGGACCAATGGAGTTGGTTTCCGAATATGTAATAGTTAATTAGATTTTCTATTTTAGGAAGGCCATAATAGGATTTAATTTATGCTTTGCATTTTATTGATATGTTGCATGCATCGCTAAATCGCCATAATTAAAACATGCATTGTCATTTTAATCAAGTACATCGACCGTGTCAATTACAATTATCGTAGTTCACCGCTTTAGTTCACTTAAAATGTGATAGATAATAAATTGACATGACCTCTCGCTAAAATAAACAATTGAGACTTAGCCTTACCAAAAATTAGAAATCATGAAGTACCAGTTTCGCAAGGGAGTTGAGCCGGCTTTACCGTAAGACAAACCTTGTTACGTTGGTGAAGTGGGTGATAAATGTCTATCCACCGAATTCATGTTGATGAGGGTTTTATCGGCCACACCGTGCCCAAGTTAATTTGGGTTTTGATCATGGACACATTTATTCGAAATTTGATTTGAACTCAACAAAAGTTTTTCGATAAGGGTTTTATCGGCCACACCGTGCCCTTGTTGAATGTGTTTTGGGCTAAAGATAAATGTTAATGTAATATTATCGACCAAGAGTTCTAAAAGTAGAATCGATTAAAGCGTTAATCCACCGAGTTATATTGATAAGGGATTCATCGGCACACCGTGCCCAAGTTAATATGAATTTGGATCTTGGAATCATTTATCATAGTTGGGTAGAGGTCACTATGTAAATGCTATACTTGTTTACAAGTATTAATAAAACGATAAATGTTAAGTTTTCCACTATTCCGTTATTATATTGTTCTATTTCTTTACTACAATTCATATACGATATCATTTCGTTTTTTGATTCTTATCTCCATTAAAACATCGTAACTAAAGACAAAATTTGATTTTTTCTTCTAAAAACCTCGATTTATCCATTGGAAGGATCTCTTGTGGAGAGTATAGATAAAAGTTATTCATTATCAAACAGGTTTTTGATTCTTGACTAACACATCTACTTACAATGGATTTTATTTTATATACTTAATTGAATTAAGTACCTTGAAGCGATAAATTGTTTTGGTAATTACATTTGTCAGAATTTGTAATTGACCAAAATAACGCAACCACTTCAATGAAAGTTTTAGGACTAAAACGAACAAATGAAAAGTAATCTTCATGAATTCAATTTTGATTCTCAAAGCAAAGACTCATTGAAATGAGTGGGAGCATTCTCTTAAACCAGTAAGATGAGGACGAGGTTCAAGAAGTAAAGATTATAATGGAATTGATACAAGGTAATGTTAAAGGTAAAGTTGTTGAGAATGACGATACTAAACCTATCAATCCCAACCAATAAAGTTTCCATTGTCTTAAATGTTGGACACTAAAAAGGAAACTACCCCAAATTATTGAAGGATCAACAAGTTAGTTGTGGGACATCTAATGGGATCTTCATCTTTAAATGTTTATTTGATTAAACATAAATTTTGCTAGTACTACTTCGTCAATATTAGAAACCAGTGGAGGTTTTCATCATTTTACTTGATACATAGGATGATTAGAATATGACAACTAGCAACAATGATATTGAGAGATAGAGTCATTGTGTACTAAATCTAGTTTTTGGGTTTGGAGTTGTACTTAATGGTGACTATTAAGTACATAAACTCTAAATAAGAATACAAACTTGTTAAGATACAAAAGAGGTTTCACTTTTGTGACCCTTTACACCACGATTTGATGTATGGCTAGCCCATTATCAAGGTGATTATATTCTAAACCAAACTAGAATGATATATCATGAAGATGATGCATGACTCAAATTGGTAACCCATTATTGAACCTTAGATTCTGGAATGATAAACGCAAAGAGTTATCAAGTACTCTTGAAACCATTAGATCTTATGGTATATGCGTATCTTGTATTCAAAGCAAGATGTCTCGTGCCTTTTGGTTGAAAAGGAAATCGAGGTTGTAAATCATTGATCCAGAATAGTTTGATCATTTTCTTTTACCAACGATTCAAGTTAACACCAATGTGTTCACTTAATAAGGTAAATAGAGAAATCTTTGAAGAAGTTCAAAGAGTTCAAGAAATCACGATTTAGTCGTGATGGGATTATCAAAGTGAAGACTTTGATATAAGCCAAAAGAAATGTGACATGGTATCACAAGTTAATCTCTCTTAACACACATTATGGGATAATGTGTGATTGGATAAGAAATCAAACGCTATTCGATATGGTTTGGACTTCAATCAAGTTAATTTGAGTTACTTGATCCTTTTGGGGATTTTATCATTTTTTCTACATTATTTTTCCACTAAATCTAAAACGATTCATATGAGATATGAAATGGTAGGGTACCATGTTTGTAAGTTTTCACAAGAAACAAATGCTCATTTTTCCCTTTTCAATTATCACGAGTACGACGGGTTTGCGGCTCGTGAAACTGTCTTTCTAAAATACAAGTTTATTTCTAGAGGACAGAGTGGGAGAAATTATTCAAGAGCCACAAAGAATGCCACAAAGAATGTTATGTCGCAAGAAACTGGTCTTTCTTGGCTACATGAGACGTTTTGTGTAAGATGTTTCTTTAAAACCTAGGAGGTTAAATTCGTCATTTGTTGAAAATGATGAATTCATGCTACTTTTAAGAAAGTAAAGAGCTTATGACTTACAAAGAAATTGTTTGATTCAAGTTGATTACTTCTGGAAAGTAATGAACATATGACTTACATAAGAGTGTTTAAGTCACAACTCAATACAAGCCTTAGAGCCATGAAAATCCGAAATAAAAAGGCTTGATTAGTGACAAAGGGTTTTTGCACTAATAAAGAGAGATTTCATAGCAAAGGGTTTTGCACTGGTTGAAATGCTTAAGTCTATTTGGATCTTCTTAGGGATTGTGTTTCATTATTATGAAATACATAGCGAGTGAATCTAAAACCCACTTCTTCAATTAGAAGGAATGTATTCAATACATGTATTGAGTTTTGTAGATTCTTGCAATCCTAAGATAATGTGAAACTTAAGAGAGAATCTTAAGTAGGACATCAATGAGTTGGAATCAATGTTTTGATCATGTTATAAAAATTTTCTCGATAAGTCAAGAAGTTGTGTTTATACATGGTGTTTAGTGGGAGTTACGGAAATTTTAATTAGTCTTATATGTGGATGACATATTGATCATTGAGAATGATTTAAGACTTTTGGAGTATTATAATACATCTTTAATATCCGGATTTATGAAGATAAATCCACATGATATTAGCGTCAAGTTGATAAGATTCATGACTAGTTCAATCAAATTAAACATATTTGATTGATTCCATTTGCTTCCGCTGCCGAATCAATTAAATAGGAAATGATGTATAACACTTCATATACTTTGAGTATGATGAATTGTTTCAAAATCGAATTCAAGAAATAATTACCAAGTAGCCATATTAATTACCCTTAAGTGCTTGCAGAAACATTAAGGATATAACGCAAAGTGTTTTTGATGCAATTTTGTGTAAGGGTGTTACACAAGTGACAATTGACAATTGACAATTGAGATTGCGCATGGTTTCTGACAAAACCATAATCAAAACACATTAGGATGGTTAAGATACCATTGTGGCTATGTTATTTAAGAAATAGATTTTCTAGAATCGTTCTAGGCAATAAAGAACAATAAGAGATATTTATAACGGGAATTGAGTACACTTGCAATCATGAGATGTGCAAGAGGATGAGTCCCGCACACTGTGAAAACAGTGGGAGCTATTCTTAGGCTAGAGGGCCTATGTCTTGATTGGATCTCGACACGTACTCAGAAAGTTTTGTAATGCAAATGTATACATTACAAAGGAAAACAAGTATGTAGTGAGGTTGAGTAAGGTACAAGAAGTTGATAAAACCTACTAACCAAAGCCTTCTCATAGGCTTAACATGATGAGTCATGTCATTTCAATTAAATTGAGATGAACAACTACATTCAAGATCAAATTAGATTATAGAATATGAAATAGTAATCAAGCATTGACTATTCATATGTGATAATCGCATTTGTCGTTCGAGTTTTACTTTAAAACTCTTTTATTATACTTTGTTACATCCAAACGGGTTGTAGAGACAACATTGAACCCCGTTAAAGTGAACCCGGATTAACATGGTATTCTTCCATAGTCACTTGTATGAGGTGACGTCTCGAAGTGACTAGAGTGTGATGCGATTGATGGCAAGTTCAAGTGCCATAGAGTCATGTGAAATGACTAGTCGATCACATAGGCAGACTGTTAGGAACAATTTGTCGGGCAGTGACCGCTTATAGAGTTATGGCAAATTTATATAGCCTGGTCGTGGCGAGAGCTACTATAGTATTCTAATGAGTCGATTCTTTTTACTAAAGACTGTTCACCTAAGATGGCACAGTTTCAGATTAACTTTGATTTGTGTTACTACGACCTTCGTAAATGGGGTCAAATGGGCATATTTTGGGTTATGATGGATGTGGCTAGTCGAAGGGAATAAGTGCGATAGGAATTGTCGACCCCCTTGTCAGGGTTAAAACAATATCTCAGGACCACTCGAGGAGCAATGAACTGGAAATGCGTGGCCACGCTCGGAAGGTATCTATGATAGATAAATCCGGTCAATCAGTTATTCTCCAGATCGAGGAAACCACTCTCGATATGATCACTTGCAAGTACGACCCGAAAGACACCTTGCATTGAGTGAGAGATAGTAATAGGACAAGAGAAATGGTGACGCACACTTGTCGAGGACAAGTGGGAGATTGTTGGGAAATGTGTCCTCAACAATAGTGCGATCACATGATTTAAATATCATCATTAAATCTCATACCAAGAATACGAAAGGGATGATACATTACATATATAGTCAACTGGTCCACACATATCGGTAATGATTGGCTGGCTAGAGTTTGACATTACTGTCGTGCGACGGTGGTGATCAGTTGATCCCTTGAGGTCACACCTAAATGACGATTCCCTTAATTGAAAAGGTTAATTAATTGTATACCGATACAGATTAATTAATTCCTTAAAATTGAACAAATTATTATCATAAGAGAGAAAATGACATCTTATTATAATGTGATTAAATAAGATTTTATTTAGTAATTTAAGAAGTTATATTACTAAAATTAATCGGTGTTTGCAAAACACGCGAAATGAGAATGATGAGTTAGTTGTAATTACAAGATATTGTGAATTATACTAACTAGTAATTAAATGACCATTTTATGAGAAAGTAATTTTATATTACTAGTCAATTTGTTAAATATGATTTATTTAATTTGTAAATGATATTTACTTTGTTAAATATGCATTTTAAATTAAAACATGATATAAGACATGTCACATGTCACATGACATACAATTGTACAATTGACAAAAATAAAATGGACTCCATGTTACACATCAAAACCGAAATTGGTGGGCAAGCTTTAGAAATTTTGTCTTGTTCATTTGTCTTATTCATTTGTCTAAGACACTTGATAGTGACTTGACAATGCAAAAGCCTTACACCTATTTATCTTGTGAAGACAAAAAGAAAAATAATAATGGTCTATGCTCACATGAGGCCACCGGTTTTGTGAGGACAAGTTAGAGAGTTTTCTCTAACATAATTCATTCTAATATTACATGCAAAAAGTTCATGTATTTTTCCTCTCTTCTCTCTCTTTAATCTTCATCAAAAAGATGAGTTTTTGATTCAAATTTGTTCTAAAAGATTACTAAAATTATTAATGTAATATATGAGTGTTAGTAATCAATTTTAAGGTAAACCACATTACAAATATCTAGTACATATTAGTTTGTGGGATTAAGGGATAGTTTTGGGTGCTACTAATTAGAGGGCTTCTATTTTGAGGTCATGTATGTTCATCCAATATTTGAAAGCTCAAGAACTAACAAGAAGGAGATCTTGTTGATGCCCATTTGACCGAAATTCATATGGTGAGAAAATGATTTCTTCACTTATTTATTTTAGTTTGCATGCATAAGATTTGTAATTAATTTTATGACTAAATTAATTTGTTACACATAAGAATATGTTAAGTAATGAGATATAGATTTCCAACAATAGCCTCTCAACACTAACTCCATACACTACCGAATACCATTGTCAAACGATGCTAGCTCTGTCTCACTAACATATTATCCACTAGCATATCCAATATAAAGACAATCGACCAAACGAGATTAACCACCAAACAGAATGTTACATTCTACCGCCCTTAAAATAAACTTCGTCTTCGAAGTTTACTCATACACATAAACATCATCGCCCAAACTGTTAACACTATCGAAGTTTACTCACACTCCTAAACATCACACAACTACAAGCACGGCCATGACCTTTAATAATATCAACCACAATACAAATCCATCCTTTATTCTCCACCAAGACTCAAACTTCCAAATCTACTACAACAGGTACAACCATCAAACTCTCTATGTCGCATCCTACTCCTCTTAAGATAAATGTTACGTCCTCGTAACTCACTAATACTAGATCCTTAGCTATATCTTCTCATTATCCTCATCACCACTGCATGTCAAATATAACCGCCTACAATATCAACACATATACCCATTCCTATTTCCAAGGCTCTCTTACTCTAACAGTTCTCATACCTCGATTCATTCGGCACAACACCGAACCTAGCTATACCACCAAATCCTCGGCATAACCAATACTCCAATTCTTCCAGATTACCGCAAAACGATATACTTTTATATATATACAGTCTTCTCCACGATCATAACTCACGATCCACAATTGTTACACACACTCACATTAGCTTCTCAAGTTCACTTCTTTTATCACCTCAAAACGCACCCATAACTTAACATGATACTAAGTCCCAACACTCCGTACTCGCTGTCCCAATAAAAGGTTATAAACCACCTGTAATTTCCAGTTCAGTACCACACGTGTTCCACAATTCTCTTGCCACCACTTATTCTACCAATGCCTCATCTTAAACAAGATCAAAAGTACTCCAGCAACCTCTCGCAACTGTGTCCCATCAACAGAATATCACTACACCATGACAACACCGTAAACATACGCAACTCTCGACCATATCATACTCTACCCTCACTCTCAAGCCGAAACTGGTAAATCAATAAACAAAATAACAGTCTATATGTCCAAACCGAATCTCACAGGAAACAGTAGTAAAGAAAACAACAATCTATATAACTGGTATACACTTTCAAAAAATCGTCTAGTAATCATCCCGCCTATTCCACCACAACCGATGACGGCATCGCAACACCGCCACCAATAGCCGCACCGCAACGCAAAAATACCTGTATCACAACACGAAGTACCGTGCCCGGATCACCACCCGAGGCACAAAAACCACATTGATAGTCATCGCAACTTATACAATCCCATATACACTGACTCAGTATAACTTCCTTAAAAACCTCTCTACTATATCACAGCGCAAAATGTCATACGTAATAAACAGATATTAACCTTACAAATGTCATCCATACTATTACTCATGAGGTCGGAACATCACACTATCACTTACATATATCATGAATACACATACAAGTATAACTAGCCATACAAGATCACCCAAATTATCACTTTTGAATATCACCCCATTAGGTTACCGTACCCAACAAATATTACGGAACATTCAGGTAACAGTTTTATGACTATCGCATTATACCTCCATGCGTGAGGTCAGAACCTCACATAAACACTTACACAAATCATAGACCCATAATCGAATCTAACTAACCAATCCTGATCACTTAAGTTACCACCAGATAACGGTTACCTCTAGTCCGAGCTTAACTCGTATGCCCCTCATAACACATTCTCCCATTCGCGTAACCATCACCTCTTGACAAATGTAACCATGGCATTACTACTCAACTACTAGCAACCGCCTTCTATAACCACATCTTATACTCTCTCACAACCATACATATCAATCCGGCCTCTAAAAAATCAATCTCTTTAGAATGGCTATCTTTCCTATTAGTCATCACCATTAACCACTAGTGACAACACCTCAACACTACCACTGTTTATATATCAAACCTCTTACACTCACCTCTAAATATCACGGTTTCTTTCCTATCTTCGGTTAACATCCCAAATAACGAACATAAAATCCATCAACAAAATTTACCTGAACATTCATTCCCATTCTATGCTTAATTGTATCGTCACCCAACTCACCACCAAAACCTCATATCGTGCAAATACTTTACCAAATTTTTACTTTCCTTATTTCCTTGAAACTCATGGCTAACATGTTGTCCTGAAACTCCCATATAACCATGCTTTAACAATCAACCAATCATCTAATATACATGTAACCAATAACCGAGTAGGAAATCCTACCTGGAAAATACAATCACTAATATCGTCACAGCAGCGAATCCGAAAAATTCCTCTACGAAATCACCTCCTATCAATCACACAATCATATAACCACCATCTAATATCAAAATACTCCCAAAACCCCTGAATTACCTAATTAGGGTTTTAACCAAAATCAACAAGACAATATAAAAACTACACTAGGATCTTGCCCACAACGCGACGGTCTCAACGGCGTAAAGAATTCTGCGATCCGACGACTCTAGCCCTTAGGATTGGATAACAATGAGAGAAAGGAATACTGCGTAACTTTTTTCTTGTGTAAAATATTGAGAATGAGGAAAAAGTAAAAATAACTGGTAAAAATAACTTTATATAACATTCTCACGTTGCTATCATAACCCGGCGAATAACCCGTATAATCTGACTTACTCGATCGAGTAAGTGACTTACTCGATCGAGTGACTCCTACTCGATCAAGTACCCATCAGGCAAAACACTGTTTTGCACGCAAAACTCACTTACTCGACAGAGTAAGCCTTACTCGATAGAGTACCCAACAGTACAGAAAACCATAGTACTACAAAAGCTGCGTCGACCCAGTCCGAATCGACCCCTCACTACGCCAAATCTAGCAATCAATAAGTAGCGTATCACAACGGTTTAATGCATTTACTAACGATACTTTGATTACCGTTTTCCAAATATTGGCGGAATCCTAGACCGCGCTAATTGGAATAATGGTATTCCTCGAAAACCGTTGTTACTATAATGTGACAATAGCTGCTTAACAAACCGTTGTCAAAAATGTTTAACGAATTCCAAAAACTTGTTATATAATCACTCTTATCAACGGTTGTTAGAAAACTGTTACCAGTTTAAGAAAACGGTATTTAGAAAACCGTTACTAAATTAACACCAGCAACGGTTTGTGTTACCCGCTGTTATGTTATAACTGCGGGTTTTTTGTAACCATTATTATTTTCTATTATGAAATAACGGTTATTCAATTCAACCGTTGGCAGTATTTGATTAGATTTTTCAGTTTGACTACGGCATTCAAAACTTTATCAGAACTTTAATAAATATTCAATTTGACCAATAATATTCAATTTGACCAAAATAATTCTATAAATATGTATTCATAATATTTTAGGTCAAATTCTAAATTATCAAACATTTACTCTTTAATTTCTCTCTAAAAAAATATGGCTGGTGTATCGGAGCTACAATCTCATTCTCGTTACGCACAGCCTTTTACTTGCATTCTCCATAATCTCCCGGTTCATTATGGTGTGAATGGAAAAGGTTTAAACCCTAATTTTGGGTGGTTGACGCAAATGCTTCATGACTCTGGTTTCACCGCGGTTAAAAAAGTGTACCATGTGTCTACAAACAAGCAAGGTATTGTAAGCTTTCGATTTTATTGTCTTTGATGAAGCCAACTGCCATGATAGTTTTCGTCAGGCAAGAAAATTAGCGGGCTAGATTTGCGGGTGAAGATGCGGGGAAAGAGGACTTCTATTCGGATAATAAACAACAACGCCCTTATCTATGGGTTGTGACCCATCTTGATCATCATCTGCAGAAACATAACATGAAGCATCACATTCTTGTCACTGTGCCTATGTCATGGGAGAAAGAGGCCATTCCACCTGCGCTTCCCGGTGATAATGAAGGGCCGATCTACGACTTGCTCTATACCTAAATTCACGATGAGTATCCTAATACTTCATCAGATTCTAATAATTAAGTCGTTAATTATTATTTGGCATTATAAGTTGTATTTGGATTATGGCCTGGTGGTGGTTTGAATTAAAGTTTAATTATTTATGTTTTTTGTTATCCCATCCTCTGGAATTCACAGACAATATCAAACCTGAAAAATATCTAACTTTTATTATAATGACTTAGGTTTTTAGGAGTAAATTAAAAATATCAAGCTAAAGATATTTATTGCGTAGAACAAGCGTTGACAAACGTTAAAAAGCAAATGTGTAGTGTAGAGTAGAATGGAGGGAGTATATTTTTTGTTAGCCCATCCTCTAGAATTCAGAGACAATATCACCATATATGTCTTTTCCACCTTCAGCCCAATCCAAAGAGTCGTTTTCCCATTCCTACGGCACTATCCCCTGCTCGGCACTGCGACCTTGGCGGTGTAGAATCGAAAGTAGTAGGAGACGGTCAGATTCATTTGCAACCCATAAATATGGGCCTACCCGCTGATCATCGTGATCAAACCTGAGTCTCGAAGAGTCATTGTTATAGAATGCCCGCTCAAGTTTGTGAGCCTGACGAAAGCATTCCCGCTCCTCACCTCCGCCAAACTCGATGAGGGCGCACCGCCCGAAACCATCATGCGCATCATTGTCCGGGTAGATAGTTTGAACCCAATTCAATCCGGCTAACCGAATCAAACCTACTCGTATAGCCTTTCCATGCCCGTCCTCTGTATACGGGAGATTGTGAATGATGCACGTAAAAGGTTTAGCATACATAATTCTACTTGGGGGTCCTGCAAGAGGTTCATATGATGCTTCATCATCATCATCATCATCAGCGGATGAATAATATGAACCACTATAAGTTGATGAACTTGACGACATAATCGATGTGGAAAATTAATGGAGGACTTAACAAGTTAAGAATTGGAATGTGGAAACGGTACAAGTTAAGATTGTGAAAGTTATAATTCTACTTATAATGAGTTTGGGTTGTATTGGAAACAGTATAGTAAATAATAAGAATTGGAACCGGTATAATAAGATAAAAATTGGAAACTTAAAAAGTTACGAATTGGAAAGTGGAAACGGTACAAGTTAAATAAGAATCAGTTAACTCTACCGTGTTAAACATATAAATTACAATGACTACCCAAAAAACCGTTGTCCAATGAGTAAGAACACAACGGTTATCAAAAAACCATTGTCCAATTTGTAAAAACAAAACGGTTATAAAAAAACCGTTGGCCAATAAGTAAAAAAACAACGGTTGCACGCCTTGTAACTTTTGTGATTTGACTCATGCATGCCTTGTAATTTTTACTTTTTTCTGATTCAAAGTTGTAGTATTGATTGTTTGACCATATGTATAACACAAAATCATAACAGTTGGACAGAACCCGTTTTAAAATAAATTGTTTAATTATTTATGATTTTCCAGTGTTTGTGATTTGACTAATGCATGCCCTGTAATTTTTACTTTTTCTGATTCAAAATTGCAGTATTAATAGTTTGACTGTATGTATAACACAAAATGATAATGGTTCTTTGTTAAGCCGTTATCATATTACATATATCAACAAAAGTTATTTTAAAGCCGTTGTCATATTACACAAATAAACAACGGTTTTTCTTATAACAGTTGTAAATACAGATCAACTATAAAAACTAAAAAGTTTGTGGTTTTACCAATGCATGCCCTATTATTATTGGTTGTTTGACCATTGTTCACCTCATGCATACATGCATAATTAATAGAAGTTAGAATGTAACGTATGGATGAAATTAATCTAATTAATTATAACTTTAATACTATAAATATCATCACATTTGCAGTAACAATGAGAACACTTTATTATTACTAACCTTTATACTTCACTTTTTAAATAATATACATACACATACATATCATAATTAAAATGTCGTCGTCTTCTTCATCCGCAGTCGCACCTCCTCAGCAATCGGTAAGTCGCTATATCAATACGATTATGTGCATAATTCAAAATCTTCCAGTCATACGCGATGCTGCTGGGAAGCCAGCTTCTAAGTCTCTTACCCCATAGAGGGACATCCTTATTGAGAATGGGTTTTCAAATGTTAGAGCAATCCACCCGGCTTGGATTTGTGGTCGTGTGTTTCTTGTATATGCTCTGATCGAGTTTCGAGGGAATGGTCTTCACGATTTTTGCCAAGCAAAACAACTCGCTGCAAGGTATGAATCACGTGACCATCAAAGGGGCAAAAGTGATTTTTATTCCGACGACCCTAAGGAATGTTATGTACATGTTGGGCCTTACATATGGGTTGCCACCGCTGAGGACGCTTATCTGATGAGAAGGTTCATTTCATACAGGTTTATTAATGTACCGAAAACATGGGTAGATGAAGAAGTGCCTCATTTTGATCATCGTCTTGATGCCGATGTAGTAAGCTTGATTTATAATCAAGTTTATCCTCAGTACCTACCTCCTAGTCAAACTTCTGTTTGGTTGTTTAATTAATTTACTTAGTTACCTGTTTGTTTTTGTGGTTTTTATTTTTTTATTGTGTTTCCTTTTTTTTCCCTTGTTGTACTGTTTTTTTTTTTTTTGTTTTTTGTTTTTGCCATTGTATGATATACTCATTTTAATATATAGTTCTTTTAAATAACTTGCAAACAGACAAATGAATGAAACAATAATAATGATTTAGGTTATATTAATTACAATAACATATAATATAATGACAACGGTAGTGCACAAGAACCGTGTTAGAATATAAACACCTCTAAAAATAAATGGAAATTGGAAGATATTAATAACATAATTACAACGGTTCTTATAAGAACCGTGTTAGATTATGCAATTGCCGAATAACATAGATTTTAAATAGCCTTCTTTCATTCATTCATTCTCTCTTTCTTTCTATCTCTCTCTCTCTCTCTCTCTCTCTCTCTCTCTCTCTCTCTCTCTCTCTCTCTTATTACTCAAATTATGTCAAGTGGTAACCCTTCTTCTTCCTCTATTTCAACAGGGATATGTAATTGCTTAGTTCCGGCAGCATTGCAGACTTCTTGGACTTTCCAAAATCCGGGAAGAAAGTTTCTTACTTGCAAATTCTATAATCCCGAGACTAAAATGCGTGGATCCAATTACTTCAAGTGGGTTGATGAACCAATAACTGAGTAGAAGAGGAAGGTTATAAACAAGTTAGTTAATGAGAAAAAGTGCATGGATATCGAGATTACTCACGTGAGAAGTATACTACATCAACTTGAAGAATCGAAGCGGGGAAATGACAATGAAATATTGAAGGCAGTAAAAGAATGTTAGAAGTTAACCATAGATATCATAGAACTCAAAAATAATGAGGCATGGCTTAAGTTAATTATCAAATTTTTTCTTCGAATTGTTATTTACCTAGTTTATTATGTATGGTGGTGGTTTGTACTCTTTATGTGTAAACTTGTAATCCTTTAAATTAATGCAAATAAGCAAGATTTTCTGAGAAATATATTGTAATTAGCTAGCATATACCAAATGATGCTTTATTTCTTGGCGGTAAAATAAAACAAAATAAAATATAAAATAAAACGGTTATACCTAAACCGTTGTTCAGGACGTATATAGGTATAATGGTTCAGGGCATTGTTATGTATATAAAAATGATGCTTTATTTCTTGCCAGGAAAATTAAACAAAATGAAAATCTTTAAGACAACGGTTATTTCTAACCCGTGGTAGATAATACTAATCAAGTACGGTTTCAAAAAAACCCGTTGTCTGTTTGGAAACAAAATAAAACGGTTTTTCTTTTACCGTGTTTATTAGTTTCCATTAAACAAGGTCTTGCCATTGTTGTATTATTCACAAATATATACTCTGAGCCTCCCTCACCCACATAATATTCTCAAACACTGACCTTCCCCTCAACCACCAGCCTACCCCATAGCCGTCGCAGTCATCGTCATCATCGCCATTGCCGCCGCCAGATCAATCCGGATTCTCCTCTTTAAAGAAGTAATAAACCCTTCTCTCTAGAGATTTGTTTGTTATTATAAGTATGCATTGTTATTATTTGTTTATTAATTTCTGCTTTAGATATGGTTGAAAAGCGGAAAAGAAACGATGAAAATGCGTCATGTGACGACTCAGGTGATGAGAATAATTTGCAACACACTGCGGGTCGAATGCGCCACAGGGTTTCCCTAGAAGCAATAAATTCAAAGATACCTAATCCTTTACAATTGGATAAAGATGCGGAGCTGCCATATGGTGAGAATGTCGAGTATTTTGCGAGTTAGATTGGTTGTTGTGTAAGACAGTATGTGCCTCTCGGTACGCCGCGTATCAGTGAATTGAGTAAAATACGGGACACCATGCTAATAGAAAGAAAAAAGGTATGTATATACAATAACAAATGCTTTACCTGAAATTAAGTAACTAATTGATATGTGTATTAGCCGAAACACTTATACCAACTATGCTCATCATATATGCATTTAGCTTACGTTGTCTCCGAAAAGTATGATAAGTACCTTTAAAAAAATACAGAGGAAGCCCTCAGTTCTTGGAAGTTAAAGATTCCTGAGAACCACTTGTTCAACAAGGAAACCGAGGAGATGAACAAGAAACCACCAACAAAGAAGTATCCGTATGTCAGTCAAGACCATTGGGATAGCTATATCGCTTATAGGCAGTCTGGCAAGTTTAATGTTAACTTAATAATAATAAGTATACAAGTATACTTAGTTTAGTGTTTGGTCATGCTTACGTTTCTTGATACAATTTATTTGATGAAGGCTATGAGTGAGAGGAACAAGGCGAACATTTCAAAGAAAAAGACCGTCTTTTACGGCTCCCGAGGTGGTTATAGATTAATTAAGACGAAACTTGTAAGTACATAATTCTTATAGTATTAGACTATTAGGGTTTTAGTCGGATGTTATATATGTTCATAGTAATCATACATATTTTGAGAGGATATCAATGTGATGAATGAATTGTAGGCAAAGCTAGGAAAATTCAGTCGTCACGACGCTTGGGTGGAAGGTCACACTCTTAACAACGGAAAGACGAAAACTGAATATGACAGGGACATGAAAGAGAAAATTGTAAGTTTGACTTAATATGTCACTCCTATGGCAAATTGGTGGTCGGAGTTATAAAATTGTGAGTTGCTTAATGGTTTTTTGTGTATGTAGAAGATCTGTGAGAAGGAGGTACAAGAAGGAAAATGGAAGCCTCAAGGTTGTGATGACATTATTTCTAGGGCAATCGGGAAAGCAGAGCATCCAGGTCGTGTGAGAGAGGTATCGACGCATGTTGGTATCAATAAGTATTTTGGGAAAACTACTCGAAGGATGGTGAGTGGTGATGATTCGAAGAAGGTAATCATATAAATACTGTATTTAAACCAACATACTTTATAACTATATATGCTGACATTAATTTCTACTACACAACTATAGAAAATAGCCAGGTTGATGCTGAGAATGTTGGAAACTGGGAAAAAGCCATCAGAAGAAGAGTTGGATATGGTTCAAGAAATCATAAAGGAAGCATAGGAGGAGGAGGAGGACGAGGTGGAGAAGAAGGAGGAGGAGAAGGAAAAAAAGGTAATAATATTTATGTCTTATATACAATGTGTTATATGATTTGGAAAATTAGTACGTGTTATATGGACAAGTGTTAATGTACAATAGGAAGCCGAGGAGGACATGGCAAGGGAGAAGGAAATAGCAAAGGAGACTGAGGTGGGAGCCGAGGATCGATATCAGGCAGTTGAAGAGGAAGCCAGGAAGGCTGTGACACATGATGAGATTGAGGTAGTTGATGATCAGACGTTCTTCTCAACACCAAAAAAGGTAATAGCTGCTAGTTGATAATTATTCATCTTAGTACACGTTTTTTACTTATGAAATTTATTTAAGGTAGTGAATGTATGTGTACTAACTGATTAAAGCTGTCGTGAAGGGAGATTTCAAGGTGGCTTGTCATCTTTTCTATTTACAGGGGAAACAGAAAGTTGTTGTTGCCAGGGGATACGTGTTCGCTTACGACCGGCTTCAACAAGTTAAGGTTCATGGTATACCCCTTCGTGACAAATGCAGGAAAGTGGAAGTGTCCCAATTATATAAAGACGAGTATGGGGAAGTAAATGTACCATTTTCTAATGAGGAGGTCACGTATTTAAAAGAAGCCATAAGTTCTTATGTGCAATGGCCTAACAACTTCATCAATGTTGTCATTCGCGAGGTACCAATACGCATATATTAATTATTACTTGTTCTTTAAATTAATTAAGGTACGAATATTAACATATCGTAAGTACTTTAATGTTTACATTTGCAGAAGTTAAGCAAAGTCATGGCGGCAGCTAAAGCAATTACTACTATGTCAACGGACAAAGTCACCGAAAAGACTACATCTTCCCCAGAAACAAAACCACAGGACATACAATATAAGCCAACTACGAAAGTTGTTGCAGTCAAGCCTGCTTATGATTCTTATTATGAATCGTGTGAATATAAAAAAAAATTAAAACTACTTCGCTGAAGGCTTTGCACAACCTGGTTGTAAAGAGGTCACGTAGAGGGGATGTAGTCATGACTAACATTGAAGAGGCAATTATGGGCGCAGCTGATATAGCCGTACTGGACCCGAAGCAACTGATAGAATTTGTCGACCTTGAAAATTTAGATGTTGTTCACATTTTGATTTGGATGAAGTAAGTTTTATTAATAAAACTATTTAGTCATTTCTATTTACGAATAATGATGTTTGTTTAAATTATCAATTACAGTAACATTCTTTGTTCCATGTGGCGTAATAGGTACCTGAATAATCAGTTCGCTGAGTGGAAGGTCCATATTCACGCCTATTGATTCTTGAGTTCTAAGGGGCTCTCTGTGCACATAATTTCATACGAAGAACAAATCAATAGTATCGCTCGTCGGTTGATGTCGATCAAAAAACTATGGCTTGCCCCCTACAATAAGAATATCTATGTATAGTATGTGATTATTGTAATGAATCACGGTTCTATAAATTTATTATTAACATGCTTACATGCGTGTAAATGAACTAACAGTTCAATGTCCCAAATTGATTAGGAAGCATTGAATGCTACTGGCAATCCAAGTGGAAACAAAAACAGTGTACTTGATTAACTCTCGCGAAGGCAAATCCTCTGACAGTTGTGTAAGGATGATAACTGAGTAAGTTTACAACCTTCAATAATGTCATTTGTTATTGTATGACTTGAGCCATATATATGCAAATAATAATGGCATGTGTTTATATTTATGAATTAGTGTTTTTGAAGTAAAAAAAAAGAATATGTCCACTTGGGAAATATGAAAGCAACACTGTTCCCAATTTTATCATGCCATTAGTAAGTGTATTCTTAATAATTACTCGTATCATTTAATTTATGTTTATACGAGAGGTTATTTTCAAATACAGTTGATTTGTGTGATTTATATAATAGTCTCCTAAAGTACCAGACGACAAAAAATGTGCCTTTTACGTTTGTCAGTCCATGTGGGAGGTTATCAACGGAAAACTTACTACCATTCCGATACGGGTTAGTGTGATTTAAAAACTATTTCAAACGTAAATTGAGTTCAATTCTGTATACTTCCATGTATTATATCTATTTTGATTAAGTATATTTTGAATTGTAGTTTCCACTAATACTCAACAAAGCCCCAGAATATTCGCCAGAAGACATCACCCAGTTGAGAAATATGTGGGCGAGTTATGTTATTTCATTAGCGGAGTCTCAATAGTTTGCTCATGCTTTATGTACGTGTGTGTATATTTAGAGCCATTGTGTATTGGCTTCTTTTGTGTTTTTGAGGAAGTTGTGTTTTGGCTTTTGATCATCATGTTTGTATTGTTTTTAAACAAGGTTTAATTGATCACGGGGTATAATATTTTAATGCATGATTGAATTTTTGCAGTGCACAGCTGCTGGAAGTCTATTCAACAGCAGCTGAAAAAATAGCATTTCAGCAGCTGCTACAAACGCTGCTGAAAAAATAGCATTTCAGCAGCTGCTAGAACAAGCTAAAATCATTATTTTAAAATAAATAATTTAAAACAATAACGGTTAAAAACAACCCGTTGGAAACAAATATTTGACAACGGTTTTATTTAGATAAATAACCGTTGACATATTTTCCCTCCCATTCAAACTGCCAAAAATATAAGATAACGAACGATAACCGTTATCGAGTTCAAAACTTTTACAACGTTTTATTTAAGCAGAAGTGTTGTCAAAGTTTCATCAATAAAAATAGATAACAGTTATATACCGTTGTAAACAGATAAATATAACAACGGACTGGTAACGAAATGAACCGTTATCATATATATTATTTAACAACGGTTTTGGAACGATAAGACGTTGTTAATAGTAAACTACGACAACAACGGATTTGAAACCGTTTTAAGATTTAATAACGGTTTCTTAAAAGATTTTATAACGGTTCTTGAGTAGTGATAACGGTATTATAGATCCGTTATTGATGTTATATAACGGTCGCGATTAATTCTACAACCGTGGTATATTTTTAACAACCGTCGTTGCAATAATGGTCCCGTGTTTCTATTTAAAAACGGTAATTGTATTATTTGACCGATATTGAAGGTCTTATTTGGCGTATTACCTTGCCTAGACGGGCAAGTCGTGAGCCTCCTTTTCGGAGAAGACAACATCAAGCACCGCAACTATGAGGACATCACAAACATTGCTCTCAAAGACAACCAGTTCGATCCCACTGCCTTAACCTCTGATGCTAACCCAGAGAAAGTTGTGCAAGGCTAGAGGAAGACTGTCAAGTGGACCAATCATCAAGGCCGCATTCTCAAGATTACAATCGGAGAAGGCCCCATGTTCAAAGAGGGAAGTGAAGACGAAACTGAGTCTGAATCTGAGTCTGATGACAAGTCTGAGTTAGAATCTATACTAGGTCCTAGCGCTCCCACGCCCCGGTCAAAGTCCCTTTTCCACTATTTTATCACAAGCTTGTGGCTGCCTCAGAGGCTAAGTCAACTAAGGTCACCCCCACTCCCGCAGAAGGTAGCAACCCGGAGCTTGATCCAGGGGCCACCTCATTTACTGTGTCGCCTCTGACTGCCCATGAGATGTCTGTCCTCTCCGAGATTTTCGCTCAGGTCGACTTATTGAATGCTAAGTTTGCTTACGACTCGTCTCCATTTAACTGCAATGCAATCCTGAACGAATATGAGGAATTTGACTTGAGTGACTACCCACCTCACCTAGCCAAAGAACTCGACAAACGTGAGCATAGAACACCCATCATTAAGGAGACCGAACCCATCAACGTAGGGACCAACAATGCACCTCAAGAACTTAGGATAGGGTCCACCCTTGACCCCTCGGAAAGACAGCAATTCACCGACCTTTTTCACGAATACAAGGACGTATTCGCATGGTCTTACAAAGAAATGCCTGGGATCGACACATAGATTGCGCCGTGAAGCAAAAGTTGCGCCGTATGCGCCTTAAGTGGGCCTTGAAAATCAAGGGTGAGGTAGGCAAACAATTCAAAGCTGGATTCGTTAAAGTTTCCGAATATTTTGACTGGGTGGCCAACATAGTCCCCATACCCAAGAAAGATGGGAGAATTCGGGTTTGCGTCGACTTCAGAGACCTAAACAAAGCAAGTCCAAAAGAAGACTTCTCTCTGCCAGATGTTGACATCTTGGTAGATAACACCGCCGAGCACGCCCTATTATCATTCATGGACGGGTATGTTGGGTACAACTAAATCAAAATGGCTGAGGAAGACATGCATAAGATTGCATTTACTACGCAGTGGGGTACATATTGTTACACTGTCATGCCCTTCGGTCTAATCAATGCCGGTGTAACCTATCAAAAAACCGCCACCACTCTCCTACACGACATGATGCACAAGGAAGTGGAGGTATACGTCGATGACATGATCGTCAAATCCAAAGAGCGAGATGGCCACATCAGCGCCCTTCGAAAATTTTTCGCTCGCCTTCGAAAATACAACATGAAACTAAATCCTCATAAGTGTGCATTCGGGGTCACCTCCGAAAAACTCTTGGGACACGTCATCAGCAAAAGAGGCATCTTAATCGATCCCACCAAAATCAAAGCTCTCGAACAAATGCCTCAGCCTAAGAACGAGAAGGAGATTCGTGGATTTCTTGGTCAAGTCCAATACATCAGCCGCTTCATAGCCAAGCTCACTATGATTTGTGAACCCATCTTCAAGAAGCTCCGCGCCACCGATTAGGACGATGACTACCAAAAGGCCTTCAACAGGATAAAGGAAATCCTATCCAATCCTCTGTCCTCATGCCACCTTAGCAGGAAATTCCCTTATCCCTATACCTGACTGTCACTGACATAGCCGTGGGAGCAATTCTAGCAGAAATAGTCGACGACGAAGAACGAGACATCTACTACATCAGCAAAAAGTTCATCAAATACGAAACAAGATACACCCAACTAGCAAAGACATGCCTTGCCCTGGTTTGGTCAATAAAGAAGCTACGGCATTACGTGCTCAGCTACACGGTTCACATCTATGCCAAGATGGACCTTGTCAAATACATCTTCGAAAATCCTGTGTTAAACGGAAGGTTGTCCAAGTGGACACTCATGCTATCCGAATTTGACCTCAAATTCGTACCCCTCAAGGTTATCAAGGGAAGAGCAGTCGCCGATTTCCTAGTAGAAAATCCCGTCAACGAGGACCCGACGACTGACACATGGTCACTCCCTGAGGAAGACATCCTTTGTGCCAACAACGACGCATGGGACCTATACTTCGACGGTGCATCAAACCTCAGAGGCTTCGGGATAGGAATCCTTCTCATATCACCAGAAGGGGGACACATTCCGATCTCAGTCAAACTGGACTTCGTGGTCACCAATAATGCCGTCGAATACGAAGCATGCCTCATCAGCCTACAAGCAGTCATAACACTTGGCATCAAGAAGTTGAGAGTCCCCGACGATTCCTCACTCATCTTAAATTAGGTGTCCGGATCATTAAAAATCCGAAGCGACAGCCTAGCATCATACCAAGCAAAAATTAACCAGGAAGTTGAATTCTTCGACCAAATCGACTACTTCCACTTGCCACGGGAGGAAACCAATTTGCCGATGCCCTAGCAAAACTTGTCGAGCTCGTCAACATACCCGACAACATCACATCCACGCCCCTATGTGTCGAGAGAAGGAGCGAGCCAGCTCACATCTGCGCCATCAACAACGACGAGGAAAACCATGTCGAACCTTGGTACCAAGCCATCCTCAACTACAAAACCAAAAAAGAATTCCCTCCAAACTCTGATACAAGAGGACAAAGAGCCATCCGTTTACTTGTATCACAATTTGTGATAAACCAAGAACAACTATACAAAAGAACACCCCGGGGGATCCTTCTCCTTTGCATTCACAACCAAAAAGCCAAGAAAGTCATGGAAGAGGTCCACGACGGAGAATGTGGCCCTCACATGAGCGCAATGATGCTAGCCCGAAAAATCATGCGGTTAGGCTTCTACTGGATCACCATGGAAGCCGATTGCAGAAACTACGTCAAACATTGCCCTAATTGTCAAATCGTCGCCAACATACAACACATACCACCATCCCTTCTATACACTCTAACATCACCGTGGCTTTTCTTGACCTAGGGCATCGACATCATCGTCAAAGTCAACCCGATAGGCACCAAAGGACATTGCTTTGTCCTCGTCGCAATCGACTACTTCACCAAATGGGTAGAAGCACAATCCTATGCAGTCTTGACTGCCAAACAAGTGGCCAAGTTTATCTAAGACAACATCATCTGTAGATATGGGGTACCCCATGAAATCATCAGCGACCAAGGCTCCCACCTCAGGGCCGAAACACAAGCCCTGCTGGACAAATACAAAATCAAATGACACCGATCATCCCACTATCGTCCCCAAACCAACAGAGCAGTAGAGGCGGCAAACAAAACACTTGTCACCATCATCAAGAAAATGCAAGACAATTACCGTGATTGGCCGAGAAAGCTCCCATTCGTTCTCTGGGGATACCGAACCTCCATCCGAACACCAACAGGAGCAACGCTCTTCTACCTAGGATACGGTATGGAGGCAGTACAACCAGTAGTGTTCGAGGTTCCATCTCTAAGCATACTACTAGAAAGTCAAGTCCCTAAGGCGGAATGGACTCGTCAAAGGTTCGAGCAACTCACACTCCTAGATGAACGGCGACTCAACGCCTAACACAACGTCCAACTATACTAACGACGTATACAACGAGCATTCAACAAAAAATTTAAACCCAGAAACATCAAAGAAGGTGACTTGGTCCTCTAGTAGGTTCGAGCAGCGTTACCCGTCGATCCAAGAGGGAAATTCAAGCCCAATTGGGCTGGGCCATACCTAGTCAAGAAAATCCTTTCAGGGGTCGCAGTGAGATTGTGTGACCTGGACGGAGAGTACTTCACAAAACCGACCAACCTAGACCTACTAAAGAAATACCAACCTTGAACCTTAGGAACTAACAACCTTTCCCTAGTTTCGCGACTAGTGACCGCAATCCGAACCAACAACCTTTCCCTAGTTTCACAACTAGTGACAGTAATCTCCCTTTCAAGTCAATTTCTCAAAACGTTCTGATTTGAAATTGCATGTTTATTCGAGTCTAAGTTACGGCACCTTGCCATGTTTCAAACAGTCTTTGATCTATCAAAGGCAACATCCATTTGCACGAACTCAAACAAAACACCTCAACTACGAGCATGGCTTGATTTCACCTCTTCGGGTGGATACATAAGCAATTCTTTCTTACACAAGAAGGATGCAACCACAACACGCCAAACAAAAATTCACAAAACACCTGAACTACGAGCATGGTTGATTTCACCTCTTCAGGTGAATACGTAGGCAATCCTTTCTTACACAAGAAGGATACAACTACAACACCCCAAACAAAAAATTCACAAAACACCTGAACTATGTGCACAGTTTGATTTCACCTCATCAAGTGGATACGTAGGCAATCCTTTCTTAGACAAGAAGGATGCACCCACAACACCCCAAACAAAAATTCACAAAACACCTGAACTACGAGCATGGTTTTATTTCACCTCTTCAGGTGGATACGTGATAGACCTTTCTCCCTTCCCACAAAAATCGCCTTCACATGTGTCATGTTTAGGATAATTCAAACCAAATTAGCTCAACCAGATGGATGGAGAAACAACAAGTGTTCGCAACACTTTATTTTCAGAATCAATCCTCTTATTTAATTAATAATGGGAAGGATTTCAAACTTGACAACAAATAAATCTAAGCAAGTCCACAACTTGCCAAGCTAGAACGTCGACTAAGACATCTCACATAGTAATACTAACACACAAACACACAATACATACCTAATACAACATAATAAAAACACACAAACGCTAATACAACATAATAATAAAACGGGTAATGGAGGTCTTCACTCTTCCATTCTACCCTTGTGATGCCCGTCGTTGTGTGCACCAAAGATAAATTTATAATTCCTAACTACAACTATAGATAGCGGTAGCAGGGTCGAACCACAGAGAGGCAGATGTAATTATTAGTTGTCTAATTTTAATCTAAGGTAACGATTATGTGGGGGTTGTTTTGAATTGGTCAATAATTAATGAGCAATAAACTAAAGAAATGTATACAATCAAATATAAAAAGAGGTACTAAGATGGTCGGTTCACTGTAGTTTCGGCAGCAGCATATTAAGTAGGTCTGAAATAAACACATGAGGCGGGAAAACAAGAGGTCCTCTCGGTCAACTCTCAATAAGTAGCGTCTTTCGATCTCGCTACGGGTCCCTAATATCACTAGTACTGACTTTCGTCCTGAAAATTGACTAAAAACCTAAACTCTACCTATCTTTTGATCATAGTATAGTTTAGTCATTTTAATTGGTAGTCTAACAACTTTCCCTATCTTTCGATCTAATGGGTCGGTCATTTCTTGAGCATTCAACTAGTCGCGTGCACTCGATTCATCAAATATAGAATTTAAATCAATTAAAACGAAGTAAAACCTCACGTGGCCAGTCGATCGACCAAGATTGGCGGTCGATCGCCCATGGCGCGATTCAGGTCATATTATTCTACTGCCGCCTAATTCTACAGATTCCCTACATCCTAGCATGAGGTATTTAGCTACTCATGATATTGGTAAAAACAACAACAAGATTAACGAAATAGACTAATGAATTAATGTTTAAATTAACGGAACAAAAGATTAGCATAAAACGATAATGATGGCTTCGGGAAACTAATTTATCAATTCTAGCTACGAACGAAATAAAGCAATAAAACTAAAATAATGAATAAGGGAATACCAGTAGAAGAATTGCAGGAAGAAAAGAACGAACGAAACGAATTGTATTGAATGATTCAACTCGAAAACCAAACCCTAATTAATGATAAATTAAAACTGGATTAAAAACTGAATGAAATTTTTTGATAATTATTCTGAATGCTAAAGCTACGTTATATAGGAATACAACGTAGTTCTTATTCCAAAACCTAATGTACAATGGGCTTCTTAATTCCCGATCTTCTTACTCACGTCATAATTAGCGGCTTGGTCGATCGACCACACAAGGCAGTCGATCGACTGCTCTTCGCTGAACAGTAACTACTGGAACTCGTGGGTTGGTCGATCGACTAAGGGAAGAGGTCGATCGACTGAAGTAGCTGATATATGACTTTTAACTTCTCGTGGATTTGTCTTTCGAGCCTCGAAATGCGCACCATGCTCGTTCCTTGAGTAGATACTTCACGTCAAATGCAATGCAAGATACTTGGGGACGGATTTAGCTCAATTTCTACTCATTTCCGCATAAATCTGCAATATTACATAAAAATACGAAAGTAGACGAAATGGGGCAAATAGTAGCATAAATTACACAAATGAGCTCTGAAATGCGTGTAAAATAGGGTGTAAAACATCATATAAATGACACGCATCACCTTGTCTTTGACTTCAGGGTACATCTTCCCCTTGTTCTTCTTGCTAGCCCGCCTAGTATGGGCTTCCTCCTCGGAACGGATCCTCAATGGATCTACAACGATAACTGTATCCGGTCTCTTACAAGACCCCATACTCGGCCCAAGCCGAGCCCACATACGGCAAACCTCCTCTTTGGGACCCAAGCACCTCCTCTTCGGTGGCCACACCACATCCGGGCTCGGATCATTGCCAAAGTCGTTAAAAAAGGCGCGGTTTGCCTTGCCAACCTCCCAATACTTCAAATCGACGACTTCATCTTTGCGGAACTTTGACCTTTCTTCCAAAGTTGAAGCTCTTGACCACTTGACATAAGCGGGAGTCACCCATTTCGTGGAAGCGAGGTTTTGTACCTCCCAAGTCGGCCGAGTAGCCCACCACCTCTCAAAAGCCTCCACAAGTTCGGAGTTTCGAAATACGCTCTCTTGGACGAGAGTATCTTGAGTGGGCACCCTTTGTTGACCGCCCATTTGCCTCATAACCCTTTTCGGATAAATGAAAGAAGCAACCTTCAAGCCCATTACCATCAAAGAGCAAGAACAAGCGGCCGGAGCCGGCACCCCGTAAAGGACCTCAAGTGCCACCACAGCACCACCCAACGGATATGAGTACCGCCGTCCTCCACCAATTTTGAGGTCCAATACGCCTCCATGGATGCAAAGCTATTCGAATACAACTTCTTCCTCATGGTAAGATGACGGAAGGAGTAAGAAGAAGCATCAACCAGAGACTCAACATACCTTAGCCTCTCCATGAGCCATACTTGGAGGATCCTTAGAGATCCAAACGAAGGGGCATCCCCACAAGAACCCTTCTTGTCCAAAGCTTGAACGATCTCACTAAGCACTAACCACGATGGATCCCACCCGTGCTCCATTTTCTCAATAACATGCACAAGGGTCATGCTACCATACCATCTTGGCCTCTCCTTCTTCAAAGCATCAACAAGGAAGTAAGCATGCACTAGGCAAAAGGCAAGAGCCCGCAAGAGCCCTTCTCCTAGCCACTTCCGAGATATTAACATCCAAGCGGTTTGAGAAGATGTTGATAAGAGCCAACATGTCAACACCATAAGGAGCAAGGAGGAAGTTCACTTGGCTCGTCGACAAGCCTAACATAAAACAAAACTTGTCCTTATAACACAACCGATTTGATGGAAGCACCAGAGTACAACCCGGCCACCCTCCAGTAGCACCCCACTTCTTCGGCAAGAGGGCAAATTTCACCTTTCGGGAAAACAAAAACATGATGTTTCAAATCCAAAAAACGAGATCATGCTTCAAGAAACGATGATTGCAACTTAACTTGATGGAGCACAATCAATTCACCAACTCCCATTACAATGAGTTAATACTTCTCGGGAGGCGATAAATCTCGACACCAATACCGCAACCTATTTTCGAAAGTATCCATGAATTATTTTGTGGAAGAAGAAGAGAAGGTTTTCGTAGAGAGTTTTTTCATGTTTCGGATGATGAAACAATGAAGCACAAACGTCCCTATTTATACAAACCAATCAGCACCTTTTTTCCGAAAAAAAGAGGAGCTCCCTTGCATCGCCCAGGGGCTCGCGCATCTTTGGGTTGATTCTACGGATCCGCACCTTGACTTGTCCTTGTCAAGTTGTGCTTCTTTCCGAAGCATAGTTTTTCTCGCCTTAAGGCTCACGCCTCATCAGGCTTGCCCCGAATTTTTTGTGTTTTCTCACACTCACAATTCCTTGAATTCACATTTTCCGAAATCCGTCATGATTTTCATGACGCAGCTTTAAACATACGAGTTTTTCTCTTTTTTTTTTTGGGGGGGGGGGGGGGGTAGTCGCCCGATCTACGACGGATTGTTCCATGTCACTCGAAAACTTTGAAAATTTTTCGCATTTCCGCAACATTGATACATAACATCAATTTTTCTCAAAACGCTTTTGCAAATCCGAGTCTTGATCTCGCAAAAATTAAAATCAACGCACTTAAAAATCTCTTTTTAAAATTCATTCATGGCGGTTAGAATTTTAATTTTCGAGTTGCAAATTAATTTTGACAAAATTCATCGAAATTTCAAAACAATTCCATTTGAAAAATCCAAACGTGACGCCTTGTCACGGAATTTTCAAAATTCATTTTCAACAAACAATTTCAATTTTAACTTCGAGTCGTCGTGGCTATTTTTGTTTTCAACATATATTTTTGCATGCTTGCATGTATGTGTATACGCTACCCGTTGCCTGTTTTCTACAAAAACGATACAGGAGCAAATGTCGAAGCAAATGGGGAATCAGCCGTTGACCGCACTTCTCCAAAACACAATACAAAAAAAAACGCCAAACAAAAATAAACTACAAACCAAAAACACATATATACAAACGGCCTCACGCAAAAGACATCAACACACATTTGATACAAACGACTGACCATACAAACAGGATCCTGTACAAGACACTGGCCTAAAACAATGAACTGGGGGCTATCCGCCACCTACCGAACTAAGCACTCCCCATCCTTCTAACTAGAAAAGAAAGGGAACAACATGAAAAGAAAATGAGTAATAGCGAAAGCAGAGGTGGTTACCATGACGATAACCCCTATTTCCTACTCCGAAACAAAAAAAGGAAAAGGTCTCTAGAAGACTTCGGACGACCTAACGATCTGGAATTGTGACACAGTGCATCGCCCCGACGTTAACCCCCAATCATCGGAATTCAGCTATAAGTAAGAGCCACGATATAAGGTGCCACCCCGATGTTGACCCCCAATCATCCTAATCCAGCGACGATTGAAAGTAGCAACGTAGCGCGACGCTCTGGTATTGAACCCCAATCATCAGATGTCCAAATCTCTACAGACAAAAGCCAATGATCAACACGTGATCAAAGGCTGGACAAAGGCCACCAAGAGAAGCACAACTCGAGAAAAACGGAACGACAGCCGCCCCTCCTCCTCCTGGATCTTCGTCCTCCTCCAAGGCCTCAACCTCGGACTTAACGGGCCTAGCAGCCCAGAACACTCGCCTGAAATCGAAACAAAAACAACGTCAGCCAAAATTTCGGCATTACAACAGCATAAAACGGACAAAATCCCATAAATAAAATCACCTGCAAATACAAAGCAAAAGCAAACAACAGCAAGGGCAAACCGGCCCAATCATATCCAACACAAAAAAAATGACTTGCCCTTCTTTTCAAGCAAAAGACGAGTCAAAGTAACAGCAAAAAAACAACTACAAAAACAACCCACCACCCTCGGACCTACACAAGGTTTGCCAAAAATAAGCAACAAAAATCCCGACAGAACCGGGCATTTTACACAACTCAAAAAGGGCTATTTTACGCCAAATTAAGCACAAACACGTCAAAATTTTAGACTACGACCACAACAAAGCAACGTGACTGGGTCACGCCCCAAAATGACCTAAACTACCGTTAAGATCTATTTCAAAGCAAAATGGCTCAGTTTGAGACCAAACAGACGCTTATTTCGTCAGCATAAGACCGTCTGATAAAGACAAATTCAAAATTTTTGACCCCAACACCCAACGAAGTTTTTACGCAGCAAAGACGGTTTTCCTCGACTACAATCCAACCTAGTAGGGCACACAACTCGAGCAAACAAGCGCGACATTGCAAAATGAGATGGTCTTTTGTCTCATTAACGTTTTTCGCACCTAGGTAGAGGGAACGGGAACCAAAATGCAAACTAAAAGCACCCCTATACTCCTAAACAGGTTTCTAGCCTAATGCAAGCATCAATTTTACTTTAAAATGGGCAAAACAAAAACGCCCAAATCGATTTCGAAAGGGTTAGTGTTTCGCTCTAATTCAATCAACAAAAAGGCAAACAAAATCAAATAGAATCATGAGGATTTACATACCTTGAGATGATATAGTGGTTGTAGGACAAATGCAAGCAAAAAACGGGATCAACAATGGCGAAAAATGGCGATTTCGTGTGTTTTTGTGAAGAAGACGAAGTGAAATGAGGAGTTGTTGCTCCTTGCGTCTTTTAGAGAAATAAGAAGAGGCCTCTTACATCGCACAAAGGCTCGCGCCTCTTTGAGCTGATCCCAGCAATTTGAGTGAAATTTTGGGCTTTGGCCCATTTTTACACAAATTCCCGCTATTTCACAAATTTCAATGACGGAATTAAAAACTGTCATTCTCAAACAAAAGACAAAATAGTGAAATTCAAATTCGTTATTTTTCATAATTAAAAGACGGAATTAAAAACCGTCATTTTCTTCACAAAAAACAAAATAGCGAAATTCAAAGTCGTTATTTTCACAAAATTCAAACGATGGAATTAAAAACCGTCATTTTCTTCACAAAGAACCAAATAGCGAAACACAAACTTGTTATTTTCACAAATTTCAAACGACGGAATTAAAAACCGTCCTTTTCAAACAAAAACCTAAATAGTGAAATTCGAATTCACTATTTCTCACAATTTCAAATCGCTGGATAACAGGAAGTGAAAACCGTTATCTTCTGAACAAAGTAGCAAATGGCAAAGTTCACACTCGATATTTCTCACAAAATCGCAGGACGACGACAATAAAAACCGTTACTTCTCTTAAAACAAAAATACAGCAAATGGTGAAGTTCAAAATTCGTTATTTCTCACAAAATCACAGGATGACGAAATTAAAAACCGTCATTTTCTTCACAAAAAAACAAAACGGCAAAAATTCAAATTCGCTACCATTACAAAATTTCAAAAAAAGCGGCAATAAAAACTGTCACTTCTCTTTGAAATTCGAAATTACGAATGACTATAATAGAGGCCGCCATCCGCAAGAGCCAGGCTCAAACTACAAAAAGCCTATCTCTTTCCAACACCGCAAACATCCGATATAAACACCGAAATTCCCCAGCAGGATATCAGAGACATCCCCACGGAGCCCACTAAAAACACAGCAACCTCTTGTAATAAGCCCGATAAAAACTGGCTATTTCCCGCAGTCGATTATCGACCTTCAATGACAAACAAGTCTCAACAACCTCTTGAAATAAGCCCGATAAAATCCGGCTATTTCCCGCATTCGATTATCCGACCTTCAATGACAAACAAGTCTCAGCAACCTCTTGAAATAAGCTAGATAAAATCCGGCTATTTCCCATAGTCGATTATCCGACCTTCAACGACAAACAAGTTTCAGCAACCTCTTACAATAAGCCCGACAAATCCGATTATTTCCCGCAGTCGATTATTGTACTTTCAACGACAATCAAGTCTCAGCAACCTCTTGAAATAAGCCCGATAAAATCCGTTTATTTCCCGCAGTCGATTATTCGACCTTCAACGACAAACAAGTCTCTACACATCAACCTCTTGAAATAACCCCAATAAAATCCGGCTATTTCCCGTAATTGATTATTCGACTTTCAATGACAAACAGGTCTCTACACAACAATCTCTTGAAATAAGCCCGATAAAATCCGGCTATTTCCCGCAGTCGATTACTCGACCCTCGACGGCTGACGAGCCTTCACGCACGAACAAGGAACAATTCAAGGACATATCCCGAAGATGCCTCAGGTATGACTCCTTCCTATAGCTGATGAGCCTTTATACGTAGTCTAACGGACTTTAAACGACCCGCGCTGGCAGTCGCCAGACACTAAACTGTTCCCGGCGGCAGGTTCTTGAATCTAATCCCCGAGTTGCCTCGACGTTGCTCTTCCCGACGGCGGGTCCTTGGCCCGAATCCTTTCGAGCCACCTCAACGTCGCTCCGGTCTCCAGGTTTTAATCTATGATTGACCTGGGGGCTGTACTTTGACTTTCGCCATGTCCAAGCCTCAGTCAAAGTGGGAGCTCTGTAGATACTCAGTATCTGTTGAATCCCCAACAAACACCCGATGATTATCGGACTACAACATGCTTAGGAATCGCTACGTTTGATCGACAGTTTGTATAACTATGCGTCAGAAAACTCAAAACGATTTCAAAAACAAAACATTTTCAAAACATTTCAAAAGTACCTGGAGTGTTTTATGCACGATGACGGGGTCGCAATGCCACTAGCTAGAGTCAAAACTAACACCAGAGCAAAAACCGACTCGAAATTCAAATCCCGAGTCCAACAATGGGTCAAACAGAGTCAACCACAAAAAACAAACATCACAAACCTTCCATGCTAAGTATACACGGTATACTTGATGGTCAAGTACAAAAATCATTACATCAAAAACCTAGGATATAATAAACCATAAATCTAAATGCGTGATAGTGACAAATTAGCTTGAAAACCCACGGATATGCTCGCGCCTCTTCGATGAGCCTATATGGCCACGTCGCTCAAAACGCACACAACCACACAATTCCCTATAAATACCCCTCAAATGCCACCATTTGAAGGCACTCGAGCGTCCGCCCCCTCTTTCCTCCCGTAAAATTCTAGACCTCGACTTCCCGAGTCAACAAATGACACCTATTTTGATCTATCGATCGAAAATACGAGCCATACACATTGTTTGGTACCGTCATCGTGCATTAAATCAATTAAATTACCACTTCGACCAACTACACCATCACTAAACAAAGCAACAATCCTTACTTGAAAATAACGGTTTTAAATCGAGTTTTCCGACCCAACAAGTTTTTACACTTTTGTCAATTTCTCGTCAAGCAACCTAGCATGTAAGTATGAGGGTGTAATTAATCCTCTTCTTTTATGTTCTTTTATCTATTTTTATGACCTTGACATGCTAAAACATGCATAACATGGTCCAAAATACGGATTGAATGAGCCAAAACTTAGTTTTAACCTGAAGCAGAAGCCCCTAGTCACAACTAGGTGGCTGGCACCTCTTCTGGGTACCCAGGTCAGAACTCAAATGTCTTTGAGTTCATTCTTTCTTCCATTTTAATTTCTTATTTGTAATCGGTTTTTACCATTTCAAATATTTCAAACCATTTTCACAACAAGCAATTTTAACCATAAATTATATTCACCCTTGGTTCCTCATACCATGACGGTTTAATCCGTGTCTCGGTGATAATATTTGGTTAATTACATTTTAAAGGGTATTTAAAATCCCTCTCTTCTTTTGTTTACATTTTCAAAACAACCATATTAGTCATACATGCATAATCATCCTTGGTTCTACATGCCATGCCCGTTTAATCCGAGTACGATGATAAACTCTGACTAATTATAAAGCAATGGACTTAATATAATTAGTTCACATCAAGCACCTTTTTACAATTAATTACAAAGCAATGAACTCAACATAATTAGTTCATATAAAAAAATTTTGCATCTTTTCTTACAAAACTATTCATGTCAAGCTTGCAAAACCGAACCCGACATCGAATATTATCAACATAATGATAATTATTCCGAGTCCCGTTTTCATATTAGAACAAAAGCGGTGTCAACGACCTTTTCAACAAAAGCGGTGTCAACGACCTCATAAGCATTTTAAGCAACCAGGAGACACCCTTTAGGTCGTCGCCTGGCTCGCGCATAAACAGGCCTCCTAATTTCCAATTTTCAAATCTGGACAGGCTCCCTTGCATCGCCCTATGGCTCGCGCCTCAATAGGCTGCCTGATTCTATTCCTGTTTCCTTTCCAGCACTCACCTAGGACGATCCCGACTTCGGTTAACCCGAATACAGGACGGATCTGATTGATAAGTCCACATCTGACACTTTAAACGCTTTGTTTTAACAAAACACTTTTCTAAGACAAATGGATCATGTTATGCACCATAAACCTAACTCGGTAAATGAATGTTGAATTTTCGTCTTGCATCCAAATCAACACAAAATCCAACTCGATATCAATTAATTGGTATTTGGATTAACAACCGACATAGAAAATTTTACATGTTAGGTTTAAACTTGTGGATGCGCATTCATGCATTTACCCGTTTTATCAACTTTTGCATTTAACCAACCAAGATCGATCAGTAGAGACCACTACCGCGAGTGGGATTGGGTGTCCAATTAAAGGGCTTCCAAATACGTACCCTCACCTCTTACTCAGAAACTTTGGATAGTGGACGACCTTATCCAGGGCGAACGAGAATCATTCTAGCGATAAGATGCTAAAGAGGGACCATTCCTATCTTTAGTACCTATGTCAAGCACCGCTTTTTGCCTTTATTGACTTAGGTATAAAGTGGATTCGAACGGTTTCCAGGCATCCCATAATTGCTTGGTGACGATTCCGCATATCTCTGCATCTTTTTGAGACCTTTACTGAGACAAAACCAGCCGATTTAAAACGATCCGGTCGAAAGTATTTAATACGCCGCCGAGCGTGGCTTTCCGACCGCCGCATGTCCTCATATTTGGTTAGCGTGCGGGTGAGCCCATGTCCGCAATAAGGGATGATATGATTTTCAATACCAAAGATAGGAAGAGTCACATCGCCAACCTTAGAAAGTTCTTCCTTAGGCTTCGCAAGTACAATATGAGGCTCAATCCTCATAAATGCACATTCAGAGTAACACATGGCAAATTGTTAGGATATGTAGTCAGCCAAAAGGCTATAGAGATTTATCCATCCAAGATCAAGGCTCTAATTGAGATTCTAGACCAACAGACAAAGAAAGAAGTAAGGGGTTTCCTGGGTAAAGTTCAATACATAAGCCGATTCATTTCCAAGCTTTCCATGATCTGTGAACCAATATTCAAGAAGCTCAAGAAGACAGACCACACCTTGTGGGATGACGATTGCCAAAAGGCATTTGATATAATCAAAGAAATTTTAGCTAAACCACCAGTCCTTATGCCGCCACAGAAGGAACAACCTTTATCTCTTTACCTTACAGTGATAGAAACAGCAATGGGTGCTATGCTAGCTCAAACTGTAGGAAAAGAAGAAAGAGCTATCTACTACCTTAGTAAGAAGTTCTTAAATTACGAGGTCAAGTATACACCTCTCGAAGAGACATGCCTTGCTCTTGTGTAGGCAACAAAGAAACTGCGACATTACATGCTTAGATATTCTGTCCAAATCTTCTCAAAAATGGACATTATCAAGTACATATTCGAGAAGCCAATTCTATACGGCAGATTAGCAAGATGGACTTTGATGCTTTTCGAGTTCGATCTCAAATACGCGCCTTTGATTGTCATTAAAGGACAAGCAATGGACGAATTCTTCGTAGCCAATCCTATACACGACTGTAGATACCCAGTATCTGCTGAGACTCCAACAAACACCCGATGATTATCGGACTACAACATGTTTTGGGATCGCAGCGTTTGATCGACAGTTTGTGTACAACTTTACGTTGGAAAACATAAAACGATTTCGAAAACAAAACATTTTAAAACATTTTAAAAATACCTGGAGTGTTTAATGCACGGCGACGGGGTCACAATGACACTAACTAGTGTCAAAATCGACACCGGACCAAAAACCGACTCAAAAATTCAAATCCCGACTCCAACAACGAGTCAAATCGAGTCAACCACAAAAACAAAATATCTTCAAGCCTTCTATGCTAAGTTTTCCCGGATTCATGTTGGTCAAGTACCAAACATGTGACTACAAAACCTAGGATAGAACAAATCATGATTGCGTTTGTTGTGAAAGCGACAACACAACTCGAAGACCCGCGGCATGGCTCGCGCCTCTTTGAGCAGCCGAGGTGGCCACGTCGTTCAAAACTCACACAACCACTCATTCTCCTATAAATACCCCTCAAATGCCACCCATTTGAGACTTACGCGAGTGTCCGCCCCCTCTTTTCTCCCTTAAAATTCTCGACTCGACTTCTAAAGTCACAATCCGACGCGTGTTTACGACCTACCGATCGTAAACACAAGCCTTACATATTGTTTGGTACCGTCATCATGCATTAAACCACTTGACCTACCACTTCGACCACTACACCATCACTAAACTTTTAAAACACTCTTTTTACTTACCAAAACGGTTTTAAACCGAGTTTTTTCCGATCAAACAAGTTGTTACACTTACGTCGGTCACTCGCCATAACCAAACATGTAAGTATGAGGGTGTAAAAATCCTCTTTTATTATGTTTTCATTTGTTTCATGACTCTAACATGCTAAAACATGAACCAAAACATGGAATAAACGAGCCAAAACTGATTTTTGGTCTGAGGCAGAAACCCCTTAGGTTGCCAACTGGCTCGCGCTTAAATGGGGTACTCAGACCAGAGATCAACCGTGTTTGTTCTCGTCATTTCCTTTTAATTCACTTTCATATTTGTAATCGGTTTTCACCATTTCAAGTATTTTCGAAACCTTTTGTTTTATTTCACATGTTTTAACCATAAAACATTAGTCACCCTTGGTTCTTCATACCATGACGGTTAAATCCGTGTTTCGGTGATAATATTTGGTTAATGAAATTTAAAAGGTATTTTAAAGCCTTTTATTTAATTTCTTCACATTTACAAAACATGCATATTAGTCACCAACACAAAGTCATCCTTGGTTCTACATACCATGCCGGATTTCAACCCGGGTACGATGATGAGTATCGACTAATGCCATTCAAATGGACTTAAAACAATTAGCCCATAATCATTATTAAAACTATTCATGTCAAATTCGTCAAATCGAACCCGACACCAAATATTATCAAAACAATGATGATTATTCGAGTCGAGTTCTTCAAATCAACAAATGCGGTCTAAACGACCCTTTCAAAACCAAATCGGGTTCAAATACCCATTTTTAACACGTTTTATAACGTTTTCTAAAAAGTCAGAACACGGCATACAACCGTTGGCTAACCCGCGCCTCAAGCAGACCTTTTCTTCCTCATTTTCAAAACCAGAGGGAGGGCCCTTACACCGCCGGCTGGCTCGCGCCTCTTATAGCCGTCTGGTACAGGGCCTGTTCCCTTCCAGCATTCGTCTAGGACGATCCCGACTTCGGTTAACCCGGATATAGGACGCATCAGATGACTATTCGATTATTCAAAACCACACTTGCAAAATGCCTTACCAAGACAAATGGATCATGTTATGCACCCTAAACCTAATACGGTATATGGATGTTTAATTTCCGTCTTGCATGCAAATTAATAATTAATCCAACTCGACATATTATACTTGATACGTGGATTAAACCAACCGACTTAGAAACCTCTCACATGTTAGGTTCAAATTATTGGATGCACATTCATGCATTTAAACCGTTTTATCAACTTTTGCATTCAACCAACCAAGATCGATCAGTAGAGGCCGCTAAACGCGGGCGGGATTGGGTGTCTGATTAAAGGGCTTCCCAATACGTACCTTCACCTCTTACTCAGAAACTTTGGATAGTGGACGACCTTATCCAGGGCGTACGAGAGTCATTCTAGAGATAGGATGCTAAAGAGGGACGATTTCCTTATCTTTAGCACCTATGTCAAACGCTGCTTTATTCTTCGATTTGACCGAGGTATAAAGTGGAATTCGAACGGGTTCCAGGCATCCCACAAATGCTTGGTGGCGACTCCGAACATCTCTAATCGTTTCGAGACCCTTACCGAGACAAAACCGACCGATCTAAAATGATCCGGTCGAAGGCATTTTTACGCCGCCGAGCGTGGCTTTCAAAACACCGCTATACGTCCACAGATTGGCTGGGTGTGTAGGTGGGCCATGTCCACAGATTGGCAACTCCGCTGGGGAAAACTATGACACTTACGTCTTTGTGATCCCTAGATGGTGAGACTCGAATGAGGTTTTGGTTGGAATGCATTAATTGATATTCCGGTCACGGTCGGGTTCCTTGTCCAGGCCCACAACCTAACCCTTTTCGACCAATTGGCTCGTCCCGTCGGCGTGAGTTTTCTCATTCCCGCGTTTCGAATCCCAATTGAGTCAAGCATACCATTGACGTTACACATTTCTGTTTCGTCAAAGAGCTTTCATCACTTTCGAGCACGAGGCTAGGGCACCCAACTTACACATTTTGTTTGGATTGGTATCCCTCTCGCAAATCGGGGTTTGATTGCTTGGTTTGTAACCCACCCTTCTAAGCCAAAGCCCGTGTCAACATGATGCATAATATAATGAACTTTGAGTGCTTATGTGCTATTTGGTCATAAGTCCTTCCGTGTCATTTTCAAAACTTTCAAAAACACCTTTTTGGCGCTGTTATAATGGCCATTTCAAAACTCGGTCTTTCGCCGACCGATGCACGCCTTTCTAGGTCGTCGTAATGACGATTTTCCAACCCGGTTTTATATAACCATTTCAACACGCCTTTCTAGGCCGTCGTAATGACGATTTTCAAACCCGGTTTTGTATAACCATTTCAACACGCCTTCCTAGGCCGTCGTAATGACGATTTTCAAACCCGGTTTTGTATAACCATTTCAACACGCCTTTCTAGGTCGTTCTAATGACGATTTTCAAACCCGGTTTTGTATAACTATTTCAACACGCCTTTCTAGACCGTCGTAATGACGATTTTCAAACCCGGTTTTGTATAACCATTTCAACACGCCTTTTTACGCCGTCGTAATGACGATTTTCAAACCCGGTTTTGTATAACCATTTGAACACGCCTTTCTAGGCCGTCGTAATGACGATGTTCAAACCCGGTTTTGTATAACCATTTCAACACGCCTTTCTAGGCCGTCATAATGACGATTTTCAAACCCGGTTTTGTATAACCGTTTCAAATCACCTTTTTACGCCGTTATAATCGCCGCGTCTAGACACGGATTTTAACCCGTTTCACGCCGACAATGGCTCCCTTTCAAAACCCGAGAAAAGCACACACCCTTTTCTCGAGACACTTTTGGGATCCCGAGGACCATGCACCGTCCCGAGACCTTTTCAAACATTTCAAAATTCGATTTTCAAAACATACAATTTTGAATTTCAAAACCGTTTTGGGAAACAATGTACTGTCTTCCGATCCGACTCAAACTCAAACCGTCTTTTGTAAATAAACTTAAGACAAACCTTTTTCAACTGATCGACTTGCGGAGATCTCTATCTACGAAAGCCGCCCATTAAAGCGACAAATGAATCTTTTTGGAAATTTCTATTTTCGAAAACTTCGGTCCACCATTCCAATTCCACCTCGTGTCTATCGAGTCAAAGCAAACGTACTTATGGGTCTTTACTTATGAGTCGTCTCACCACGAGACCCGTCCAATGGCGTTGCGCCGTCATGATTGGACTCGTGTCAAATGTTCGGTTGAACACCGTCACGTCATAAATCGAGTCAACACCGAGGGACCACACACGGTCACCCCGTCTTATTGAGTCGATCTTTGTCTCGTCCTCTGTGTTGTCTGCGTTCAGTCTTGGAACCGTGTCGGATTGAGTTGTAATGTGAGCCGTTTTTTTGCCTCGGAGCCATGGCCCCGTCTTCAACTTCGTCTGTCAACCACAACAACAATAATAATAACAAAGATGTCACAACTGATCAGCTAGCCAGCCTGCTTACCACTCTTAAGGTCACCCTGGATCGCGTCGAGATCCGTATCGACGCCCTGGAAAACAAGGAAATTGGGGAACATAATACCCCACCTCTGACTGAAACTGAGAAGAGGCTGAAACTCTTGGAAGAACAACTCCTAGCCCGGGGTAACAATATCCACCTTGAAAATAACCGAAGGTTCGAGCCTGTTGGGGACCAGTTACCTGACAACTTCACCCTGACTGATGTGCCTAAGTTCAAGGGAGTGGAGGACCCACTCAACCACATCCGTGCTTTCAAAGACTACATGGCCATCAAGGGGGTCAAACAGGAGCTTTTTACCAGAAGCTTCCCATCCTCTTTGGAGTCGATTCCTCGCCAATGGTACTACTCCTTGGACCCGAAAAACCTTACAACTTGGGATTAGATCGCAGTTGACTTTTCCAAACAGTATGCCGACAACGTCGAAATCCAGGCCAACACCCGTACTCTCGAGGTGTTAACCCAAAACGACAAGGAAGGATTCATTGAGTTCCTAACCCGTTGGAGGAGGGTGAGTACTCAGTTGGTCAGTAAGCCCAGTGAATCAACTCTGGTGGAAAAATTTGTCAACAACCTCCGCCCGGTTTATGCCAACCTGCTGAGGTATCAAAATATCAAAACTTTTCAAGATCTGCAGATTCTGGGGACGCGTATTTAGGACGACCTCCGAAAGGGTGTCTTAGCAAAGACCACTAGCAGGGGTTATCAAGGATCCACCTCAACCGGATCTCGCCCTTACGGTCAAACAAACAAGATTGATGAGGTCAACCTCGTCGAACCATCTGCCAAGAAAACTGAACGCCCCCAGAGAGTGTTCACCAACATAGGGTCGACTTATGCAAGTGCCTTGAAAAGGCTCATGGACCAAGGGAAGTTACAATCGATCGGGCCCACCCCGGACCCGGCCGACGCCAAGAAATCCCGATTTTGGAACCCCAACGCCTACTTCCAGTATCATCGAGAGAAGGGGCATGATACCGAAAATTGCTTCAAACTCAAGCACCTCATTCAAGACATGATTGAGAAGGGAGAATTGCCTATACCCCCTACCAACTAAGCCGAACAACAAGACGAATCCTCTAGGTATTTTCTAAGACATGATTGAGACGAACCTTCTGGGAATTCTCGCCATCAACTCCTGCAACTCTTTCCAAAACCGCGATATGAACCTCGCATCTCTATCTGACATTATATCCCTAGCCACCCCATGCAATCAAACCACATGCCTCTTATAAGCCAGAGCTTACTGTATCTTGGTCCAAGTATCTTTCATCGGCACAAAGTGAGCTGACTTAGTCAGACGATCAACTATTACCCATATCATCTTGTTACCCTGGTGACTCCTCGGCAAACCCACTATAAAATCCATAGAGATGGACTCCTATTTCCACTCAGGTACCTCAAGAGACTGAATCTTACCTTGTAGTCGTCGCTTTTCTCCCTTAATCCTCTAACATGTCAAACAACGAGCCATAATGTCAGCTGTTTCCTTCTTCATCCCAGGCCACCAGAAAGTCTTCTTCAAATATTTATATAACTTGTCACCGCCTGGGTGTACCGAATATGGTATGTAATGAACCTCTGTCATTATCACCTTTTTCAACTCGTCATCACTAGGAATACACCACCTCCCATCAAATCTCACACTGCCATATGTATGAATAGAGAATCGAAAAACTGTCCCTTTCTCTACCCCGGCTCTCCACTCCTCGATCTTAGGATCCAAAGCCCGTTTCCTGCAAATATCATCATAAAGATCTGGCTCCACTGTCAAGTCTCCCCTATCATCCCCTTTCTGTATCATATGTATCCCCATCTTCCCCACCTCGTCTCTCAACCACATCAAAGACATAGCTGTGCAAAGAGAATGCACACTCTTCCTGCTCAGCGCATATACAACCACATTAGCCTTCCCTGCATGGTATATAATATCCTTGACATAATTCCCAATCAGCTCCATCCACCTCCTTTGTCTCATGTTCAGTTCCTTTTGAGTGAATATGTACTTGAGACTCTTGTGATCTGAAAACACCTTAAAGGTAGCCCCATAAAGATAGTGCCTCCAAATCTTGAGAGCAAACACAACTGCACCCAACTCCAGATCATGTGTCGGATAGTTCTCCTCATAAGGCTTCAATTGCCTAGAAGCATAGGCAATTGCTTTCCTGTTCTGCATCAACACACATCCCAAATAATTCTTTGAAGCATCTATATACACTTCAAAGTTCTCACATCCTTCAGGTTAATGCTAAGATTGGAGCTGTGGTCAAACGCTCCTTTAATGTTTGGAACGTCGTCTCACAACTATCATCCCAAAGAAACATGTTCTCTTTCCTCATCAAGGCTGTCATAGGTCTGGCTATCTTGGAAAAGTCTTTCACAAACCGACGGTAGTACCCTGCCAAACCCAAGAAACTCCAAATCTCTGCCACATTCTTCGGTGCTTCCCACCGAGTAACTACCTCTATCTTTGCAGGATCCACAGTAACACCCTTCATTGAAATCACATGCCCCAGAAAAGCAACCTCCTCTAGCCAGAACTCACAAATAGATAACTTTGCATATAGTTAATTATTTCGCAAAGTCTGCAACACTAACCTCAAATGCTCCTCATGCTCCTCCTTAGTCTTAGAGTAGACTAAGATATCATCGATAAAGACTACCACAAACCGATCTAAAAACTGACTGAAAACCCGGTTCATCAAATCCATAAACACAGCAGGTCCGTTAGACAACCTAAACGGCATCACAACATACTGATAGTGACCATACCTCGATATAAAAGCTGTCTTCGGTATGTCCTCATCCTGAATCTTCATCTGATGGTAACCCGACCTCAAATCAATCTTAGAAAAGATCGTTGCATCGTTCAACTGATCAAACAAATCATCTATCCACGGCAAAGGATACTTGTTCTTCACGATAACCCTGTTCAGCTCTCTGTAGTCGATACACAACCTCGAACTCCCATCTTTCTTTTTCACAAATAAGACTGTTGCTCCCCACGGTGATACACTAGGTCTAATGTGCCCCTTCTCAATTAAATCATCCAGCTGGTTCTTCAGTTCCTCCAACTCCTTAGGACCCATATTTAGGTTCATATACCTATTATTAGACTCTTCTAATAGTGAACTAATTAACATATTAATTAGAGTTCTTTAGATCTAGTGCATGCATAACTAAATAAGAGATAAAATAAGAAAAACAATGCCCCTTACATTGTTAAATGGCTCGGAATAATGGGCACAAATAAGGTCACCTTCCTTATTTGTTCTTGAGCTTAAATGTAATGGATTATCCTCCAAAATCCCAAATTTAGAGATCCTCCTTTGATTGCTCCCAGAACAAATCCCTTAAACTAATATATTAACTAACTAGATTAATATACTAGTATCCTTAAAATGATTCTATTAATATTCTTATTACTACATTAGTAATCTTATATTGTTATTAGAATTTTGGATGAACAATCTTTTGGTTTTCTAAAACTAATTTTAGAGAGAAAAATGAAATAGAGAAGATGAGAATGCATGCATAAGAATGAATCTAGAGAAGTGTAAAATGAGAACAAAATTCTCATCATAAAAGGAGGAAGGGGCCGGGTAGGGTGAAGGCTAAATGCCAAAGCATGGCATCTCCTTTTACTTTTGTTCTTATCCAAAATGTAGGTATGTAAGGCTAGTATAGGATAGGTATGATTATTCTTATTTTATCACATAAAATAAATTACCCACTAACTCCTTCATACTCCAATTTTTCGGCCCATATGTAAAATGGACTACCATTTTATTTTGTCAATTTGTCACTTGTCCTACAATATGTCACATGTAGTATGTAACATGTTATTAATTAATTTAATTCATATTTATCAAATAAATATCATTATATACATTAATTAAATTAAATATAGTAAATTGTCTAGTGATTCTTGATCACATAAATAAAATGGGTCATATAATTATAATTCACAACATATTGTAATTATAATTAACCATTTATTCTTATCTCAATTGTTTTATAAACAATAATCAATTTTAGTAATAAAATATTTTAATTACTAAAATAAATCTTATTTAATCAAATTACAATAATATATAAATATTCTCTCTCACAAATGAATTGATCAAAGTTAAGAAATTCATTAACTTGTATCGTCATACAATTAATCAACTTGTCTATTAAGGAAATTGTCCTATAGGTGTGACCTTAAGGGATAAACTGATCACCACCGTCAAACGACAGTAATGTCAAACTCTAGTTAGCCAATCATTACTGATTAATGTTGATCAGTTGACTATATAAATTAATCATCCCTTACATATTCTTAACTTGAGATTTAAACATGTGATCGCACTATTGTTGAGGTCACATACTCCAACAATCTCCCACTTGTCCGAGACAAGTGTGCGTCACCAATTCTCTTGTACTATTACAATCTCCCACTCAATGCAAGGTGTCTTGCAGGTCGTACTTACATTTGATCACAACTTGAGTAGTTTCCCCGATTCTGGGGAGTAACTGTCTAACCGGAATTATCTACTGTAGATACCTTCCGAGCGTGGCCATGCATTTTCAGTTCACTACTCCTCGAGTGGCCTTTCGATTTCAAACAACCCTGACAAGGGGGTGGAAAATTCCTATCGCACTATTCCCTTCATATAGCCAGAGCTTATCATGACCCAAAATATACTCATTTGACTTCAGTTACGACAGTCGTAGAGTATAAATCTTAGCCATTCAGAAATTTGTGCCAACTTGGGCAAATAGTCTCTAGTCAAAAGAATCGACTCATAAGAATACTATAGTAGCTCTTGCCACGACCAGGCATTTTGAATTTCCAGAACTCTATAAGCGGTCACTGCCCGACAGAGTGTCTCATACAATCTGTCTATGTGATCGACTAGTCATCCCATATGACCCTATGGCACTTGAACTTGCCATCAATCGCATCACACTCTAGTCACTTTGAGACGTCACCTCTGATGCGTGTCCTAAATATGATGTTTTACACCCTATTTTACATGCATTTTAGAGCTGAATTATGTAGTTTATGCTACTATTTGCCCCATTTCGTCTACTTTCATATTTTTATGTAATATTGCAGATTTATGCGGAAATGAGTAGAAATTGAGCTAAATCCGTCCCCCAGTACCTTGCATTGCATTTGACGTGAAGTATTTACTCAAGAAACGAACTTGGTGTGCATTTTGAGGCCTGAAAGACAATTTTATGAAGAATTAGAAGCGGATTACCAGCTATAGTGGTCGATCGACTGCTGCCCATGGTCCATCGATCAGGGCACGACTTACAGTAGCTCCTGTTTAGCGATGTCCAGTCGATCGACTGCCTTGCATGGTCGATCGACCAGACCGTTGATTCTGACACAAATTAAAAGGACGAGAAGTTAGAAGCCCATTGTATACTAGGTTTAGGAATAAGTGTTACGTGATATTCCTATATAACGTAACCTTAGTTTTTCAGAATAATTATCAAGTTTTTATCAAGTCTTTCATCATTAAAATTTATTAGGGTTCATACATTAGCTTAGAATATTTTTCCGTCAATAAAAGTTTATTTTCCGCATCCGGTCTTGATCTTTCCTTCCTGTTTCATACGATATTTCTCTCTTCTATTATTCAGTATTCACGGCTTTATTTCGTTCATAGATTAGAAATTGCTAGAGTAGTATTCCCAAAGCCAATTATCGTTTCATGTTATTTGTTTGTTTAGTTAATTTAATCATGAATTCAGTAGCTTTATTCGTAAATCCTATTGTTGTTTTTGTCATAATCATGAGTAGCTAAACCCCATGTGCTAGGATGTAGGGAATCTATAGTATAGGCGGCATTAGAGTAGTAGACCTGGAATCACGCCACAGTCGATCGATTGGGTTCCCTGGTCGATCGACTGGCCACGTGAGATCAGCTTTGTTTTAATTAATTAAATTGCTATATTTGATTAATCGAGTGCACGTGACTAGTTGAATGTTTAGGAATTGACCGACCCAATAAAGATCGACAGATAGGGGAGGGAAATAGACTACCTAATTGAAACGACTAAATTAATAAGATCGAGAGATAAGTTAATTTAGACTTTTAAATCACTTTTCAGGACGAAAGTTAGCATTAGTGATATTAGGGACCTGTAGCCAGATCGAAAGATGCTACCTGTTAAGAAAGGACCGAAAGGACTTCTTATTTGCCCGTCTCACGTGTTTGTTTTAGACCTACTTAGTATACTGCCGCCGAAACTATAGTGAACCGACCATCTTAGCACCCTTTCAATATTTTTTTTCACCTACCTCTTTTAATAGCTCGTTTATTTTAGTTTTGTTGCCATTAGTATAGACCAACTCAAAACAAACCCCCACTCACTTGTTACCTTAGACTAGAATTAAACAACTATAAATTACATTCGCCTCTCTGTGGTTCGACCCTGACTGCCACTATCTATAGTAGTAGTTTGGAATTATAAATATTATTTTTGACACCTTACGACGGGTATCAAATTTTGGCGCCGTTGTCGGGGAGGCAATCGTTTAAATTTTTAGTTGTTTTTATTTTAGTCTTTTCTCAGTTTAAGGGACATCTGTTCCTTAAACTATTCTCATATTCTTCTTGTAGTTTCATCTTATGCGCAGGTCTTAACAAGGCGAATTACTTCCCCTTGATCTCGAGCTTGAGAGGACTTTGCGCGTGAAGAGGAGATTATTTCAAGAACAACAGTTAGAGGAAGAGCCTGGTTCTCATTCTAGTTTCTACGAGAACGAGCTTTTTGAGGAGGATCCCCCTTCGTCACCTATTTCTACTTCCTCAGCTAAGACCGTCACATCTCCAGACATGGCTGAAGAAGCGACTATAGCCACTCACTCTGAGCTGACAGCTGAGAATCTCTGTAAGGGATTCGCATGACCGGGAACGGATAGAAAATTCGAGCTGAAACCATCTTATGTCAACTTGGTTGAGAGGAATCAATTCGGGGGAGCTGCAAATGAAGATGCAGCCAAACACATGGAGACGTTCATTGACTACTGCTGTTCCATACCCCCACCGGCCGGTGTGACACAGGACCAGGGGAAGGAGACTATGTTCATATTCTCTCTTCGTGATGCTACAAGGGAGCGGTATCGAGACCTGGATCGAGCTGCTAACGGGATCACTTATTGGAAGTCGCTAGCCCTAGCATTCTACAAGAAATATTTCTCTGCCTCGAAGACCAATGCCATTAGAGCTCAGATCACGAGCTTTAAACAGGGTCTTGATGAGAATTTTCATGAGGCGTGGGTCCGTTTCAAGAAGCTGGTGCGAACTATTCCGCACCATGGGTTAGAGAAATGGAGCCAATGCAACCAATTTTATAATGGGCTTTATGACGATCATAGGGCTATCCTGGATGCGGCAGCTAATGGCAGATCCCAGGAGAATGATGGAGAAACTAAGGGGTGGAAAATTATTGATGATTTGGCCACCCATAAAGCTGAGTATGGAAATTCCAGGGGAAATAAACGGAGAGCTGCTGAATCCCCTTCTGTAGCTGCATTAGAGGCTCTTACGGCGAGATTTGATAAGTACGAGTTGGGAGGAGCTTCAAAAGGAGGGATCTATCAAGTGAATGCTGTGTCAGACGGTCCTTTCGTCTACAAAAGATGTGGAGCTGAGGGACATGTTTCAGATTTTTGTCCTAATCCTTATGAGTCTTGTGCTGCTTTTCAACATTATAGGCAGACAAATACTTATTTAGAGCCGAATGTCCATCCAAACTTGAGGTGGAGTAGCCAAAATGTCCAAAATCCAACTCCACCCCCACAGCAGCAACATCAAAGTTATGTGCCCCCTCATAAGCAAAAGCAGTTTCAAAAGCCTCCGTATGTCCCGCAGCAGCAACAGCAGTCCCATGGCTCCGATTTTGCCGAGTTGAAGAATTTGTTGCTAAAAGAGTCTCAAGCTAGAGAGGCCGGGATGTTGGAGAGCCAAATTGCTCAACTGGCTAGCAAGAGTGAAACTCGAACTCCGGGGCAATTACCGTCTCAGCCGGATAAAAAAGAGACCCTAAATGCTATCACCTTGAGGAGTGGGTCTACCCTTGATGGGCCCGATATGGTTGAGGATGTCACTGAAAAAGATGAGGCGGAACCGAGCAAGAAAAAGGCCATGGTGAACAGTAGCAAGAAAAAGACGATTTGCATGTATGTCAGTCGATCGACTGACATACCCAGTCGATCGACTGAAATGCGAAACAAAACAGCTTCTGGTCCTGTAGAAGTCAGTCGATCGACTGACCAACATGGTCGATCGACTGACAACGCTGCTGATATTGAACCTTTTCGTCCTCCAATGCCTAATATCTTGAGGGACCACTTATTTCGGGGTACGACGACTCCGGAATTATTGAGGCAAGACCCATATGCTGATGGGTCAGTCCCGGTTCCAAAGTATGACCCAATGACGAGTAATGGCTCATTTTTTAGACGGTCTGAAGAAGGTTGAAGCTTCAACAAGGAGAAGGTAGTGGATTTTCAGCCTAAATCCGCCGATGCCGGTGTAAGAGATCTAGAGGAGAGGGCTAAATTTCTTCTTACAGCCCCCTATCCGGAGAGATTGGTGCCGACGAAGGAACGGGTATCTTTTAACAAATTTAAAAATGTTATTCGTAGCTTAAATGTACAAGTTTCTTTTCTTGAATTAGTTAATCAAGTGCCTGCTTACATGAAATTTATGAAGCAACTTTTGTCTAAAAATAAGTCACTTGAAACTGTGCAATCTGTCGCACTAATTGAGGAGTCATGTTCTTATTTAACCCATACTGCACCTCACAAGCTAGAAGACCCAGGTAGCTTTTCAGTCCCATGTAGTATTGGCACCTTTTGTATTGAGAAGGCCTTGTGTGACCTAGGAGCTAGTATTAGTGTAATGCCTTTGAGTATTGCTAGGAAGTTGAAATTGACTAGGTTTGCAGTCACTAACATGAAGTACAGATGGCTGATCGATCCGCGGTCCAGCCTATAGGAGTCTTAGAGGACACTCCTGTGCAAATAGGAAAGTTCTTTTTCCTTGTTGACTTCGTTGTGTTAGATATGCCCGAGGATGCTCACATTCCTATTATTTTGGGTAGACCATTCCTGCGCACTGCTGGTGCAGTTATAGATGTTGGCTCAGGGACATTGACTTTTAAGGTAGGGAAACATTCCATTGTCTTTGCCGAGACAGCTAAGAAGAGGGACCCTGTGTGGCCAGTCACTTGTAATACGGTTTCTGAAAAGAAATCTTATTTTGTGCTTTCTGACATGCCTACCCCTATACCTATTCCTATTGTAACACCTCCGCCCCAGATTGGGAGCAAATTGGAGGAAGAATCTTCTATTTTGACTATTGCAGGAGCTGGTTTGGGGAAGCAGGAGCCGCACGTTGCTCCAGCTGTGAAGGAGCCAATCGTTCAAAGAGGCGGCTTAGGATGTCTTAGCTATGGCATTGATGAGGAGCCTGATGAGGAGCCAGTCAAAGTGATGGAGTCCGATTTGGATTTTGACGAGTCAGATGAAGTTATTGATTGGGGAGATGCTGAAGCTGTTGATCCGTCGAGTTCTGCGGATGTTGAAGTTGATAGGAGTGCAGCTGAGGAGATGAGCACTGTAGAGGCTACTTTTTGTAGCCAGGAGCCGAGCAAGTGGGCCATTCCGTGGCCATTCTTGATGAACTATTAGTTGATCAAGACTTAACAAAACATTTTATTGCTTTTTAAGACTATTTACCGTTTTTTGTGTGCGCGAGACTTTGCATTTTTAATAAGTTTTCTTAGGATTTTAAATACTTTAGACTATTCCTTTGGGTTTTGCGCAATTTTGGACGCGTTATAATGTGTATTTGCAGGTTTATTGACAATGTTGGCTCAATTTATTGAGCTAATTCGAAGAAAATCAGAACTTACAGCAGGTTTTCCAGTCGATCGACTGCCTCCTATGGTCGATCGATCGAGCTGCGACTTCCGGAGCTTCATTCTGTTCACTCACCTGTCGATCGACTGGGTGATGTGGTCGATCGACCATGTTCGCTGATGTACCGGTTTTCGATCATTCCCCTGCTGTGTTTGGTCGATTTGTGGAGTTGAGGGAGTCTTTTCTCCAATTTATTCTCCGACTCATTTCTATTTTCTTCCGTTTCTTTATTTTACACTTAATTTTGCGTTTAATAAATTGTTTTCTCGGATTACGCGCGGTATTTTTTGTCTTTTCAGGTACCTATGGTGGCACTGCTGGCTACTGAAACCTCCTAGCTTGCGCTGGTTTGGGGAGGTTTCCTTTTGCTGCGCTTAAAGTCTTGTGAGTTTCCGAGTCCTACCTTCATGTCTTATTTAGTTAATATAACGCAAATTCCCGTTTCCCTTTTATTTCACTATATGATTTGTCACAATAGGGACATTGTGTGATTTGGTTTGGGGAAGGGTTTTGCATTGCATTCATATGTTTTATTGCATTTTTGTTTCACGTTTATTTCAGTTTGCATTGTTTATTTCATTTCCTATATATATACAGAAAATTAAAAAAAATTGAAAAATTTCAAAAATTTCAAAAAATATCACGTTTACTTTAGCATATAGGTCGAGTCGGAACGGTAGTATTTCAATGATGACATTGCATTTTCAGCTGTTTATACCTAAGCCTTGCTAATTGACATGTTATTGGTAGAATCATATGCATAGTCTACGAGTATTCGTTAAATTTCTTGCTGAACTTGAAACTTGACTTTAATTTTTGGCAAACTACATCATTTTCTGAGGTTTAGAGCTTATAACTGGTGACATCTATGACCAGTTTATCTAGGATTGTGAGTAGTTCTCCTTATGAGACATGTTACATCAATATGCATAAGTATGAACCTAATATGCTTAATACCTGTATGCATTCGGGTTTGTGATTAGTTGACACATGTGGAAGAGGTCACCCCTTTATTCATTTTGCCCACAAGCTCCACACTGCAAGAAATAGCCTTTCTGTCCCGATAACTACATCCTACACTTAGCCTGCCCTTGTCAAGCTAGTAGTTTATGTTCTTGGGATTGTTACTTTGTTTTTGGTAACTAATGCTCATTTTGAGATGATGTTTGGAAGATGAAAAAGGAAGGAAAGAAGATAAAAAAAAGAACTTGAAAAAAGAGAAGAAAAATGATCCGAAAAAGAGAAAAGAGAAGATGAGTGATGTACTGTAGAGGGCAGTCGATCGACTGGCCATCTTGGTCGATCGACTGAAGCCCGAGAAAATAAAAAATAAAATCACGTGTTGCAATCGTTATGAATTGGTGATTTTATATTCCCATGCTTTATTATCATCATTTGGGGAATTACAATTATATCGGAGATTGTGAGATTTGTGCTTGCTATTAGCACCGTTTCGATTGAAAAATCTTGAGCAAGAAGTTGGATGTTGTTATAATTTGGTTCCCTTAGTTACTAGCTTGGCTTTTAACTCTGTTTTTATCCAAATTTATCTTAGCCCTTCTTACCCATACCTCACATATCCATATTTACCTCGGCATGTGTCATGGTCATTTGTTTGGTTGGAATGCATATGTACAGTTGTAGAGATTATTTTCATATTAGATTGCAGGCATGTTCTTATAGGTCTTAGTTAGGTGAGTGTCATTACAAAATGAATTCTTTCTATCTTTACATTTTATTCACCTGTGCTTATGTGTGATAGTGAGCGACCCGTGACAGTCCGATTTGATAAGTCTCTATAGTTGACAGTTCAGCAGTTTTTAACGACTTCATAACTGGTTTGCATGATTCATGTTGCTAATTGATTGTTAGTTGTTGCATTTAATTGGTTTTGGCTATTCGGTTTGCATTTCGCTCTGAGATTGAATCGTTCCATTAGGTTTTAGGATCGAGTCTAGTTCTTGCTTGGGGACAAGCAAGGGTTTGGTTTGGGGAAGTTTGATGCGTGTCCTAAATATGATGTTTTACACCCTATTTTACACGCATTTCAGAGCTCAATTATGTAGTTTATGCTACTATTTGCCCCATTTCGTCTACTTTCGTATTTTTATGTAATATTGCAGATTTATGCGGAAATGAGTAGAAATTGAGCTAAATCCGTCCCCGAGTACCTTGCATTGCATTTGTCCTGAAGTATTTAATCAAGAAATGAACTTGGTGCGCATTTCGAGGCATGAAAGACAATTTTATGAAGAATTAGAAGCGGATTACCAGCTATAGTGGTCGATCGTCTGCTGCCCATGGTCGATCGACCAGAGCACGACTTACAGTAACTCCTGTTCAGTGCTATCCAGTCGATCGACTGCCTTGCATGGTCGATCGACCAGACCGTTGATTCTGACGCAAATTAAAAGGACGAGAAGTTAGAAGCCCATTGTATATTAGGTTTAGGAATAAGTGTTACATGATATTAGGGTTCATACATTAGCTTAGAATATTTTTCCGTCAATAAAAGTTTATTTTCCGCATCTGGTCTTGATCTTTCCTTCCTGTTTCATACGGTATTTCTCTGTTCTATTATTCAGTATTCGCGGCTTTATTTCGTTCATAGATTAGAAATTGCTAGAGTAGTATTCCCAAAGCCAATTATCGTTTCATGTTATTTGTTTGTTTAGTTAATTTAATCATGAATTCAGTAGCTTTATTCGTAAATCCTATTGTTGTTTTTGTCATAATCATGAGTAGCTAAACCTCATGTGCTAGGATGTAAGGAATCTGTAGTATAGGCGGCATTAGAGTAGTAGACCTGAAATCGCGCCACGGTCGATCGATTGCACGCGACTAGTTGAATGTTTAGGAATTGAGCGACCCAATAAAGATCGAAAGATAGGGGCGGGAAATAGACTACCTAATTGAAACGACTAAATTAATAAGATCAAGAGATAAGTTAATTTAGACTTTTAAATCACTTTTCAGGACGAAAGTTAGCATTAGTGATATTAGGGACCTGTAGCGAGATTGAAAGATGCTACCTGTTAAGAAAGGACCGAAAGGATTTCTTATTTGCCCGTCTCACGTGTTTGTTTTAGACCTACTTAGTATACTGCCGCCGAAGCTATAGTGAACCGACCATCTTAGCACCCTTTCAATATTTGTTTTCACCTACCTCTTTTATTAGCTCGTTTATTTTAGTTTTGTTGCCATTAGTATAGACCAACTCAAAACTAACCCCCACTCACTTGTTACCTTAGACTAGAATTAGACAACTATAAATTATATTCGCCTCTCTGTGGTTCGACCCTGACTGCCACTATCTATAGTAGTAGTTTGGAATTATAAATATTATTTTCGACACCTTACGACGGGTATCAACCTCCTATAAGTAACCAGGGGCATATACGATGTCAATCTAGTTCACTTTAATGGGGTTCAATATTGTCTCAACAACCCATTTGGATATAACAAAGTAATGAATGAGTTTTAAGAAACTCAAACGATAAATGCGATTATCATATATGAATAGTCAATACCCTATTACTACTTCATATCTTATAATCTATAGTGTACCTTTTACACTAGTTAAATTGCAATAAAAGCTTGGTAAATGGATATACCATATATCCATATGTTCCAACTTTATAAATTGTTATTTCCTCCTATACATTGTTACTTCTAATAACATGAATTTATCTAAGTATATTTCTAGTCTTCTTACTAGACTTGGGCTCTTGTACTTGGAAGATGCTCCCACTGTTATCATATAACTTGTGATAAAGTCTTTGATAAAAGGGATTTACTGTCATTCCCTACGTTGACCATCTTATCACAATTTACAATAGTCGAAACTAAAACATTTCTCTAGTCTCTTACTCCTAAGTCAATAATATTGGCCTAGGATTTCGTTAAATCCTTATAGGTTTGGAAACTAGAGTTTGTGTAATCCTTCAACACTCAACTCAGTATATCAACCAAACATATGAACGTATCCTCAATTCTCATCAAGAATCTTAAAGGATGTTCTTTAAGGCTTTCACAAGAACATCATTCGAATTAACTTGTTATTGACTTATTATGCTCCAAGCATATGATTCATCATGGCTTGTGCATTTAATGGCATACATGATCGTTCTAATGACGGAAACATTAGAAATCGATTTCATGTAATCAACAACTTATTTAGGTTTAGTGAATGACTATGACTCTATCATAGTGATTGCACTTTCATCAATATGAACAACCTATTCAACCTTGTTTATGTTAAACAGATTTGAAAGGACTTATCATCATAAGGCTCTCAACTCTATGCCAATATTCTCTCAAATTTAACACATAGATTCGAAAATCTAAAATACATCGCACCTTTTTCTAGTCTCCCAATCACTCTTCGCAGAAGAGAGCATTGGTACATTATTCTCAATAAGTGATATGTTATTAACATATAAGACATGGGAAAAATAATAATGGCTCCCACTTAACTTCATGTATAAATATGATTCTTCAACAATCTGAATGAAACCATTCTCAATTATCACATGAACAAAAAGTATAATCCGTTGGTGCTTGCTTAAGACCATTCTAGGATTGCTTAAGTAAGCTTTGCATAATATGTTAGGGTTCTTAGATCTTTATCCAAGCTTTTGTGTTCCATACACATCCTTTTCTAAATTCCCATTTTAGTTAGAAAAGCGAATTTTTAATATCATTTGCCATTTTTCATCAAAATGAAATGTGGCAATTCCTAACATGATTTATCTTGATTAACATCTTCATATCAATCTATGCACTTAGGTACTCTAAAGCTCTATTTACTTTAAAAAGACCATCGCCTTAAAGTAAATCTACTCTTGAGTAACAATTTTTTGATTGTAATGCTATGGCTTGTATGCAACAAAGTCGATTTGGGACAAGGTCATAATACCATTACTTTCAAAAAGTAATATATTAACAATAAGACATGTGTGCTTTACTCCCACTCTATCTCAATAGATTATAGTTCCATTACTTTCAAAAGGTAACACATTAACTATAAGACATGTTTATGACGATCTACTCCCACTCTATCTCTTTGAAATACATCTATCTTCTTAAGAGATAGTTTTATGAGTTACAAACATATATGGTGAAGTTATAAAAGTTTCTCTAGACTGACGTGTTAGCACATAAAAAGACCAGCTCTATTATGGCAGCTTGATTCATGTAATATGCGTGGCTGATCCATGTCATTTGTTAAATAGACTTGATATTTTAGGTATCTCCTGGTTGACCATTCGTTTAATATAACGTGTCCGTTTTGGATTGCAGATTCCAAAAATTGAGTTCGATAACTCAAACTGACTTATGTCCATTGTTATGTACAAACTTGAAGTCTTAAGCCCTCCCATAGATCGTATGGAGTCTTATAAGTGGTGTAGCCAATCGGTTTATAAAATTTCCCCTTTTATAGTTCAATTAACTCTTTTTGACTTTATAATCATTCTATCTTATAACAAATAAGATGCGACATTTATGTCACAAAAGCATAAGTGAGAATTAAATTCATGACTTATGAACTAATTACAATGATCCCATCGTTGCAATTCTTGTATGATTAGATTAAGTCAACATAATTTATGTTTTGATATGAAAGATGTATAATGACAAGTTTTTAGAACGAAGAAAATTCCATAACCGAATGACTTGGATTGAAAGCCAAGCCATTAAAATCCATACAACCATTGTTTGTAAAATGGAAATAAAACATACTTCCATGTCCAACATGGAAATCAAAAGAAGTTCTAAAAACAAGAAGCCAAAATACAACAATATTAAAAGATAATACAAAATAAAAGGCAAGCTTCCATAGGTCTTCTTCCATGGGCGGCTACACTAGCATCCCTTTTTGAATATCATCCTTAAGCTTGCTTATCCTTGCCTTTGTCTTTGCTCACATTCCCTATATCACATTTGAAGCGGTGAGAATCACAACTTCTATCTAAATACCAAAGTTGAGATTTTTATCAATAACATAAAAGATTAGAGAATTTATTACCTACTGGAGTCACACGTCCAGCTTTAACATCTCCAAGATACTTAGGGCAATTTCTCTTCCAATAGCCCACACCACAACAATAGTGGCACTTATCTTCGGAAGATGCGCCCTTTTTCGGCTTGGATGAGTTATTCCCAATAACTATCCCTTTACCCTTGTTGGGTTTCTTTCCCTTACTAGTACTCCTCTTAAACTTCCCTTTGCTTTTGTTGTTTATGGCAAGCACATCCTTGGTAGAACTAACATCAAGACCCATATCCCTCTCAGCTTGCACAAGCAATTTGTGGTGGGGGGTATAGGCAATTGATCAAACAAATCATCTATCCTCGGCAAAGGATACTTGTTCTTCACGATAACCCTGTTCAGCTCTCTGTAGTCGATACACAACCTCAAACTCCCATCTTTCTTATTCACAAACAAGACTGTTGCTCCCCACGGTGATACACTAGGTCTAATGTGCCTCTTCTCAATTAAATCATCCAGCTGGTTCTTCAGTTCCTCCAACTCCTTAGGACCCATATTTAGGTTCATATACCTATTATTAGACTCTTCTAATAGTGAACTAATTAACATATTAATTAGAGTTCTTTAGATCTAGTGCATGCATAACTAAATAAGAGATAAAATAAGAAAAACAATGTCCCTTACATTGTTAAATGGCTCGAAATAATGGGCACAAATAAGGTCACCTTCCTTATTTGTTCTTGAGCTTAAATGTAATGGATGATCCTCCAAAATCCCAAATATAGAGATCCTCCTTTGATTGCACCTAAAAAAAATTCCTTAAACTAATATATTAACTAACTAGATTAATATACTAGTATCCTTAAAATGATTCTAATAATATTTTTATTACTACACTAGTAATCTTATATTGTTATTAGAATTTTGGATGAACAATCTTTTCGTTTTCTAAAACTAATGTTATAGAGAAAAATGAATGAGAGAAGATGAGAATGCATGCATAAGAATGAATATACAGAAGTGTAAAATGAGAAAAAAATTCTCATCATAAAAGGAGGAAGGGGCCGGGTAGGGTGAAGGCTAAATGCCAAAGCATGACATCTCCTTTAACTTTTGTTTTCTCCAAGATGTAGGTATGTAAGGCTAGTATAGGATAGGTATGATTATTCTTATTTTATCACATAAAATAAATCACTCACTAACTCCTTCATCCTCCATTTTTTCGGTCCATATGTAAAATGGACTACCATTTTATTTTGTCAATTTGTCTGACATCAAACAATATGTCACATATAGTATGTAACATGTTATTAATTAATTTAATGCATATTTATCAAATAAATATCATTATATACATTAATTAAATTACATATAGCAAATTGTCTAGTGATTCTTGATGACATAAATAAAATGGGTCATATAATTATAATTCACAACATATTATAATTATAATTAACCATTTATTCTTATCTCAATTGTTTTATAAACAATAATCAATTTTAGTAATAAAATATTTTAATTACTAAAATAAATCTTATTTAATCAAATTGCAATAAGATATAAATATTCTCTCTCACAAATGAATTGTTCAAATTTAAGGAATTGATTAACTTGTATCGTCATACAATTAATCAACTTGTCTATTAAAGGAATTGTCCTATAGGTGTGACCTTAATGGATCAACTGATCACCACCGTCAAACGACAGTAATGTCAAACTCTAGTTAGCCAATCATTACTGATAAATGTTGATCAGTTGACTATATAAATGAATCATCCCTTACGTATTCTTAACTTGAGATTCAAACATGTGATCGCACTATTGTTGAGGACACATACTCCAACACCCATGCGGTACGGGGCCTTAGAGATTGGTCATGTCCCTGGTTTCAACTCAACACTTTAATCGATCTCCCTCTTCGGTGGCAAACCCGGTATCTCCTCCGGAAAGAGATCTGGAAACTCTCCCACCACTGGTATCTGCTCAACTGTCGGACTCACCATACTATGGTCTTTTACATGGAATAAGATCAACGGACACCCCTTCCTCATAGAAGACTTCAAGGTCACTGCTGCAATCAACTTAACTTTGGGTTTGACAACAAACCCACGATAAGACACACTAACTCCCTTAGGACCTCTCAAAGAGACTCTCTTTTGGTGACAGTTTATTCTAGCCTTGTACTTACCCAACCAATCAATACCAACTATCATCTTAAAACCGTCCAAAGGAATATTTAACGAGTCCATTTGTAGGTCAACCTGCTCAACTATCATAGACACACCCTTATGCAACTTCCCACATGATACAGACTCACCCGACGATATAAAAACTTCCTCTTTTACAAACTCAAACTCTTTCAAAGCCAAAAGCTTAGCATGACTCGATGATACAAATGACTGTGATGCCTCCGAATAAAAAAAACAAAGGTAAAGACTCCATTAACAAGAAAAGTACCCATGATAACGTGAGCATCATCCTCAGTTGCTTTCTTCTCCATCATAAACAACTTACCACTGGTTTTCTGTCCACCTCCCTGGACAATACTTGCAGAAGTAGACGGCTTAGCAGTCGACCCCTGGTTGTTGTTGGTCACTGGTCTCTGATATGAATTACCGCCATTGTGGTTATCCTCACCATTGTTGTTACTCTGACCACCCTGATTATTCCACGATCCAGCCGGCCTGTTACTGGAAAAACTCTGAGACGGACCTTGAGAGAAACTCCCCTGTGTCTGCCTCTGAAAACCCCGGTTCGCTGCGCTGGTACACTCATGTCTCTTGTGGCCCAAACTGCCATAGTTAAAGCAAGTCAAACCCCAGCTGCTACTACTACCACCACGGCACGCCCGTAAGAAGCTCCACCGCTAAACCCCGACCCCGAAGAGTAAGCTCTTACCTGGTTATGGCCGCCCCTCTTGTAACTAGACTGACCACCACCACCCTCACTTTCAGCCTTCCTCTTCTTAGAAGCTCTCTCTGTTCTCCTTAGCCATCTCAACTAACCTCTCAGCTCTCCCAACACCCTCATACACCTCCTTAACATTAATAAGGACTCCTACCGGCAACTTCCCCATAATCTTGGGTGTCAACCCCTTCTCAAACCTCAATGCTAAGTTCTTTTGGTTTAGTCCTATATCCTCTGCATACCTAGACTTCTCGTTGAACTTGTGATAATACTCAGCCACTGTCATATCAGAAGTCATCTTAAAGTCATCAAACTCCTCTCTCAGCTTACTACACACATGTTCCGGCACAAACTCACGTCTCATGGCCCTCTTAAACTCACCTCAAGGTATAGCAATCAACCCCTGTTTCACATACAAGTCGAAGGCACTCTCCCTAACCTTGTCCCACCACTCACCAGCCGCATCCCTCAAGTAGAACGTAGCTTGTTCCACTTTAAAATCCTCAGGATAATGAACCACATTAAGTATGTTATCCATCTCTCTATGCCAATTATCTTGCAGAATTAGCACCCTCGTGCCCATGTACTCCTTTGGATTAAACCTCGCTATATTTATACTCATCTTGGGAAAATCAACACCCGCCTCTTTATCTTTCCCGAACTTCTTTAAAGCCTCACTAAGAGCATCTTGGTGCTCCAACATTTTAACGATCTTATCAACACTCATGTTTTCAGCCCTAGCATACAACGCGGTTTTCTTTGGCGGCATCTTGAAACTATATAAGGAAGAACAAACATAAACACACATCCCATACTCAAAACACAAAAATGACTTGTGTAAAACCCACTCGATTGAGTACCACAACCCACTCGATCGAGTTGAGCCCACTCGATCGAGTTGGCCACTTACTCGATCGAGTGCCTCGACTCCAGAACCTGACTAGAATGAATCCAAAAATGTACTCGACCGAGCCACCTCCTTACTCGATCGAGCTGACCCCACTCGATCGAGTGCCCAAAAATATACTACTGGTCATAAACGAAAAATAACCCACTCGATCGAGTCACACCTACTCGATCGAGTCACTCACCTACTCGATCGAGTGCCCCCCACTCGATCGAGTCATGCTGACTCGTATACTACCCGCATGCGTATCTCAACACTACCAACCAACTAAGATTATATGCAAAACGACAAACGACAAACATGCACACTTGTTATATTTTCATATCACAAAAGCATCATCGACTCCACATGTTTCTAACAATGCCACGTTATAAAACATTCATCATACAATCATGCTATACAATCATCATACACATTTATACTACTCATCGTCTTTCACCATCACATTTCCCCATCCTTCACATACATTCATCCACCAATTGTGACACCCCTCGATGAGGCATAAAAAGAACTATTAAATTTAAGCAGAAAAATACGATATTTTTAAAACCTTTAAAAGTTTAAATTGCGGAAACCACCATAAGTGATCAAACGGAAATGAAAAGTAAGATAATTAAGTTCTACAATTAAAAACAAAGTGCGTTGGGGAAAAGATATCCCACAAATAAGCGCAAGTCTAAAGATAGGTGAGTCTAAGAAAACGATAACTAAAGTCCAAGGGTCAACATTCTCGCTAGCTCACACGTCTCCCCCATATAATCTGCATCACAAACCTGTCATTCATGTAAACATGAACGCCACAGTCAGTGGGGAGTAACTCAGGGTTCTCCCAGCCACAATATGTCAAAATACAAGTAAGCAAGAACTTAATTAAACATATTGATCATCCATCATACTTGAATAATAATGAACAAGGGGTAATAAATGATAATCATAATGAAATAGGCATATTACATTCATGATGAGATAAACATTGTACATTATAATAAATATGCATTCAAGGGAGTAGAATAACTAAGTCAACCAATTTCATATTAACTCGACTCAACTATTCATGTGAGATAATTAAAATAATATGGAAGACACGAATACGGTCGTTTGGACAAAAACACGCATTTCAAGAAAATATAACATAGATATGAGATTAGTCATCGAATCATATGAATAAGATAAATGACGAATCAATTATATAGAAAATACATGGATGGACACCATAGCCATTACTTTGAAAACTTATTAATAACCATAGCACGGGACGTGGCTACCAATGTCGCATTCATACTTATGGCTTACATCTCACCATAAGAACGGATGGGAACATCGATCCCGACGATCATATCGCAACTAGGGGCTTGTATCTCACCACTAGTATCTGATAGGACCAAGACTCTCCCAAACAATCATACAAGATGTGAACTCTCGTATATAAGGACACGTCAATGACCATAATCAAGCAAGACATTTACGTAGTATTGACTCATAAGACAAACCCCTAGACTCCAACCTCCTGGTACGACGACGATCATAATACGGTCCTAATCTAAACCTGGCCAGACTCTCGGGATGGGCGACACCCGATTCGACATGCGGTGACCTATCCGCATCCAAGACTCGATCCATGACACCTAGCAGTGCCCCAAGGTCGAGTAACCCCAAATCGGAACCATCGTACCTATTCGTACCCAAAGGTCCGAAGAGGCGGAAGGATAACCCAACTCGGAAACAATGGCACCTAACCGTGACCCAAGGTCCGAGGGTGAAATAAGGAATGTCAAGTCGTCACACAATGTAAACCGTCACACTCGGGTCACAAATACGAGTAAATATGATTATATAAACATAACGTAAACAATTCATGTGAAGCATGCATAAGTACGAGAGTATAACAAATATCAAGTGCTCCCATGATAAAATAATGTCAACACATCATAGACATGCATTAGAACAAGTTTAAGATGCATACCCAATAAGAAACATAAAACCCAATATATAACAACAAGTTTAGTACTCGACTACAACAAGGGTCAACTTCAAACGGTTGTAACTTGAGTTATAGACATGATAATAAGGTGAAACCAGTTGGATATGATAGATAATCCTCTTACGGTTCTAACGTTAGGTAATAAGCCTCAAACAAACAAGTAACGAAGAAGTTATGGCCATTTTACAAAAACCGGTCCAGGCTGTGGGGCAGCCTGCGCAAATCACTGATTTGCACGACCCAACAAATTCATCTTCATCCCCAAATCATTTTTTATCATGCCATTACCATCTCAATTGCACCATATATTACCTAAGCAACTTTATACAAGTATTAAGGGTGAAATCAAAGCATAAAAGAGGGATTAAAACACAAGATTCGATTCAAATTCAAACAATTCCAAACTAACAAATTCATGACATAATTAAACACAATTATTAAGCATGAATAAGATGGTTTCTTTACTAATTTATCCATGTATATAAAAGACTAGAAACTTCTTCAAACCACCAAGAGAGATTCCACACAAAACTCATTCAACAACAAACAAGTAAAAACATGTAAAGAATCTAATTTTAACACACATGTGAACAAACTATAACATATATAAACACCCAAATTGACATAATGTCGAGTAACCCATCACCGTTACCTTTTCGCACTTAAATCCACAATAGACTCGTCTACCTTTCAAGAATCCACTTCCGGGTTAACTAATCTTTCTCCTAAACATAAGAAAACACAAATTAAGACTAAGAATCGAAATTAGAAAAATGGTACCATGTATAAATGGCTCGACAGCCCTATTTAAGGAGGAAAGTTGGTTCCTTTCTTACCTAGAAAGATGGAGGGCGATGAGAGGAAGAGATAGACGCAAAAATCACTTGTTTCGGATAAGAATTGAGCAAGTATGGTGTTTTGAAGATTTGTAAGAAAAGTGTAAAATTGGTGTTTGTTGTTGAGGATGAATGCTGAAAAATTGAGGGGGAAGATGTAGTTAGGGTTTCCCTCATTATTTTTATGAGGAGGAAGGAGTAGTATGTGAGCACAATGGTCATACTAGGCCCAACATGCAAGATTGAATCGATATACACTAGAAATTACGTCTCAAGCCCACTACAACTCAAGACGGGAGATATTATTATTATTATCATTATTATCCGACCAAAATATTTATTTTGTATTACTTAAGTTTTAAAAATATAATATTTATAAAAATCGTGTTTAACAATGAAATTAATTAAATTAAATAATTTAAAATATAAATAAGACAATAGAATGGTTAATTAAATTATAAATGTCAAAATGGAAAATTCGCGGGTGTTATAATCACCCCACCTTTTAAAAAGTTTCGTCCTCGAAACTCGAAAATAGAAATGAAATGTCATATAAAAATAAAACCGGAATTTTTGAAATCGGTAACCAAAACATTAAAAGCTTACTTATCGTAAGAATCAAAATTCCTTCAAAAATTTCAATAAAAATTTTCCGACATGACCAAATTCTCATCAAAGGAACGGAAGTGCTCTCGTTGCGCATTCGAGAACATCATATTCCAAATCGAAGATATGGTCAAAAGCAAATCATTTGTATAAATCTAAAATCAAAGTACTTTCAAAATCATTAATGAAGAGTTTTCAAAAGTATAAGTCTCATTCATGGAGCGGAATTGCTTTTGTCGTGCACACAAGAACGCTAACTTTCCAAGTCAGACAAATTTAAAACACAAATCATTCGCCGACAAGCGTAGAACAAGTTATTAAACGTATCTAATAACGAATTCTAACATCCGATCAACGTCAAAATCAAAAGAAAAAGGTAATTCACTCAAATTTTCTTTTGCAAAAGCCAAAATAGAGATAGAGGTTTCACTTTTAAACTCGAAAGGAATTCAATTTTCTGAAAATGTAATATTAAACTTTGACAAAAGGTCATAAATAGATCAAAGTTAATAGAAATTGGATAAAATTTAAAGAAATCACAGGCTTAACAACTCGAAATCACGATAAGGAAGTCTATACTCAAAGAACAAATAGGGAATTGAATCAATTTTTTTTTTTTTTTTATTTTAAAAAAAACAAAAATTTAGAATAGGTAAGGTTTGAAAAAGTAACATAAACTTCTAACAACAAATCAAAACTGGTAGCTTGAAAATTTAGAAGTTGTACAAAAAGGAAGGTAACTTAGATAGTATAAAAACAAAGTATGTTAAGAGAGTTCAAACTTAACCATTAAGAGAGTTATGATGAATTTCATAGGGTAAGAATTGATGTCAAATCAATAAGAATGTAAAAGGTAAAGTTTTTATAGGTCACTAGCATCCAACTTAAGGGAGGAGCAAGATGAAGCGAGGAAGAGAGGTATGAACGATAACGCTTATGGCCAAAGAAGAAGGGGAATTACACAACAAGGAAACGCTACTCAAACCTCAAACAACAACATCATTCTAAACGGTCCCGAAAACTTTCTAACAACAAAACTCATAACCACAACACTCCCAAGGATTTCCTCAAATCACTTGTGTTACTTCACCCTAAGCAATTCCATTAAACAAGGCACTCCACTATGAGTGTAATCTCATCACTCTAAATCCTCAAACATCCTCAAACAACTTCCATAAGATCAAAGTCAAAGTTTCCAACAAAGCTATACTCATATCCAACCGGTGTCATCTATATGTTTCCCAAAATGGTAAAATCCTCAATCAAGGATCCTAACCTCAAGTTCTAAATTCCAGGTTCCTCAAATATCCCACAAGGTTCTCATTTCAAAGTAAGGTAGTAACAACTCAACCTAAAATTCTTTCCATGAAAGTTCATCCTACTACACATTCTTTTGAGAAAGATGCATAATCACCCAAGTTTTAAAAAATCAATAGGATCTCGAGTCCTTCTCTCCCTTTACTTATTACGGATTCCCAAAAGCGGAACTACACTCAACTACAACATCATCCCATCATATCAAGTACTCAATACCACCACAAAGTTTATAAAACTATAGGGTTAACAAATACTTCTCAATACTAAGTCTATCTCAACTGAAGAACTCTCAAGGGTCAACTAACATCAATCACATCACCAATCCATTATGGTCATCAAAATCCTAAGGAGTATCCTTTCAAATCTGACATCCTAGAACTTTACTTACCAACAAGTCCTCAACATACAAGATCTTAGTTGTAACAACGCCTTACCACCTCATATTTCCTCATTCTAATACCAGAAATTGAAACTATGTCCTTTAACTTAACAATTGGCGTCAACCATATCATTATCCTTTCTATCTACTAAATCAAGCGCTAAGACTTCCCAACAACGTAGCTTAGTCTCACTCTCATACCATGCCTCAAGTAGTAATCAAGACCACTCACCTAGACCAACTAATAATCCCACAATTAGCATTTCTCATATGGTAACATCTACATTAAACCCTCATATCCAAAGCAACTACGAAAGCCAATCACAAACTCGACTTACTTAGTCAATCCTACATCCTTAAGTCCACCATTCAGTTTCATCCATTTTTAGGTCAAGCACTAAGCACTCGTATCCTAAGACACGTTTCGCTACACTTCCCAAGGCTTTCAAGTCCCAATCATAAACAACAAAGTCAAGTTCTCTAACCTTAGTAACAAATGCAACTCACACTTGACACACAGAATCCACCGATCAAATATACTCACATTATCAAGGATCTAGGTATAATAATCACCAAGTATGTCTCATCATACTACCTAAGTCTTTCTAACATAAAAACCTCTCAAAACCAGGGTTAAGGCTCAAACACAACAATCTCCTCAGAAGTCAAATTTTCAACCAAGGTCAACATTCCTCAAAAGAAGGAGTGCTATCCAATAGGCGTTAAGGGGGATTAGCAAGGATAAAAGGGCAAGTTATGAGAGTACTGGAGTAACTCCCCAGGAAAATAAAAGAGAGTTTAGAAGAAGAAGAAAACATTAAGAAGTAAATAATAAGGCAAGATACACAAAGAATGAGAAACATCTTCGAGGAAGTAGAAGCATTCTTCAAAGATGAACAAATCTTAAATTTCTGGCAATAGGCACCAAATATTGATCTTCACGTTGGTAGGTTTACGGTCATTGATCCAAGGGCAAAACATTTATTAAATGATAAACAACAAACATGTTAGAACCTAACAAAGAGCAAACAAACTACAGACTACCACCTTAGGTCCTTAAGTCTACCCATCTCTCTTTCATTATTCAAGGTCAAGTTCAAGTTTAAATTTGGGGTACACGTGTGTGCGTCGGGAGCATCATAGGCTCTGATACCAACTGTGACACCCCTCGATGAGGAATCAAAAGGACTATTAAATTTAAGCAGAAAAATACGATATTTTTAAAACCTTTAAAAGTTTAAAGTGCGGAAACCACCATAAGTGATCAAATGGAAATGAAAAGTAAGATAATTAAGTTTTACAATTAAAAACACAGTGCGTTGGGGAAAAGATATCCCACGAATAAGGGCAAGTCTAAAGATAGGTGAGTCTAAGAAAACGATAACTAATGTCCAAGGGTCAACGTTCTCGCTAGCTCACATGTCTCCCCCATATAATATGCATCACAAACCTGTCATTTATGTAAACATGAACGCCACAGTCAGTGGGGAGTAACTCAGGGTTCTCCCAGCCACAATATGTCAAAATACAAGTAAGCAAGAACTTAATTAAACATATTGATCATACATCATATCTGAATAATAATGAACAAGGGGATATAAATGATAATCATAATGAGATAGGCATATTACATTCATGATGAGATAAGCATGGTACATTATAATAAATATGCATTCAAGGGTGTAGAATAACTATGTCAACCAATTTCATATTAACTCGACTCAACTATTCATGTGAGATAATTAAAATAATATGGAAGACACGAATACGGTCGTTTGGAAAAAAACACGCATTTCAAGAAAATATAACATAGATATGAGATTAGTCATCGAATCATATGAATAAGATAAATGACGAATCAATTATATAGAAAATACATGGATGGACACCATAGCCATTACTTTGAAAACTTATTAACAACCATAGCATGGGACGTGGCTACCAATGTCGCATTCATACTTATGGCTTGCATCTCACCATAAGAACGGATGGGAACATCGATCTAGGCGATCATATCGCAACTAGGGGCTTGCTTCTCACCACTAGTATCTGATAGGACCAAGACTCTCCCAAACAATCATACAAGACGTGAAATCTCGTATATAAGGACACGTCAATGACCATAATCAAGCAAGACATTTACGTAGTATGGACTCATAAGACAAACCCCTAGACTCCAACCTCCTAGTAGGACGACGATCATAATACGGTCCTAGTCTAAACCTGGCCAGACTCTCGGGATGGGCGACACCCGACTCGACATGCGGTGACCTATCCGCATCCAAGACTCGATCCATGACACCTAGTTGTGCCCCAAGGTCGAGTAACCCCAAATCGGAACCATGGTACCTATCCGTACCCCAAGGTCCGAAGAGGCGGAAGGATAACCCAACTAGGAAACAATGGCATCTAACCGTGACCCAAGGTCCAAGGGTAAAATAAGGAATGTCAAGTCGTCACACAATATAAACCGTCACACTCGGGTCACAAATACGAGTAAATATGATTATATACACATAACGTAACAAGTCATGTGAAGCATGCATAAGTACGAGAGTATAACAAATATGAAGTGCTCCCATGATAAAAGAATGTCAACACACCATACACATGCATTAGAACAAGTTTAAGATGCATACCCAATAAGAAACATAAAACCCAATCTATAACAACAAGTTTAGTACTCGACTACAACAAGGGTCAACTTCAAACGGTTATAACTTGAGTTATAAAGATGATAATCAGGTGAAACTAGTTCCAGATGATAGTTTATCCTCTTACAGTTCTAACGGTAGGTCATAAGCCTCAAACAAATAAGTAACGAAGAAGTTATGGCCATTTTACGAAAACTGGTCCAGGCTGTGGCGCAGCCTGCGCAAATCCCTGATTTGCACGACCCAACAAATTCATCTTCATCCCCAAATCATGTTTTTATCATTCCATTACCATCTCAATTGCACCATATATTACCCAAGCAACTTTATACAAGTATTAAGGGTGAAATCAAAGCATAAAAGAGGGATTAAAACAAAAGATCCGATTCAAATTCAAACAATTCCAAACTAACAAATTCATGACATAATTAAACACAATTATTAAGCATGAATAAGACAGTTTCTTTACTAATTCATCCATGTATACAAAAGACTCACCAAGAGAGATTCCACACAAAACTCGTTCAACAACAAATAAGTAAAAACATGTAAATAATCTAACTTTAACACACATGTGAACAAACTATAACATATATAAACACCCAAATTGACATAATGTCGAGTAACCCATCACTGTTACGTTTTTGCACTTAAATCCACAATAGACTCGTCTACCTTTCAAGAATCCACTTTAAGGAGGAAAGTTTGTTCGTTTCTTACCTAGAAAGATGGAGGGCGATGATAGGAAGAGATAGACGCGAAAATCACTTGATTCGGATAAGAATTGAGCAAGTTATGGTGTTTTGAAGATTTGTAAGAGAAAAGTGTAAAATTGGTGTTTATTGTTTAGGATGAATGCTGAAAAATTGAGGGGGAAGATGTAGTTAGGGTTTCCCTCATTATTTTTATGAGGAGGAAGGAGTAGTATGTGAGCCCAATGGTCATACTAGGCCCAACATGCAAGATTGAGTCGATATACACTAGAAATTACGTCTCAAGCCCACTACAACTCAAGACGGGAGATATTATTATTATTATCATTATTATCATTATTATCCGACCAAAATATTTATTTTGTATTACTTAAGTTTTAAAAATATAATATTTATAAAAATCGTGTTTAACAATGAAATTAATGAAATTAAATAATTTAAAATATAAATAAGACAATAGAATGGTTAATTAAATTATAAATGTCAAAATGGAAAATTCGCGGGTGTTACACCAATTCACACAACACATTGCTATATAGGCATACAACACACAAGAAAAACACATAACGATCTTGAAGCACACCTCTTAGTGACCGGTTCAAAGTTGTAGGGCGAGATCGCGACTTTATGACGTCTCCCAAGTCTTTGCATTAGCTCCTAACAACTTCTACCCCAGGTTCATTTTATTTTGACTCCCTAAGTTCATTGGGTTCATTAGTTATAGGTTCCAAAATCGTCGCTCTGATACCACTTTGTAACACCCCCATACTCCAAGTGCCTTACCAGGACCACTTAGTGCATAGAAGTGCTACCATCTCGGTTACCCGAGGCAATGTATATCAAATAGACAATAACGAAACGTACTTTATTAAATAGTTTAACGTGATACAAGTCCAACCAAAACTGATAATGTAAAAAGTACAATTGTTCACAAAATGTTAAACCAACTAAACAAACGAAAGAGTGTTCGACATAGCGGAAGACTTCTAAGACAACTCGTGATGACTCAACCCAGCTATCCCATGCGCATCAACTCATACTTGCTCAATAACTGCTCACTATCCCCGACTGGATCACCACAGTTTTTAAAACAATATAATGGGGTCAGTACTGATTACATAAAATAAACAGCTGCAATAAAACAACATTACCAACCAATCCAATTCACCAACTCCGTCACATCACCACACACCTGACTACACACTAAAGTGTGTAGTCCTGCCAGAATACTCATCGCAACAAGTATTCCACACCGCCAGTGGGGGACCGCAGCCGTTCCCACCTAAGCCCCGCTCATCTCATCCGAGCTATAAACCCATGTTCTTTAATGTGCACATCCCTTATGTGGCGGGTTCCATAGGCGGCGAATCGAGGGCGTGAAGCCACTCCCGCAAGTGACTCCACTCAGCCGAGGACGCACCTCGCAAACCACAGACAATTATACAACAATCACATTATACTATCAACAATCACCAATTACAAATCCAATGCCAATATGATATACAACAACAACTAACAACCACCAAAACATCATGTAATCAATACCGAGTAAGGAAAACCTACCTGGAATAGCAATCACACGAGACCGTCTAGCAGCTAATCAGAACTTCTCCTCTATGAATCCTCCTCCTATAACATGTATACATACAATTACTACCAACACATCATAATACTCCCAAATCCCCCGAATCTACCCAATTAGAGTTTAACCAATTTCAACGAAATACTATAAAATTATACAAGAAGCTTACCCTTGACACAACGATATAACGAAGGAGAAAATCCGACGATCCTAGACTTGGGATTTGCTAATAATGCGAGAGATGCAAACAACGTAACTTTTAATCTTCTCTTGAAAGGTTTTAGGATGATAAAAGTGTTTAGGAAATAATGACGGAAGCCTTTTATATTAATCTCGCGATATTAACAAACCCCGTCTAAACAACCTCGTAAAACACACTTACTCGATCGAGTAAGTCACTTAATCGATCGAGTGCCCCTTACTCGATCAAGTGTCACACTTACTCGATCGAGTACCCATCAGGTCAGCTACTGTTTTGCGTAAAAAGATATTTACTCGATAGAGTAAATCCCACTCGATAGTGGACAATATGTTTATGAAACGGAGCTAGTGGCGTTTGTGGATGGTATTCGAGAGTGTATGAAGTTATGGTCGAGAGGCTATTAGGTAGTTGATACGATATCGTGAGCCATATTATGGAGGTAGGCATAGGTGGTGGAGTTAGTGTTAGGAAATCATGTTTTATAGGCTAGGTTTGAACTTCAGGGACGAAGTTCATTTGAAGGAGGGAAGACTATAATACTACGGTTTTATGTGCTGTTGGGTACTCTATCGAGTGGGGCCTACTCTATCGAGTAAGTGTGTTGTGTTTTCAAAACAGTGTTCTGCTGACGGGTACTCGATCGAGTAAGTGGGTTACTCGATCGAGTAAGTGGGCGAGTAACGGGCACTCGATCAAGTAAGTGATGTATTCGATCGAGTAAGTGGGTTTTTACGAGTATTTGGTCCGGTTTTGATAGCAACGCGAGATTAGTATATAAAGGATTTCTACCAGTTTCTTTGTACTTTTACATCATTCTAAGTTTCACAAAAGAGAAAACAAGGTTACGTAACTCTCCTCTCTCACATTGCTATCAAATCCCAAGGCTTGTGTCGTCGAAATCCTGAGTTCTTTATACCGTTGAGACTGTCGTATTGTGGGTAAGATCCATGTACCATTTTTATGTTGATCCGTTAATTTTGGTTAAAACCCTAATTGGGTAGATTTGGGGGTTTTGGGTGTTTGATTGGCTTAATAGTAATTGCATGATTGTGTATAGGAGGAGATTTCTTAGAAGAGCGTTTTTGATTAGCTGTTTGTGATGGTCTTGTGATTGCTTATTCCAGATAGGATTTCTGACTCAGTTCTTGGTTACATATGTGTTGGTTGATTGATTGTTGGTGGTTGTTGATTAATAACATTTGTCTTTATTTTATTGGAATTGGTGATTGTGATTCTGTAGTTGGTTGTGATTGTTTGTCTGTGGTTCGCGAGATGCGTCCTCGGCTGAGTGGAGTCACTTACGGGATTGGCTTCACGCCCTTGATTCGCCCTCTGTGGAACCCGCCACATAGGGGATGTGCACATTAAGGAACATGGGTTATCGCTCGGATGAGATGAGCGGGGCTTAGGTGGGAACGGCTACGGTCCCCCACTGGCGGTGAGGATTACTGGTTGCGGCTGTAATCTGGTAGGACTAGACCTTCAGGCTAGTCAGATGATTGGTGATGTGACGGAGTTGGGTGATTGTGTATATTGTTGATATTGTTTTATCTTATATTTTGTAATCAGTAACTAACCCCGTTTAAATGTTTTGAAAACTGTGATGATCCATTCGGGGGTGATGAGCAGTTGTTTAACAGGTATATCTTGGATACGCACGGGGTCAAGCTGGTGATGGAGTCATCACAAATCAAAGTCTTTAGTCTTCCGCTGTGTTTGATAAGGTCGTTCCACTTAGTTGGTTTACAGTTTGAAGAATAGTAGTAATTTACATTACAGTTGGTTTTGTTATGTAATCACTTAAACTTATCTATTAATGTACATTCTTTTATGGTCTATTTGATATTCATGTCCTCGGGTAACCGTGATGGTAGCACTTCCATGAATTTGTTGGAGCTTGTGTCCTCCACAAATTAGTGTGATAACATTTGTAAATCTCTTACAGGTTCACAAGGGTATACTTCGTATTTTAATCAGTTGATTAACGATTACCTAATAACGGTTGGCTTGCTAGAAAGTTTGACGTTATTATCATACAGATGGCGGTGATCAACTGGTCCCTAAAGGTCACACCTATAGGATGTGTTTGAGAGATGTGGTTATAGAAATATAATCACATTGATGCCTTATATGACTAAACAGTTAGTCAATGTGTTGATGAGACAATTATTTAATGAAGATTAAATAATATTAGTTGAGACAATTAATCACAATTAAATAAATTGAATATAATAAGTTATATTTAATTAAATGCATGTAATGTTAGCTTGGACGAATTAATCTGTTAATTCGTAATTAAATGTAATCGGTTATATTTAATATCAACAAGATGAATGTGTCATAGTGGTAATAGTGAGAGTACTCAAACCAAGAGGTCATGGGTTCGATCCTCACTAGATGACAATTTACACATCTTATACATTTTTGGAATAACCGAAAAAAGAGAAATTAACTCTCCTAATTTCGGTAAATGGGCCGAGAATATTAGGAAGAAAAATTCTACCCTAATCTCCTCCTCATACACGGTTAAAGGGGAAGGGGAGTGAATTTTTCTTAACCGAATATTTTTCCTCACTCATCTCTTGCCTCTCATCTCTACGAAAAACACAAAAAAACCTAAAATTATTTAGTTAATTTTCTGATCGATTCTAGCATAATCAAAGGGCATTTCTCATATCGTCTTGGGTGCAACTGATAGGCGAATATCAACTTTGATATTGTTCTTAGGCCGTTTTTGCCAGGACCGAAGGTTATTTCTTTATCCTTTATGTTTTTGTTTATGCAATTTAATTTTATGAGTAGTATTCATCACTTTATGATTCGTTATAATCCTTAAATTTAAGGGATGCATACAGATAAATCCCACAAGTAGTATCAGAGACAGGTTACGAATTTTAATTTTGATGATTCTCATAAAATTGTTTGTAAACAATAATTAGGGTTTTCGAAAAAAAATAAAGAAAAAAAAACGGCTGAAATTTGTTTTGTGCCGTGAAGATTTTTTTTTTTCGACCGATTGTTGCGTTTTTTTGTTGTTGTTTTGTTTCCATTTGATTTTCATATTGTTGTTTTAATCAGTTAAGATAATAATTATGATAATTTGTAGATGTTTCGATTTTATAAATCGAGATGTAAATGGAAATCGTTGTTGTCGGATTGATGAATTGTTTTTGCTGTTATTGGCATATAACTTAATTTAACAAAAGTTCAAATCAATTATGATAATCGGTTATATCATGATTTAGATATTCTTTTAACATGTTAAATTTGAATAATCTAGTTTGAATACTTATATAAATTGTAAGTTGTATATGCCGAGAAGAAAAAAAGGGGAAGTATTTTTTTTGCTGTTTTTGTATTTTTGCCGAATGCAAGAAAAAAAAAAAAAACAACGGTGTTTTTGTTTTGCTGGTTTGCCGTGGGCAAAATTTTTTTTTGTTTTATTTTGGCAAATTAATTATTGTGAAGCGGTTCATAATTAATAGATACCTAATTATTTTAAAGCAGTTTAAAATATTAATAGATTAAATTCATATTACAAGTTTAATATGAATTAAGTTTGAAATTAATGTGATTAATTGAGGAATTGTCACTTAATTTGACAATTTAAATAGGTGGCTTGGATAAATTAATCAACATAATTAAGGAATTGTGTCATGTATGTTTAATTTATTTTTTAGTTGATGCATTTCAATTTTGTTGAATGAATCATTGAATGAATTTATTTACGTATTTTTGCAATCGGTTGTAATTTGTAATACTTAGTGCGGCCTTAGTCAAATTATGTTTTCGTAATGAAGGAAACATGATTTTTTATGTAATTATGAGATCTCGAATCTCTTTTATTTTTCTTTAGTTTTTGGGTTTTGAAATTAGAATGTAATAAATAGGTTTATTATGTAAATTTATTTATTGTAATTTTCGAAGAAGACTAAAGATGGAGATTGGAGCTCACTCCTGCTACATGGATCAAGATGGAACATCGAGACAAGCTTCTCGGGTCCAAGGATGGATTCCAAACTTGTATTTAATGTTCATTTTGATAGGATAGGCCACACTAGAACTTTATTATTGCTTTTACGTTTTTCATTCCTATTGCTTTTCATTCACATGATAGTTTATGCATCATATTCCGCCTAAAACCAAACCACCTACTACTAAAATGCACGAAAATTGACTCATATAGATTGTATGTTAGTTTTCATAGACATGCAGATGTCACATATTTTTTTTTAATCCATCACCTTTGTTTATTCATTCTCGCATGCTAGATAATAGTTCACTTAAAATGAATTAAAATAAAGTTGATGGGATCTTCCTCTAAAACGGAAATTGAGATTAGTCTTTATAAGGGCAAACAGCTATGAATCCCTTCTTCATCGGTAGGCATAATATGACCCCTTCTACCTTGGGTAAGTAGTTGTGTTGTTAGTTTGCCTCAACATCATAGTCCGAAGAGTTTCTCGTGAATATGATGGACTAAAGATAAAATTTATAGAAATTTATCGACCAAGAATTCTAACGGTAGAATTAGCTAAAAGGTTAGCTTATCAATTTACAGAGAATTGAGTCTTGGGATCATTTATATAATTCTTGAGGGAGGTCAATTGTATAAATATTTTGAGTCTTCGCGTTATGACAGTAGTTCATTAGACTTAAAAATATAAACGATGCATATGCTTATTATTTTTATTCTTCTTCTCGCAATGTAGAACACGTTTATTTTGATAATACTGTTACAACAAAATGTCTGGAAATAACGCAATCCAAATGCCTAGTGCCACACTTGGACGCGAGTCCTGGCTGAAAATATTCATGGACCAGATGAATCAGTTCACACGTCTGAAAAACGACGGGTCCAACTTTGCGATCGGGAGGCGGCACTACGGAATGCTTGCCATTGCTTGACGGTAAGCTCAGGTACTTAACTGAGCCAATACCGGTAAACCCAGGCCCCAATGCAGGAGTCAACGAGTCACTCGCTTATAGTGACTTCGTTATGGAAGCGGGTGCGATAAAGAACGTACTCATCTTTGCAATGGAAACCAATTTGCAGAGACGCTTCATTGCCCAAGGTGCGAACAAGATTTTCACCACGCTCACTAACGAGTTCTCTAAAGCACCGAGAATCGTTACATATGAGCATACCTGTCGCTTCATTGATGCGAAACTCCATAAGGACCAACCGGTTAGCCCACACATTCTTCACATGATTGAAAATGTCGAGAAGCTGGAGGCACTTGATTGCAAAATCAGTGAGAGCATTGTCATTGACCGAATGCTTCATTCTCTTCACGATGGTTTTTCCCTTTTCAGGGCAAACTACTACATGAATGACTTGAAAAAGAGTCCTCATGAGCTACACTCCCTTCTCGTACAGACCGAGAAGAATATGAAATTTAGTGGGAGCATGAAGCAGGATGCTCTCACGATTTCCAACATGGGTAAAGGTAAGGGCAAGGCTCATGGCGACCTAGCTGTAGGTAAGCCAAAGTTTAAAAAGCCAGGAAACGGTAAGAATGGGCCCGGTGAGACTAGTGGCTCACAGGGCAAGGCAAAGAGCTAGGGCGGTGACATTGAGTGCCACCATTGTCACAAGACTATACATTGGAGGAGGAACTGTCCCGTCTACCGTGAGGACATCAAAGCAGGCCGCGTCGTTCCTGTTGGTATGTCATCTTATATTCACATGATTGATATTAACCATGCAAGTTTCGGAACTTGGGTACTTGATAGTGGTTGTGGTTCTCATCTGTGTAATCATTTGCAGGGCCTAAAGAACATTATACCTCTCGAAAAAGGTGATGGACCTGCGAGTCGGGAATGGAGCACGAGTTGCTGCTGTCTTGAAGGGAACATATGTAATCCAACTCCCTAGTGGTTTTGAGTTATTTTTAAATAACTGTTACTATGTACCCAGTTTGTCTAAGAACATTATTTCTGTTTCCGTACTTGCTAAAGACGGTTTTGCATTTTCAATAAAGGATAATAGCTGTATTTTCTCTTTCAATGAAATGATTTATGGCAAAGAAGTTTCCATGAATGGAATTTACATCTTAGATCAAACCACGGAAGTATTACACATGAATAACAAGAAGTTAAAGGTTGGTGACAAAGATCAAACCTATCTATGGCATTGTCGAATGGGACACATAAATGAGAAACGCGTAAAGAAACTCGTCGATAATGGGACTATTCCCGCATTCGAATTTTCTACATATGGCACGTGTGAATCATGTATCATTGGCAAAATGACTCGAATTTCCTTCAAAGGTGTTGGAAAGCGCGCTAGTGACCTATTAGGACTCATACATACTGATGTTTGTGGACCTATGTCAATTACCGCTAGAGATGGCTATAGATATTTTATCACTTTCACGGACGATTTGAGTAGATACGGATATGTCTACTTAATGAAGCATAAAAGTGAATCCTTTGAGAAATTCAAGGAATACTAGAACAGGGAACCAACTGGGTAGAAAGGTTAAAGCACTCCGTTCAGATCGGGGTGGCGAATATCTTTCAAATGAGTTTGATCAACACCTTAAAGACTGTGGAATCGTTCTACAGTTAACTCCACCTGGAACGCCTCAATTAAATGGTGTGTCCGAATGGAGAAATCGAACCTTACTTGATATGGTTCAATCCATAATGAGTCACACGATAGTGCCTGATTCATTATGGGGTTTTGCTCTTTTGTCAGCTGCTCTTATACTTAACCGAAGTCCGACTAAAGCTGTCGACAAGACTCCTTATGAAATGTGGAAGGGAACGGTCCCTAACTTGTCCTTTATTCGGGTTTGGGGCTGCGAGGCTTATGTCAAGTGGAAACACGAGGATAAGCTCGGCCCGCGATCGGTCAAGACATACTTTATAGGTTATCCAAAAGGAACATTTGGTCATTACTTCTATTCGCCTACCGAACATCGAGTTTTTGTTGCGGCTAGTGGGACGTTCTTAGAGAAAGAATTTCTCGAGAACAAGATGATTAATAGAACCTTCGAGCTGTCGGAGATTCCAGAACCAACAACCGAGGAACAGATGGAGGAAGTTTTTCCTCCAACTGATGATACGGTTGATATTCCTGAGGAACCTAGGAGGTCGGGTAGATTCTCTCATCCTCCGGACAGATACATTGGTATGGTCGAGGAGAATGACGTTTTACTCCTAGAGAGTAATGAACCCGCTACCTATAAAGGTGTTATGGCCTGTTCCGACTCAAAGCTATAGCTCGAAGCCTTACAATCCGAGATGGACTCCATGTATGAGAATGACGTATGGGATCTAGTTGATTTACCTAATAAGTTAAAACCTCTACAGTGCAAGTGGCTTTACAAAATAAAGCGTTCTGTAGACGCACAACCAGATACCTATAAGGCACGACTAGTGGCAAAAGGTTTCACTCAAGTGCACGGATTGCATTATGATGAGATTTTTGCACCTGTAGTCATGCTACGTTCCATTTGGATAATCTTAGCGATTGCCGCTTTTCATGATTATGAAATTTGGCAAATGGATGTGAAAACCGCCTTCTTAAACGGTTATTTGGAGGAAGAGTTTTACATGGTGCAACCCGAAGGTTTCATAGATCCTGAACATCCTAAGAAAGTATGCAAGCTTAAGCGCTCCATTTATGGACTTAAGCAAGCTTCTTGGAGTTGGAATCATTGTTTCGACCAGGTGAGAAAAGAGTATGGTTTCACTCGATCGGTCGAAGAACCATGCTAATATATCAAGTCGAGTGGGAGCAAGATTGTATACTTAATATTGTATGTCGATGACATACTCCTGATTGGGAATGACATTCCTCTCCTATCTTCGGTTAAAGAATGGTTGAAGAACCATTTCCAGATGAAAGATCTGGGTGAGGCACAACGCATTTCGGGAATCCGTATCTACCGAGATAGATCACGACGGACGTTATCACTTAGTCAGAAGTCTTATTTGGACAAGATTCTTGAGAAGTTCAGCATGACCAACTCCAAGAAGAGGAACCTTCCAATGACGTCTGGGATGTAGTTGAGCAAGTCTCAGTCACCCACGACGCCTGAAGGGATTGAGCGCATGAGTCGTGTTCCTTATGCATATGCAATAGGATCGATCATGTATGCCATGATATGCACACGTCCAGACGTGGCATATGCATTGAGTATGACGAGTCGGTACCAAAAGACTCCAGGTGAAACACACTGGATAGCTGTTAAAAACATCCTCAAGTACCTACGGAGGACTAAGAATTGGGTATTGACTTATGGAGGCGATAATAAGCTATGCGCAATCGGTTACGCAGATGCTAGCTTCCAAACGGATCGAGATGACTCAAAATCTCAGTCCGGGTTCGTCTTCACTCTTAATGGTGCTTCGGTCAGCTGGAAGAGTTCTAAACAGAGTGTTGTAGCAGATTCTACTACTGAATCCGAGTACTATGCCGCTTCGGAGGCAGCAAAGGAAGTGATATGGATGCGTCAATTCTTACAAGGACTTACGGTAGTTCCTAGTTCGAATGACCCGATCACCATCTATTGTGACAATAGAGGTGCCATCTTCCAGGCTAAGGAGCCAAAGTCTAGCAACAAATCTAGACATGTACATCGGAAAGCTCACTTGATCCGTGATTATGTGGAGCAAGAGGAGATAGTGATAGACAAGATTGGGACGGATGATAACATCGCGGATCCCCTCATTAAACCGTTGATTTATGATAAGCATGTAGGGCACGTTATTTCCATGGGAATTAAACGTGTTCCTGAGTTGTAGTACTTGATTATGGATTTGATACATTATCTTTTTCATATACTATTTATAACTTCATCGTTTTATTATAATATTTTGTTTTTCATGTGGATTGTACTGACAACTTTGAACACCACAAAGTGAAGTGAATTACATTATATTTGTTTGGTCCGTAATCGCCCATGTGAGCTGATAACTCCGGCTATTATATTGTGCAGTCGATTGATGGTGGGTTCAACGAGCCATAAGTCAAACTGTTGACTGATCGATCACAAATGCGAGATTATAACGATACCTCGTAGGACAAATTTTTGTGACAAGGTAATGGAGTCCTAAATGTTTAAAACATTCGGTGCCAGGTCATGGATAGGACATCCATTGTGTTCCTAGAGTCGATTTTTTTTGACTATCGACCGCTCTTGAGATTAAGGCGATTTTGGGTGACTTTGGTTTCTTTCTCACGGTCTGCCGTAACTGGAGGCTACGTAGATTTTTTCTGGGTCATTTCATACTGTGCTTACATCTGCAGGATTCGAGTTGAGGAAAATATCCAACCCTTATCAGGTATAGTTATTTCTCAGGGCCACCCGAGGAGTTGTAACTGAAATGCATGGCCATGCTCGAATGATGATTCGTTTATCAGTTAAGTTACTCTCTAGTCGGGGAAACCACCCTTGATGATGATCACTTTTAAAATACGACCTTTGCGAATACGGATTTTGCAAATTGTTTTACATTGAGTGGGAGAAATTTTAGGATATGAGAATCGGTTATCGCACATACACTTGTGAGGACAAGTGGGAGTTTGTTGGAGCTTGTGTCCTCCACAAATTAGTGTGATAACATTTGTAAATCTCTTACAGGTTCACAAGGGTATACTTCGTATTTTAATCAGTTGATTAACGATTACCTAATAACGGTTGGCTTGCTAGAAAGTTTGACGTTATTATCATACAGATGGCGGTGATGAACTGGTCCCTAATGGTCACACCTATAGGATGTGTTTGAGAGATGTGGTTACAGAAATATAATCACATTGATGTCTTATATGACTAAACAGTTAGTCAATGTGTTAATGAGACAATTATTTAATTAAGATTAAATAATATTAGTTGAGACGAATTAACTGTCAATTCGTAAATTAAATATAATAAGTTATATTTAATTAAATGTATGTAATGTTAGCTTGGACGAATTAATATGTTAATTCGTAATTAAATGTAATCGGTTATATTTAATATCAACATGATGAATGTGTCATAGTGGTAATAGTGAGGGTACTCAAACCAAGAGGTCATGGGTTCGATCCTCACTATATGACAATTTACACATTTTATACATTTTTGGAATAACCGAAAAAAGAGAAATTCACTCTCCTAATTTCGGTAAATGGGCCGAGAATATTAAGAAGAAAAATTCTACCCTAATCTCCTCCTCATACACGGTTAAAGGGGAAGGAGAGTGAATTTTTCTTAACCGAATTTTTTTCCTCACTCATTCTCTTGCCTCTCATCTCTACGAAAAACACAAAAAAACCTAAAATTATTTAGTTAATTTTTGGATCGATTCTAGCATAATCAAAGGGCATTTCTCATATCGTCTTGGGTGCAACTGATAGGCGAATATCACTTTATGATTCGTTATAATCCCTAAATTTAAGGGATGCATACAGATAAATCCCACAGAATTAGGTGGTCTTGGTAAGGCACCTTGGTGTATGGGGGGTGTTACAAAGTGGTATTAGAGTGACGATTTTGGAACCTGTAACTAATGAGTCCAATGAATGTAGAGAGTCAAGATAAATTGAACCCGGGTAGGAGTTGTTAGGAGCTAATGCAAAGACTTCGGAGACATCCTAAAGTCGCGAACTCGCCCTTCAACTTTAAACCGGTCACTAGGGGGTGTCATGGGATCGCTATGTGCTTGTTAATGTCCCATTGCATACATATTGAATGATGGGTGTTATATGGTTGAATGGAGGTGTGGTGGAAAAGATGAAGTTAATTCTTTATGATAACATGAATTGTGGATGAGATCACTTCTAGTTTACTATTGTTTATATGCATATGATTTGATGAATAAATTGTGTGAATACGTTGTATGAATATGATCGATGAATTGGTTTGAAAAGATGAAGTAAGTAATTGCATGAGAATATGAAATTCATGTGGAGAACTTGCTTATGTGATGGAAGTGGATTTTCTACTGTTGCTATGTTAATAACATGAGAATAGTGGATTTTATGTCGTATATTATGTTATTGTTCTTACGTAAGGTTATAGAATAAAAGCATGTGGGTAATACATGATTGACAAGTTAAATAACATATGTGCATGATGGATGTTGTTGCTTGGCTTTTGAAGATAGTAACATGTGATTAGAAATACTGGTTTTATGAGTATTGAGTTGTTTTTGTTTACGTTATCGTTGTTTAAGTTGTTTGGAAGAAAGAATCAAGTAGTTATGTTGTCCGATTATAGAGATGTTGTATTTAAACTGTTATAACTTGAGATGTATATATGATTTTGATGTAATACCAATTGGAGGTGATATCTTGTTCTGTTACGATTCTAACGATAGGTCACACGCCTAAAATGACCAAGAAACGAGTGAGATATGACCGTTTTACGAAAATTAGACAGTGTTGAGAACTGCGTAAGGTACTCGATCGAGTGGCCCTTACCCGATCGAGTGCACCTCTTGTACTCGATCGAGTAACCCTTACTCGATTGAGTAGCCCTGGTAATTTCTTATACGTGCTTCTGACCTTCACCTACTCAATCGAGTATACTGCACTCGATCTAGTGACCCCTGTTTTAGGTCATATACTTATCTTTTGACTTCGTCGCATGTTATGTTTAATTAAAAGGTGTTATTTTTCTTCTTTATGCATTGTTTTACATATGTGTTTGTCTTGATGCGTAAGTTACCTAATCTTATGATGTAAGAGTGACACCTTATGGCGGGTATGAGTTCGGTGGGGAGGACATGAGTTATATGTGGTTGTGATAGATAGTGGAAGAAGAAAAGGAAGATTGGTAAGGCTTATTGAGGCATGGTGCAAGTTTTGTGAGACCTGGTGAGTGATATAATTACGAATTTGAGTAATGTAAAGGTAAGTTTATTTGAGCTGGAAAGTGAGAATGAAAAGATTGAAAAGAGGGACGCAAATAGTGGCAAATTGGGATGTGTGAGGATTTATGGAGGAGATGGTTAGCATTGTGTTGGTTAAGGTTATAATTGATAGAAGGTCATTATAGAGGTATGGAAACGAATGGTGTATAGTGAGATCGAGTTATCCCGCGATGTGTAGGTAGTGGCCAAGTTTGTGAATTTGTATTATCAAGGGGTGAAACTGGTGTGAGATTTCCTTGGGCAACTAACGGTATGAAATGAGTTTTGGCTTCTAGAGGCAAAATAAAAAAAAAATAAAAAAAAAAGGACAGAGAAGGTGTGGACTGATTGGTGATAAGTGTGAGTGATAGCATGATAAGAGAAGATCCATGGTAAGAAAGAGTAAGATGGTACTGATATGAAATAATGGGATTTGAGTTTTGGAGCATCGAAAAGGTAACCGGATTACTAGAGAGTTAGGTACAGGAAGTAAGGAGATGAACTAATAATTGGTATTGTTGAGTGTAAAGGGAAGAGAAGGATGAAAGTAAACTAAAACAACGTTGACCGGAGTTAGGGAGCATGAAAGTTAGGAATCATGGAAATGTGTGATAGCATCATGAGAGGGTGTGAGTTAATGGATTTATAGGAGTTTCAGGACAACATGTTAGCCATGAGATTCGAGGAAGTAAGGGGAGTAAAAGTTAGTAGAGTATTTGTACAATATTAGATCTTGATGGTGAGTTAGATGGCGATACAATTAAGGGTAGAATTGGGATGAATGTTCAGGTAAATTTTGTTGATGGAATTGATGTTCGTTATTTGGGATGTTAACCGAAAATGGGAAAGAAACCATGATATTTAGAGATGAGTGTAAGAGGTTTGATGTACGAACGGTGGTAGTGTTGAGGTATTGTCACTAGTGGTTAAGGGCGATGATAAGGGGGAAAGATAGCCATTCTAAAGAGGTTGACTTTTTTTAGAGACCAGATTGATATGTATGGTTGTGAGGAAGTATAAGATGTGGTTATGTGAGGCGGGTGCTAGTAGTTGAGTATTAGCGGTATGGTTATATTTGGCAGGAGGCGGTGGTTATGCGAATGAGAGAATGTGTTATGAGGGGCATACGAGTTAAGCTCGGGCAAGAGGTAACCTTTATCAGGTGGTAAATTACATGATCAGGATTGACTAGTTGGATGTGATTATGGGTCTATGATGTGTATAAATGTTTGTGTGAGGTTCTGACCTCACGAGAAGTGGTATGGTGTGATAGTTATATAGTGTTATCTGAATGTTCGGTAATAATGTTGGGTATGGTAACCTAATGGAATGATATTCAAAAAGTAATAATTTGAGTGATTTGGCATGGCTAGTTATACTTGTATGTGTATTCATGATATATGTTTATTCCGTGAAAGGGTATGGATGATATTCATGAGGTTCTTATCTGTTTATTCCGTGTATGTAATATGTTGCGTTGTGATATAGTAAAATAGTTTTGAGTAAGTTTTCTTGTCCGGGAAGTTATATTGAGTCACTGTATGGGAATTGTATAAGTTGTGGTGTCTGTCGATGTGGTTGTTGTGCCTCGGGTGGTGATCCGGGCACGGTACTTCATGTTATGATGAGGGTAATTTAGCGCTGCGGTGCGGCTGTTGGTGGCGGTGTTGTGATGCCGTCATCGGTTGTGGTGGAGTAAGCGGGATGATTATGATACGAGTTTTCGAAAGTGTTTACAAGTTATACATAGATTGTTGTTTTGTTTACTGCTATATCTTGTGAGTCTCATTTTGACATATAGACTGTTGTTTTGTTGATTGATGTTCTTACCAGTTTCAGCTTGGGAGTGAGGGTAGGGTATGATATGGAAGATAGTTGTGTATGTTTCCATTGTTATAATGGTATGGTGATATCCTGTTGTTTGGACACAGTTGCGAGAGGTTGTTGGAGTACTTGTGATCTTATTTTAGAGGAGGCATTGGTTGACATAGTAATGGCAAGTGATTTGTGGAACGTGTGTTGTACTGATCTGGAAGCTGCAAGTGGTTCATAATATTTTATTGGGGCAGTGAGTATAAGGTGTTGGAAGGTAGTAACATGTTAAGTTGTGGATGAGTTGTGGGAATAAAAAAGGAGAGCTTGAGGATCTAGTGAGAGTGGGTGTAACAATTGTGGATCGTGAATTATGACTCTGGAGAAAAGCGCATGTATAGAGGAGTATGTCGTTTTGCGGTAATGTTGAAGAGTTGGTATGGTGATTTTGCTGACGATTTTATGGTATAGATTAGATGGAGTGCAGAATGAATTAAGGAACGAGGACTGTTAGAGGAAGAGAGACTTGGATATAGGCATGGTTGTAGGTGTTGAGGCTATAGTCGATTATCTTTAACATGCGGTGGTGCGGTGGTGAGGAGAAGATACATCTAAGAATCTAGTATTAGTGAGTTAGGAGGACGTAACGTTTATCTTAAGAGGAGTAGGATGCGGCAAAGAGAGTTTGAGGGTTGCACAAGTTGTAGCATAATTGGAAGTAGATTGTTGGTGTAGCGTAAAGGATGGATCTTTGCTGTGGTTGATTTTATTAAAGGTCATGGCCGTGGTTGTGGTAGTATGATGTTTAGGAGTGAGAGTAAACTTCGATAGTGTTGACAGTTGGATGATGATGTTTATGAGTGCTAGTAAACTTCGAGGACGAAGTTCATTTTAAGGGTGGTAAAATGTAACATTCTGTTGGTGGTTAATCTTGCTTGGTGGATATTCTTGATGTTGGATTTGATACTGGACAATATGTTAATGAAACGGAGCTAGCGGCAATTATGGATGGTATTCAATAGTGTATGGAGTTACGGTCGAGAGTCTATTAGGTAGTTGATACGATATCGTGAGCCACATTATGGAGGTAGGTATAGTAGGTATAGTTGGTGGAGTTAGTGTTAGAAAATCATGTTTTATAGGCTGGGTTTGAACTTCGGGGACAAAGTTCGTTTTAAGGAGGGAAGACTGTAATACTACGGTTTTATGTGCTATTGGGTACTCTATCGAGTGGGTTTACTCTATCGAGTAAGTGTGTTATGTTTTCGAAACAATGTTCTGCTGACGGGTACTCGATTGAGTAAGGGGCACTAGATCGAGTAAGTGACGTACTCGATCGAGTAAGTGGGTTTTTACGAGTATTTGGTCGGGTTTTGATAGCAACACGAGATTAGTATATAAAGGATTTCTGCCAGTTTCTTTGTACTTTTAAATCATTCTAAGTTTCACAAAAGAGAAAACAAGGTTACGTAACTCTCCTCTCTCACATTGCTATCAAATCCCAAGGCTTGTGTCGTCGGAATCCTGAGTTCTTTGTATCGTTGAGACCCTTGTATTGTGGGTAAGATCCTTGTACCGTTTTTATGTTGATCCGTTAATTTTGGTTAAAACCCTAATTGAGTAGATTTGGGGGTTTTGGGTGTTTGATTGTCTTAGTAGTAATTGCATGATTGTATATGTGATTATAGGAGGAGATTTCGTAGAAGAGCATTTTTTATTAAATGCTTGTGACGGTCTTGTGATTGCTTATTCCAGGCAGGATTTCCTACTCAGTTATTGGTTACATATGCGTTGGTTGATTGATTGTTGGTGGTTGTTGATTATTTGTCTTTATTGTATTGGAATTGGTGATTGTGATTCTGTAGTTGGTTATGATTGTTTGTCTATGGTTTGCGAGGTGCGTCCTCGGCTGAGTGGAGTCACTTGCGGGAGTGGCTTCACGCCCTTGATTCGCCCTCTGTGGAACCCGCCACAGAGGGGATGTGCACATTAAGGAACATGGGTTATCGCTCGGATGAGATGAGCGGGGCTTAGGTGGGAACGACTGCGGTCCCCCACTAGCGGTGAGATTACTGGTTGCGGCCGTAATCTGGCAGGACTAGACCTTCAGGCTAGTCAGATGATTGGTGATGTGATGGAGTTGGGTGATTGTGTATATTGTTGATATTGTTTTATCTTATATTGTGTAATCAGTAACTGACCCCGTTTAAATGTTTTGAAAACTTTGGTGATCCATTCGGGGGTGGTGAGCAGTTGTTTAGCAGGTATATCTTGGATACGCGAGGGGTCAAGTTGGGGATGGAGTCATCACATATCGAAGTCTTTAGTCTTCCGCTGTGTTTGATAAGGCCGTTCCACTTAGTTGGTTTACAGTTTTAAGAATAGTTGTATTTTACTTTACAGTTGGTTTTGTTATGTAATCACTTAAACTTATCTATTAATGTACGTTCTTTTATGGTCTATTTGATATTTATTGCCCTGGGTAACCGAGATGGTAGCACTTCCATGCATTAGGTGGTCTTGGTAAGGCACCTTGGTATTAGAGCGACAATTTTGGAACCTGTAATTAATGAGCCCAATGAATGTAGAGACTCAAATTAAAATGAACCCGGGTAGGAGTTTTTAGGAGCTAATGCAAAGACTTGGGAGACGTCCTAAAGTCGCGAACTCGCCCTACAACTTTAAACCGGTCACTAGGGGGTGTCATGGGATTGCTATGTGCTTGTTAATGTCCCATTTTATACATATTGAATGATGTGTTGTATGAATATGTTGGGTGGATGGGTGTTATGTGGTTGAATGGAGGTGTGGTGGAAAAAATGAAGTTAATTTTTTATGATAATGACAAGGCTAGTCGTATACCTATCAAAAATAACCAACTAGCTCTAACTAATATAGCTAGGGAAGTCGGGTCGATCTGCACATGGAGATGGGAAAATGTCAGCTTTGTCTAAGTTCGTCATGGTAACCAATTTGGGGGTTTTAATTGGGTTGTTCTAAACTAATGAGAATGATAAAGAACAAAAAGGCAAGAGAATAAAGATTAAGCAAATAAAGGTGAAACAGCTAAGACACGGTTCACCATGATCATTCAGTCAAGCAATCTAGGTCTCAGGTGAATGCAAGTATGGTCAAAGGAGCAGTGAATATCTCCTTCCGGTCTCAATTCGCCCTAAAGCACAAATAGTTTAGCTTCCTCCCTCACTACAGGACCCTAATGTTCGCTACGAGTCTCACCCTTTCCAACCTTCCGGTCTAGGTCAAGGTTTACTACGATAAAATGACTAATTGCGTCGACTCAATTATACAGAAACAATTAATTGAAGTGATTAACAACAGATACTACACAAGCACAAAACCTAATATGGCAATTACTATTCCTTCATAATCATGGATTCCCTAGTCTTAGCAAGAGGGAATTAGCTACACATCATTATCGAGTCAACAATAACAATACATAGATAAAAAGAATTAAACATGATAGCAACGAAATTAGAGAGATTAAATGAAGCAATAACAATAGCAATAAGAGAAGGAAAGAATTAAAATAATAATTATGATTAAGAAATAAAAGGAAATAATAATACCGATTACAAATTCCGAATCCAAGTTCTAGGGTAGAAAAGTGTAGAGGAAAGAGAAGCAGTGGAAAAGATGAAGTAGAGGTCCGTGAGGAAGAGTTACGCAATCTACCCCTCTTAGTAGCACACGAAAATCTCCCCCCTTAAACCTAATCCAAAGCCTAATTACAAAAGCACATACGAAAATAGGCGGAAAAATACAAATACAAGGCAAACCACTCGATCGAGTAGAAATAAACCACTCGATCGAGTAAACTAAGCAAAATTCCCCTCGATCGAGTAGAAATACAACTCGATTGAGTAACTCCTTAATGATGCCTGCTCGATCGAGTATAAGAACTACTCGATCGAGTGATCTTTATGGTATAAAGCATTCGATCGACTAGATAAGTGGTCGATCGAGCTATTTTGGCACGTTAGGCACTATGACACCTTCCGAAATCAGTTCACGCGTCTTAAAAGTGACAGATTCCAAGCTCCGGCTACTTATTCTCCATAAATGTATGCAAAAAGGGACGAGTTTGGGCTCGATATATCTCCTCTTCGGTCTATACCTGAAATTTACACAAGACAAACCAAAGTAGACTATTCGGGGGTATTTGTATCTAAATGCCACGTAAAATAGTAGAGAAATGCGTGTAAAAATGAGGTAAAAACCTTATATAAAATACACGCATCAAATCTCCCCAAACCAAACCTTTGGTTGTCCCCAAGCAAACTATGAATGCAACAAAGAATGAACAGTGGAATGGGACCAACACATCAGCTACAAATCATCCACCAAAACCAGTTTAATACAACAACTAACATAGTGGCAAATGATAAGTGCAAACAAATTGAATCAATGTTTCAAACTTACTGAACCATCGACCTTGCAAGACTCAAAGATATCGGACTCTCACGGGTCACTCATCACTCAAATTCAGGTATAAGGCGAGTATATATGTGGAAGATAGAAAGAAGTAAAGACACTCACCTAAATCGACCTATAAGGACATGCATGCAGTTAACATGAATAAAGTCTCTACAACCGTACATACGCATTCCAACCAACTAATGACCAAGACACATGCCGAGGACTTACATTTGGGTAAGTGAGGTAATGGGTAAGAAGGGGCTAAGATGAATTTGGAAATGTGGAGTTAGTAGCTAAACTAGCAGCACGGATCCAAATTATGAAACTGCATCCCAACTTCGTACTCAATATAATAATACAGAACGATGCAAATTCAATGCACTTAACTCACAATACACCACAAACTTGTTAACTCCCCATAAAATATAAATAAAACATGGGAGTGAAAATCATCTATACAATTTCTCATTTTTCATATATGATTTTTCTATCTTTTTTTTTTTTCATATTTCCAATTTTTTTCTTTTCATTCTTTTTTCTTTTTCATTCAGTTTTCTCTTTTCATTCCCTTCAATTCTTCCACCAACTTCTGAAATCAAATAAATATAACCAAGCTGCAGTAAAGCATTCCAAACAGCTACTCATTACTAGCTTGTCTAGGGTACGAAAGGTTATAGAATGTAGCTAGTAGGACAAAAAGGCAATTTGGCTATGTGGGGCTGATGGGTAGAACGAATAAAAGGGCACTGCCTCTCCTAACATGTGTCACTATCCAGAGACCGAATGCATATAGGTATTAAGAAGACTAGACTCATGCTTATGCAAATTGATGTTTCATGCCTTACAGAGAGTACTACTCACATCCTAAATGAAACCGATCATGAATGTCACCAGTTTATAAAGCTCTAACCTCAGAATGTAATGTTGCTTGCCAATATGTGACTCAAGTCTATTCGTTTAGATAAGAGAGAAACAAAAACTCGTAGATTATGCACATTATCATGCCAACTAAATGTCAAGAATATGCAGGGCTAAGGTACGGATTCAATGTAGCGTCAAAGTTCAAACTTTTCGACTCAATTAAACGTGATTTTTTTTGAAATTCATGTGATTTTTAAATTTAAGAACGACAATGCATGCGGAAGTAAATAAACGTGCAAACGAAAATGCAAGAAAACATGCAGACACAGATATGGATGCATACCTCCCCAAACCAAACCGTACAATGCCCTCATTGTACCAAAAAATAGGGGAAGAAATGCAAACTAAGGAGAAAAGGAAAGCAGGGGTCGGAATACTTACAAGACGTCATGAAAAGGGACCTCCCCAAACCGACCATGAACATGGGAGGTCATAAGAAGTCAAGCAGTAGCTCAACAGACGAAAAGAAGCATCTTGAAGACGAAACCGCTCGATCGAGTGGCTTGGAATAGCTCGATCGAGTTAAATGGTGTCAGAAATGCTCGATCGAGTGAAATTATCACTCAATCGAGTGATCGTGGATTTGCAGCTTATCGATCGAGTATAGATGTTACTCGATCGAGTGATTCTCAACTCAAATGTGCTCGATCGAGTAATCACTCGATCGAGTAACAAAACTACTCGATCGAGTTACTACACCTGTAAAACACGAGTAAAGAGCAGGGGAAAAACAAAGGACGCATAGTTCAGTGTTTGAAGTTCAACAAAAAACTAAATGCGAAGGAATAAGTTCAACAAAAATACAACAAAACAGTCCGGGTTGCCTCCCGGAGAGTGCAGGTTTAAGAGGTCCCGCACGACCTTTCTGGCATCAATTAAGTGGCACGTCATGTTCGTCGAAGTACAAGACTTCAACACGATTGTCTGCTTCATTTGCTTCGTGATAATGCTTCACATATTGCCCATTCACCTTGAACCGGTTTCCCTCGGGGCTTTCAAGCTCAATGGATCCAAATTTAGTAACAGCTGTCACCGTATAAGGACCACTCTACCTGGAGTTCAGCTTGCCAGGAAATAATCGCAGTCGGGCATTAAACAGCAACATCTTTGGCTCGTCATGAAATTCCCGAGGTAGAATTCTTTTGTCATGCTATCTCTTCGTCTTTTCCTTATAAATGCGCGAGCTATCATAGGCATTAAGCCTAAACTCTTCCAATTCATCTTGCTGCAAAAGACGATTCTGACCACACAATTTAGGATCAAAGTTAAGCTCCCGAATTGCCCACCAAGCCTTACATTCCAACTCAACAGGTAAATGACATGATTTCCCATAAACCAACAGATAAGGTGATTCACCAATCGGTGTCTTAAAGGCAGTTCTGTAGGCCCATAATGTGTCTTCTAATTTAAGACTCCAGTCCTTCCGTGATTTAGAAACTACCTTAGACAAGATCTCTTTAAGCTCGCGATTAGAGACCTCAACCTGACCACTAGTTTTGGGATGATACCCCAAACCACGCCGGTGTTGAACACCAACCTTAGACAGAATGGAAGTTAATTTCTTTTCTTTAATGTGCATTCCCCCATCACTAATGACGACCCTAGGGATACCAAATCGGGGAAATATGACCTTTTTAAACATTTTTATCACGGTCCTGGCATCACAATGAGGTGATGCAATTGCCTCAACCCATTTCGACACATAATCTACGTCTACTAAAATGTACTTGTTACCTTTACTAGACGGGAACGGTCCTTGGAAATCAATGCCCCAGACATCGAAAACCTCAACCTCTAAGATACCATTTTGTGGCATCTCGTGTCTTTTTGAAATATTCCCTGAACGTTGGTAAGCATCACAAGCTGACACAAAAGACTTAGCATCAGCAAACAAAGAAGGCCAGTAAAAGCCAGACTGAAGTACCTTAGCCACGGTGCGCGATGGACCGTGGTGACCACCATAGGGGGAGGAGTGACAGCCTTCCAAGACTACTTTGGTATCCCACTGCGGAATACATCGTCTGTAGAGACCGTCTGTACATTCCTTAAACAAATAAGGGTCATCCCAGAAATACTGCTTAGCGTTATACAGAAAACGCTTCCTCTGCTGATGAGAACGGTCAGGCGGCAGCTTGCCACTGACAACGTAGTTAGCTATATCTGCATACCAAGGTTCTTGGTTAACAATAGAAGACAATACAGCAAATAAAGAATCATCAGGAAAAGACTCATCAATAGGTAAAGAATCTTCCCCCTCTTGTCGCGACAGATGATCAGCTACAACGTTCTCAGCTCCTTTCTTATCCTTAATCTGTAAATCAAACTCCTGGAGAAGGAGTATCCATCTCAATAGCCGTGGTTTAGCCTCCTTCTTGGCAAGAAGATGCCTCAAAGCTGCATGGTCAATAAAAACAGTAACTTCTGACCCAATCAAATAAGAACCAAATTTCTCTAAGGCATAAACTACAAGTAGCAGTTCTTTTTCAGTGGTGGTGTACTTCACTTGAGCCTCATCCAGAGTTCGGCTCACATAGTAGATTGCATTTAAAGCTTTCTCTTTCCGTTGGCCTAATACCGCTCCTAGTGCATAATCACTGGCATCACACATTATCTCAAATGGCAAGTTCCAGTCGGGAGGCTGTATGATCGGCGCAGAGACCAAAGCCTGCTTTAACCTGTTAAAAGCAGAAAGACACTCATCAGTAAATACAAAAGGGGCATCCTTAAGTAGCATCTGTGTAAGTGGTTTAGCAATTTTTGAGAAATCCTTGATAAACCGGCGATAAAAGTCGGGGTGACCAAGGAAACTCCTCACTACCATAACACTAACAGGAGGGGGTAATTGCTGAATCACTTCCACTTTTGCTTTATCAACTTCTATTCCCCTATCAGAAACTAAGTGCCCTAAGACAACTCCCTCGTTGACCATGAAATGGCACTTCTCCCAGTTAAGCACAAGGTTAACCTCAATGTAGCGCTGCAACACTTTATCAAGGTTGGACAGACAGTTAGAAAAATCACTTCCATAAACACTGAAATCGTCCATGAAAACTTCCATGATAGACTCAATATACTCTGAAAATATCCCCATCATGCACCACTGAAAGGTAGCATGGGCATTATAAACCAAAAGGCATCCTGCGATAAGCAAACACGCCCCGAGGACAATGAAAAGTAGTCTTAGCTTGATCATCTGGGTGAATAGGGATCTGAAAGAACCCCGAATACCCGTCTAGATAGCAGAAAAATTTATGAGAAGCTAACGTTTCTACCATTTGATCAATAAAAGGAAGGGGAAAGTGATCTTTCTTGGTGGCGGCATTCAGTTGTCTGTAGTCTATACACATCCGCTAACCAGTCACTACTCTAGTAGGTATTAATTCATTTTTTCATTCTTAACCACGGTGGTCCCTTATTTCTTAGGGACTACCTGCATTGGACTCACCCATTTAGAATGACCAACCGAATAGATGATACCTGCATCAAGAAGCTTCATTACCTCAGCCATCACAACATCTTGCAACTTCTGGTTCAGCCGGCGCTGACCCTGTCTGCAAGGTTTTTGATCTTTCTCCAACTCTATCCCGTGCATACAAATATCGGGACTAATCCCCTTCATATCGTCCAAGGAATAACCAAAAGCTTTTCTGTTTTTCATAAGCACAGCTAACAAAGAAGTCAGCTGATCATTATCAAGCTTAGCGCTAACAATGACTGGATATTGCTCAGTATCGTCTAGGAAAACATATTTTAGATGAGAGGGAAGAGGCTTACGCTCAGGTACCTTTACCTCAATGGAGCAAAGGGTACTGATCATCCGATCCACTTGCTCTCCCTCAGCGTCGGTGAGTTCACGCTCATCTAAATCATCTTTAAGCAAATCCAACACAGCATCATCGTCATCTGGGTTATCTGCACACTCATCCAAAAGCATAAGAGCCTCTAGTGGGTCCCTTGTAAAGGAACCGGACCAGAAGTCATAAAGAGACTCATCAATAATATCAACAGAATAACATGTATCCTCTATCATTGGTCGAGCCAAAGTGCTAGGCAGACTTAAAGTAATCGCATCATCCCCTACTAAAAGAGTCAAACGCCCTTGTTTGACATCAATAATAGCCCCAGCTGTACAAAGGAATGGTCTTCCTTATAAAATTGGGGTCCGGGTGTCCTCAGTTATGTCTAAAACAATAAAATCTACTGGTATAAAGAACTTGCCTATTTTCACAGGCACGTCCTCTAAGACACCTAAGGGTCGCCTAACAGATCTATCAGCCATCTGTAGGGTAATGTTAGTCAATTTAAGATGACCCATATTAAATTTCTTGTAGATAGATAGGGGCATGACACTGGAACTGGCTCCTTAATCACAAAGAGCCTTATCAATTACCTCATTGCCTATAATACAGGTAGTAGAGAAACTACCCGGGTCCATCATTTTAGGTGGAGCCTTATTTAAAAGTAAATTACTGGAATCTTCCAAAAATTAAACGGTCTCAAATTCACTTAGCTCTCTCTTACGCGTCACAATATCTTTCATGAATTTAGCGTAAGTAGGTACCTGGGTAATAAGTTTGGTAAAAGGGACAGTTACCTGGAGGTTCTTCACAACGTCTACAAACTTACCGTACTGTCGCTCGACCTTCGCGTCCTTCAGACGACTTGGCAAGGGTACTCGGGTAGCAATGAGTGGACCCGCAACTTTCTCTTTACCTTTATCAGCATGTGACGTCTTAACAGCAGGGGAAGATGACACAGTAGCGGAATTAGATGTCAAAATAGGATCTCCACTGGCGTTGGTGCTCGATCGACCACTTTTTTCACTCGATCGAGTGGTTTTATCTTGGAAATTACTCGATCGAGCTGTATGAACCACTCGATTGAGCTCTTGGATTTCTGGCTCACTCGATCGAGTACAATTTTCACTCGATCGAGTGACTTCATCTGCTAAACTGTTCGATCGAGAAGAATTCATTGGTCGATCGAGTTCTTCAAATTGAGCACTACTCGATCGAGTAGTGTTTATACTCGATCGACCATCTTGATGGAAAATTTCACTCGATGGAGTCGTATTTTCACTCGATCGAGTGCTAGGACAATATACAGCAGGGATATCGTCCGTATACTCGTCTAGCTCTTCTTCCGGGGCATTATCAGCTGTCACAACCCCGTCTTTCGGCATTTTTGGCCCCTCATAAGTAAGGCCGCTTCGGATATTGATGGCGTTAACTGGGTCGCATGTCGGTGGATGGTTAGCTTGGTCTTTCGCGAGTGTCAACTGCGCGGCTTGTTCTCTTAACTCCACGATAACAGTTTCATTCTTGCTGCATTTTTCCCCAAACTGTTGTGTTAAATTCAACATCAAGGATTTCAGTTCGGCAAGTTCCCCATTTGTAGAAGGGGGGTTTGGCTGCGGCATTGGCGTGGAAGGAGTAGAAACATTTATCATTTCTTCATATAATTGAGAAAAAGGAACTCCTTGCTTGTATTTATGATAAGCAAAGACGCGCTCTATTCTCGCCAAACAATCAATGGGTTCATGCCCCACTATGCCGCATCTACCGCATATCTCCACATGCTCAATAATCTCACAAACTTGTGCACTCTCACCCATAACCTCCGTAATCTCCACATTACCTAGACTTTTGCTAGGACTCTCCACTTCAGCTGCTGCCAACTCGTTAACTTGCCCACTTCCTCGGGGATTTCCATATTTGTCAACATGGATGGCTATCTCCTCAATAAGACGCCACCCTTGATCATCCTCCACGTTTTTCGTGAATCTCCCCTTAGCTACACTATCAAGGATAGCTCTCTGGTTTTGATATAAGCCGTTGTAAAACTGGGTACATAGGAACAAACGCTTGAAACCGTGATGAGGCACAGAACGGACGAGCCTCTTGAACCTAGTCCAAGCCCCATCCAAGTCTTCGGTGGGCAATTGCTTAAAAGAAGTAATCTGAGCTCTAAAAGCATTAGTGCGCTGTGGTGGAAAATATCGCCTGTAAAAGGCTAAAGCAAGAAAACTCCAGCCGGTTACACCGATTGCTTCCCTATCTAAATCCCTCAACCATTCCCGGGCATCATCTGCTAAAGAAAAGGGAAAGAGAACTCCCTTCACTTTGTCTTGTGTCACCCCAGCAGCAAGAGGAATGGTAGAGCAATACTCTGTAAATAGCTCTATGTGCCTACATGGATCTTCTTCAGGTACCCCCCTAAAGAGATTTCTCTCGGCCATCTGTATGTAGGATGGGTGGATTCTAAAGGTTCCCGATTTAGTAGTGGGTAGTAAGAAACCTTTTGGAAGGGAATTTACCGTTGGCTCTGAATGTCTGGCTATATTAGGCATCCTGGCAAATAGAGTTTACAAAGCAGAGCAGGTGTGACAATGTTCTCTTATAGAATAGATAACCTGTAAACTAATCAAAAACTTTGCAAAAATGAGGTCAGTCTCAAGGAAAAAGTTCCTTGAGACGAAAGACAAACTTAAATAAAGCAACAAAATTGCGCCACCTCCCCGGCAACGACGCCAAAATTTGACAGGGCTAGTCGTATACCTATCAAAAACAACCTACTGGCTCAAACTAATATAGCTAGGGAAGTCGAGTCGATCTCCACAGGAAGATGGGAAAATGTCAGCTTTCTCTAAGTTCGTCACGGTAACCAATTTGGGGGTTTTAATTGGGCTGTTCTAAACTAATGAGAATGATAAAGAAGAAAAGGCAAGAGAATAAACATTAAGCAAATAAAGGTGAAACAGCTAAGACATTCGGTTCACCATGATCATTCAGTCAAGCAATCTAGGTCTCAGGTCAATGCAAGTATGGTCAAAGGAGCAGTGAATATCTCCTTCCGGTCTCAATTTGCCCTAAATCACAAATAGCTTAGCTTCCGCCCTCACTACGGTGCCCTAATGTTTGCTACGAGTCTCACCCTTTCCAACCTTCCGGTCTAGGTCAAGGTTTACTACGATAAAATGACTAATTGCGTCGACTCAATTAGACAGAAACAATTAATTGCAGCGATTAACAACAGAGACCACACAAGCACAAAACCTAATATGGCAATTTCTATTCCTTCATAATCATGGATTCCCTAGTCTTAGCAAGAGGGAATTAACTACACATCATTATCGAGTCAACAATAACAATACATAGATAAAAAGAATTAAACATGATAGCAACGAAATTAGAGAGATTAAATGAAGCAATAACAATAGCAATAAGAGAAGGAAAGAATTAAAATAATAATTATAATTAGGAAATAAAAGGAAATAATAATACCGATTACGAATTCCGAAGCCAAGTTATAGAGTAGAAAAGTGTAGAGGAAAGAGAAGCAGTGGAAAAGATGAAGTAGAGGTCCGAGAGGAAGAGTTACGCAGTCTACCCCTCTTAGTAGCACACGAAAATCTCCCTCCTTAAACCTAATCCAAAGCCTAATTACAAAAGCCTATACGAAAATAGGCGAAAAAATACAAATCCAAGGCAAACCACTCGATTGAGTGGAAATAAACCACTCGATCGAGTAAACTAAGCAAAATTCCCCTCGATCGAGTAAAAATACAACTCGATCGAGTAACTCCTTAACGCTGCCTGCTTGATCGAGTATAAGAACTACTCGATCGAGTGATCTTCATGGTATAAAGCATTCAATCGACTAGATAAGTGGTCGATCGAGCTACTTTTTCACGTTAGGCAATATGACACCTTCCGAACTCAGCTCAGGCGTCTTCAAAGTGATAGATTCCAAGCTCCGGCTCCTTGTTCTCCATAAATGTATGCAAAAAGGGACGAGTTTGGGCTTGATTTATCTCCTCTTTGGTCTATAGCTGCAATTTACACAAGACAAACCAAAGTAGACTATTCGGGGGTATTTGTAGCTAAATGCCACGTAAAATAGTACAAAAATGCGTGTAAAAATAAGTTAAAAACCTTATATAAAATACACGCATCAGTTAACATGAATTGTGGTTGAGATTGCTACTAGTTTACTATTGTTTATATGCATATGATTGGATGAATCAATTGTATGAATACGTTGTATGAATATGATCGATGAATTGGTTTGAAAAGATGAAGTAAGTAATTGCATGAAAATATGAAATTCATGTGGAGAACATGCTTATGTAATAGAAGTGGATTTTATACTCTTGCTATGTTAATAACATGAGAATAGTGGATTTATGCCGTATATTATGTTATTGTTCTTACGTAAGGTTATAGAATAAAAGCATGTGGGTAATACATGATTGACAAGTTAAATAATATATGTGCATTGTAACACCCCGTATTTTATTAAGTTGGATAAAATTCTTTTAATTGCTATTTTGAATTTAATTACATCATTTAACGATATATATATATATGCTTAGCTAATTAATTAATTTCATCATAATTCGATACGTTAATTTTAATAATCATTAATAAGTTTATTTGAAATTAGTTCGAGTTTATTTATTTATTAATTTCCGTTTCTTTACGAGTCCTTATGAAAGTTGTTTTAAGTGAACCCGAGATGGATTTTGGGAACAAAACCGTCCAATTAGCTATTTTGAGCTTATTTCACTAAATTAGCAATTTTTATTAATATCCGTTAGTTTCGTAAAAATCGCTAATAATTCCGATTCAAGCTGATATTGTATTATTTACGTTAACTAGCTGAGTTTATTTTATTTACACTCATTAAATTTATTTATTATTGATTCCGTTTTATTACTGAGACTTTTACTTAAATCGGTTAAATTTAACTCGAAACGGTTTTAATAACTATCGAAGTTTCTTAACGACGAAGAAACGTACGTATAATAAATAGCAGGCTGGCAGGCTGCTGCCTCATTTTCATTTTCTCACGTGTACTTCCTTTCTTCTACTTCCTTCTTTGTTCTTCTTTTTCACGTTTCATTTTTTTCTTTTCTTTCGTAAAATCGATTTTCGGTCGTCCGTTTCTCATCCGTTTTCGACGATTTTCGTTCCATAGCATTCCTCTCGTCGTTTCCGTCAATCCGTTGTGCCTCATAAGTGGTTGAAGATGAAGAGTAATTTTGGGTTTTAGAAGCTTTCTCAAGTTATTACTTGTCTCTTTGCTAGCGTAAGGTAACTATTCCGAGTTACTCGACGAATTGATGTCACATTAGTAGTTAATGTTGTGCCTGTTGTTTGTTAAGTGTTTAGGTGATTGATAATGTGTTACTTTCGTTTTTCACATGATAGAAATTAGAAATAGCATGAGAATTATACTGTGATAAATTTTAGTCAGCCTCGATTTGACCGATGACCCGTCGCGGGACTCGGGTCGAGGGTTTGTCTTTGAGGTAAGATTGGTTGTTATTGGAGGTTTTATGTTATGCCTTGATATTTGTAATTATCATTTCACATGTTGGTTGTTGGATGCTTTGGATGCCTTATGCTTGAGTCTTGTTTGCCTTTAGCCATTGTAGTTTATTCTCATGGACTATGATACTGATGGTTAGCTGTAATTTGGTTATTGATGACATTGAGGATATGGTTGGATTGTCTGCTGAATAGACATTTATATAGCCTTTCACATGATAGAATGTTAGCATTTATGTTGGTAAGTTGGACTCTTTGCCCCTCTTATGGTTAATTGGGTATCCTACTTGTCTTGTGTGGTGTGGGCTAAAGTATTCAAGCTGGGACTAGCTGGGACTAGGTCCTAGGGGAGTGTTTCGGCCTTCATCACAGATAGGCCATTATAGTCTTTGACGAGTATATGTTCACTGCTTGATAGCCTCTGTGTTCCTGACTTGGTGGGATTATATCCAAGTTGGGGCATGACCTCGTTACTTATTTTGATAGTAAGTGGTCAGCTTAAGTACTAGCCAACCCTTTGGTGGACTCCTTAGGGTACTCACTTTGTTTTAGAAAAATTGTGGGTCTTGGGTGCGGTGGTGTGTATCCGCATGTCTAGGTCTGCGCAGATTTTAGGCTAGGGTTGTGTTGTGTCTTGGCCATGTTTTGATAGAACCTCTGAGCCAAGATACCGGTTCGATTACCTTCCCTACCTCGTGGTATACACTCGAGTTACAGAGTGACTATTGACCGTACTAAGAACTTATGCCTGTCTTTGATATATTGTCCTTTCTTGTATGGTGATTCTATGAATCATAGAAGGTGAGATGCAAGCCGGCTATGGTTGATAGAGTTTGGATTCCTGGATGTTATGTGATTCACATGATAGTGTAGTATGAGTCGGTCTAGTATTCACATGCTAGGACTATGTGTTGTTATATTGTTGTTCACATGATAAGCACGACTGTCTAGCATCTATATGCTAAGGCATTGTGTGATTCGTATTCATATTCTTATGTTTACATGTTATATTAATTATGACATTTCGTGGTCGGGAGAACTCGGAGTTACTCCCCACTTTGATCGTGGCTTTCGTATTTGTATAAAATGCGAATGACAAGTAGGTGATGCATATATGGGGTACATGGACGAGCTAGCGAGCAAAGTAACCTTGGGACCTAGATTGGCTTTATTTTATTGTGACCCTTAAATACTTTTTATGTCACATACATTTTAGGGACATATGTCTCCCTCCTTACATTTGGTTGTATAATTTGCTATTCGCGACTTTAGCGATGGTTATGTTGTGAAACTTCTAGTTAGACCTTGTATGTTTGACACCTTCCAATTTGGATATCTTTATAACGAGTTCGGTTTTAAAAATTACAGGTTTTTACCCAAATGAACCTATTACAAACATATCCATGCGGTTTTATTCTAGAATTACGTGTTTATTTTTCCGCAATTAATGAGGGTGTCACGGTTGGTATCGAGCATATTTGCTCCCGACGCACGTTTTTGCACCCCAATATAAATAACTTGACCTTAAAATAATAAACTTGAGAGATGGGTAAGATGGGTAGACTTAGGACCTTATGTTGTAGTCTCTTTGTGTTTGCTCTTTGTTAGGTACTAACCTGTTTGTTGATTGTCATTTAATAATTGTTGCGTTTTTGGATCAATGACCGTGAGCTTATCTATAGCTAATGGAGTTATTACCCTTATTATAAAGAAATTTTTGAACTAAAGGTTTTGAAAATATTTTAATGTTTTTCACTGGTTTTAACGTCAATTAGTGTTAAAGCTTGTTATTGGAGACGTCTGATAATTAGTTTTATCATTTGTTGGTGTAAAAATGTATTTTTATGTCTTTGAATTGGAATATTGATATTCTTGAGTGATCGCCAAGAGTATCTCCGTTCCACTGAAAGGACACTTATATTTTAAGAAGATCAAGATTTAGTGCCTATTGCTGAGGATTGAAGATTTGTTCAACCTTTGAAGAATGCTTCTACTTCCTTGAAGATGTTTCTCATTCTTTTTGTATCTCGCCTTATTCTTAATCTCTTGGTGCTTATCCTCCTTCTAAACTCCCTTCTGTTTTACTTTAAAAGCTACGCTTGTACTCCTAACTTGTCCTTTGTTCTTTGCTTATCCTCCCTTAACGCCATTAGATAGTACTCTTTCTTGTGAGGAATGTGGACCTTGGTTGGAAAATTCGACTTTTGAGGAGATTGTTTGTGTCTGACCCTTAACCCTGGCTTTGAGAAGTCGTGATGTTAGAAAGACTTAGGTAAGGTGATGAGACATACTTAGTGATTCTTATACCTAGTTCCTTGACAAAGTAAGTATAATCGATTGGTGGATTCTTTGTGTTAGGAATGAGTTGCCTATGTGATTAAAGTTATAGAACTTGGCTTTGTTGTTTATGTTTGGGATTTGAAAGCTTAGTAGGTTGAGCGTCGTCACCTTAGGAGTAAACATGAGATAAGTTTAGAATATGAATTTGGAAGAAAACCCATTTTTAGATGTTAACAATCCCGTATAGTTTGGGAATGTGATTTGGTGTTAGTTGTTCCTTGAGAACTTTGTTGAGAAGTCTTTGTCAATTCATTCTTTGGTTTTTTTTTAAAAATTGAGGTTGCGTCGAGTGCTTGAGATAAAGAGATGCTTTTATACTTGAGTGGTAGATTTGCTTTAGGGAAATCCTAATATGTGATAAGATAGGTGGAAGAAGTATCTAACCGATTTATTACCCCTTAAGCGAGCATTTATTTTACCTTGACCCTTGTTTTGGGATTTGGTCGTTGTGTTATGAAGGTACAATACCCTAATAGGCGTGACCTTGTTAGAGAGAACCTTAAGTTTTAGGAAGCGTATGGATTAAGCCTTAAAATCCTCTTTCATACCTTTAATCGTTTTCCTCCCTTTTGTTCATACCTTGGTTGGATTTGATTCTTAAGTATAGAAGTTTACTCGTTATTTCCTTGTCTTGAATACCTCCCTAATTCTAATATCTCTTACTAGTTGTTAACTAGTTATCTTTATGATTCGACTCTTTTAGTCTCACACCCTGACATGTTGCTTAAGTTTCCTTGTTGTCTAAATTCCCTTTCTCCTTGATCATAAGCGTTACCGTTCATACCTCCTTTCCTCGCTTCATCTTGCTCCTCCTTTAAGTTTGACACTCGTATCTTGTGAAACTCTATCTTTGACATCCTTGTAATTTTGACTTCAATTTCTACCCTATGAAATTCATTATAGCTCTCTTAACATACTTTGTTTCTATGCTATCTAAGTTACTTTCCTTTTTGTACAACTTCTAAACTTTCAAGCTACCAGTTTCGATTCATTCTTAAAAGTTTATGTCACTTCTGCAAACCTAACCTATTTTTAAAGATCTGAAAATGAAAATTTGATTTAGTTCCCTATTCCTTCCTTGAATATAAACTCATTTATCGTAATTTTTAATTACTAGACTCGAGATTTCGTTAAGTTTTATCCAATTTCTGTTAACTTTGATCTATTTATGACTTCTTTGTCAAAGTTTAATGTTACACTTTCAGGGATTTGACCCCCAATTGAGTTTAAAAGTGAAACCTTTATTTCTATTTTGGCTTTTTGCAAAAGAAAATTTGAGTAGATTACCTTTTCTTTTGATTTTAACGTTGATCGGATGTTAGAACTCGTTATTAGAAACGTTTAATAACTTGTTCTACTCTTGTCGACGAGTGATTTTCGGTTTTAAATTTGTCTTTGACTTGGAAGGTTAGCGTTCTTGTGTGCACGACAAGAGCAATTTCGTTCCATGAATGAGACTTATACTTTTGAAAACTCTTCATTAATGTTTTCGAAAGTATTTTGATTTTTGATTTATACAAATGATTTGCCTTTGACCTTATCTTGGATTTGGAATGTGATGTTCTTGAATGCGCAACGAGAGCACTTCCGTTCCTTTGATGAGAATCTGGTTCTGTCGGAAAATTTTATTTGAAACTTTTGAAAGAATTTTGATTCTTACGATAAGTGACCTTTTAAATGTTTTAGTTACCGATCTCAATTCCAGTTTTTATTTTCATAACCTTCCATTTCTACTTTCAAGTTTCGAGGACGAAACTTTTTAAAAGATGGGGTGATTGTAACACCCCGTATTTTATTAAGTTGGATAAAATTCTTTTAATTGCTATTTTGAATTTAATTACATCATTTAACGATTTATATATATATGCTTAGCTAATTAATTAATTTCATCATAATTCGATACGTTAATTTTAATAATCATTAATAAGTTTATTTGAAATTAGTTCGAGTTTATTTATTTAATAATTTCCGTTTCTTTACGAGTCCTTATGAAAGTTGTTTTAAGTGAACCCGAGATGGATTTTGGGAACAAAACCGTCCAATTAGCTATTTTGAGCTTATTTCACTAAATTAGCAATTTTTATTAATATCCGTTAGTTTCGTAAAAATCGCTAATAATTCCGATTCAAGCTGATATTGTATTATTTACGTTAACTAGCTGAGTTTATTTTATTTTCACTCATTAAATTTATTTATTATTGATTCCGTTTTATTACCGAAACTTTTACTTAAATCGGTTAAATTTAACTCGAAACGGTTTTAATAACTATCGAAGTTTCTTAACGACGAAGAAACGTACGTATAATAAATAGCAGGCTGGCAGGCTGCTGCCTCATTTTCATTTTCTCACGTCTACTTCCTTTCTTCTACTTCCTTCTTTGTTCTTCTTTTTCACGTTTCATTTTTTTTCTTTTCTTTCGTAAAATCGATTTTCGGTCGTCCGTTTCTCATCCGTTTTCGACGATTTTCGTTCCATAGCATTCCTCTCGTCGTTTCCGTCAATCCGTTGTGCCTCATAAGTGGTTGAAGATGAAGAGTAATTTTGGGTTTTAGAAGCTTTCTCAAGTTATTACTTGTCTCTTTCCTAGCGTAAGGTAACTATTCCGAGTTACTCGACGAATTAATGTCACATTAGTAGTTAATGTTGTGCCTGTTGTTTGTTAAGTGTTTAGGTGATTGATAATGTGTTACTTTCGTTTTTCACATGATAGAAATTAGAAATAGCATGAGAATTATACTGTGATAAATTTTATGATTTGGGCCAAAGTAGGCAAAGACTCTGAGCTGGGCCAGATTGACCGAACGAGTTTGGTCAAACTAGGTTTAAACAAGTCAGCCTCGATTTGACCGATGACCCGTCGCGGGACTCGGGTCGAGGGTTTGTCTTTGAGGTAAGATTGGTTGTTATTGGAGGTTTTATGTTATGCCTTGATATTTGTAAATATCATTTCACATGTTGGTTGTTGGATGCTTTGGATGCCTTATGCTTGAGTCTTGTTTGCCTTTAGCCATTGTAGTTTATTCTCATGGACTATGATACTGATGGTTAGCTATAATTTGGTTATTGATGACATTGAGGATATGGTTGGATTGTCTGCTGAATAGACATTTATATAGCCTTTCACATGATAGAATGTTAGCATTTATGTTGGTAAGTTGGACTCTTTGCCCCTCTTATGGTTAATTGGGTATCCTACTTGTCTTGTGTGGTGTGGGCTAAAGTATTCAAGCTGGGACTAGCTGGGACTAGGTCCTAGGTGAGTGTTTCGGCCTTCATCACAGATAGGCCATTATAGTCTTTGACGAGTATATGTTCACTGCTTGATAGCCTCTGTGTTCCTGACTTGGTGGGATTATATCCAAGTTGGGGCATGACCTCGTTACTTATTTTGATAGTAAGTGGTCAGCTTAAGTACTAGCCAACCCTTTGGTGGACTCCTTAGGGTACTCACTTTGTTTTAGAAAAATTGTGGGTCTTGTGTGCGGTGGTGTGTATCCGCATGTCTAGGTCTGCGCAGATTTTAGGCTAGGGTTGTGTTGTGTCTTGGCCATGTTTTGATAGAACCTCTGAGCCAAGATACCAGTTCGATTACCTTCCCTACTTCGTGGTATACACTCGAGTTACAGAGTGACTATTGACCGTACTAAGAACTTATGCCTGTCTTTGATATATTGTCCTTTCTTGTATGGTGATTCTATGAATCATAGAAGGTGAGATGCAAGCCGGCTATGGTTGATAGAGTTTGGATTCCTGGATGTTATGTGATTCACATGATAGTGTAGTATGAGTCGGTCTAGTATTCACATGCTAGGACTATGTGTTGTTATATTGTTGTTCACATGATAAGCACGACTGTCTAGCATCTATATGCTAAGGCATTGTGTGATTCGTATTCATATTCTTATGTTTACATGTTATATTAATTATGACATTTCGTGGGTCGGGAGAACTCGGAGTTACTCCCCACGACCGTGGCTTTCGTATTTGTATAAAATGCGAATGACGGGTAGGTGATGCATATATGGGGTACATGGACGAGCTAGCGAGCAAAGTAACCTTGGGACCTAGATTGGCTTTATTTTATTGTGACCCTTAAATACTTTTTATGTCACATACATTTTAGGGACATATGTCTCCCTCTTTACATTTGGTTGTATAATTTGCTATTCGCGACTTTAGCGATGGTTATGTTGTGAAACTTCTAGTTAGACCTTGTATGTTTGACACCTTCCAATTTGGATATCTTTATAACAGGTTCAGGTTTTAAAAATTACAGGTTTTTACCCAAATGAACCTATTACAAACATATCCATGCAGTTTTATTCTAGAATTACGTGTTTATTTTTCCGCAATTAATGAGGGTGTCACATGCATGATGGATGTTGTTGCTTGGCTTTTGAAGATACTAACATGCGATTAGGAATACTGGTTCTATGAGTATTGAGTTGTTTTTGTTTACCTTGTCGTTGTTTAAGTTGTTTGGAAGAAAGAATCAAGTAGCTATGTTGTCCGATTATAAAGATGTTGTCTTTAAATTATTATAACTTGAGATGTATATATGATTTTGATGTGATACCAATTGGAAGTGATAGCTTGTTCTGTTAAAATTCTAACGATAGGTCACACACCCAAAATGACCAAGAAACGAGTGAGATATGACTGTTTTACGAAAATTGGATAGTGCTGAGAACTGCGTAGGGTACTCGATCGAGTGCACCTCTTGTTACTCGATCGAGTAGCCCTGGTAATTTCTTATACGTGCTTATGACCTTCACCTACTCGATCGAGTAGACTGCACTCGATCTAGTGACCCCTGTTTTGGGTCATATACTTATCTTTTGACTTCGTCGCATGTTATGTTTAATTCAAAGGTGTTATTTTGCTTCTTTACGCATTGTTTTACATATGTGTTGGTTTGATGTGTAAGTTACCTAATCTTATGATGTAAAAGTGACACCTTATGGTGGGTATGAGTTCGGTGGGGAGGACATGAGTTATATGTGGTTGTGATAGATAGTAGAAATAGAAAAGGAAGATTGGTAAGGCTTATTGAGGCATGGTGCATGTTTTGTGAGATGTGGTGAGTGATATAATTAAGAATTTGAGTAATGTAAAGGTAAGTGTATATGAGCAAGGAGTGATGTAAGTTTATGGAACGTGAGAATGAAAAGATTGAAATGAGGGACGCAAATAGTGGCAAATTGGGATCTGTGAGGATTTATGGAGGGAGATGGTTAGGATTGTGTTGGTTACGGTTATAATTGATGGACGGTCGTTATAGAGGCATGGAAACAAATGGTGTATAATGAGATCTAGTTATGCCGCGATGTGTAGGTAGTGGCCGAGTTTGTGAATTTGTATTATCAAGGGGTGAAACTGGTGTGTGATTTCCTTGGGCAAATAATGGTATGAAATGAGTTTTGGATTCTAGAGGCAAAAAAAAAAAAAAAAAAAAAAAAGAGAGAGAAGGTGTGGATTGATTGGTGATAAGTGTAAGTGATAGCATGATAAGAGAAAATCCATGGTAAGAAAGAGTGAGATGGTACTGATATGAAATAATGGGATTTTAGTTTTGGAGCAACGAAAAGGTAACCGGATTACCAGAGAGTTAGGTACAGGAAGTAAGGAGATGAACTAATAATTGGTATTGTTGAGTGTAAAGGGAAGAGAAGGATGAAAGGAAACTAAGAGAACGTTGACTGAAGTTAAGAAGCATGAAAGTAAGGAATCATGGAAATGTGTGATAGCATCATGAGAGGGTGTGAGTTAATGGATATATAGGAGTTTCAGGACAACATGTTAGCCATGAGATTCGAGGAAGTAAGGGGAGTAAAAGTTGGTAGAGTATTTGCACAATATGAGATCTTGATGGTGATTTAGGTGGCGAAACAATTAAGGATAGAATTGGGATGAATGTTCAGGTAAATTTTGTTGATGGAATTGATGTTCGTTATTTGGGATGTTAACCGAAAATGGGAAAGAAACCATGATATTTAGAGATGAGTGTAAGAGGTTTGATGTACGAACGGTGGTAGTGTCGAGGTGTTGTCACTAGTGGTTAGGGCGATAATAAGCAGGAAAGATAGCCATTCTAAAGAGGTTGATTTTTTTTAGAGACCAGATTGATATGTATGGTTGTGAGGAAGTATAAGATGTGGTTATATGAGGCGGGTGCTAGTAGTTGAGTATTAGCGGTATGGTTATATTTGGCAGGAGGTGATGGTTATGCGAATGAGAGAATGTGTTATGAGGGGCATACGACTTAAGCTCAGCCAAGAGGTAACCTTTATCAGGTGGTAACTTACGTGATCAGGATTGACTAGTTGGATATGATTACGGGTCTATGATGTGTATAAATGTTTGTCTGAGGTTCTGACCTCATGAGAAGTGGTATGGTGTGATAGTTATAAAGTGTTATCTGAATGTTCGGTAATAATTTTTGGTACGGTAACCTAATGGAATGATATTCACAAAGTAATAATTTGAGTGATTTGGCATGGCTAGTTATACTTGTATGTGTATTCATGATATATGTTTATTCCGTGAAAGGGTATGGATGATATTAATGAGGTTCTTATCTGTTTATTTCGTGTATGTAATATGTTGCGATGTGATCTTGTAAAGTAGTTTTGAGTAATTTTTCTTGTCGGGGAAGTTATATTGAGTCAGTGTATGGGAATCGTATAAGTTGTGGTGTCTGTCGATGTGGTTGTTGTGCCTCGAATGGTGATCCGGGCAGGGTACTTCATGTTGTGATGAGGGTATTTTCGCGCTGCGGTGCGGCTGTTGGTGGCGGTGTTGCGATGCCATCATCGGTTGTGGTGGAGTAAGCGGGATGATTATGATACGAGTTTTCGAAAGTGCAAACCAGTTATACATAGATTGTTGTTTTGTTTACTGCTGTTTCTTGTGAGTCTCGTTTGGACATATAGACTGTTGTTATGTTGATTGATGTTCTTACCAGTTTCAGCTTGAGAGTGATTGTAAGGTATGATATGGAAGAGAGTTGTGTATGTTTCCGTTGTTGTCATGGTATAGTGATATCCTGTTGTTTGGACACAGGTGCGAGACGTTGTTGGAGTACTTGTGATCTTCTTTAAGAGGAGGCAGTGGTTTAGATAGTAATGGTAAGTGATTTGTGGAACATGTGTTGTACTGATCTTGAAGCTGCAAGTGGTTCATAATCTTTTATTGGGACAGTGAGTATAGAGTGTTGGATCATGTTAAGTTGTGGATGAGGTGTAGGAATAAAAAGGGAGAGCTTGAGGATCTAGTGAGAGTGGGTGTAGCAATTGTGGATCGTGAATTATGACTCTGGAGAAAAGCGCATGTATAGAGGAGTATGTCGTTTTGCGGTAATGTTGAAGAGTTGGTTTGGTGATTTTGCTGACGATTTTATGGCATAGATTAGATGAAGTGCAGAATGAATTGAGGAACGAGGACTGTTAGAGAAAGAGAGACTTGGATATAGGCATGGTTGTAGGTGTTGAGGCTATAGTCGATTATCTTTGACATGCGGTGGTGCGGTGGTGAGGAGAAGACACATCTATGAATCTAGTATTAGTGAGTTACAGGACGTAACATTTATCTTAAGAGGAGTAAGATGCGGCAAATAGAGTTTGAGGGTTGCACATGTTGTAGCATAATTGGAAGTAGAGTGTTGGTGTAGCATAAAGGATGGATCTTTGCTGTGGTTTATTTTATTAAAGGTCATGGTCGTGCTTGTGGTAGTATGATGTTTAGGAGTCAGAGTAAACTTCAATAGTGTTGACAGTTGGATGATGATGTTTATGAGTGCTAGTTAACTTCGAGAACGAAGTTTATTTTAAGGGTGGTAGAATGTAACATTTCGTTGGTGGTTGATCTTGCTCGGTGGATTTTCTAAATGTTGGATTTGATAGTGGACAATATGTTAATGAAACGGAGCTAGCGGCGTTTATGGATGGTATTCAATAGTGTATGGAGTTACGATCGAGAGGCTATTAGGTAGTTGATACGATATCATGAGCCATATTATAGAGGTAGGCATATTGGTTGAGTTAGTGTTAGGATCATGTTTTATAGGCTGGGTTTAAACTTCGGGGACGAAGTTCGTTTTAAGGAGGGAAGACTGTAATACTACGGTTTTATGTGCTGTTGGGTACTCTATCGAGTAAGTGTGTTGTGTTTTCGAAACAGTGTTCTGCTGACGGCTACTAGATCGAGGAAGTGGGTTACTCGATCGAGTAAGGGGCACTCGATCGAGTAAGTGATGTATTCGATCGCGTAAGTGACGTATTCGATCGAGTAAGTGGGTTTTTACGAGTATTTGGTCGGGTTTTGATAGCAACGCGAGATTAGTGTATAAAGGATTTCTACCAGTTTCTTTGTACTTTTACATCATTCTAAGTTTCACAAAAGAGAAAACAAGGTTACGTAACTCTTCTCTCTCATATTGCTATCAAATCCCAAGGCTTGTGTCGTCGGAATCCTGAGTTCTATGTGAAGGAAATGTAGATTTATATACATACTAACATACTCATATATGTTTAAACTAATTTGTTATAAAATTAATAAAGGTCTTATGCATGCAAACTAATTAACAAAATAAAGAAGAAATCATCCTTACATTGTGATTTCGGTTCTAATGGGCACAAAAGAAATCTCCTTTTCTTTTGTTCTTGAGCTCTCCTTTTGGATGAACAAAAGATCCAAGTGTAGGATCTCTCCCAAGGAATAATACCCAAGGCTTACTCTTAGTTAGAATTAATATTATATGAACTAGTACAATATTAATCTTGTGAAAAATGACCCAAAATAATTTGGTATTTTTGCTCTCTAAAACCGGTTAGAGGAGAGGAATTTTGGAGGATTTTTATCTTTCTAAAACTTAATCTTTTTAGAAGTTGGAATGAATAATAATTATCACACACCCATTCATATGGTGAATGATAATTAAAATAAGCAAAAGAACCCTTGTTCTTTTCAAGGGAAAACCGGGTAGAGTGGAGTGGGATGGCCAATGCATGGTCTTTGTGCTCTTACACAAAAGACACTAGGTATGCATGCCTAAATTAGAGTAATAATAATGAATTCCACTAATCTTAATTAACACAATACAATTTGTTACTCACACCCATATTTCGGTCCATTTGGAGATAAAATGGAATCCATTTTATTTTTTGTCAATATGTCACATGTCATATGTGACATAAATTTGTTATGTATTTTTAACATATTAAAAATCAACGTATTAATAAAAAAACGTCATAAACAAAAATCGACTTAGTAATTCATAATTACTTGTACCAAAATATTTTACCATTTATAAATCACAACAGAATGTATTTATAATAATTCATTCAAATTTAATTGTTACCTTAAACAATTATTTCATCCGAGTAATGGTACGATTCAATTACTCAGACCGTATCTTATTTAATCACATTTCAATATGATACGTAAATTTTACTTCCAAAATCGTCCGTCAATTTTCAAATAATTTAATTAACTCGTAACATTATACGATTAATTAAATAATCAATTAAGAGTGTCGCCCTATAGGTATGACCTAGGGGGTCAACTGATCACCACCGTCGCACGACAGTAATGTCAAACTCTAGTCAGCCAATCATTACCGATATATGTTGACCAGTTGACAGTAACAATACTTCCCAATTGTATTCTTTAAAATGAGATTTAATAATGATATTTAAATCATGTGATCGCACTATTGTTGAGGACACATTTCCCAACAATCTCCCACTTGTCCTCGACAAGTGTGCGTCACCAATTCTCTTGTCCTATTACTATCTCCCACTCAATGCAAGGTGTCTTTCAGGTCGTATTTGCAAGTGATCATATCAAGAGTGGTTTCCTCGATCTGGAGAATAACTGATTGACCGGACTTATCTATCATAGATACTTTCCGAGCGTGGCCACGCATTTCCAGTTCATTACTCCTCGAGTGGCCCCGAGATATTGTTATAACCCTGACTAGGGGTGGACAATTCCTATCGCACTCATTCCCTTCGACTAGCCACAGCCATCATAACCCAAAATATGCCCATTTGACCCCATTTACGAAGGTCGTAGTAACACAAATCAAAGTTAATCTGAAATTGTGCCATCTTAGGCGAATAGTCTTTAGTCAAAAGAATCGACTCATTTGAATACTATAGTAGCTCTTGCCACGACCAGGCTATATAAATTACCAGAACTCTATAAGCGGTCATAAAGCCCTACAAAATGTTCCTAACAGTCTGCCTATGTGATCGACTAGTCATCTCACATGACTCTATGGCACTAGAACTTGCCATCAATCGCATCACACTCTAGTCACTTCGAGACGTCACCTCATACAAGTGACTACGGGCAAATACTATGTTAATCCGTGTTCACTTTAACGGGGTTCAATTGTCACTACAACCCGTTTGGATGTAACAATGTATAAATAAAAGATAAAAGACAAATGTGATTATGAACATGAACAAAAACAACACTTTTATTTCATTTCAAAATCTAACAAAAACTTGGTACACGTTTAAGTCCCATGGACGTAACATATCCATCATGCTTAGCCTGAGATAAAGGCTTGGTGAGTGGATCGGCTATGTTGTCATCCGTCCCAACCTTACAAATCGCAATTTCCTTTCTTTCAATGAAATCTCTTATTACATGATATTTTCTAAATACATGTCTAGATCTATTACTAGACTTCGGCTCCTTAGCTTGGAAGATCGTCCCACTATTATCACAATAGAGAGTGATGGGATCATTGGCGGTAGGTACTACTTTTAGACCTTCCGTGAATTGCCTGATCCAAACAGACTTCCTTAGCGACTTCGATCTTTGCGATGTACTCAGCCTCCGTTGTAGAATCCGCGGTTACAGCTTCCTTGAAGCTTCTCCAGCTTACGGCACCACCATTGAGCATAAACACGAAACTAGCTTGTGATTTCAAGTCATCTCTATCTGTTTGAAAACTTGAGTCCGTGTATCTATTAACACGCAACTCAGTGTCTCCTCCAAACACTAGGATAGAATCCTTAGTTCTTCTCAAGTACTTAAGGATGTTCTTGACAGCAATCCAGTGACTCTCACCTGGATTTCCTTGATATCTACTCGTCATGCTCAAGGCATACGAGACATCAGGATGTGTGCATATCATGGCATACATGATTGATCCAACAGCGGAAGCATAAGGGATCAACTTCATGCGTTCAACATCATGGGGTTCGGAGGGACATTGAGTCTTGCTCAATATCGTCCCGGTTACCATAGGTACCATACCCCTTTTGGATTTGTCCATGCTGAACCGTCGAAGAATATTATCAACATAAGACTCTTGACTTAGTGCCAATATCCTCTTGGATCTATCTCTATGGATCCGGATACCTAATATGCGTTGTGCCTCTCCTAAATCCTTCATTTAGAAGTGGTTACCTAACTACTTCTTAACAGAAGACAACATTGGAATATCATTTCCAATGAGTAGTATGTCATCGACATACAAGATTAGGAACACAACATTGCTCCCACTGAATTTCATGTATAAACATGGTTCCTCAACACTTCGAGTGAAACCATTTTCCTTTATAACATGATTGAATCGATGATTCCAACTTCTAGATGCTTGCTTAAGACCATAAATAGATCTCTTAAGATTGCACACTTTGTTAGGATTTTTAGAATCAACAAAACCTTCGGGTTGTATCATGTACACCTCCTCTTCTAAATGCCCATTTAGAAAAGCGGTTTTGACATCCATTTGCCATATTTCATAGTCATGAAATGCGGCAATCACTAAAAAAATCCGTATGGATCTTAGCATGGCTACGGGGGAGAAGGTCTCATCATAATGGAGACCTTGGACTTGGGTAAATCCTTTTGCCACTAGCCTAGCTTTGTAGACATCGTCATGTCCTTCTATGCCATTCTTGACCTTGAATATCCATTTGCATTGGAGGGGTCTTGCCCCTTTAGGCAAATCTACCAAGTCCCAAACTTGGTTTTCATGCATAGAATCCATTTCGGATTTCATGGCTTCAAGCCATAAGGAGGAATTTGGACTAGAGATTGCAGTCTTGTAGGCGGCGGGCTCGTCACTTTCCAAAAGTAACACATCGAGTGTTCCATCTTCCTCGATAAGTCCCACATATCGATCGGGATGGCGAATTACTCGACCCGTCCTTCTTAGTGGAGGAGGTACAACCGCATTAGACGACGAAGGAACTTCTTCTTGCGTCTCTACCTCGGTTTGTGGCTCTTAAACTTCATCAAGTTCAAAATTTCTCCCACTCTGTCTCTTAGAAATAAATTCTCTTTCTAAGAAGACAGCCTCACAAGACACAAACACTTTGTTATCTTGAGGTTTGTAGAAGTAGTATCCTCGAGAGGTCGAGGGGTAACCTACAAAGATGCATTTTTCGGATCTTGGGGCAAGCTTGTTGTCGTTCTTAGTTTTGACGTAAGCATCACATCCCCAAATCTTCATATAGGATATATTGGGGATTTTTCCCATCCACATCTCATATGGAGTCTTTTCGGTGAACTTAGCGGGACTATTGTTCAAAGATCGAATTGCGGTTTGAATCGCAAATCCCCAAAACGAGTTCGGTAACTCGGTTTGACTCATCATGGAGCGAACCATATCAAGTAGGGTTCGATTCCTCCTTTCGGCAACACCATTGAGTTATGGTGTTCCGGGTGGAGTAAGTTGTGATATAATACCACAACCTTTCAAGTGTGAATCAAATTCAAGGCTAAGGTATTCACCACCACGATCGGATCGTAGTGCCTTAATCCTTTTGTTCAATTGGTTCTCTACTTCGTTTTGAAATTCTTTGAATTTCCCAAACGCTTCACTCTTATGCTTCATTAAATAGACATACCCATGTCTACTCAAGTCGTCGGTGAAAGTTATAAAGTAGTCATAAATTCCACGAGCGGTGATACTCATTGGTCCACATACATCGGTGTGTATGAGTCCCAATAGTTCACTAGCTTGTGTCCCTTTACCACTAAAAGGATTACGAGTCATTTTGCCAAGTAGGCAATATTCGCATGTACCATATGATTGATAATCAAATGGTGTAATCACATTAGTCGAAATTAATCTTTTGATGCGATTCTCGTTTATGTGACCTAATCGACAATGCCAAATGAACGCTTCACTTGGGTCACTTGTTTTGAGTTTCTTTGATTGAATGTTATAAATATCATTAGTCGGATTTGAGGTCTCTAAAATGTAAATGCCATTGATAGAGGAAGCTTGGCCTATAACCAAGTCATTCCTAGAAATAGTACAACGATTGTTCTTAATGACAAAACAAAAACCGTCCATGGCTAGCATGGCGATTGAAATAATGTTTTTAGAGAGCGTAGGCACATAAAAACAATTATGCAAATACAACTCAAATCCATTAGGCAAAGCTAAAACATAAGTTCCCTTGGATTCGGCCGCTACCCGAGCTCCATTTCCAAGGCGTAGATCCACATCTCCCTTGCTAACCCTCTCCACATCTCTTAAACCCTGTAAATGATTACAAAGGTGAGAACCACAACCGGTATCTAGTACCCATGTCGTAGTGGAAGTATAATTTATATCAATAACATAAATTTCTTTAGGAATTGTACCTTTTGGAATAATGAGTCCTTCCCTTATATTTCGCAAATATACGGGACAATTCCTAAGCCAATGTCCCATGCCATAGCAATAATGGCACTCATCATTAACTTGCTTGAAGTTTTTGATTTTCTTTCCTTTCTTCTTGAACCTTTTGCCCTTAGAAGCAAGAGCTTGATTGCTTGAGCTCCCACTAGCTTTGGCATCTTTATCTTCCAGAGACAAAGACCCTATAGATTGTATGAGGTAGTCTTCCTGAGACGGACTCACACGAGGTCTAGTAGTAGTAGGTGGTTTAGAAGAAGTGATGAAGTTAAGGTTTCCATCCGAACCTATCCCGAAATGAAGTTCTCTAGTAGTATCGAAATCATTGTTGGAGCATACGTCGTCAAGAATATTGTGATAAGATTCAATAGTTATTGGTGCGGTAGCATTTGATGGATTCATTGTAAAGAACTACAAATATGGAGGAAAAGGAAATATTAACATTTGTCTTTTTAAATCATACTTGTAAAATATTAACAAGATATGAACATTTATATAGTGACCTCTACCCAACTATAATAAATGATTCCAAGACCCAAATTCATATCGACTTAGGCACGGTAGGGCCGATTCATCCTTTATCAATATAACTCGGTGGATTAACGTTTAATCGATTCTACTTTTAGAACTCTTGGTCGATAATATTACATTTAACAATTATCTTTAGCCCAAAACACATTCGACAAGGGCACGGTAGGGCCGATACATCCCTTATCAAAAACTTTTGTTGAGTTCAATCCAAATTTCGAATAAATGTGTCCATGATCCAAATCCATATCAACTTGGGCACGGTAGGGCCGATTCATCCCTTATCAACATGAATACGGTGGATTAACATTCATCACCCACTTCCCCTACGTAACAAGGTTTGTACCCCGGTAGGGCCGAGTGCACTCCCTCGCGAAATAGGTTTTCATGGTTTCTACTATTTGGTAAGGCTATGTCTCAATTAATTGTTTTAGCGAGAGTTCATGTCAATTTATTATCTATCACATTTTAAGTGAACTAAAGCGGTGACCTACGATAATTCTAATTGACACGGTCGATAAACTCGATGAAAAGATGCATGTTTTAGTTATGGCGATTTAGCGATGCATGTGACATAAAATAAAATGCAAGCATAAAAATAAATAAATAAATCCTATTATGGCCTTTCCTAAAATAGAAAAACTATTTAACTATTACAAATTCTGAAACCAACTCCATTGGTCCCTTGAACTTCGGTTGTGGCACGCATCTCGAGGTAACACCGTCTTTATGTATCGTCATTCTTGAAGAAATCCGTCTTGGGAACTCCGGAATGAATAAAATTACATAATAAATTACATAATTTCCTATTATACATTTGTAACTAAAATAAAATAAATCTATTAAATTACAAAACGGTGATACGAGATCACAATAAAATTACAACCGAATCGATATTCCCATACATTTCGGGAAATACCAATTAAAATCTAAGGCCATACTAAGTAAAATTACATAATTCAAAATTACATAAATTAAAATTATGACAATCATAAAGGAAAAATGCAGCATTATAATATGTAAGAACATGCTCAATTTTATGCTAAATCGCCTTTAATTAGCCAATATCGTATATTACTCGGTTTTTACGGATTTGCGTGATTTCAATATTTTTATAATCACAAAAATACATAAACTCATATTTATGCATAAGTTAATTACCCTAACCTCTTAGGACTCAAAATTTAGTCTTCACTAATAATTTGACCATAATTAACTCATATTTACAAAATTGTTCATTAATGGACTAAAATTACAAAAATAAGCTATAAACTTCAAATAAATCACAAAATTTCAAATAAATTCAAAATTTGAATTTTAAACTCATGAACATTCTGGAAAAATACCATGACACTCATAATGTTCAAAATCATAGGTTAAAAATTTCGAAATTTTTCCGGAAAAACAATGTTGCGGTTTATCGGTTTTAACTAAAATAATCATAAAAACATGGAACATTTATATTCATTAACTTTTCAATTTTAGATCTGAAAAATATAATGAAATGCAACATTAGACGTTTTTCCTAAGTCGTAGATTATGTTTTATTAATTTTTCACTAATAATGTCACTATTTATGCTATTTTTCTTCAAAAATCCATAAATCATGCAATAAGACTTCTTTATAGCCAATTATTTTACACACATCTTGTAAAATTGCATGTGACAACATATTAAATTTCTATGACCAGATTCGAAATTTAACTCATATTAACCTATTTTTCACCTAAATCCGAATTTAATAATGAAAAATTCATTTTTCGAGCATAACAAGTCCAAAAATTATGAAAATTTACAGGTTATCTCAAAATAATATATGTGACAACATATCCAAAAATCAATGGATAATTCGAAGTATAGCTACTTTTAGACCGAAAATGACATTTTTACTCATAAAATCATATTTAAATGCCATTATTGTATAAAATGAACAATAAAAATCCGTAAAAATTAACCAAAATATCCTAAAACATTTTAGGACCAGAAATATTAACATGCATGGATTAATTTCGTGATATCTCATAATAACACAAATTTTACAAGTTTTATATGTTATTCTTATAACTCGGAAAAACTTTTAACCGATTTGCATGCAAACAACTGTGGCGCTCTGATACCAATTGAAGGAAATGTAGATTTCTATACATACTAACATACTCATATATGTTTAAACTAATTTGTCATAAAATTAATAAAGGTCTTATGCATGCAAACTAATTAAAAAAATAAAGAAGAAATCATCCTTACATTGTGATTTCGGTTCTAATGGGCACAAAAGAAATCTCCTTTTCTTTTGTTCTTGAGCTCTCCTTTTGGATGAACAAAAGATCCAAGTGTAGGATCTCTCCCAAGGAATAATACCCAAGGCTTACTCTTAATTAGAATTAATATTATATGACCTAGTACAATATTAATCTTGTGAAAAATGACCCAAAATAATTTGGTATTTTTGCTCTCTAAAACCGGTTAGAGGAGAGGAATTTTGGAGGATTTTTATCTTTCTAAAACTTAATCTTTTTAGAAGTTGGAATGAATAATAATTATCACACACCCATTCATATGGTGAATGATAATTAAAATAAGCAAAAGAACCCTTGTTCTTTTCAAGGGAAAACCGGGTAGGGTGGAGTGGGATGGCCAATGCATGGTCTTTGTTCTCTTAAACAAAAGACACTAGGTATGCATGCCTAAATTAGAGTAATAATAATGAATTCCACTAATCTTAATTAACACAATACAATTTGTTACTCACACCCATATTTCGGTCCATTTGGAGATAAAATGGAATCCATTTTATTTTTTGTCAATTGTCAATATGTCACATGTCATATGTGACATAAATTTGTTATGTATTTTTAACATATTAAAAATCAACGTATTAATAAAAATACGTCATAAACAAAAATCGACTTAGTAATTCATAATTACTTGTACCAAAATATTTTACCATTTATAAATCACAACAGATTGTATTTATAATAATTCATTCAAATTTAATTGTTACCTTAAACAATTATTTCATCCGAGTAATGATACGATTCAATTACTCAGACCGTATCTTATTTAATCACATTTCAATATGATACGTAAATTTTACTTCCAAAATCGTCCGTCAATTTTCAAATAATTTAATTAACTCGTAACATTATACGATTAATTAAATAATCAATTAAGAGTGTCGCCCTATAGGTATGACCTAGGGGTCAACTGATCACCACCGTCGCACGGCATGAATGTCAAACTCTAGTCACCAATCATTACCGATATATGTTGACCAGTTGACAGTAACAATACTTCCCAATTGTATTCTTTAAAATGAGATTTAATAATGATATTTAAATCATGTGATCGCACTATTGTTGAGGACACATTTCCCAACACTATGTTCCGTTGAAACCGTCATATTGTGGGTAAGATCCTTTTACCATTTTTATGTTGATCCATTAATTTTGGTTAAAATCCAAATTGGGTAGATTTGGCGGTTTTGGGTGTTTGACTGGCTTAGTATTAATTGCATTATTGTATATGTGATTATAGTAGGAGATTTCGTAGAAGAGCATTTTTGATTAGCTGTTTGTGACGGTCTTGTAATCGCTTATTCTAGGTAGGATTTCCTACTCAGTTATTGGTTACATATATGTTGGTTGATTGATTGTTGGTGGTTGTTGATTAATAACATTTGTCTTTATTGTATTGGAATTGGTGATTGTGATTCTGTAGTTGGTTGTGATTGTTTGTCTGTGGTTCGTGAGGTGCGTCCTCGACTGAGGGGAGTCACTTGCGGGAGTGGCTTCACGCCCTTGATTCGCCCTCTGTGGAACCCGCCACAGCGGGGTTGTGCACATTAAGGAACATAGGTTATCGCTCGGATGAGATGAGTGGCTTAGGTGGGAACGGCTGCGGTCCTCCACTGGCGGTAAGGATTACTGGTTGCGGCCGTAATCTGGCAGGACTAGACCTTCAGGCTAGTCAGGTGATTAGTGATTTGACGAAGTTGGGTGATTGTGTATATTGTTGATATTGTTTTATCTTATATTGTGTAATCTGTAACTGGCCCTGTTCAAATGTTTTGAAAACGCGCAGGGTCTAGCTGGGGATGGAGTCATCACATATCAAAGTCTTTAGTCTTCCACTTTGTTTGATAAGGCCGTTCCACTTAGTTGGTTTACAGTTTTAAGAATAGATGTATTTTACTTTACAGTTGGTTTTGTTATGTAATCACTTAAACTTATCTATTAAAGTACGTTCTTTTATGGTCTATTTGATATTCATTGCCTCGGGTAACCGAGATGGTAGCACTTCCATGCAGTAGGTGGTCTTGGTAAGGCACCTTGGTGTATGGGGGTGTTACACATACCGTCCTTAGCACTCACACCATTGCTTTCCTTACTCACAACCCGCTTAATTTCCAATAAGCTCGAAATCCACATACCATAGGGGAGATCAAGAGTACTACAATACTTCTCTTTAGTTACGGTAACGCTAGTTTGAACAATCCGATTAAACACAAGAATAGCCAAACTCACTTTCCGACCTTCTAACCAAAAATACGAGATAATAGCCTCGTAGCTTGACACCTTGTCCCGTCCTCCCCTTCTCGGAATGATTGTGTTCCATAAAAAGTTCAAATAGAACTTAAGTTTGGGGGAGAGAGGACGAACCAAGATGTTGCTATTTTCGGAAGCAAGCTCATCGAAATACCTCTTAATAAGCAATTGTTGATCATCACCCATATTAGACCATTCTTGACTCGGGTCGACCTCCGTTCCATCATGAGGAACCTTGAAGGCAGAGCAAAAATCGTCAATGGTGACGGTGATATCGACACCATTAACGACTGCATGCAACACTCCCCCTTTAGCTTTCACCGAATCAAAGAACTGAACAACCTCAATCGGGTATGTAGGACCCGAGAGCCGATTAACATCATTCCACCCTTGGAAATGAAGAAAATCCACAAAGAATTTTCAAGACGGAATTTGAGACAATCAAGATTTTGGATAATACCTTCCACCATAAATAGAGTATTGTAAGACGCGAGAAAACAAGATGCTTTCGCTCTTTTTCATGCGAACACGGTTTAAACCGGCTTTAGTTTCTCTCTTTGAAAGCTCTCGAAATAGAGTCCTCGAAATCCCGTCCCTAATGACAACCTCGGGTTCACTATCTTCCCCAATATCGTCTGCTACAACCTTATTCTTCCCCTTATTTAACCGACGCCTTTTTCCCTCGGAGACCGACTCATCCCGGCCATGAAAAAAAGAGGAAGGTGATGATGGATGTTGGGTTGTTGGAGTGAAGGTAGAGGAAACGGGTTGATGGGATGATGGTGGTGGTGGTTAATTGCATGTTCATGGTTGGTGTTGGTTTCGGGTAGAGGACCGAGAGCTTGCATGTGGATGAGACATGGTTGAAAGATTGAATGATGATGATGGAGATGGAGTGTGAGTTTGGTAAAGTAAAAAGTGATTGAAAGTTATGATAATTTGACCAAGGCACACGGTTTAGGGGGTAGATATAGGAGGGAATCTAGGGTAGATTTTAGAGTAGGGGTAGGTTTAGGTGTTTACACAAATTAGGAAACTAATATGGTAAAAGATTTTGTATAGATTTGGAAAATAAGAGATTTGGTGTATCTTAGTTTGTTAAGAGAATAAGTTTGTATGGACCATAAAGACTTAAATACAGACAGAATATATACGATAAATAAATTTCTATGAACCGAACATATTCATGCAACGAAATATACGGACACAGTCATACAATCTTAGCTCATACGAATCAATCATTGAGAGATTAAACATTTATGGAAGCTTAGGTGCCACCAATTAAACCAATTTCCAACCGTAAAGTTTTAAAACGTCCTCTAGCTAAAGGTTTTGTCAAAATGTCTGCCCATTGTTTTTCAGTACTACAAAATTCAAGTTTTATATTCCCATTTTCAACATGGTCACGTATAAAATGGTGTCTAATTTCGATATGCTTAGTGCGCGAGTGTTGGGCGGGGTTTTTGGAAATTATAATAGCACTCGTATTATCGCATAAAATAGGAATACAACCTACGTTAACACCATAATCACATAACTGTTGCTTAAGCCATAATAGATGACTACATACCAGTCCTGCTGCAATATATTCGGCTTCTGCCGTTGAAAGGACAACTGAATTCTGCTTCTTTGAACCCCAAGTGATAATGCAAGGTCCAACAAATGTGGCAACAACTGACGTACTTTTCCTGTCTAAGGAACATTCTGCGTAATCAGCATCTGAATATCCGATAAGATTGAAATGGCATTCCATAGGATACCATAGATAAAGTTTGGACGTCCCAATAAGATATTGTAAGATTCTTTTTATGGCCATCATATGCGATTCTTTGGGAGATAATTGATATCTCGCACAAACGCATACACTGAACATGATATCTGGTCTACTTGCAGTTAAGTATAGCAATGACCCAATCATTCCTCGGTAAGTTGTTTCATCAACAGATTTACCGTCTGCATCTAAAGTCAATTTCTTGTCTCCAACCATTAGAGTAGACATGGCATGGGAATTTTCCATTCCGAACTTTCTAATTAACTCCTTAATGTATTTCTGTTGATGAATCTTGATGCCTTCCTCAGTTTGTTAAATTTGTAGAACTAGAAAGAATTTCAATTCTCCCATCATACTCATCTCAAATTCAGAAGTCATCAATTCCGAAAAATACTTGCATAGATTACGGTTAGTTGACCTAAAAATAATGTCGTCGATGTAGATTTGAATAACCAAAAGATCATATTCCTCGGTTTTTAGGTATAATGTCTTATCTACAGATCCTCTGTTAAATACACTATCGTGTAGAAATTTCGATAATCTGTCATACCAGGCCCTATGTGCTTGCTTCAATCCATACAATGCCTTGTCTAATTTGAAGACATGGTCTTCAAATTTGTTATCTTTAATTCCATGAGGTTCTTCTACAAAGACTTCTTCTTGTAGATATCCATTTAGAAATGCTGTCGTGACGTCCATTTGGAAGAGCTTCATTCCTTTATGAGCTGCAAATGCTATCAGAAGTCTAATAGCTTCGAGACAAGCCACGGGTGCAAAGGTCTCGTTATAATCTATTCCTTCTTGTTGGTTATAACTTTGTACCACCAGTCTTGCCTTATTTCCAACTACGACCCCGACATCATGTAGTTTATTTCTACACACCCATCTGGTTCCAATTACAGATCGATCCTTGGGTCTAGGAACTAAGTGCCAGACTTTGTTCCGTTCAAATTGTTAAAGCTCTTCTTGCATAGCTATAATCCAATCTGATTCTGCGAGAGCTTCCTTTATATTTGTTGGTTCGATTGTTGATAGAAACAAATAGAAGGAGCATAAATTGTTCAGGGATCGTCGCGTTTGAACACCCTTTTTAATATTACCATGAATGCTTCCCATAGGGTGTGAACTCTTGTATTTCCATTTTGTTGAAGTACTTGGTTTTTCAGCATTGGAACTTGATCCAACTTCATTTGACTCAGAGTTTACGGATGTTCCCCCTGTATCCAATCCTGGTGTTGTAGTTGAGTCAGGTATAACTTCAGACTCATTACCTTGACTTGGATTTAATGTTATAGTAACATCATCTATAACATTGGGTTGAGGATCCTTATCTTGAGACAAAGTTATAGTATCATCAATTATAACTTTAGTTTTCTTCTTTTTGTAAATTGAAGAATGATCAAGCTCATCATTTGTTCCTTAAATCTCATTATCCTCAGTTTCCAATTTTGGAGGATCATTTCTGGAAAGACGAAAATCAGGTTCATCCATGTCTTCTTCCTCATCCTGTAAGGGCTTATCAAACACATTATCTTCATCAAAAATAACATGAATACTTTCTTCACTACAAAGTGTTCTTTTATTGAAGACTTTATAAGCCTTGCTATGATCCGAATAACCTATAAAAATAGCCTCATCACTTCTAGAGTCGAACTTACTTAACTTATTCTTACCATTGTTATGAAAAAAACACTTACTCCCAAAACAACGAAGATGAGAGATATTAGGTTTACGACCTCTTAGAAGTTCATAAGGGGTTTTCTTTAGGATAGGTCTTATCATAGCAGGATTATGAATATAACATCAAGTAGTAATAGCTTCAGCCCAAAAATTACGAGGTAGACCACTACACAAAAGTATTGTACGAGCCATATCTTCTAGTGTTCTATTCATATGTTCAACCTGTTGGAGTAGTGTCCTCCACAATAAGTGCGTTTACCTAATAAATCTCGTAAAAGGAATATCAGGGATTTATTTATTTATTTGTCAGCTGGTCATCGTTAATCGGTAATGATTGGCTGACTAGAGTTTGACATTACTGTCGTGTGACGGGGATGATCAGCTGAACCCTTTAAGTCACACCTATAGGATGATGCCCAAATGGAAAAACTAATTATTTGTATGAGATACAAAATAATTAAATCCTTGTATTATTTGACTTTTAGTTAGTCACATAAATGTATTATTTGATGACGGGTTACGAACTCGAGACAAGGAGATGTATTATTTAATTATGTGATATTTAAATAATAAATGATTAGAATTTATTAATTAATTGTTAATTAATTAATTTTATACGATATGTGTATATGTTTTGAGGTGGAATTAATTAGCTATTAAATTTTACCAGAGGTTGAAAAATTAGCTAAGTGGGTTAATATTGATACATTTTATGTTGATAAAATGGTCGTATGATTACTTAATGGTTAAGTAGTCATTGGTAGTTAATTTGTATTATTTAAGTGTTAAATAATTAAATTAATATTTAATTATGTAAGATAATTAAATATAAGACTTATAAGCATTTGTGGGGCAAATGTCGAAAACCGAAATGGACCCATATAAGTCCATTTGGCTGATTTTTTAGAGGACACCAAGTGTCCTTTTAAGTGGCAAATTCCACTTAGATTTGTCTCCCATATTTGGCTATAAATACCCAACTATCCACATCATTTTACTAGCTGGAAAAATTTAAAGAAAATTGTGTCTTTGTTCGAGCACTTTATCAAGAGACCATTTTTCTTCTCATTTGTTCATCTTAAAAACACATATATAAATTAACTAGTAATATTATCAAAGTAATAATATTATTTAGTACATCAAATATACAATAAACAAGGTTTACTGCTACATATACCTAGTTAGTATTTTAGTAGTATTTTGGGTTGATTCTTGGGTGCTTCTTTAGGAGACCATCTATTTTGGTGGTTTGTTGTCTTGGAGGATCATCCATTTTCATAGCTCAAGAACAACATCAAGGAAGGAGTCCTTGAGTTGTGCCCAAAACTTGCCTTATACAATGTAAGGAACTTTTGTCTTAAGATAGTTTAATACCATCTTTTATACTTTTATTTGCATGCATGTAGATTTAGACCACTTTAAATTAATTTGTAATTTTAATATCATAAGATGAGTATTAATATGGTGTAAATAACTAACAAGTGGTATCAAAGCATTGTTAAATACATGCATGTTGTCTTAAGACGATTTTAGTAATTTATGAGATAAATTAATAAAATTGATATTATGTTACTAAAATTATTTTTATCACATAATAATGTCTTTCATGTAAATAATATGGTCTTAGGATGATATGGGACGAAAATTTGATTTTTGTTAAATTTTTCCACTTTTTATATCATAAAATGGCATAAAATTGAGTAAAAATGCATTAAAATTAATTAAGAGTTAATTAAAATTGATTGCATGTTAATTTTATGAATATTTATTTAGAAATAACCACATGCATATTCTATTTATGAGAAAAATAGAAACTTTAAATTAATGTGATTAATTTAGGTAGTTTATTTATTTTTATTTGATAAAAATTGGTAAATAATGGTTATTTTGCAAATAAATATTGACTTAATTTTAGGGCTTGAAATTTTTGAATTTTTAGATCCTACAATTTGTTCCAAAATGTAAAAAAATTTATTTTAAATTATTTCAATTTTTATGGTTTGATTTAGAATTAAATCGTAAAAATTGTCGCTTTACCGATTAAATTGTGAAATCATTTTAAATAAATTTTAAAAACAAAAATTTTCACTTGCTTGGCATTTTTGGTGTAAGACCAGAATGTTCATAGCTTTAAAATTTATTTTTCCATATAGTTTTAAATTGAATGGAATTTTTGTATGATAATTGTGAATTATTATATCATTTTTGTCATAATTGTGTTTTAATTCCCATATAAATTCAAGATAATTGTTGAAAATAATTATTTTTATATTATAACAGATTAGTATGATGAGTAAGTCTTAAAATTGTTTTAAGAATTGATTATGAATTTTTATTGGTAAAAATTCCGTCAAAGCAAGCTCAAATGATCGTTGTTGGTAAGTTAGACGATTTGGCATGTCATTTTCCATAATGCATTTGATTATTCATTTGGATGAATGTTTTTTTTTTAGCATTATAATTATGTAATTTTTTTCCTAATATGGCCATAGGTAGAAGTTGGTATTTCCCGTAATGTAAGGGAATATCGACTTGTTTTGTAATTAATTGCGATTTCGTATCGCCTAATTTGTAATTAATTAATAGTTTTTATTTTAATTTTATTACAAATTGTATAATAGGGTATTGTTATGTAAGTTAATTATTAGTAATTAGATGAAGCATCTAAAGACGGACTTTTCATGAAGACGGTGTTTTCGGAAAGGCGTTCCGAAATCCTAAAGAAGGAGGCCAATTTATGAAAACTCAAGGGACCAAGGAGTTGGTTTCCTATATGTAATAATTTTAGTTAATTAGATTAACTAGGTTGCCATATTAGGACTTACTTGTTTACATTTAGGCATTCATGCCAAATCGTCACTACATGTTTTATTTTTGTTGTTATTGATTTAATTGTCTAGCATTCACCATTACATTTGTTTAAAATTGAGATTAAGCCTTACCAAATAATAGCACCTATGAATCCCTTCTTCATTAGAGGTAGATTCGGATCACCGACGTGCACTCTTTTTACGTTGGGTAAGTAGGGTAATAAAAGTTATTACCCGTGAAAATTGGTTGGACTCAACGGGATAAATATGGGTTGAATCGGTCCACCGTGCCCATATTTATTCTGGGGCTAAAAGATAGATTTTAAGAAAATCCGTCAACCAAGAGTTCTAGTAGTAGAATATGTCAAAATGTTGACTCACCAAATTTATATAAATATAGGTTGAATCGGTCCACCGTGCCCGTGTTTAAATAAAATTGGATCTTGGAATCATTTATACAATTCAGTGGGAGATCATTATATAAATGGGAACTTGTTAAATAGTTTCACAAGTTAAATATTTCTAGACGATAAATGTTAATCTTTCCTTTATTTTCTTTGTAGTAATCACGATGACTTCTACTAGTGAAACCGTCACCATAGCTAGAGATTCATGGCTACTTTCTTTTATGGACAAATATGTTTTAAAAGCCGGCGGTAGTAATTTTAAAGATTGGGAGGAACAACTTCGATTAGCTGCCGCAGGTGATGGCAAATTACGCTACCTTGTCGATCCCTCTCCCCCTTCGCCTAGTACTAGGGCCACTGCCGATGTAAGGGAGGCTTTTTCAAATTATCAAAAGGAATCCGCCGCAATTAAAAATGTTTTGATTTTTTAAATGGATCCTGCTTTACAAAGGCAATGTGCCAAGTTTCGCGATGCACATGAAGTATTCTCGAGGCTTTCTACTATGTTTCCTCAAGCCCCGAGGATAATCCAGTATGACACCGTAGTTCGTTTCTTTAAGGCTAACCTCTAAGATGGTCAACCTTTAAGTTCACATGTACTTAAAATGATTGAGTACGTGGAAACTTTATAGGGGTTGGGATGTAAGATCCCCAACGAACTAGTGGTGGACCGAGTGCTCCTCTCTCTCTCTCTCTCTCACGTCAAGGGATTTACCCAATTTAGGGTAAATTATAATATGACAAACATGAGAAAGAGTTTACATGAGCTCCATTCTCTGCTTGTGCAAGTAGAGAAGGACATGGAATTGAGTGGGAGTACAAGGAAAGATGTGCTTGCGATTAACGTGAAGGGGAAGAAGCAGTTTAAGAGGAACGCAAGTAAGAAGCCCGTTCAGGTGGAGGGCAAAGGTAAAGCAATTGCGAATTGCTCTACCAAGCCTAAACCTATAAAGGGTAATCCTCTTAAAGATACTTGTAATTATTGTAATAACAAGGGACATTGGAGACGTAATTGTACAAAGTACCTGGATGACATTAAAGCTGGCATTGTGAAGCCGACATGTAATTTCTCAACCGAATATTTTATGATAGACATAAATTATGCTTCAAATACAACTTGGGTATTAGATACTGGTTGTGCTTCTCACTTGTACAATCATTTGCAGGGCCTAAAAAGCATAAGAAAGCTAAACAAGGGTGATGTCGATCTCCGAATGGGAAACGGGTCTAAAGCAGCTGCCGTCTCAGTAGGAACTTATGTACTTAGTTTAGCTTCGGGGTTGGAGTTGCATCTTAATAATTGTTATTTTGTACCAACGTTATCTAGAAATATAATATCCGTATCCGTGTTAGACACTGAAGGGTTTTCTTTTGTAATTAAAGACAAGTGTTATACTTTTCCCTTAATGGGATTGTATATAGCCAAGCTATTTCGATCAATGGAATTTATATTCTAGATACCTGCAACGATGTTTATCATTTAGATAATAAAAGACTCAAAACCGGTGATCCCGATCAATCTTATTTATGGCATTGTCGATTAGGACACATTAACGAGAAATGCATTAAAAGACTAGTGTCGACTGGTATAATTAAACCTTTTGATTTCGAATCATTTAGTACATGCGAATATTGTCTTCTTGGCAAGATGACTCGTTCACCTTTTCTAGGAAAAGGATCTCGAGCTTGTGAGTTATTGGGTTTAATACATACCGATGTATGTGGTCCAATGACAGTCACTGCTAGAGGTAATTATGACTATTTCATTACTTTTACCGATGACATGAGTAGATATGGGTATATCTACTTAATGAGGTATAAAAGTGAAGCTTTTGATAAGTTCAAAGAGTTTCAGAATGAAGTAGAAAACCAATTAAATAAGATGATTAAAACATTACGATCAAATCGTGGTGGGGAGTATTTAAGCAATGACTTTAGAGATCACCTTAAAGACTGTGGTATTGTATCTCAGTTAACTCCTCCTGGCACACCACAATTAAATGGCGTGGCTGAAAGGAATCGAACTTTATTAGATATGGCTCGATCGATGATGAGTCAAACAGAGTTACCTAAGTCATTCCGGGATTTTTCCATTTTATCTGTTATACAATCACTTAATAAAAGTCCCACTAAAGCAACTGACAAAGTTCTATATAAGATATGGAAAGGGAAAGTCCCGAATCTGCGATACATGAAAGTATGGGGTTGTGATGCTTATGTCAAGAGCAAGTCTGACGATAAGCTTGCATCTCATCCTGAAAAATGTATTTTTGTAGGCTACCCTAAGGAAACTTGTGGATATTACTTCTACAATAGTAACGAGAATAAAGTGTTTGTTACTCATGAAGCTGTCTTTCTAGAAAAGTAGTTTATTTCATCAAGACAAAGTGGGAGAAAATTTGAACTTGATGAAGTTCAAGAGCCACAAACTGATGTGACAGTGCAGGAAGATGTTCCTTCCACATCAGAATAGGTTATTATTCCTGTTGAACATAGGAGGTCAGAAAGGGTTAGTCGCCAGCCTGATAGATACCTTGGTATTATCGAGGAAGATGGTGACTATGAGGTTTTACTTTTAGAAAGTGATGAACCCAAGACCTATAAAGCAGCTATTACAAGTTCTGACTCTAAGCTATGGCTCGAGGCCATGCAATCCGAAAAGGATTCCATGTACGATAATCAGGTATGGGACCTGGATGACTTACCTAAAGATGCTCGACCTCTTCAGTGTAAGTGGATATTTAAGATTAAAATTGGCATGGATGGACATAAGGATGTCTACAAAGCTAGATTGGTGGCAAAAGGTTTCACTCAGGTTCATGGTTTACACTATGATGAAACTTTTGCACCAGTTGCTATGCTTAGATCTGTTCGGATAATGTTAGCGATTGCTGCATTTCATGATTATGAGATATGCGAGAGCTTGCTAGAAGCATTTTAGGGCGAATAGTGATCCAAGAGAATCTTTTCACTGCCTTTTAGACCGATAATTGAGACTGACCTATGACCCTACCTTAGACTCGCGACAATCCATGGTGAACCGATGATCCTAGTCTTCTCTCGTTATATTTTCACAGTTTAATTTCTCTTTTTTAATCCTTTTTATTTTAATTGTATTAGTTATTATTCAAACAAACAAAATCCTCCATTTGTTACATAACAAACTTGAATTAGGAAATAGATTATCATCTGTCTCCCTGTGGATACGATCCCGAATTTCCTTTCTGTGTTAGTTAGAATATAGTTGGTTACTTTTGATAAGGTTTCGACAGCTCATTAAATTTTGGCGCCACTGCAGAGTATGGAAACCCTAGAGGTAGTACAAGAGGGGGTAGTTCAGATGGAACTATTGCAGCCATGTTAGAGGCATTGACTGCTCAACTTGCCGAATGGAAGACATCCCAATCTTTGGTAAATCAGCAGACGGTTCATGCCATGATGCAACAGGAAACACCTTGTGAACGATGTGGTATTGCGGGGCATAGTGCAGCTAAATGTATGAGTACGATAGAGCAGGTCCATGCTTTTCAATCTTTTAAGCAAGGTACACCATACTCCAACTTTTATAATGAAAGGACTAGGGAGCATCCAAATTTCTCGAAGCCAGAATGTTCTAAATCCTACTCCATCGCCGCCGCAAGGTCAGAACTCGTCATATATTATCCCTCAAAATCATGGAAATCAACCACAAGGTGGTTATTAGAGGCATAATCAAGGAGGTCAACATATGAAATCTCCTCAACAAACTAAGAATAATGACATGTCTGAAATTAAGGCCATGCTACAGCAACAGATAGCGGCTTCACATAACCAAGATGTCCTAATCTCTTAATTAATGGCACATAATAAGATGTTGGATAATAAAATTGCTCAATTATCGAGCCAAAACTCAAGTAGGCAACCTGGTGCATTGCCATCTCAACCAGATAAGCCGCATGACACGGCTAATGCAATAAATATCTGAAGTGGTTTTACTTATGACGGGCCGAAGATGCCTAAGGATGGTGTTGACTTTGTTCTTGAATAGTTGTATGTTAATGATAAAGATGAGCTAAAGGATCCATAAAAGGATGACTCGCAAGCTAATGGTCGACTGACAAGTACTGAATGTCGATCGACAGGTCCATGCAAAGGTCAAACGACAGAGTTTCATTTGACAACTAAAGATGGTCTATCGACAACCGCTGGAGGTTGATCAACAGAGGCTGATGGTCTATCGACAACCAGCCCAAGTCTATCGACAGTCAGTCCAAACGGTCAGTTAACAGCTTCAGATGGAGTTACGGGATCATTGCCTACTACTGGATCGACTTTTAATTTTGTTAAGAAGTCTAATTCTGACAAAGGAAAGGGCAAAGCTGTTGAGCCACCAGTTGTAATAAAGATTCCATTTCCAGGAAGGTTGAAAAACACGAAGATTGACAAGCAGTTCGGGAAATTCATGGAGGTCGTCAAGAATCTCTAGGTAATTGTACCATTCACAGAGCTGATAACCCAGGTACCCTCTTACGCTAAATTTATGAAAGATATACTAACTCGTAAGAGAAGTTTAAATGAACAGGAGACCATAGCTTTCACCGGAGAGTGCAGTGCACTCCTACAAAGCAAATCTCCCCCTAAATTAAAGGACCCGGGTAGTTTTTCAATCCCTTGTACTATAGGCACTCATGTTATATATAAGGCTTTATGCGACTTGGGGGCGAGTGTAAGTGTGATGCCCTATTTAGTTTGCGAGAAACTGAATATGGGGGACCTCAAAGTTACTAGTGTGACCCTACAAATGGCTGACATGTCAGTGAAACGTCCTTTAGGCGTTCTAGAAGATGTCCCCGTACGGATAGGTAAATTCTTTATACTTGTCGATTTTATTATTTTAGATACGGATGAAGACACCCAGATTCCCATAATATTGGGTTGACCATTCTTACATGTTGCGGGGGCTATAATAGATGTCAAGGAGGGGCGCTTGACTCTGGAGATAGGGAACGAGAAGGTGACTTTTAACCTGGCTAGCATATTAGCTAAGCCTTTGATAGAAGACACCTGTTATGCCATAAACATAGTAGATGAGTCTATGTTTGATTATTGGACGGGTTCCCTGGTTGGGGACCCGTTATAGGCTTTGATGGTTCTTGATGATTTTGCAGAGGATATACAGGTTGATTACAAGACGATGAATGCTGCTTTGAAAGGTAGGGAGTTCACAATTGAGACGGGTGAGATGGTAAATGCGATAATGGAAACCTTATACTGCTGAAGTAAAGAAACCTGTGCTAAAACCCCTTCCCTCCCACCTTAAATATTTGTTTCTTGACGAATCAGAGCAATACCCTGTCATTGTTAGCGCTAAATTTGATGATAACCAACTTTCTACTTTGTTGGTTGTTCTTAAAAAGAATAGGACAACTTTGGGTTACAGTTTAGATGACCTTAAGGTCATCAGTTCTGACATTTGTACGCACAGAATTGAGTTAGAGAAAGATCATAAGCCTTGCAAACAAGCTCAGCAAAAGTTGAACCCGAAAATAAAGGATGTTGTTATGGCGGAAGTGATGAAGTTGCTTGATGCTGGTATTATTTATACTGTTGGAAACACTAAATGGGTAAGTCATGTTCAGGTAGTCCCGAAGAAAGGAGGGACTACAATGGTTAAAAATAATAAAAATTAACTAATACCGACTAGACTTGTAACAGGTTGGCGGATGTGCATTGAGTATAGACAGTTAAATGCCGCCATAAAAAAGATCACTTCCCCCTTCCTTTTATTGATCAGATGTTAGAGAGATCGGCCTCACATAAATTTTTATGTTATTTAGATGGATATTCAAGTTTCTTTCAAATCCCAATCAATCCTGATGATCAACATAAGACTACTTTTACTTGTCTACATGGTGTTTTTGCTTATCGCAGGATGCCATTTGATTTATGTAATGCTTCTACTACCTTCCAAAGGTGCATGATGGGGATATTTTCTGAGTATATAGAGTCGATTATGGAGGTCTTTATGGACGACTTTAGCGTCTATGGTTCTAATTTTGATGACTTTTTGACTAACTTTGATAAAGTGTTGCAGAGATGTATCGAGGTTAACTTGGTTTTGAACTGGGAGAAGTGTCATTTCATGGTCAACGAGAGAGTTGTCCTTGGAAACTTAGTTTCTGATAAGGGCATCTAGGTGGATAGAGCTAAGGTGCAAGTAGTAAAGCAATTTGCACCTCCCGTCAATGTTAAGGGAGTTAGAAGTTTTCTTGGTCATGCCGGCTTTTATCGCCGGTTCATCAAGGACTTATGGAAAATTGCTAAACCACTTACACAGTTATTGCTGAGGGATGCCTCATTTAACTTTACTAATGAATGTTTGTCTGCTTTTAACAGGTTGAAGCAGGCTCTAATTTCAGCACCGATCATCCATGCCCCAGATTGGAGCCTCCTATTCGAGATTATGTGTGACGCCAGTGACTATGCAGTTGGCGCGGTGCCGGGTCAGAGGAAGGATAAAGCTCTGAGTGCGATTTACTATGCGAGCCGAACTCTGGATGAGGCTCAAGTGAAATATGCTACTACGGAGAAGGAATTGTTGGCTGTGGTGTATGCGCTGGAGAAATTTTTTTCTAATTTATTAGGGTCAAAAGTTTTTATTTTTACGGACCATGCAATGCTTAAATATCTTCTAGCTAAGAATTAGGATAAACCCAGGTTCTTGCGGTGGAACCTCTTGCTTCAGGAGTTTGACTTGGATATTAAAGACAAGAAAGGCGCTGAGAATTTGGTTGCTGATCACTCGTCTTGTTTTCCACCACAGGATGAGGGAGATATTCTTCCCATTAAAGATTCTTTTCTTGATGACGTTTTAATTGCTATCACTACTAATGAGAGTCCGTGGTATGCTATTTTGAGAATTATATTGTAGGTGATATTCTACCACCTAACTTGTCCTTTCAGCAAAAGAAACGGTTTCTCTATGATGTGAAGCAATATTTATGGGATGATCCTTACCTGTTTAAGGAGTGTACATATGGTCTATATCGACGTTGTATACCCCAATGGGAGATTAGAGCTATTCTTGAAGCTTGTCATTCGTCCTCATATGGTATTTAAGAAGTGTACAGATGGCCTATATCGGCCGTGGCTAAGGTACTTCAATCTGGTTTTTACTGGCCGTCTATGTTTAATGATGCTGGGTTGTTTGTTGCAGGTTGCGATCATTGCCAGCGAACGGGAAATATTTCAAACAGGCATAAGATGCCTTAGAATGGTATTTTGGAGGTTGAGATTTTTGATGTATGGGGCATCGATTATCAAGGGCCATTCCCATCTAGCAAGATCAACAGATACATACTAGTTGTTGTGGACTATGTGTCCAAATGTGTAGAGATCGTGGCTTCAGTTAACTCTGATGCCAAGACCGTTGTCCAGCTATTCAAGAAGGTTATCTTTCCTCGCTTTGGTGTCCCTAGGGTCGTCATTAGGGACAGAGGTATGCATTTTAAAGAGAAACAACTTTCTACTTTATTGTCAAAATATGGTGTTTCGCATCGTCGTAGTTTGGGGTATTACCCCCAAACAAGTGGACAGGTGGAGGTCTCCAACAGGGAGATTACAGAAATTTTGGCAAAGGTTGTTTCCAAGTTTTGAAAGAATTGGAGTATGAAGCTGGATGACACGTTGTGGGCCTATAGGACTGCTTTCAAGACACCGATTGGCGCGTCGCCATATCGATTGGTCTATGGGAAGTCTTGTCACCGACTTGTGGAGCTAGAGGATAATGCTTGGTGGGCTATTCGAGAGCTTAATTTTGATCCAAAGTTATGTGGTGAGAAGCGATTGTTGCAGCTAGATGAACTTGAAGAGTTCCGTCTAAATGCATATGATAGTGCCAAGGTTTATAAAGAGAAGACTAAGAGATGGCATGACAAGCGTATCATACCGCGAGAATTCCAAGTTGGGGAGAAGGTATTGCTATTCAATGCCCTACTCCGTCTATTTCCGGGTAAGCTGAAGTCCCGATGGTCTGGTCCTTATAAGGTAACTTTTGTTTCTAAATTTGGGTCAGTCGAGTTTGAGAATTCCGCGGGAGAGCGTTTTAAAGTGAATGGTCACCAAGTTAAGCATTACTACGATGCTAATAATACTGTTGGAGTTGTTGAGGTGTTACACCTCGAACCCATTACCGCACCTGCTGAATGAGGTAATAAAGTTCAAGCGGGGCCTTAAAATCCAGCGCTGACCAGGAGGCAACCTGGATTGTAAAAGTTATGTAAATGTGTGTTTAGTTTTAGCTTTAATTGTGTGTGCTTAGGGCATGTTTCCTTATTTTATTTTAGTTAGTTTTGTATACTCATATTAGTTTGCATTTTAATTTCATAGAATTAATTTCTGTCACTTAAATGTTTTTAACATTTAGAAATCGGAATTTAGTTGCATGCTGGACTAGTTTAGTATAGTTTCATATGAGTATAAGTTGGACAAGAAACTAATTTTCATGTGAGAATTGCCCAGGTACCATAAGGAGTGGACGAGAGGCGTTTTAATACGTGTGTCTATCGACGGTATACATGTTGTCGATCGACAAAAGGAAAAAAAAGTCGATAGACAATGATCATTCGACATAACCTACAACAATTAAGAGGTCTATGAGGTATGTCGATCGACAATTGCTACAGTGCCGATCGACAGCATACAAGACGTCTATCGACATATTTTAACACTGGTTTTAATTGCTTTTTCTTTCCTAAATAAACCAAACCCCTCCTCTTTATTTCGCACGACAGGAACACAAGAAGAAGAAGAAAAAAGAACGACAAACCCTAACTCCTCTTTTCATCCAATTCCAACTCGATTTCTACTTCAAATTTCTTCAATTCCTTCAAAAAATCTAATTACCCGGTAATTTACACCTTCAATTTTCCCTTTTCCCTTTCAATTTTCGACTAAAACAGTCGACTTAGGGACTTAGGGTTTCGAATTTTCGGCTTCATTGTGTAACACCCCCATACACCAAGGTGCCTTACCAAGACCACCTAATGCATGGAAGTCCTACCATCTCGGTTATTCGAGGCAATGTATATCAAATTGACCATATAAGAACATACTTAGATAAATAACTTTAAGCGATTACATAACCAAAATCCCAAAACTGTAAAGTGAAATACATCTGTTCCAAACTATCAAAACACTCTAAAAATAAATATAAGTTCATAAACACGGCGGAAGACTCTAAGTGACTCATTCCCACCTATCCAATGAGCATCCATCTCATACCTGCTCAAGAACTGCTCACTATCCCCGAATGGATCACCACAGTTTTTAAGACAATTAAAACGGGTCGGTTACTGATTACACAATAAAATATACAACAATATCAATAGTACATACAATCACCCAACTCCGTCACATCTCCAATCACCTGACTAGCCAGAAGGTCTAGCCCTGCCAGATTACGGCCGCAACCAGTAATCCTCACCATCTGTGGAGGACCGCAGCCATTCCCACCTAAGCCTCGCTCATCAACACCGAGCGAAAACCCAAGTTCCTTAATGTGCACATCCCCCTTTTGACGGGAACCATAAGGGGCGAATCAAGGACGTGAATCCACTCCCGCAAATGACTTCACTCAGCCGAGAACGCACCTCGCGAACCATAGACAAACACAACCAACCAACTATACAACAACGAGTACCAATCACCAATACCAATATGATATAGATCAACAACAATAAACAACTAACCACAATTAACCATCAAATACAATGTAATCAATAACCGAGTAGGGAAACCCTACCAGGAAAAGCAATCACCAAGATCATCACAATCAGCTATTCAAAACCGCTCTTTTATGAATTCACCTCCTATAATCACACAATCATGTAATTACAATCTAACAAACACAGTACTCCCAAAACCCCCAAGAATACCCAATTAGGGTTTCAACTAAAATCAATGAAACGATATAAAAATAATACTAGAAGCTTACCCACGATCCAACGACTCTAGCCCTTAGGATTTGATAGCAATGAGAGAAGGGGAAGTTACGTAACTTTTATCTTGTGTAAATTGTTTAGAAATAGTGAAAAAAAGTAAAAAAGGAATTGACAAAATAACTTTATATAACATTCTTGCGTTGCTATCAAAACACGGAGAAACAACCCGTAAAACCGACTTGCTTGATCGAGTAAGTCACTTACTCGATCGAGTGCCCCCTACTCGATCGAGTGACACCTACTCGATCGAGTGACACCTACTCGATCGAGTACCCATCAGACAGTACACTGGTTTGAAACCAAAACTCACTTACGCAACAGAGTAAGCCTTACTTGATAGAGTACCCAACAGTACAGAAAACCATAATATTACAGTCTTCCCTTCTTAAAAATGAACTTCGCCCCCGAAGTTCAAACCCATACCCAAAGACAAACATACTAACTTAACCATGACACAAAAACGCAACCAAAACAAAAAACAAAACCCCAACCACAACTCAAACCGACTCAAAACAACTACTAACTGTACCAAAAACTAAAACAAAACCACACCAAAACCTTATGCGATCATCTCCTACCCCCTAAAAGAAACATGGTTACGTCCCCGTAACCACACATACCTGATCAAAAAGAGACGGATACCACTCTCTCATAGTCTCTTCCGCCTTCCAAGTAGCTTCCTCAACCTCATGATTAGACCATAGAACCTTTAGCAACACCGCTTCCCCGAACCTAGTTTTTTTAACATTGCGATCAAGAATCTGGTTTGGCACCTCAAGATAAGACAAGGATTCATCCAACTCGATGTTCTCCACCTTTAACACATGGGAAGGATCACTCACATACTTCCGTAACTGAGACACATGGAACACATTATGCACCCGATCCGAAGCTGGTGGTAACGCTAACCAATAACCAACCTCTCCCACACGATCCAAAATCTCATACGGTCTTATGAACCTCTGGCTCAACTTCCCTTTATTACCAAACCTCATAACCCCACGCATAGGAGATACTTTCAGAAGAACCTTATCCCCAACCTGAAACTCTATGTCACGGTGATGTAAGTCTGCATAGCTCTTTTGTCTATCCTGGGCCGCTTTCATCTTTTGTCTAATCACTTTAACCTATTCTATCAACTCATGCGCCATCTGTGGTCCTAAAACCACTGCCTCAGCTCTATCATCCTAGCAAATCGGACTCCTACACCTCCTCCCATACAAAGCCTCAAATGGTGCCATCCCAATATTCGTATGGTAGTTGTTGCTATAAGAAAACTCGATCAGATCCAACCTATCTTCCCAGCTATCACCATACTCCATCACACAAGTTCGTAACATATTTTCCAGAATCTTAATAGTTCTCTCGGTCTGTCCATCTGTCGCATGATGAAACGCAATACTCATCTTCAAGGTAGTTCCCACCATCTCCTGCAATTCTTCCCAAAACCGAGAAATAAACCTCGCATCTCGATCTGACACAATGTCCTTAGGGACTCCATGTAACCTCACCACAGTTTTCCTGTACCCATTAGCCAACTGAACCTTACTCCATGTATCTTTCATTGGAATAAAGTGAGATAACTTAGTCTAACGGTCAACTATCACCCATATCATGTTATTACCCTGCTGGCTCCTCGGTAAACCCACTATAAAGACCATGGAGATAGACTCCCATTTCTACTCAAGTACCTCAAGAGACTGAATCTTACCTTGTGGTTGTTGCTTCTCTCCCTTAACCCCCTGACATGTCAAACATCGAGCCACGAACTCACCTGTTTCTCTTTTCATCCCAGGTCACCAGAAAGTCTTCTTAAAATCTCTATACAACATGTCACCACGTGGATGTACTGAATACAGTGTGCAATGAGCCTCTGTCATGATCACCTTTTTAAACTCCTCATCCCTAAGTACACACCATCTTCCATCAAACCGAACACTCCCATCCGAATGAATAGAGAATCGAGACATTGTCCCCTTCTCTACTCCAACTCTCCACTCTTATGTCTTTGAATCAGGAGCCTATTTCCTGCGAATATCATCATAAAGATCCAGCTCCACTGTCAAGTCCCCCCTAGCATCCCCTTTTTGTATCACATGTATCCCAATCTTTCACACCTCATCTCTCAACCTCATCAAAGACATAGTTGTACATAGAGAATGCACACTCTTCCTGCTCAACACATCAGCAATAACGTTTGCTTTTCTTTCACGGTATATGATATCAATATCGTAGTCCTCTATAAGCTCCATCCATCTCCTATGTCTCATGTTCAGCTCCTTTTGAGTAAAGATGTACTTTAGACTCTTGTGATCTGAAAACACATTAAAGGTCACCCCATAAAGATAGTGCCTCCAAATCTTGAGGGCAAACACAACTGCACCCAACTCTAGATCGTGTGTTGGATAGTTCTCCTCATAAGGCTTCAATTTCCTAGAAGCATAGGCAATGACTTTCCCATTCTGCATCAACACAACCCAACCCGTTGTTTGAAGCATCTGTATACACCTCAAAGTTCTCACACCCTTCAGGTAAAGCTACGACTAGAGCTGTGGTCAAACGCTCCTTTAATGTTTGGAACATCGTCTCACAACTTTCATCCCATCGAAACCTGTTCTCTTTCCTCATCAACGTTGTCATAGGTCTGGTGATCTTTGAAAAGTCTTTCACGAACCAACGATAGTACCCTACCACACCCAAAAAACTCCTGATCTCTGCCACATTCTTTGGTGTTTCCCACTTAGACATTGCCTCTATCTTTGTAGGATCCACAGATACACCATTTTTAGAAATCACATGCCCCAGAAAGGCAACTTCCTCGAGCCATAACTCACACTTAGACAACTTTGCATACAGCTGATTGTCACGCAAAGTCTGTAACACCAACCTCAAGTGCTCCTCATGCTCCTCCTTAATCTTGGAATAGACTAAGATATCATCAATGAACACCACCACAAACCAATCCAAAAACTGATTGGACACCCGGTTCATCAAATCCATAAACACTGTCGGTGCATTAGACAACCCAAACGGCATCACCACATACTCATAATGACCAAATCTCGATAGAAAAGCTGTCTTCGGAATGTCCTCATCCCGAATCCTCACCTGATGGTAACCTGATCTCAAATCAATCTTTGAAAAGACTCCTACCCCACTTAACTGGTCAAACAGATCATCTATCCTTGGCATAGGATACTTCTTCTTCACTATAACACTGTTTAGCTCCCGGTAGTCAATGCACAACCTCAAGCTCCCATCTTTTTTTTTTCACAAACAAAACTGGTGCTCTCCACGGCAATACACTAGGTCTAATGTATCCCTTATCTATCAAATCATCCAACTGCTTCTTCAGCTCTTCTAACTCTTTAGGACCCATGTGGTACAGGGCCTTAGAGATTGGTTCCGTCCCTAGTTTCAGCTCCACACTGAAATCTATGTCCCTCTTCGGTGGCAAACCAGGTATCTCCTCCGGAAAGACATCTAGGAACTCTCCCACCAATGGGATCTGATTAGCTGTCAGACCCACCATACTATGGTCTTTCACATGCATAGAATCAAAGGACACCCCTTCCTCAGATAAGACTTCAATGACACCGCTGCAATCACTTTGACTTTGGGTTTGACAACAAACCCACAATAAGACACACCAACTCCCTTAGGACCTCTCAAAGAGACTCTCTTTTGGTGACAATCTATCCAAGCCTTGTACTGTTGGAGCTTGTTTCCTCCACAAATTAGTATGATAACATTATAAATCTCTTATAGGTTCACAAGGGTATACTTCGTATTTTATCAGTTGATTAACGATTACCTAATAACGGTTGGCTAGCTAGAAAGTTTGACGTTGTTATCATACTGATGGTAGTGATCAACTGGTCCCTAAAAGTCACACCTAAAGGATATGTTTGAGAGATGTGATTATGGAAATGTAATCACATTGATGACTTATATGACTAAAAGGTTAGTTCATGTAATTGACTAAACAGTTAGTCAATGTGTTGATGAGACGATTATTTAATTTAATTAAATAACATTAGCTGAGACGAATTAACTGTCAATTCATAAATTGAATATAATAAGTTATATTTAATTAATGAATATAATGTTAGTGAAAACGAATTAAGATGTTAATTCGTAATTAAATGTAATCGGTTATATTTAATTAGCTAATTATAAATATGCGATATTTATAGTTAAAGTATATATTATACGATATTGTCAAAATAAATTATTACAGACCGATATTAATAAATCGACTGCAAGCTGTTGTGTGTAGACTTATTAATACGGAATGAATTAAATGACAATTTAAAACTTATACACTTTATATACATTTTGTAAACTACCAAAAATGAGAAAATTTAATCATCTTATTTTGGTAGGAGGAAAAACCGAAAATAAGGAGATAATCCTCCTTATTATTTCGGTTATATGGGCCAAAAAGAGGAAAGAAAATTCTACCCTAATTCACTCCTCTTTCACGGTTTAAGAGAGTGAAGGGAGACCATTTTTATTAACCTAATTTTACCCTAATTCTCTCATCCTTCACAAAACCCTAAAAATTAATTTTGCAATTTTGGGGATCGATTCTAGCAAGAACAAAGGCATATCTCGTATCATCTTGGGTGCAACTGATAGGAGAATATCATTGCGATATTGTTCATAGGCCATATTAGCTAGGACCGAAGGTTATTTCTTAATCTCTCTATTTTGTTTATGCTATTTCTTTTATGACTAGTTTCACAATCATAATTTCGTTATAATTCGTAATTTCTTAAAGGAAGTATACCGATATTTCCCACATATAATTACCCAGCCAATACATACCAACTATCATCTCAAAACCATCCATAGGAAATTCTAACAAATCCACTGGAAGATCAACCTGCCCAACTAACATAGATACACCCTTATACAACCTCCCACAAAACACTGACTCACCTGATGGTATAAAAACCTCACCTTTTACATACTCACACTCTCTCAAACCCAAAAGCTTAGTATGACTCGATGATACAAAAGAGTGTGACGCCCCCGAATCAAACAAAACAAAGGTAGAAACATCATTAAAAGTAAGGTACCCGTGATCATGTGAGCATCATCCTCAGCAACTTTCTTGTCCATCTTGAATAACTTGCCATTGGTCTTTTGTCCACCTCCCTGAACGGTACTTGCTGAACTAGATGGCTTGGCAGCTGACCCCTGATTGTTGTTAGCTACCAGTTTCTGATAAGAGTTACCGCCATTGCGGTTAGATCCACCGTTGTTGTTACTCTAACCTCCTTGGCTATTCCATGACCCCGCCGGTCGGTTGCTAGCATAACTCTGAGAAGGACCCTGCGAAAAGCTCCCTTGTGATGGCCTCTGAAAACCTCTCCCCACGACACTAGTACACGCATGCCTCTTATGACCCATACCAGCACAGTTGAAACACGAGATACTCCAGCTGCTACTACTACCACCACGACCACGCCCATAAAAAGCTCCACCACTAAATCCCGATCCTAATGAGTAAGCCCTCACCTGGTTATGGTTACTCCTCTTGTAACTGGACTGACCACCACCCTCACTCTCAGCCTTTCTCTTATCAAGACCTCTCTCCTTATTCTCTTTGGCCATCTCGGCCAATCTCTCGGCTCTCCCTGCCCTCTCATATAATTCCTTTACATCTTTAAGGACCCTAACTGGTAACTTCTTTATTATCTGGTAGGTTAACCCCTTCTCAAACCTCAGTGCCAAGTTCTCCTGATTTGGCCCTATGTTATCTGCATACCTCGATTTTTCATTAAACTTATGATAGTAATCAGCCACTGTTATGTCCGAAGTCATCTTAAAAGCATCGAACTCATCCCTCAGCTTACTACGAACGTGCTCAGGTACGAACTCCCGGCGCATAGCTCTCTTAAACTCAATCCACGATACATCTGGCTTTCCCTGTTTCAGATACAGATCTAGGGCACTCTCCCTTAACTTGTCCCACCACTCTCCCGAGGCATCTCTCAAGTAGAACTCAGTTTGTTCCACTTTGAATTCCTCAGGACAATGAACCACATTCAAGATGTTCTCCATCTCCCTATAGCAATTGTCGAGCAAAATTGGCGCACCGGTACGCATATACTCTTTTGAGTGGAAGCGGGCTATCGTAGTGCTCATCTTGAGAAAGTCTACCCCTGCATCTTTGTCTTTTCCAAATATTTTTAGGGCCTCGGTAAGCGCATCTTAATGCTCAAGCATCTTGGCTATATCATCTACACTCATCTCCTGCGCCCTAGTGTACAAAGCAGATCTCTTTGGTGCCATATCTTTGAGCTATAAGAGGAGAGAGAAACGTAAGCACATAGCATATGGCTCAAAGCATATACGATCTGTACAACACACACTCGATCGAGTAACTACACCCACTCGATCGAGTAGAGGTCACTCGATCGTGTTTCTCACTTACTCAATCGAGTACCTCAACTCCAGAACCTGTCCAGAACGTAGAACAACACGCACTCGATCGAGCCCCAAACGTACTCGATCGAGTAGCCCCCCACTCGATCGAGTACTCCACTTACTCGATCGATTTCCCCAAAACAGCAGCTACTGCCCAACATTGTCATATACCCACTCGACCGAGCTCAGTATACTCGATCGAGTCCAACCTACTCGATCGAGTATCCCCTATTCGATCGAGTCATGCTGACTCTCTAGCTACCCGCATGCTTTAACTTAATAACTTTTCGCAACACAATATATATATATATATATATATATATATATATATATATATATATATATATATATATATATATATATATATATGTATATATATATATATTACTCACTTGATGCAATTTCTATATATATATATATATATATATATATGTATATATATATATATATATATATATATATATATATATATATGTATATACATATATATATATATACATATATATATATATATATATATATATATATATATATATACATATATATATATATATATATATATATATATATACATATATATATATATATATATATATACATATATATATATATACATATATATATATACATATATATATATACATATATATATATATATATAGAAATTGCATCAAGTGAGTCTAGGTATCTTAGGTGAGTCTAGCATTTTAATCTCATCCATTAGATCTACTCCTAATCAACGGCTGAGATTAAATCTCAGAAATTATAACAAACGTATAAAAGCTAAGAATTCAAACCTCCCCCTCATAATTCAGTTTCACTTTCTCTCTCCTCCGTCTCTTTCCCTCGCTTTCTCTATCTCTCTCTCTAAGTCGAAAATAATCCTCTGAATCAAGCAAACAAACCCTAGGTTCCTGTTTTTTACTCGCTTTTATCAATTCATTCACAAATCAATCAAATTCGTGTGTTTTCCAGGTTCTCGTTGCTACAATGGATGCAGATTCTACCGACATTAACATGCATACAGGTAATTTCCGTAATCCTTTCCTTTTCAGTTTTCCTTTTCGCGATTTCGTCTGGATTCTTTGTCGCTGATCATTCGCTATTGTAATTTCATTATTCCGTTGCTTTTCAGTTTTTTAGGTTAATCGATTTTATGTTTGCTTCAATTTTAATGACATCCGTTCACTTCTACTTCAATTTGACGGTCTCCTTTCCTTTGATTATTCTCGTATTTGCTTTTCTCTTAAATATTAGGTGCAATCTCCTTGTATTTGTTGTTTTTCCTATTGAATTTTCATATTTGCGTTTTCCTCTGCTTCTGCTTACAATCGCAGTTGCTTTATCGTTACATTCCGTCAATTTTTATTAATTTGTCTTTATTCTGTTGCTTTTCAGTTTTTTAGGTTAATCGATTTTCTGTTTGCTTCAATTTTAATGAAATCCGTTCACTTCTACTTCAACTTACGGTCTCCTTTCCTTTGATTATACTCGTAGTTGCTTTTGTCTTAAATATTAGGTCAAATATCCTTATATTTGTTGATTTTCTCGTTCAATTTAGGTCAAATTTCATTATATTTGACATCTTTTCCTGTCTTGTATATTCCTGTTCCCCTGTCTGTATATTCCTGTTCTGCTGTCAATGCTTACAGGCTCAGCTTTTTACAATATCAATGTTACTATAACACAATCACATATATTCATTTCCATTGCACATATAACATATGCTGTACCACTTCTGGATGTCCTCTTGTTCTGCTGTTACTTCAATGTACTTTAGTTTCTTGTTCTAAATTGTAGTCCAGCCTCTTCGCATATTTCCTGTTCTCCCGTCCATCTTTATGTCACTACATTGTCATAGTACTAGTATTACTGTAACAATGTTACTCTTTGTAATACCACCGTTGTATTTCAGGTCACTAATACACGTATTTTCCTTTTTGTATTACAGACTCAAGTACTGTCACTCAACCCCATTATACGTCAATTGTCTAAGAGCAACCCAATCCTCAACCAAATAATCAGCTTGTTCTATCTCACACGCCTAATGGAGGTGAGCGCTGGATGCGTGTGGTTGAGCACAAGTTTAGACCTATCATTGGTGCAGTTTTCGCCTCCCTTGAGGCTGGAATCAAGTTCTACGAGGTTTATGCTCGGGCATGTGGATTTACCCCTCGGAAGCACAGTACGAAAACACTACAAGGTGATGTTGCACACCAAAAATTCGTAGTCTGCAACCGTCAAGGGTTCAGGGAATCTAAACCGAAACAACCGTCCCGAACCAAGGATGATGAGAATATGGGTGATGGTTCGTCCCACTAATACGATTACACGGCGAGTTAAAATCACAAGAATTGGATGCCGAGCGTACGTCAGATTTTCCCTTCTACATGGCCTTGATGGCCCAACTATGATTGACGAGTTTTAAAGTCCACAATCATCGTCTCACCTCTCGTCTGTAATGAGATCTCGATAAGATTTCACGATCCCTTGATATGTTCCAGAAGACGCTTATCTTGGACAACTCCAAGTTGAATATTGGCGCTGATTGACCTTTTAGACAGGTTAAGGAACTTGTCAATGGGTATGAAAATATCGGTGCTACATTGATAGATTTTAAGAACTTTCAAAGAGATATCAAGTGCTACATTGGGTTACGAGATGCTGACCTTTTCATCGATCGACTCGAGAAACTCAAAGCGACCCAACCCCAGTTCTACTTCGCCTATGATGTTGATCCGCAAAACCGTCTAACAAAGTTCTTTTGGGCTGATGCTACATGTATTAGAAACTACTCATTCTTTGGGGATGCTGTGAGCTTCGACCCTACTTACGGAACTAACAAGTATGATATGGTTCTTACACCATTCACAGGTGTTAATCACCACAGAAAGTCGGTGTTGTTTGCCGGTTGTCTCCTGTTACACGAGGATGACATCTCCTTCCAATGGACCTTTCAGCATTTCTTGACTGCCATGGAACAAAAAGAGCCGCAGTTCATGATCACGGATCAATGCCCTGGCATAAAGAAGGTAATAGTGTGACAATGTTACTGTAACAGACTTACTTAAATTTACTCACTTGCTCTTTCCCTATCACTGGTCAATATCACGTTCTGACTTGTTGTTTCATTATGACTGGCAAACAACATGATTTCCCTTCTGTTTCCAAGACAGCTAGGCATCGTTATTGTATGTGGCATATTACACAAAAGATCACAGACAAAGTTGGTTCAGCACTCTGCAGAGACACGGACTTCCTAGCTCGCTTTAACGCTGTTGTTTGGGACCCTGATATGGAGCCGTCGGAGTTCGAAGAGAAGTGGCAAAAGCTCATTTCAGATTTCGAGCTGGAAGATAATGATTGGTTGATTACAATGTTCGACGACAGACACCATTGGATTCCTGCCTACCATCGCGACCTTGCCTTGGGCTGCATATTAAGAACAACACAGCGATCAGAAAGTACAAATTCGTTTTTCAAGCGCTATGAGAATCACTTTGGTACACTGGTCGAATTTTGGATGAGGTAAACAACTCTTTTTCATTCCTTACGTGATGCAGGAACAATGTGCATGTTACATTACCATTGTTTCATTGTTACATAAATAATTTGTTGCCGAATTCTTGTTGCATTAAAACCAGGTTCCAAATCGCTATGGACCAAATAGAGCTATACACGAAGGTACGATGATTATAACAAATGACCACTCATTCCCCGAGCTTAAGACAGAATTACCTATAGAAAAGCATGGCGCTATTATATACACACATGTTGTGTTCAAGGTGTTTCAAGAAGAAGTAATGGCTGCCGATTCATGTGGTGTTAATGACTTTGTGAAGGAGGAGCATGTGCGCATAATTCATGTAATCGATCTTTGAGACACAGACGAGAATTTTCAAGGTGAGGTTGGACCTTAGAAGCACGATGCGATTATGCGAGTGTAAACTGTTCGAAAGAATTCGATTACTCTGCAGGCATATTCTGTAGGTGTACAAGGGCAAAGGAATTGGGCGAATACCAAGCAAGTACATTGTAGATCGTTGGCTAAATAACACACACGCAGCGAACAGGTTTGATTCGAAAACATTATTACAAAGGATTTTGACTTGTTACAAGAATTGTTTTACAATAACATTGTAACCATAATTCCTTATAGTAACATTGTCACCATGATAAACAAGAAACTTTCTTTGTTTTACTTCCGGGCTTGATTCGAATGGGAATGTCATTGAGGATTCATATATGGCTACGTCTGATAACAGTCATTTGTGCAACGTATGGTCAGAGTTCCGTCAGATAGTTGGTATTCTCAAAACTTTACCTGCTGAACACACGGAAGAGTTAGCATCCCTCCCAATTGAGTTCCTGGCGGAAGTTATGTATTGAACCGCTTACAAAAGACCAAGAGATGGAGATGCTTTGTTGGGCTGCAGCTCGTCGTCAAAGTCACTATCCACCCTCCAGAACAAGCACGCAACAAGGGCAGCGGAAAAAGATTGAAGTCGGCTAAACAACAGGCCATTGAAAAAGCAACAAGCCAAAGAGGCTATGTGCATACTTTGCAAAGAAAGAGTTACCCACGACAGAGAACATGCCCTCTTCGCATAGGCGATGTAGCTGAGAAAAGCAAAAAAAAAGAAAAAAAGTTTGATATTTGTTATGATGTTACGAATAACATTGTGACCTTAGCAATAATTAGTAAGATTTTGTGTTGCTTTGTGACAATAATATGTCACAAAAAAATAAAAAGTAGAATTGTGTGTTCTTTGTGGCAATAACATGTCACAGAAAAAAGTCATTCGATTTTCCTACATCATAGTTAACATTTTATACAAAGACTTACAACATTTTATACAAAGAATAAATATTGTTTTAGGACCATTGTCCGTCCCGTTTTAGGAGCATATTTCCTAAGTTTTACAAGAATAAAGTGTTATACAATTTGTTATACGATTTGTTTTGTTTAAGGAAAAGGGTTTAGGGTTGGATTAGGTGGCTCCGCGAAGCGGTTCCGCCTAATCCAACCCTAAACCCTTTTCCGTCCCGTTTTAGGAGCGTTTTTTCCCAAATTTAAATCCCGTCCACGATAGGGTATCACCCGTCCTTCCCTAGGGTTTAGTTTTGGTTTTACTGTAACACTGTTGTACTACGAACAACCTTTGTTTAAGGAAAAGGGTTTAGGGTTGGATTAGGCGGTTCCGCCTAATCCAACCCTAAATCCTTTTCCGTCCCGTTTTAGGAGCAATTTTCCCCAAATTTAAATCCCGTCCACGACAGGGTATCACCCGTCCTACCCTAGGGTTTAGTTTTGGTTTTTTTGCACCACGATTTATTAAGGAAAAGGGTTTAGGGTTGGATTAGGCGGCTCCGCGAAGCGGTGCCGTCTAATCCAACCCTAAACCCTTTTCCGTCCCGTTTTAGGAGCGTTTTTCCCCAAATTTAAATCCCATCCACGACAGGGTATCAGCCGTCCTTCCCTAGGGTTTAGTTTTGGTTTTTTTGCACCACGATTTTTTAAGGAAAAGGGTTTAGGGTTGGATTAGGCGGCTCCGAAGCGGTGCCGCCTAATCCAACCCTAAACCCTTTTCCGTCCCATTTTAGGAGCGTTTTTCCCCAAATTTAAATCCCGTCCACGACAGGGTATCACCCGTCCTTCCCAAGGGTTTAGTTTTGGTTTTTCTGTAACACTGTTGTACTACGAACAACCTTTGTTTAAGGAAAATGGTTTAGGGTTGGATTAGGCGGCTCCGCGAAGCGGTGCCGCCTAATCCAACCCTAAACCCTTTTCCATCCCGTTTTAGGAGCGTTTTTCCCGAAATTTAAATCCCGTCCATGACAGGGTATCAGCCGTCCTTCCCTAGGGTTTAGTTTTGGTTTTTTCGCACCACGATTTTTTAAGGAAAAGGGTTTAGGGTTGGATTAGGCGGCTCCGCGAAGCGGTGCCGCCTAATCCAACCCTAAACCCTTTTCCGTCTCGTTTTAGGAGCGTTTTTCCCCAAATTTAAATCCCGTCCACGACAGGGTATCACCCGTCCTTCCCTAGGGTTTAGTTTTGGTTTTACTGTAACACTGTTGTCTTACAAACAACCTTTGTTTAAGGAAAAGGGTTTAGGGTTGGATTAGGCGGCTCCGCGGCGGTGCCGCCTAATCCAACCCTAAACCCTTTTCCGTCCCGTTTTAGGAGCGTTTTTACCCGAATTTAAATCCTGTCGTATGTTTTAGGAGTGTTTTTCCCCAAATTTAAATCCCGACCACAACAGGTTAGCTCCCGTCCTTCACTAGGGTTTAGTTTTAGTTTTACTGTAACAGTGTTGTACTACGAACAACCTTTGTTTAAGGAAAAGGGTTTAGGGTTGGATTAGGCGGCTCCGCGAAGCGGTGCCGCCTAATCCAACCCTAAACCCTTTTCCGTCCCGTTTTAGGAGCGTTTTTTGACAATTTTAAACATAGTTACATAATCGTTGTTCAATTTAATATAGCACAATTCTAATAGTAAATTGGACAATTAACCTAATTAAGATGTCATTCATTAAAAACAAGTGTTACAAACACGATTAAAAACGAAATACTTAGAAACATATGAAAGAGTTAACTTAAATATAAGTCATCACAATGAAGCATAAATCGTAATAAAGAAGGAAATATTAAATCTTTTACTCCCTTCTTAGTCGTTTATTCACGGAGGAGAATGAACACTTTTTCGCCCTCTAGCAACTCCTTTTTCAGATTATTCCTGTAACCTTCCATCTCTTCAATAGCTTTGACAACAAGAGGCCACTTCCTGTTAATCGAAGGGTTGAGTTTAGCATATGACTCCCTAAGAGCTGTAACACCAAGGAGAAATTGACGGTCTAAATCAGTTTCAGTGTATTTCTTCAGCTTATTTTCTTCTAGCTGTTTCCCAATACACTTGTTTTCCGCCATCAGAAACTTGATATGAGCTTCAGCATTGTTCAAGTCATTTTCAAGCACTTGTACTCGTTCTAGCATTTCTATTACCTCACTATCAGATGATATAACCTGCTCAAGTAATGAATCTCTATGCCTTGTCATTTCTTCAAGTTCAAACTTGGTGTCTTCTAGTTTCCTTTGAATTCGTTCAATTTTTCTCTTGCTGCAACAACAAAAAAAAAACCTATTAAAACAGAAAAATAAAATGTTTTCCCTAAATTAGAGAAAACAAAATCTATTTATAAACAAACATAAACTGTTTTCCCTCAATTAGAGCAAGGTAGTCATATAATAAATGAAATTTTAGCAACAGTTATAATATTAAACCATCCATAATCTTTATAGATATATAATATTACAAAAGATAAAAAAAAAATTAGACATGAAAAACCTTTGAATTTGTCTTGGCTTATTTTTTTGTTTAGAAAATGAAGTGTAAATGTTGAATGGAAATGAGATTATTTATAGATAATTGAAAAAAAAACAAAACAGTTTAAAAAAAAAATAAAAAAAATAACTGCCTTGAAAAATATCACTTTGAACAAAGTGAAAAACTGTTTTAGAAAGATAACTGCTGCAGATTGTAGAATTCAAAGCGTCAAAACCGTCTCTGTTACAAAGAATATAATTGTGTTTTTTTAAAATGAGATTATTTATAGATAATTGTGAAAAACAAAACAGTAATTTTTTTTTAAAAAAAAATTAACTGCTTTAAAAACCACTTTTATTAACTGCTTTGAAAACTGTTTTTAAATGATGATTGATGTTAACCACATGCATGTTCCCCATAATTAAGTCCAGTTATAAATGCTGCACAGAGTGGAGAATTCAAAGCGTCAAAATCTTTTATTATAATTTTCATTTATTACTATCACAGTGTTACATTAACATTATTTTCATTTTGTCTCGACTTTTTTTGTTTAAAAAAAACACTAACATTTTAAAAACTGTTTTCAAAATTAAATGCTTTAAAAAAATTGTTAATTTTTGAATTCCAAAAGACAAAATAAGACATGAAATTTATCCAACCCATGTTTCGTTTTCCCTATGAAGTGCAGTTATAACAGTTGCAAGAGTGAAGAATTCAAAACGTCAAATTATGTTTTCTCTTTTCACTCTTGAAACTGTCATACTGTTACAGTAACATAGTTAATGAATTCTGCATATAATAAGTTAATGTTATAGTAACAAATTTATTTGTAATATATTCCAAAATATTCGAAAATATGTTCCACTGTCTATGACAGCCACTATTACGTTGTTAAAGTAACATTGTTTTAGAGTACATCACTTGATTTTCACTTTAAAATGAAGTACATGCATTTCGGTGTTGAGTGGCTTCGGTTCATTCTCAATCGGTGGTTCTTTGTCTGACAATTCATCTTCCGTTGCCTTCCCTTTGAGCATTCTAGCGGCTTCCCTCCTTGCAGCTATATCAGGCCAGATTGTTTTCTTTGATTTTTTGAAGATTTCAACAAATCGTCAACAATTCAGCCCGTATTTTGTTGATGTCAGCCATGAGCAAACATGAAGCAATTTGGGAAGCACATGCCCGCCGATAAAATGTGTTGTTGAGCAAAGAAGACTTGTTTGCATATCCCAAAAAATTGGAGACGGCTGTCATAGTGATACAGGCTGACTCTTCAAATACGGAAGCCCGTTTCTGTCATTTAAACTTCACATTTACCACAGGATAGCGGAGCATTTCAGTTACCCTCACGTCGCCCTTTGTGTCCAGGTAGTCACTCATGCAACCGCCCGTCGAAAATGAACATTAATTTCCTTTTACTATCAATTAAGAAATCGAGTAATCAACAATGTTACAAGATAGGTGTAACAAAAAGAACACTAAAACAACATAAAAATGTTACAAGATACGTATTATCGTAACACCGAAAGTGAAATCAAATCGTAAACATACAATTTGACAACTCGGGGGACTTACACGCCATTGCGATGTCGTAATTGAATGAAGACTCCCACTTAGCATACGATTGACTGTCGATCACACTAATCTCTTTGTTGAGGAAATTAATACACACACAGAAGTAGTGATAGCCAGCCAAACAAGGTATAAAAATAAGTTCGGCATCAAGTCTGTAATTTGCGTTGCTCGCGTTGATGAAATTATCCCAAATTTCAAACAACTCGTTCTTTATATCGATCGTTCACTATCCTCCCGCATCACAAACCGTAGAGCATGCTTTGTAGTTTTAAAAAAAAATTAAAAAAAATGTAAGGGTTAGATTTCCCTTGTAAAAGAATCATATGTTATTGAACAGAAGCAGACATTTAACACCGATGCAACTTACCATGTGACCTAGTCCTAAGTAAAGTAAGGTTGGCCCTTCTGCCCTTGTGCCTCTTTTCCTGTTCTCGACATAATTCAAGAGTAGAGACCAGCATTCAAACACCATCCAATTTGTGTGACTCCTAGGACGTAGTGAGAGTATATCAGCTCTTGTCAACCTCATGTTGTCTCCAAACGCAGCCCGGGATCTCACCGTTACTGTAACCATAAGAGTCGATTACTCAAGAGTTTTCGCAAAACAATGTGTAACATAAACAAGTGTTTAAAAAACACTTTTACGAAAACAAAGTGTAACAATAACACTTTCACAAGAATAACAAGTATTTTACCTTTTGTGGAAGTCGATATCATCCATAAACGCATAATCAAGAACGTGCCTTCTCGCATTAGTTGTCTTTGACAAAGATTTAGCGATTTGCTCTCATAAATTCAGAGACTAGGAATATATCACCGTCAATTTCACCATGACCTAGAGAACATCCCATAGCATAATCTTTATGAAATTTAAATATTATCTCCTCATCTTCACCAATTGCTCTAGGAGAACGCTTGTAAGCAACCGACTTCACCCTACTGTTTTTGGGCTCTTCCTCCTTTTGTTTTTCCCGTGGCTTCTTTGTTTTTTCCTCTTCCTTTTTTTCCTCTTCCTTTTTTTCCTTTCCTTTTTTTCCTTCTTCTCTTCCACCTTCTTTTTGCAAATTTTTCCTTCAAATGCTCCTTTCATTCCCGAATTTTGATATCCTCCCTTGCACCTCTTTTCGTACTTGATTCAAGTCGCTAAGAACAAGTATTGCACATATTTCAGCACGGTACAACATTCTTTTCCGTTCATCCCCCAGCTCAGAGTCAAAAACCTTCCCCGTGTAGAAAGCCATGTGCATCATCATGAAAACCCCACAATCCACATTTTTTGCAATGCTCTGCCATTTAAATTTCACATTCTGAAGTGGGAAACTTTCTACATTGGAGCCTTTTGCAATTTGCATTTCTGACAACATTTTCCCCATGATATTTGCCTGCACAAAAAGTAATACTGTTACTATATCTATGTTACTCTAACAATGATTTCCAAATTTTTTAATGGAAATTTAAAGGTATAACATTGTTACTGTAAGTAGAGAAACTTACCGCATTTCTTGCCATTTTTTCTTTTCGGGATCTGGCATATAAGGGTTTGTTGTCTAGGTAGTCAACGGTTTTCGACATGAAATTTATGCAAGCACAGAAAAAGTGGTCCTCCAGAATGAGTGGAATGAATATCTGCAATTACGCAGATATATATCATTGCTAAACAGAACTTCTATACACTCTACTTATATAAGAATAAAAAAAATATATTAACAGTAATGTGGTTTACCATATCACAATCGAAATTCAGTGGACTCGGGTTGTATTTGATCCACTGTGTGAAGGACAGCAAAACTTCACTTTCTAAATGTCTGTTTTGAACGGGTTTTCCAACAGACATAGTTGCTAATGCGTCCTAAAAAAATAAATATAGATACAAAGTCAATAAACATTATAGAAACACAAAATCAATAAGAATAAAAATTTATTTATTACAGTAACATACAGATTCACCCAAGCCCATGAAGATCCTCAATGGTGTATCACTTGTAACCTTTCTGGAGATGAGGTCATTGAGCAACAATGACCAACATTCAGTCACCATTATATAAATAAACTCACCAGGAGCCAATGAAATTAAATCTTCCCTTGGAATGAAGTGATACTTCCCATACGAGACAAGCCTTTCCCTGTTGGAAAATGATATGTAATAGTCAGAACACCTTTTAATAGAGTAACAGTTTAACGGAATAACTATTCAGCTTGAAATGCATATTCACTTGCAAAGTAAAACGTTTTGTTTATCACAGTGCAAGAGTAAATAAAGTACTCACGTATCTGAGAGGTTCTCGTCATCGTCGATAAAATAATAGTCAATTGTTTCTTTCCTAACTTCAAGAATAGGCGCCATTATCTCCTTCTGTTTTATCATAGTCTTGGACACAAGTGTTAGATTTGGAGCTGGTAGGCCACATTCGATTGTGCAGCCGTAACGAGGATCCATCACGCGCATCCAATCTTCAGTTGTTTCGACAAGTAACAAATAGTGGTCGCCAGTATCTTCGTCGTAATCGTCATAAAGGATCTCATCACTGCAATCATCGACAATAACAACTTCATCATCGCTCGTCATCTTCTCGCTACCCGACCGCACCGAGTAGTTATTGGTTCTTCGTCGCTAACTGTCTCATCATCAGCCTCACTGGGTTTTTCTCCTTCCTCGCCTTTTTCATCATTCCCATCGGCGTCTTCATTACCAGTTGCTTCATCCTCCTTACTGTTATCTTTGTTTATATCCCCAGCACTGTCTTCATCTTTATCATCATCGTTCTCTTCATCTGGTTTTTCATTCCCATCATCCTCTTCTTCATCTTTATCGTCATCTTCCTTTTCATTTCCCTCACTGGTTGGTTGGTCATCAACCTGGCCTGATGCATCATCATCGGCCTCTTCCTTGTTATCTGTGGCACAGGTAATTGAATTGAATATAAATTACTAATGTTTTTCGGACCAACAATGCCTCATAGTTATACTAACAATGTTACTATAAATTTGCTACTTCAATTACCTTCAGAAGATCCTTCTTCAGCTGCCTCAGTCGTTGGGTTCTCTTCAGCTTGGCCCGAAGCATCATCTTCGGCCTCTTCCTTGTCATCTCGTGTAGCGATAATTGAATATATATATCACCGTAAACTTCGATAAAACTACGACATAGTATCGGCGTTACTATAACGTTGTTACAAAGAATAAAGCAATAAAGGTGTTACATCAACTAATACAACAAGTGCAAATAGATTTCTCTATTACCTTCGGGAGATCCTTCTTCAGCTGCCTCATTGGCTGGGTTGTCTTCAGGCTTGTCTGATTCATCAACTTCCACCTCTTCCTCGTCATCTGTGTCAGAGGTAATTGGATTCAATATATGTTAACAATTTTTCTTTGAACCAAAAAAGGCACAATAGATACACAGAAATTTCATTAAAAAATTACGTCACAAAGAACATTGTTACAGTTACATCCTCTGAGACAACGAGTTTAAATAGATTCATTAATTAGCTTCTGGAGATGCCTCTTCACCTGCCTCACTAGTTGGGTTATCTTCAGGCTGGCCTGATTCAACACCTTCGGCCTCTTCCTTGTCATCTATGTAGCAGATAATGAATGAAAATATATTAATAAATTGTTTGTTAAAAAAGCACCCAGTAACAGAAAGCCTATAACAGCATTACATTATTACCTTCACCAGATCCATCTTCTGGCTCGCTAGTTGTTTTGTCACCCTGCCCTGACGCATCATATTCATCAGCATCATCGTTTTCATCTAAAAGGAAAGTAATTGATTATTAGTAATTATTTATAAAATGAAAACTCTATAACAGCGATGATGTAACAGTGTTAGTGCAAGTGATTAGATTATTGTAGTATTGTTACTATATTACCTTCATCAGATGCATCTTTATCATCCTCGCCACTCCCCTCTTTGTCGTCTTCATTTTCTTCTTCTTCTTTATCATCCTCCTCCTCTTCATCTCCGTCATCCTCTTGACCTTTGCCAGATTCATCCTCTTCAAGTGCATCATCGTCTTCATCTGCATCATCCTTTTCCTCTGCATCATCCTCTTCATCTGCATCAGAAGTAAGTAATTGAATATTATATTACTAACTATTAATATATATAAAATATTACAAAGAATAAAGTTTATTGTAAAACTATAACTAAAAGTAACAACATAACAACATCAAGTACGATCTATTACCATCACCAGATTGGCTTTCAACATCCTTTACATCCTCCTCTTTGTCCTCTTGGTCTTCTTCCTCTTCATCCTCCTTTTCCTTTTCATCCTCTTCATCGTCTTCCTCCTCATCGGTACTTCCTTCATCGTTATCTATGTCCGTTCCACCCTCTTGAAGCCTCTTGTTTTTAAGACGACTCTCAACATCGCCGCCATCGTCATCCCCGTGCTCATCATCATCCTCTCCATCATCAGTCCCGTCATCATCGTTGCCATCATCAGTCCCGTCCTCATCATCACTTTCCACTCCGTCCTCCATCTCATCTTGCCTGTCCTCGTCATGAACCTCCTCATCCTCTTCATCATCTTCTTCATGATGTTGCTCACTTAAACTACTCAATACTTCCTTTACCAGGGATTCTGACTTAACTGTCCTAGGACTTTTCTCTGTTGGAAATGGTTCCAACTTCTTACTGACTTTGGACCTTGTATATACCGGGAAGTCATTCGCCCTCCTCTTCAATGATTCAGCCTTTCGCACAACATCTTCGGCATATTTAAGGTATTCAGGCTTTAGTGGTGATTTCTGTTTCTGATTTGATTCAAAAACCTTCAGTCGCTGAGCAAATCTCTCGTGAACAAGGTTGGAATCCCTTCTATACATCAGCAACATCAGGTCGGTCTCCTAAGTCAATAAACCAGACAGAAAGAAATGAATTAGATACCAGATTTGGGAGTTGTAACAATTGCAGACAATTAAATTTATAAAAACAACTCACATCAACAGCTTTTTCCTTCAACTCGGCATCTGTTTCAATGCCAGGAAGATTCTCCATCAAGATGTACTCCCTTCCCTCACTACTCTTAAGAAAAACTGCCTCGTCATCCTCACCTTCATCAGATTCTGCCCATCCTATTTACAGAAACATATTAGTAATTAGTAATTAATATTAATAATTAACAATATAGTAAGGTAACAAAGAAATGTTATTACAAAAAGCCATTACAAAGAACGATATTACAAGGTGACCATATTACAAAGGACGATATTACACCGATGCCACATTACCTTCAGCTGGGGATCCCTTGCCAAGACAAATAGGATAGACAGTTTCTAACATCTCATCAGTTCCTAGACAGCCAATCTTTCCTTCGTCTTTGACTCTTTTTGAAAGACTTTCATATGTCCAATGTCAGTATCGAGGTAACTCGCTTGGTTGTACCTCGCCATGGAACTCAAACCGGTGAATGTAGGCCAACAACAGCACCACAATACACCCACAAAGACACTTAACCGTTCCTGTCTTCAACCCCTTGACACCCTCAACTACCTTCTCATAGACATACTTTGACCAATTAAAACCTTTTATTTTTTCAACATCGTCCACACCTTCAACATCAAATCAACGAGAATAATTTGGAGTCGGCGCTAAAAAGTGGAGAGCGCATAAAGAACGAACATCTGCTTGAACTCATCACCGCAAGCACCCTTGTTATTCTTAAACCAACTAGTCACCAAATCTAGCTTGATGTTCTGCTCAGAGAGATGTTGAACTTCCTTCTCCATTTGTTTTTTAACTCGTGTCCTCGGCTGAATCCGCGACCGATCGCGAGCACCACATTATTACCCTTCACCGGCGGTAAAAAGGTCATGAACATCATACGTGACAAAGACAAACTCCTCTCGTTTCACTAACATGAACCTTGAAACTCGTAATCAAAAGCCTCAACAAGCAAGTCTCATTAGTTTAAGGGACTATTGATATATTCATCTTCAATAGTCCTCCAAAACCAATTTCTTTAATGGCTTTCTTTAGCTTTACGGAAAACTTGCTCATAACATCGACCAACGATCGGGCCCTGCGCACTTAGTTGGGTATTTATCCTACCTGTAATAAGGAAGTGTAAATTAGCACCACTACTTAAATAGTGTGACACTATTTTATGCCAACAAACCAGCAGAAGAAAGCAACAAAACAAGGATACAAAGAAAGGTGTTACCGTAACACTGAAACTTTAAACAACTCAACACGACGAACAAATAAATCAGTAGAAAGGAGAACGGTAACACACATTAATTGCTCATTTATTACAAATTATTAACTCTAATTTTGAAGCGAAAAACTAGAACGCAGAAAATCAATTACTCAATTCGAGCAAAACAGTTAGGCTAAATTTATTACGAATCAAGATAATCGACGAAACAACAACAATAACAACAAGAACAAAGAACAACCTAATTTTTAATGGAAAATTAATTTCCTTCTAAGATCAATTAACAAACAAGTATAATCGACAATGTTACAAAAGACATCTCATAAAAGTGTACCGAAACAAAGATAAAAATGTTACAAGATAGGTGTTATTGTAACATCAAACCAAATCGAAAGTTTAAACATACAAGTTTTGGCCACTAGAAAGACACATACTTTTTTGAGACCTCTTCTTTTTCAAATTCTTCACCACCGTCTTGGCTGGTCTCTTCTCTGTTTTAGCCCTCTTCGACATTTTGGAGTCGACGCCGAGTCATCCGAAACCTCATAATCTCTATCACTTTCTTCTTCAGATGACATGGGCTTATCTCTAGGTCTCTTTTTTTGTTACTCGATCTTGGTTTCTTTGTTTTTGCCACCTTTTTTGGCACTGCGTTTGTCGGTTTCTTTTTTATAGACACCTTCACGCTCTCTTTCTTGCTTACTACGTTTTCTGGTGTTGGCTCTTTTGCCGCTGAAACTTTCTTTTTTTGCTACAACCTTCTCCGCCGTCTTTTGTTTGGGCACCTTCTTTGCCACCTCTTCGTGACCAACTCGTGCAGATTTGGCCATTCTTTGCCTTCGTGGTCCACCCTTTGTTACTGATAATTTTTTTGGGCACCTCTTCTTTTGTCTCCTTTGCAACCAATTTTGATTGCTTAGTCGCGCTTTGATGTTGGCACGATTCTTGCGCTTTTGAGGAGGTGCACTTGCTTTCTTCTCAATAGGCACCGATTCCTCCTTCGACAACACTGGCACATCATGCGACGGCTTTTCTCGCTTCTTCTTCCTCGGCACATTGGTTTCTTTTTTACTTTGCTTTGGATCGAACATTCGCACCGCTCCTTTGGTACTTTTCTCGCCGGTGGCTTAAGTACCTTTTCGCAGGAGGCACCTTACTTTCCTTCATTGGCACCTTTTTTGAAGGAGCGGTGTTGCCTGCGTAGACTCTCTCGTAGGCACCTTCGTCGCCTTTTCACCGTAGGATTTGACAGCTTTTCGGTCTGCATCTTCTTAGTCGGCTTTGGCACGTTCTCTGTCGGCACCTTTTTGCTCTGTGGCTTCTCTGATGCGGCCACTTTAGCCTTCTTAGTGGGAGCTGATTTCTCAGGTACCTCTTCTTTCCTGACATTGTTATTTTCAAAATTTAAAATCAGAAGTTTACAATAACAATATAACAGAAAACTATTAAATTGAAAAGGAATGATGGTAGTCAAGTCGTTGAAGAAATGACAAATGGAATACGAATAATGGCGGTCGAATAATTTTTTAAAGATCAATTGATTCTGTTTTACTGTAACAATGAGACAATATATCATAAACCCTAATAGTAGTGACTTGCGGTCGAGCAAAGATTTTTAGACACATACTCAGATGCATGAGATGCTTCGACTTCCTTCTGTGCTGTTGGTTTTGATGGCTTCGTGTTCCGCACCTTTTTGCTAGGTGTCTTCTCGATGTTTGCTACTTTTGCCTTCTTCGTCGCAGCTGATTTCTCAGGCACCTCCGCTTTCCTGACATTGTTTTTCCAAAAATCAAAATCAGAATAAGATTAAAAGTAAATCAATTACAGCTACTACACTGATAGGTAATGATGATGCTCTTTAAAAGGATAGGGGATAGTATACGCTGTTACTGTATCAGTGTTACAGTAACATTGTTAATGTATATATGTTGAGAAATATTATAAACTTCAGGAAAAGGGACATTTCATGCAAATCACTAACAACTCAACACAACGAAGAGTCATAGGGACATACTGATCCGCATGAGATGTTTCAACGTTTTTCGTTGCTGGCATTTTGGAAGGCTTCGTGTCGCGCTTTTTGCTCGCTGTCTTTTCCGAAGCTTCCACTTTAGCCTTCTTACTTACGTCGATTTCTCGCCATTACGTCCGTGCCCGACATTGTTTATCAAAAAACCAAAATAGAATAACATTAAAACTAAAACAATTACAAATATTAAACCAAAGCAGAATGATGGTGGACGAGTCTGACAAAGAATGTGGAATGGAACAAGAATGATAGTATCCTCGAGAGAATGAGACAAGTGTTACAAAGATTGTCAAACAATTGTTTTGATATAAAACTACAAAGAACATCATTATGTAAAATTGCTTTGCTCTTGAAAAGGATAGGGGATACACTTTTACTCGATAGTGTTACAAAGAATATTGTTAATGTAGATCTGTTGAGAAATATTATTAATTTCAGCAAAAGGGACATTTCATGCAAATCACTCAACACGACGAAGAGTTATAGGGACATACTTGATCAGCATGAGATGCTTCGACGTTTTTCTTCGTGCTTTGACGGTTTGGAAGGCTTCGTGTCGGCGCTTTTTGCTCGCTTGTCTTTTCCGATGCTTCCACTTTGGCCTTCTTATCGACGTCAAATTTTTCGTACTACCTCTCTTTCCGAGATTGTTTATCAAAAAACCAAAACAAAATAACATTAAAACTAAAACAATTACAAACTATTAAATGAAGAGGAATGATGGTGGACGAGTCTGAGAAAGAATGTGGAATGGAATAAGAATGATAGTATCCTCACAGAATGAGACAGTGTTACAGTATTGGCAAACAATTGTTTTAATATAAAACTTCTGTAACACTATTACAGAAGCAATTGCTGCTCTTTAAAACGATAGGGGATACACTTTTACTATGACAGTTTTACAAAGAATATTGTTATTCTTTAATAGATTTGTTCAGAAATATTATTAACTTCAGGAAAATGAACATTCCCTGCAAATCACAAATAACTCAACACGACGAACAAATAAATCAATCGAAAGCAGAACGGTAATACACATTAATTGCTCATTTAATATAAATCATTAACCCTAATTTTGAAGCGAAAAACTAGAACGCAGAAAATCAGTTACTCTCTTCGAGCAAAACAGTTAGCCTAAATCAATTACAACAGCAACATTAACAACAAGAACTCGTAATAACCTAATTTTTTTACAAAACTCAATTTCTTACTTCGATCAATTAATAAACGCTTCAAATCACTATAATCGAGACTAACAACAACAACAACAACAACAACAACAATAATAACCTAATTTTTTTACTGAAAACTCAATTTCTTTCTTCGATCAATTAATAAACGCTTCAAATCACTATAATCAAGACTAACAACAACAACAATAACAACAACAACAATAATAACCTAATTTTTCGCGGAAAAATCAATTTCCTGCTTTGAGCAAAATAGGAACCCTAAGTCGATGATTATTTGAAGAAAAAAGAGTATAATCAACGCTAAAAACAACAACAATAACAACAATAATAGCAACAACAACAACATGCAGTGGCGAAATAAGTTTAAAAACAATATAATGAAATAGAGCGATTTTGTACCTCTTCGTCATCTTCGAAACGATTGTTATGAGTAAATATAATAATGATCTTCACTTGATTAGTGCGATTTTGCTAGATGTAATAAAATTTACGGAAAAAATTTATGGTTTAGTGAATTAACTGCCAAAGAAAAAGAACGTGAAGCGGTTTTTAGAAGGAGATACAGGCGTTTTAGAGAGAGAAAAGGAAGTGAAAATTTATGATGAATAATGAATTTGTCGTTCTTATTATATCAGCGCGCCTACTTTTTTTTTTTAAATTAAGACACGTGTCATAATCAGGACGGTTGGATCAATAAGATCCAACGGTTCTTATTGATCTGCTAGACTCATCTAAAATGCTAGACTCATGGGATGCTCACTCTATATATATATATATATATATATATATATATATATATATACACACACACGTATACATCAAACGCAACATCTTATTCACATGTTACTATAATGACACATTATAAATCATCCATCATACAACATATCATTATCCACAACATATTATCATATGAACAACTTCACCTTTTTCCACTACATCCTTCATCCCTCTACAATCATTTATTCAACAATTCCATACAACATATCATCCAACATATGCAATAGAACATTAGTAAACACATAGCCATCCCATGACACCCCATAGTGACCGGTTTAAAGTTGTAGGGCGAGTTCGCGAGTTGAGGACGTATCCCAAGTCTTTGCATTAGCTCCTAACAACTCCTACCCTGGTTCATTTTATTTCGACTCCCTAGATTTATTAGGTTCATCAGTTACAGGTTCCAAAATCGTCGCTCTGATACCACTTTAGAACACCCCCACACACCAAGGTGTCTTACCAAGACCACCTAATGCATGGAAGTGCTACCATCTCGGTTATCCGAGGCAATGTATATCAAATTGACCATAAAAGAACATACATAGATAAATAACTTTAAGCGATTACTTAACCAAAATCCTAAAACTGTAAAGTGAAATACATTTGTTCGAAACTATCAAAACCAACTAAAAAGAAATATAAGTTCATAAACACAGCGGAAGACTCTAAGTGACTCGTGGTGATTCATTCCCAGCTATCCAATGATCATACATCTCATACCTTCTCAAGAACTGCTCAATATCCCCGAATGGATCACCGCAGTTTTTAAGATAATTCAAAAGGATCAGTTACTGATTACACAATATAAGATACAACAATATTAGTAGTACATACAATCACCCAACTCCATCACATCTCAAATCACCTGACTAGCCAGAAGGTCTAGCCCTGCCAAATTACGGCCGCAACCAGTAATCCTCACCGCCAGTGGGGGACCGCAACCGTTCCCACCTAAGCCCCGCACATCAACACCGAGCGAAAACCCAAGTTGCTTAATGTGAACATCCCCCTTGTGACGGGAACCACAAGGGGCGAATCAAGGGCATGAAGCTACTCCCGTAAGTGACTCCACTCAGCCGAAGACGCACCTCGTGAGCCACAGACAAACACAACCAACCAACTATACAACAACGAGTACCAATCACCAATACCAATATGATAGAGCTCAACAACAATAAACAACTAACCACAATCAACCATCAAATACAATGTAATCAATAACCAAGTAGGGAAACCCTACCTGGAAAAGCAATCACCAAGATCGTCACAATCAACTATTCAAAATAGCTCTTCTACGAAATCACCTCCTATAATCACACAATCATATAATTACTATCTAACATACACAGTACTCCCAACAGCCCCAAGAATACCCAATTAGGAATTCAACTAAAATCAATGAAACGATATAAAAATCATAGTAGAAGCTTACCCACGATGCTACGGTCTCAACGGCGTAGAGAACTCAACAATCCGACGCCTCTAGCCCTTAGGATTTGATAGCAATGAGAGAAAGGGAAGTTACATAACTTTTCTCTTGTGCAAATTGTTTAGAAACGGTGAAAAAAAGTAAAAAGGAATTGATAAAATAACTTTATATAACATTCTCACATTGCTATCAAAACCCGGCGAAACAACCCGTAAAACCGACTTACTCGATCGAGTAAGTCACTTACTCGATCGAGTGCCCCCTACTAGATCGAGTGACACCTACTCGATCAAGTACCCATCAGATAGTACACTGGATTAATACTAGAACTCACTTACTCGACAGAGTAAGCCTTACTCGATAGAGTACCCAACAGTAGAGAAAACCGTAGTATTACACATTGTTTTGCAATTGTAATTTAAATCGAGTTTTCCCTTTTAAGGTTAGAGTTCTCTGTTCTTTTTTCATTGACATGTGCTTAATTTGTATTTCAAATTGTCGAATTATTGTTCGAATTGTGCTATTCGGTTTCACTGGGCGAAACAGATGGGTTTTCTATAATTTTCGAATTCATTGATAATAGGTGTGGTTTATTGCTGACTCGGAATTTATGTTTATACATTGTTTCCTAGTTGTGACAGCTATGGTTGCTGATATTCGTATCGCTGCTACTTCACTCGCTACTATTGTTGTCGATTTCTGCTGCTTGAGACGGGTTTTGTTATGTCATTTGGGATTAAAATGTTATTTGTTAATTGCCCAATTGAATTATTCGAGTTTTTTTTCGAATTAACTCACGCAAATACCAATGTTACTGCTATATTGCTAAATTCGAATTTTGCTGCTCACGGAAACCCGTTTATGTTTAATTTACCGCCTCGAACCTATGCTGATTTATGACAGAATTCCTGCTATTTGAAGGGATTTACTGTTTTACATGATTTAATTCGAGTCCTTTGAATTTCTTTTGCGAAATCCGCTTTAACTTTCGTACCCATCATGCATGTGCCTCTGTCAGCTAATAATTAGTCCTTTAATCACCTTGAACCACATGCTTATTTGAAGGTTATGGAGAGTGCAGGGAATAGACGAAAACTAGCTGATGCCATGGCGTCTGTTACTGTTACTGAGCAGCCTACTACTACCGCTACCACTTTGTAGGAGGGTACGAGAGGTGATAGTGCTGAGGTGGGAGCCCTTTCGGATGAGGATGACCCGAATTTTACAGGCGCTTAGTGGCAGTTGCTGGCCACGAACTCCCCATGTTTGTTGTTGGTTTGGGGAGGTCTGTATTGTGGTGTTTGAGTTCTCTTTTCCTTTATTCATATTCATTTGCATTTCATTTTAGTTATGTACCCCTTTCTCCTATTTGTTGATGCTGATGATTGTTTGCTGAACACAATGAGGGCATTGTGTGATTTGGTTTGGGGAGGGTATACATATGTCTGTTTTGTATTCATATGCATATTTATTGCATTTCTGCATTCATTTATAAAACAATTTCAAAAATTTCAAAAAAATAAAAAAAACATGTTTGCATCTAGGTAGAGTCTTAGGTTTAGTCGGAGTGGTCATATAACAATGATGACATTGCTTTTATACTCTTGGTAACTCATTCAAGCCTTGCACTGTTGGACACCCTATTTTGATATATTCATTTGTATAGTCTACGAGTTTTTGATAAATTATACCAAACGAATAGACTTGACCTATATGTTCGCAAACTACTTATACATTCTAAGGTTTAGAGCTTATAGACCGATTTCATTTAGGATGTGAGTAGTACTCCTTACATGGCATGCAATATCAATTTGCATAAGCATGAAATTTGTCTCTTATTGCCTACATACACTCGGGTTTGTAGCGGTGACACATGAGGAGAGGCGAGCCTTCCTTTATACATTACCCCTATTAGCTTCACATTAGCCAAATTTGCCTTGTTTTGACCCGTTTATTCAACTGCATTCCTATATAGCCTACCCTTGTCAAGCTAGTCTTATTGTTAAGTTTGGAAGTTTTATTTTGGTCGATTTTATTGCTATTGTGATAGATGTTGGAAGGAAGGTGAACAAAAAGGGAATGAAAAAAAGTGATGGAAAAAAAAGATATGACAAAAAAAAATGAAAAAGAAAAAACAGAAAACAAATGAAGTTGAAAAAGAGAAAAAAGAGTGACATTCTTTTTACTCCTATGTTGATTATATTCATTATTTGAGGAGTATTGTTGCTATTGTGAGTGAGTTTATGCCACATTTGGCATTGTGCTTAATTTTAGATGTTGGATTAGAAGTGGAATATCCTTACTTTTGGTTGTGTTCGGTGCTAGCTTGGCTTTTACCTCCACATATCCAAATCATTTTATCCCTTTTTACCCATTTACCTCACCGCGCCTCACAGTCATATATAAGTCCTCGGCATGTGTTTTGGAGCTCGTTTGGTTGGAGTGTATGTGTCTAGTTACTAGAGATATCTATCATGTTACATTGCATGCATGCTTTTGTAGGTCGTAGTTAGGTGAGTGACTGTTTTCCTTCTCTCATACAAAATTTGTACTTACCTTGTACTTGAATGAGAGATGAGTGACTCGTGAGAGTCCGACATAGATGGTCTTGCAAGGTCGACGGTTTGCTAGTTTTGGTCATTAATTTAACTCATTTGCATTTGGATTTTTGTGCTTTATAGCTTTGGAATTCATTCCTTAGTAAGGGTTTTACTTTGCATTAAATTGGTTTAATGAGTCTTTTGTATAGATAGCTCTGAGTTATCCGCTTCATTAGTCTTTCTTCTTGTCTTATTTCTTTCTTGCATGGAGACAAGCAAGGGTTTAGTTTAGGGAGGTTTGATGCGTGCCTTCTATATGCGTTTATTCACATTTTTGGCACACATTTCTATTTGCTTATTTGATTATTTCATTCCATTTCCTCCCGAATTTGCTACTTTGGGTGTGTTTTATGTCCCTTGTAGATTTGAGACGCATTCAAGCTCTTAGGCCAAATCCGTTTAATATTGGAGCAAGAAGGAAGCTTAAACGAGTTTAGGAGAGCAAGAAGCGGAGTTACTGTTGCTTGTCTATCGACAAGTCCTTTATGTTGATCGACCATCAGTCCATATGTTGATAGACAGCCTTCATTCGACACGGGAGGAACACTGTTGGAGAGTTTTTCTCTTGTCGATCGACTTTTTACACACTGTTGATCGACCTTATACACACTGTCGATCGACCAAGCGCCATTGTTGATCGACATAGAGCACGGATAGACGGGTTTTTGTGTTTGGATTATTTCTTTTATTTGGGCTTAGTATAAAGCTCTTATAATATTTTAATTAGGTGATACTTTTTACACTTTATGCAAGCAGACAGTTAGAAATATTACTACGTAGAAATTTTCTCAAATTTTTAGATCTAAGTTGAATTATCTCCTTAACTTTGCTCGTACTCGGATTTATTTTGGTAATCAATTCAATCTCCTCTTTCGTTTTCTTATTTAGTTTAATTATTTATCTTGCGTTCATCATTAGTTTTAGTTTATGTTTATTTCTCTTTTGATCAATTTAATTATGAATCTTCTTTATTTCTCATCTATTTTAGTTATTGTTATCGATTTCAACATGAGTAGCTAAATCTCTTGCTAGGATTTAGGGGATCCATGGAAAGTTAAGGGTTGTTATTTACGTGATTAGATAAATCAATTTTATTAGTCTATATTGTTAATTGTAGCATTAAATATACGAATAGTTAATTAAAGGCCACAATTGGTTATTTGATTTGGTAAATCCTGACCTAAGATCGAAAGCCTGGTAAGGATCAAAACTGTTGTAAACATTAGAGTACCCTAGTAAGTTGCGAGAGCCCGCTAGAAGCATTTTAGGGCAAATAGTGATCCGAGAGGACCTTTTCACTGCCTTTTAGACCGATAATTGAGACTGACCTATGACCATATCTTAGACTCGCGACAATCTATCGTGACACTACAACAAATCATCACTTGCGCCACGAATTATGCCACGGGAACTCATAATTCGTGGCTAAATTTGCTTAGCCACGGGAAAAACTTATTCATTATTTTGGAAAAAAATTTATGCCACGGGATAACTTTTCCCGTGGCAAAAAGTCACTTCCGCCACGAATTAGGCTACACCCGTGGCAAATAATCATTTTAGCCACGGCCTATGTCACACCCGTGGCGAAATTTTATTTAGTCACGAATTGTTCCGTGGCAAATATTATTTTAGCCACGAACAACAAACACCCATGACGAGTATCTTTTCCGACTTAAATCTGAATGAAATTTAATTCAATATAATAATATGAAAATACATTTGAATATAAAAATTTAGAAACACTTTGATTAATTTAATTAATATTTTTTATTGTTTTATTTAATTTAATAAGAAATTTTAAAATTTTATAAACTTATATGCAAGCAAAGAAAAGTTTATCGTCTAATTTTTTGATTTTTTACAGATCACATTTATGTTTTGTAGGTTTTTCAAAATATTGATAATTTAAAAATTTTTTTTTTAATATATACTCTATTTATTAAAGTCGTGAATTTCTTTTACTTTTTTAAATTAAACTTTATAATCTTGAATAACAATCTTAAATGATCGTATCACATTTAAAGATATAGCATATCAAATTGAATAAAAAAGTTATTTACCATCTATCTTTGAAAATCCAAAATTAATATATTATTAAACTATTTCATTCAAAATTTTATTTCCAACTTTATTTATAGGATATTTATAGAAAAATTTGAATTTGATATAAAATTTACGGAAATTTCCCATGGTACCCTCGAACTTTGCCAGATTACGCATGGTACCCCTTATTTTAAGTTTCTACTTATGTTTCCCTTGTGTTTACCTTTTTCATTCCCAGAATACTCTTTGGGGAAATTTCGTCATAACGTCTTTACTCCTATAAGTAATTCGATGAGTAATTGTGCATGTTATGTTGTTATTGTTATATTATTTAGGTACTAAATGTTAGTTTATTAGACAAAAGAAGGATTTAGGTATTGTTAGATGATGAATTGATAGTGTATTAGATAACAAAAAAAGGTGTCACAAGGCATATGAGTAGCGGCGTTGTGACGGAAGTTTGTCAAAGGGTATTCTGAGACTGAAAAACGTAAATACAGAGGTAGCATAAGTGAAAACTTTTAAAAAAGGGTACCATATGTAATCTGTCAAAAGTCGAGGGTACCGTGAAAAATTTACGTAAAATTTAACTTGCTGAGAAAAAAAAATTGAAATTTTTTTTCATTGAAAATGAGCGCATCACACGGAAAAATATATATAAATTATAATAATTTAAAGTCACATGTGCAAATAATGTGAAAATTTTAAGGAAAAAAACGATAAATCATAACAAAGAGAAATCAGTTTAGGAAAATAAGCGATTCTTTTGTACAATAATCTTTTTTGTGGTTTTTGGGTAAAAAAGTGACTATTTTTTGGTTAATAGTGATCACTTTGGGGAAAAAAGACCTTTAATTATAAAAAGAGGTAATTATTTTACCAAAAAATGGTCTCATTTTTCATATCGCAGGTACAACGGTTATACAATAGATAGAATTTTATAAGAAAAATATACGAAAAAATGAGTACATGAGAAATGAAAATAAATATGTCGATAAACAAAAGAAATAAAAAAATGTTAGGGAAACACAATTAATTTTACTTTTTTGAGAAAATGGTTTACTGACTTTGGCAAAAAAAATGATGTCAAAATCATTAATCAGGAAGTTAATGTCGAAAATTTAATTGTTTTGGCCAAAATAATGTTTTTCCCGCAAAAATTGTAAAACATTTAACATTTATGTAATTAAATAGTACTAAAGGTAAGATTTGAAAGAAAAAAATAAACTTAAAAGGATTCAAAGTGCTAATTTTATCAACAAAGGTAACATTCAATTTCGGTGGCACATCAAAATAACTCTACGGTTAAGCGTGCTCAGGTGAGAGTAGTATTGGGATGGGTGACTATTGATAAGGTTAAAAATAAGGATGATCCGTTCATAATGGCATCACAAGCTACACAAGTGTCTTATGTCACCGAATCTGCGGATAAGAAGTGTTTTGTTGTACTATCTATAAGGAGTAGACGGGGTGCACCCGATATTGGTGATGATCAGGATGTCGTATTTGAGGGACTGGATCACCGTAAGATATCAAATTTTGACGATGTTGGCGATGACAACACTCCAAGCATCTATATGCATGATCATCACGGTGAAGGTATTTGGGTTAACGAAGAAACATTGCCACCCAAAAAACGTCCCCGATCCTAAGATGGTTATATGAGTAAGTATATATATTTGGTTTTTTTTTGTTTTTTTTCTATCATTCCATTATGAAGTGTTTCGATTATTATTTTATAAACTTTAGTTTAAAATTTGTTGTTATTGATGAGTTTTATGCTCGTAAATTATTGACATTTAGCTTACATCTGTTTTCTACAGTTTATAATAGTTTATAAATTTGATTGTTAATTAGCAAGTTCTTCTTTGCTTATTCAAATGTCGCTTATCTTTCCCTTTACCATTATGTATACAGAAAAATATGAAAAATTGGTGCAAAGGCTAAGTAGTTAATAACCTGGAAGAAGATAGAGAACTCATCCATGCATATTATGTCAAAGTAAAAACATATGCTCTGAGTGGATTTGGTCAACATAAAGAAGTCGAGTTCAATGGCAACTGCAACCAATCTCAATATGATGTTTTAACTTATCCAAGTCTCATTTCAATTATCTTCCACCTTCTTGATAGCTGTTCAGATAAGGCAAACATGGCTATGGTATGTAAACCTTGGGCTCTGCTATTTCTTTTTTTATACGAATTCACCTCGTGTTCTGTTGGCGTACCTCTGAACTTTACGCGGCAGTAATGTCAATGGCGTGAGGATGCGTAGGAATGGTAGACTAATTTCCCAAAGATGCAAGTGCTTTATGACGGATAATAAGGCAGCCAGATTTATCATGTATGTTCAACAATGAAAAAATGTACTGTAGAGAGCCCATCTTAATCCACTCAATTATATTCAAAACAAACAAGTAAATGAGATGTTGCGGGATATGCCAACCCAGGTACATCAAGCAGCAAAAGAAATTGTAGCACTCTTACTAGTTAGTCGAACTTTCTATTTAGTTGAATTAGTTGATTTGATCTAGGTATAGCAGTCAATATCATTATATAGTTGATTTGTATATTGATCTGATATGTTGTTGCTGCTGTGGTTATTTGTTGATGTTGCTGTTGCTGTTGTTGTTAATTAATGCAGGTTTTTAACAGTAATGCACTGCATTTGTAATCTTTTTTAAAAGAACAATAACAACGGTTAATAACAACGGTAATCATAAAAAACCATTGTTATTATCTTCCCTCCAATAAAATAATATACGCGCGCATTACTATCAACAACGAGTTTATCACATAAAACCGTTATTATTACCTTCCCACTCACTCTTTTCACAACGGATGACTTGTAACAACAACATGTATAAACCACTGTTAAAATATTTACAACAACGGTTTTGTGTAGATAAACCGTTGTTATTACTTTTCCACCAAAATATTACTCAAAACAGGGACTTCTTTTCGCAACGGATAATTAATAACGACAACAATTATAAACCGTTATTAAAACGTTTGACAAAAGTTGTTTTAAAAAAACTTAACCGTTGTTAAAATTTTTAACAACGGCCTGTACGACAACGCCCGCTTTTTTCTATAACAACGGTTATTAGCCGTTGTTGTCCCCTATATCTGTAGTAGTGGTGATAGTATTATGTAATTTATGTAGGATAAGACGGTCTTATGAGACGGATCCTTAGTGGTTTCGAGTAGCTTTTGGAGTATGCTAAAAGGTAGGTTAACCCTACTCGGTTTTAATAAATATAAATGGTTGCATGTGTCATTATTGTGTTGTTATTACATTATAACATGATTGTTGTGGGATAATTGTTGTTAGTCTCATAGTATTGTTTGTAATACCCGCCCTTTTAGGAACCCGTTGACCAGCATTGACTGACCTTGGGAGCAGTAATAGTCCTTAGGAATACGTGCCAAAGTTATCTTGTGTCATGAGTTGTGGGTGGTACTCGATAGAGTGGAGGCTACTCGATCGAGTAGCTTGGATACTCGACCGAGTAGAGGCCACTCGATCGAGTACGTTAGTTACTCAATCGAGTAGCGTCTTTTCAGCAAGGGTTTATAATCGTGTTTTCCTAAAATCGCATATCATTTCCGCCTCTTTCTTCTAAACCTAGATGTCGTCCCTTCCACTTCCCTTCTCCAAATACCTTCCATGGGAGCCTTTGAAGGTCCTTGTGCCATAGTAGTGCATAGCTTGAGTCGGGTAGCGGTCATTTGCCAGATTTCCTCATGTAGGTATGTCGTCATCATCATCCGTGTCTTTGTGTTTTCAGTTAGGGTTATAATGGTAGTGATAGATGATTGTATTGTGTGTATAGGTGTTGCTTGATTGCTAGGTCTTGCGTGTGTGGACAAGGAACCGTTGCAGTTTCTGTGGTTGGTCTAGTGTGTCAGTTATTGTGTCGTGTTTGTGGTGTTATTGTTGTTGTGAGTGTGTGTGGTAGAGTATATACGGTAATCGATTGGTGTATACAGGTTGTAGGTTGTTGTTGTTTTGCAGCTGTCTGTGATTGATTGTCTCTGGTTCTCGAGGTGCGTCCTCGGCTGAGTGGAGTCACTTGCGGGAGTGGCTTCACGCCCTAGTTTCGCCCTCCGTGGAACCCGCCACGAGAGGCGATGTGCACATTAATGGGACGGGGTTATCGCTCGATATGATGAGCGGGGCTTAGGTGGGAACGGCTGCGGTCCCCCACTGGCAGGGCTGGTCCAGTGGACGGTTGGTGACGGAGATTGATTAGAGTGGTTGTGAGTGTGGGCGTGCTTGGTTGTGGTTGTTATAGTTGGTTATGTTTGTCGTGTCTTATCTCGGTTACTGATCTTGTGTGGTTTGTCTTGTATGTTTTGTTGTGTCTACCGTGATCCCTTATGGTAAGCAGTCAGTCTAAGTAGGTGTTGTCTTGGATGATTGCTGGAGTCCGGGCTGGGATGAGTCCTCACGAGTTATGACAGGAGGTAGGATATAGTGATGAGTTGTATCTTTCTTTTAACAGTTTGGTTGTAACGCTTGTAAAACAGTTTGACGTTCTTTTATTGACCTTTGATGATTACTTTCCTCGGGTAACCGATATGGTGATGTCCTTATATGCTAGGGAAGGTCTTAGTAAGGCTCCTTGGTATATGGGGGTGTCACAAAGAGGTATCAGAGCGACGATTTTGGAACCTGTAACAAATGAACCTAATGAACGTAGTGAGTCTAATAAAATGAACCTGGTGTATGTGTAATGGGAGCCCCAAGATGCTAGATTTTGGGTGAGTAGGCGCCCTCATTTCAAAATCTTGGCTCCATTGTGCTTAAGCCAGTCACTGGGTATGGGAATGTGGAGTCGGCAAATATGTGTTCAATGTGTAGGATGGTTAAACTAGTAGTGCTAATGGTTGAGTTTTGTTGAAGTTAAGGTAGACATCATAGTTGTGTTAGAATTGTGTGGTGAAAACTTGAAAGAGTTGGTGTGTGTATGTGATGATAATAAGGAACGTGGAAGGTTTTATACGATAGAAGTGAGTGAAAAGTGTAGAAGTGTGTGCTGTGATATAGAATGTGGTAATGTCTGTGTTTGCTTCAGGCGGTTAGTAATGCTGATTTTATACGGGTTAATACATCTTACAGTAACCATAATAGTGATAGTAAAGGAATTGTCAAATTAGTATGAAAATTGTCGAAATAGTAATGGGTATATGCAATGCTTAATAGTTGAAAGTTTTCGCTTGTGTGGTGATTAATTTGTGTAGAATAATTCGTTTATGTTGAAGCATGAATATGTTGCTAATACACTTGGGCAATACATGGAAATGTATCTGTGGACAAGGCCCTCGGAAACTGCGTCCGCGGGATCCACACTAGGCATAATCGACTCGAGGTTCTTTCGAATCGAATTAAGACATATTAGAGTCGCCACCAAGTTTTTTGGGAACTTGGAACCGTTCAAGTCAACTTTACACCTTTCATCGAAAAGCATAAAGCCAATCGACTACGAGTGATTAAAGATAAAGACTTGTACCCTATATCACTCGATTTGAATGACTCTCGTAATCCAATGGTATTTAGACGGATCCACAAACCATAGATCTTGAGTAAGGGGTGAGGGTACGTGTTGGGAAGCCCATAAGGACACCCAACCCCGCCCGTCAATAACGGCCTCTACTAAGTCAAGTATGGATTTCAAACAAGGTCATAGCTACTACGATATATGAAATGCAAACATCGTTTTAACCCTAACATGTGAAGTTTCTATGTCGATTTAGATGCAACTAAACTAACTTTGTCAAAGTTGTAATTTAGCATGTGGGTTGATTGATCTAAGCAACATATAAACGAAAGCAAACAAGGCTTAGGGGGAATGGGGGAGCCGTTGGGATCTACCTATTACAAACCAGGCATTTCATGCCGACGCAACAATAAATTAAAGATACAACTCGATCTAAATACAATTGCTACATACAAAACCGTACACGACACATTACACGGCCAATCGGCTTAGGAAACCGCGCACAAGAGGGGTGGCCCACGGCTTACATGACTCACGGCCTTGGGTCACTCCTCGTGATGTGTGCTTTCACTTAATCTCATCGAATTAGACATAGGGCTACGCACCAAAGCATGCATTAGCATAAACCGGGCCATGTTGCTTTAAACAACATGCGATTTACTACGCTCTTACATGCATTGGGACACAACCATCTAACCAAACAAAACTAAGGTTTTTGAAAGAGGTTTTGACTCGATAAAGGGAAACTAACTTGAAAATTACAACTCGATGAACAAACGATAAATTACAAGTTATGAAGCGATAAAGAACAAGCGATTCATAAAACGGACGAAACCAAAAGGACCAAAAGACACGGCCAAATCACGGCCAAACCAAACACGGCTACCCTAGGTCCTAGGTCAGGTTCATTAGTTAGATCAAATGATTGCGAAACGAACTCGAAACAAATTAGAAAACAAGTTGAAAACGACGTTGATCGGTTGAGATGATGTCGCGCAAAGGGGCATTCTACACGGCCTAAAAGGGGTCAAGTTAGGTCAAATTCGCTAATTAATTTAACTCATCGAGTGGCAATAAGAAGGTGCTAATCACGCACTCTCATACTAGCGAGAAATTATGTGAAAGAGAGATGCATTCGATTGAATTACAGAATTGTTAGTTGATTTTAAAGCTTATGTCGAAGCCACCTATCGTGTCTAATTAGGTTATTAAATTGATCTAATGTCATCTAAATAAGTTATATGTTAACAATCAGAAGTCATACTAACATGCAACGGGTCCTAAGGTGGGTCGAATTGGCCGAGACAAACAAAGGGTCAAAAACGAGGAGCGAAGTTAGAAATTCGTTTTATTTATGCCCTACCTTGAACACGAGGATATGTAAATGAGACGGGGGTGTACGACCGACTGATGTAGCGGTTTCTTTTCCCATCTCAAGTCAACGCGGGTGATCATGGTGGTACTTTAACTCATACTCGGACTAAACTAGTTTCATAGTTAATTTACGATAAATAAAAAGCGATAAACAAACAAAACAAACTATAAGAAAAACAAACATAAAAACAAAATAAAAAAGGAGAAAGAGGAGGATTTGATGCACCCTAAACCTAAATGTATCGTTGACACCGTCTTAGGTCGTAATCGATGGTAGATTTTATCTCGAGAGGCCGTCGTCGACGAAGAAACAAAGCAAACACGCGTTTTTATCGAATCTGGACAGCAACTTTCAAACAGCGATTTCTCCCTCGTTTCACGATGAAAATTCGATTTAAAAGATGTTTTGAAAACTAGAAAGAGAGAAGAACAGAGATATTAAAGCAACCCCTGCTCGTTTTGAGTTATTGGGCACGAAAAATGAGCACAAACAGAACTGGACAGACAGGCATAAACCGCGAAAACAGAGTGTATAACACTCTGTTTTTCGAGGGATTTCGTGTACTCTCAACGGCAATTTGGCTCGTAAATCTTTGTCTAATGTGTAGATGGATGTTATATGGTTAATTTGGAACAAGAAACTCGAATTTTGATGGAGGTTTGAAGGAGGAACGAATTGTTTTTCGAAGAGGACACACAAACTGTTCCAGTTTGGATGTCGGTTTTGTGGAGGGTTTTAGAGAGGCAATTAGGGTTTGTTTCTGGGGTTTAAAGCTTGTGAGTGATGGTTGTATGTAGTTAGAACTTAGAGGAATGAATGTATGGTGAAGGGTGGGTATTTATAAGGAGTTAAAGTAGGTTAAATGGGAGGAGAGGCAGACGGGCTCGGCTGAGCATAGCTGCTGTCCAGCAGCTTTTGGGGGGTTTTCTAGGGTTCGTATGGGGGGTTTTCTTGGTGATTAAGGTAAGGTAATATGGGTAGGATACTAGGGTATGGGTTAGGGTTAATGGGCACGGGTTTTGGTGGTATTTGGAGCGGGTTTTGGGCTCGGGATTGAGCTGCAAAACAGGGGGGCTGTTTGGTGTTTTTGCGGGCTGTTGGGGGTGATGTTTAGGATGGGATTTGGGCCGTGGTTAAGGGGGTTCGAACTGGGTTGGATGGGTAGAGGCTTAGGTTGGTTAGTGTACTCGAGATTCGTGCCAACTCGTAAAGAAAACGGGCCCAAAAACCGAGCTATAATCGAGCTCTAAAACACGTGTTTAAAACGAGTTCTTTTCGATTTTTAAATCGATTCTTTAAATCGATTAACACATTAAAATAAGTGATTTTTCAAATCAAATACACTCATAAAATGATTTTTCAAATCAAATATTTATTTTATTTTCAATAAAATAAACTTGAGAAAATAAATTCAAAATAAAGCTTTAATTTAAATATCATTTAAATTAATAAAATGAACTCACTTAAAAAACATTAATTTAAATATTATTTAAATTAATAAAATACTTCATCGACGACGCCCATTCTACATCGTAAAACGAGCTCCAAATAATGACAGTGACAACTAAAGAATACATGTGTCCTATCATCATCGGGTGTTTGTCGGGTTCTCTATAAATTCCAATATCGACGGATACGGGTATCTACAGTATCGTTAATTATGTGTTTCAAGTAGCGTGAGTATAAGTTTGCTAACAATGTAGTAAAACAAGTTAGACATGATATAATGAGATAATTGCATACGTGGGGGACTCGGTAGCAGGTAAATCATGTTGTGTGAAGTTCGTTGTAGCATAATGTGATATGCATCTTATTTGATGAGACCGTACGATATATTTAAGTAGTAATGGCATTATATGAATGAGTACGATAACCAGTGACGACTTCCGAACTTGATTTGGAATCAACACGTGATATTGTTTTGCAGGAATCTTCAGTTAATTTTGTAATTCTGACCATGTACTCAATCTTACTTGACAGAGTGTAAGTGCTTTCTAGACCGAGTAGACCTCACTCGATCTAGTTAGGAATCTATGACGTCAAGACGTACGAATTTCCTACGGTTACTCGATGAAATATCGCCTACTCGATCGAGTAGAGGGCACTCGATCGAGTACCCGAGGCACTCGATCGAGTAGGGTATAGTACAAGGACTTCCGCGGGATTCATAAATCCATTTTCTTCCTCATTCTTCTTATTCCTTCTTCATCTTTCATAACCCTAATCTCCTAAGCCTCCCTAAAACTCTTGTATCTTGTGTTTGTGGCGATTAATTTGGGTTGTTTTCATTGCTTTGATTCGTTCTTGCACTTCCTAATTGATTAAGGTATGAATTTCTTTCCTATTTTAATGTTTTCATCACTTAGAAATTATTGGAATGGTAGAATAATCTGAAACTTCGATTTATATGGAAGAAAAGTTGCTTGTAATAGTTGTAAGATGATCCACATGCTTCCCTTTTATGATTGTTGTTGTTTATTGTGCTAAAAATTGAATAGAAATTACAAAATTTGGGGACGAATTTTCTAGGGTTTGTGAAATCAATCTGATTTTTGGGTGTCTTTTACATGATTGAGTGATGAAATTGAGTAGTATATGTTGCATATATCATGTAAGAAGTTGAATTTTGTGATTTTCACCTCGAAATTTGCCTTAAAACTCCGTCTTAAATGTGCCCCAAATTGAAATTCGTTTTCTATGATTGGAATTTTGTGTTGAATATGACTACGTGTTAAGGGTTAAAACTTTGAAGTAGTAGTAGTGATGTTAATTCATGCTAAGTATGACAAAATTGTTACAGTTGTAGAGACCGTCTGATGACTAGAATTGAGAAGTCTACTTATAGTTTGGATTGTTATTCATAGTGTGTGCTTTCTTACTCTTTTCTATGAGCATACAAGAATGTTTTACATGCTTTCAAGTATATATGTGGTTGTATTTGAGCCATGTGTAGAGAGTTGTAGTAGTTAAGTAATTCATGTTAATTATCCTAAAATTTTCACAGCTGTAGAGACCGACTGAAATGCAATAAACTGAAATTCTATGTATCAATTGGGAAAAATTGTTGGTGATAGTGTGTACATGGATGGTTTATTCAATGCTTAATCTGTGTAAATTACATGCTTTGGTGCCTATGTGAGTGTACTTAAATTATATGCTGAAACAGATGCCGAGACTAAACTTGGGAACCCGACAAAGTAAGAGGGGGAGGGCTTCTCAGCCCGAAGTTGGGGAGGGTAGCGGACCAGTAGTACCGTCGGTACCAGAGTATCCTTCGGTAGTCTTTGTGGACTATAAGCAGAGGGAGAGGTTTGTAGCTTTACAGGCCCGAAAGATGAGACCCACCCATTGTGTGGACACCACACGTCTAGAGGACCTGGGGATTGAGACGGATGTCCGTCATATTTTTGAGACCTTAGGATTCAGTGGGTTGTACCGTTTGCGGAAACATTCCTATGCTTTACTGACCTTGGAGTTCATGAGCTCGTTTAAATACGAGCCGGCTGAGCAGTCTGTCCAGTTCCGTCTTATGAACACGAGTTTTGTTTTAACCATGAACCTCTTTGCTTCTCACCTTGGGTAGGCCAAGCCTCCCAAGGGATCTCTCCGTGACATTCCAGCTGAGTGCGGGGTTTGCCGCTTTATGCCTTGCCTTACTGGGAAGTCAGCTCCCACCGCCAGCAACATATTGATTAATGATGTGCAACATGTTACTTTGAGGATCTTTCTTCGTTCCATATCGAATCTTCTTTATGAGAGGCCTGATATGAGTAAGTTAAACTCTCACGAATTATTGCTTTTGATGGCTTATCTTAACTCGGAGCGGACCGAGAGGGTGGTCTTTAATGCTCCCGCCATGGTTTGTAGTAGCCTTGCTTTGATGGCTTCTTCTACCTGTAGATACCCAGTATCTGCTGAGACTCCAACAAACACCCGATGATTATCGGACTACAACATGTTTTGGAATCGCGGCGTTTGATCGACAGTTTGCGTACAACTTTACGTCGGAAACTTAAAACGATTTTGAAAATAAAACATCTCAAAACATTTCAAAAATACCTGGAGTGTTTAATGCACGACGACGGGGTCGCAATGACACTAACTAGAGTCAAAACCTACACCGGACCAAAACCAACTCAAAAATTCGAATCCCGACTCCAACAACGAGTCAAACCGAGTCAACCACAAAAAACCAAACATTTCAAACCTTTTACCTTAAGTTTTCCCGGATTCATGAATGGTCAAGTACCAAACATGTGACTACAAAACCTAGGATAGAACAAATCATGATTGCGTTTGTTGTGAAAGTGACAACACAACTCGAAGAACCGCGACGTTGCTCGCGCCTCTTTGAGCAGCCCAGGTGGCCACGTCGCTCAAAACTCACACAACCACCCATTTGAGACTTACGCGAGTGTCCGCCCCCTCTTTTCTCCCTTAAAATTTTTGAATTGACTTCTTAAGTTAGAACCCGACGCGTATTTACGACCTACCGATCGTAAACACGAGCCTTACACATTGTTTGGTACCGTCATCGTGCATTAAATAACTTGACCGACCACTTTGACCACTACACCATCACTAAACTTTTAAAATACTCTTTCTTACTTACCAAAACAGTTTTAAACCGAGTTTTTTCCGATCAAACGAGTTGCTACACTTACGTCGGTCACTCGCCATAACCAAACATGTAAATATGAGGGTGTAAAAATCCTCTTTTATTATGTTTTCATTTGTTTCATGACTATAACATGCTAAAACATGCATAACATGAACCAAACATGGAATAAACGAGCCAAAACTGATTTTTGGTCTGAGGCAGAAGCCCCTTAGGTCACCAACTGGCCCGCGCCTAAATGGGGTGTTCAGACCAGAGATAAACCGTGTTTGTTCTCGTCATTTCCCTTTAATCCATCTTCATATTTGTAATCGGTTTTCACCATTTCAAGTATTTTCGAACCCATTTTATTATATTTCACTTGTTTTAACCATAAAACTTTTTTCACCCTTGGTTCCTCATACCATGACGGTTAAATCCGTGTTTCGGTGATAATATTTGGTTACTGACATTTAAAAGGTATTTTAAAGCCTTTTATTTCATTTCTTTACATTTTCAAACAAACATATTAGTCACCAACACAAAGTCATCCTTGGTTCTACATACCATGCCGGATTTTAACCCGGGTACGATGATGGGTATCGACTAATTACATTAAAATGGACTTAAGACAATTAGTCAATAATCATTTTCAAAACTATTCATGTCAAGTTTGTCAAATCGAACCCGACACCGAATATCATCAAAATAATGATGATTATTTGAGTCTAGTTCTTCAAATCAACAAATGCGGTCTAAACGACCCCTTCAATTCAAACCGGGTTCAAATACCCATTTTCAATACGTTTTATACCGTTTTCTAAAAGGTCAGAACACGGCACATAAACCGTGTCCTAACCCGCGAATAAACAGGCTCTCCATTTCTCATTTTCAAAACCAGAGGGAGGCCCCTTACACCGCCGGCTGGCTCGCGCCTCATATAGCCGTCTGGTTCAGGGCTTGTTCCCTTCCAGCATTAGTCTAGGACGATCCCGACTCCGGTTAGCCCGGATATAGGACTGGTCAGATGACTATTTCGATTATTCAAAACCATATTTGCAAAATGCCTTATTGAGACAAATGGATCATGTTATGCACCCTAACCAAAATACGGTAAATGGATGTTTAATTTCCGTCTTGTATGCAAATCAATCATTAATCCAACTCGACATCTTATACTTGATACTTGGATTAAATCAACCGACTTAGAAAGCTCTCACATGTTAGGTTTAAATCATTGGATGCGCATCATGCATTTAAACCGTTTTATCAACTTTTGCATTCAACCAACCAAGATCGATCAGTAGAAGCCGCTAAACGCGGGCGGGATTGGGTGTCTGATTAAAGGGCTTCCCAATACGTACCTTCACCTCTTACTCGGAAACTTTGGATAGTGGACGACCTTATACAGGGCATACGAGAGTCATTCTAGAGATAGGATGCTAAAGAGGGACGATTTCCTTATCTTTAGTACCTATGTCAAACGCTGCTTTGTGCTTCGATTTGACCAAGGTATAAAGTGGATTTCGAACGGGTTCCAGGCATCCCACAAATGCTTGGTGGCGACTCCGAACATCTCTAATCGTTTCGAGACCCTTACCGAGATGAAACCGCCCGATCTAAAACGATCCGGTCGAAAACATTTTTACGCCACCGAGCGTGGCTTTCAAAAAGACCGATGTACGTCCACAGATCGAAGTGGGCTCGCAGGTGGGCCGTGTCCACAGATTGGCGACTCCGCTGGGGAAAACTAGGACACTTACGTCTTTGTGATCCCTAGATGGTGAGACTCGAACGAGGTCTTGGTTGGAATGCATTAATTGATATTGCGGTCACGGTCGGGTTCCTTGTCCGGCACCACAACCTAACCCTTTTCGACCAATTGGGTCGTCTCGTTGGCATGAGTTTTCTCATCCCCGCGTTTCGAATCCCGATTGAGTCAAGCATACCTTTAACGTTGCACATTTCTTTCTCGTCAAAGAGCTTTCATCACTTTCGAGCACGAGGCTAGGGCACCCTCCTTACACATTTTTTTTGGATTGATATCCCTCTCGCAAATCGGGGTTTGATTGCTTGGTGTGTAACCCTACACTTTTAAGCCAAAACCCGTGTCAGCATAATGCATAATATAATGAAACTGTGAATTCTTATGTGCTACTTGATCATAAGTCCTTCCGTGTCATTTTCAAAATCACCCTTTCGCGCCGTTATAATGGCCATTTCAAACCACGGTCTTTCGCCGACCGTTGCACGCCTTTCTAGGCCGTCGTAATGACGATTTTCAAACCTGGTTTTGTATAACCATTTCAACACGCCTTTCTAGGCCGTCGCAATGACGATTTTTTGAACCCGGTTTTTATAACCATTTCAACACGCCTTTCTAGGCCGTCGTAATGACGATTTTCAAACCTGGTTTTTATAACCATTTCAACACGCCTTTCTAGGTCGTCGTAATGACTATTTTCAAACCCGGTTTTGTATAACCATTTCAACACGCCTTTCTAGGCCGTCGTAATGACGATTTTCAAACCTGGTTTTGTATAACCATTTCAACACGCCTTTCAAGGCCGTCGTAATGACGATTTTCAAACCCGGTTTTGTATAACCATTTCAACATGCCTTTCTAGGCCGTCGTAATGACGATTTTCAAACCCGGTTTTGTATAACAATTTCAACACGCCTTTCTAGGCCGTCGTAATGACGATTTTCAAACCCGGTTTTGTATAACCATTTCAAATCACCTTTTCACGCCGTTATAATCGCCGCGTCTAGACACGGATTTTAACCCGTTTCGCTCCGACAATGGCTCTTTTAAAACCCGAGAAAAGCACACACCCTTTTCTCGAGACACTTTCGAGATCCCGAGGACCATACACCGTCCCCGAGACCACTTCAAACATTTCAAACTCGATTTTCAAAACATACAATTTTGAATTTCAAAAACCGTCTTGGGAAACAATGCACTGTTTTCCGAGCCGATTTAAACTCAAAGCGTCTTTTGCAAATAAACTTAAGACAACCCTTTCAACTGATCGACTTGCGGAGATTTCTATCTTCGAAAGCCGTCCGTTTAAGCGACAAATGAATCTTTTTGAAAATTTCTATTTTCGAAAACTTCAGTCCACCATTCCAATTCCGCCTCGTGTCTATCGAGTCAAAGCAAACACACTTATGGGTCTTTACTTATGAGTCGTCTCACCACGAGACCCGTCCAACGGCGTCACGCCGTCATGTTGGACTCGTGTCAAAAGTTCGGTCAAACACCGTCACGTCATAAATCGAGTCAGCACCGAGGGACCACACACGGTCACCCCGTCCTGTTAAGTCTGATCTTTGTCTCATCCTTTGCATTGTTTGCGTTCAGTCTTGGAACCGTGTCGGATTGAGTTGTAATGTGAGCCGTTTTTCTGCCTCAGAGCCATGGCCCCGTCTTCAGCTTCGTCTAACAACAATGATAACAACAGAGATGTCACAACTGATCAACTAGCCAGCCTGCTTACCGCTCTTAAGGTCACCCTGGATCGCGTCGAGACTCGTATCAACGCCCTGGAGAACAAGAAAACTGGGGAACAAAATACTCCACCTCTGACCGACGCTGAGAAGAGGCTGAAGCTCTTGGAAGAACAGCTCCTAGCCAGGGGTAACAATATCCATCTTGAGAACAACCGAAGGTTCGAACCTGTTGGGGACCAGTTACCTGACAACTTCACCCTGACCGATGTGCCTAAGTTCAAGGAAGTGGAGGACCCACTCAACCATATCCGTGCTTTCAAGGACTACATGGCCATTAAAGGGGTCAAACAGGAGCTTTTTACCCGGATCTTCCCATCCTCTTTAGAGCCGATTCCTCGCCAATGGTACTACTCCCTTGATCCGAAAAACCTTACTACTTGGGGTGAGATCGAAGTTGAGTTTGCCAAACAGTATGCCGACAATGTCGAGATCCAGGCCAATACTCGTACTCTCGAGGTGCTAACACAGAATGATAAGGAAGGGTTCACTGAGTTCCTAACCCGTTGGAGGAGGGAGAGTAATCAATTGGTCAGTAAGCCAAGTGAATCAGCTTTGGTGGAAAAGTTTGTCAGCAATCTCCGCCCAGTTTATGCCAACCTAGTGAGGTATCAGAATATCAAGACCTTCCAAGATCTGTAAATTCTGGGGACGCGTATTGAGGACGACCTCCGAAAGGGTGTCTTAGCCAAGACCACTGGCAGAGGTTACCAGGGATCCACCTCAACCGGATCTCGCCCTTACGGTCAGACGAACAAGATTGATGAGGTCAACCTCGTCGAACCATCTGCTAAGAAAACTGAACGCCCCCAGAGAGTGTTCACCAACATAGGGTCAACTTATGCAAGTGCCCTGAAAAGGCTCATGGACCAAGGGAAGTTACAACCGATCGGACCCATCCCGGATCCGACCGATGCCAAGATGTCCCGGTTCTGGAACCCCAATGCTTACTGTCAGTATCATCGAGGGAAGGGACATGATACCGAAAATTGCTTCAAACTCAAGCACCTCATTCAAGACATGATTGAGAAGGGAGATTTGCCTTTACTCCCACCAACTAAGCCGAATAACAAGATGAATCCTTTGGGGATCCACGCCATCTCTGATGATGAGCCGACCCTAGACTCTCACCTCATCCTGCCAATTGACGACGAGGTGAATGCTTTGGGAAATGATCCTTCAGACGGAGTGTTTGTGTATAGTGCTTCCACTATGCTCACTATGTTTCAACAAGTTGAAAAGGCCATAGCCAGCCTCTCTCAGAGAATCACCCAACTCGACGACGCCTACCGTCGACTCATCTTCAATCCACCAACACCGCGCCCAAGCGAGGATTCCCCGAGCATTCAAAACTACCCACCCCAGGATGTATTGCTCCTGCGATCATTCTGGCATAGACGTCACGAAAATCACCCACAAAATAACTACCCCCGAAATAACTACCCCCATAAAAATCACCCTCACAAAAACCATCCTCACAAAAATATCCCTCACAAGAACTACCCACCGAGGAATACCCCTCCAAGGTATCCTCGAGACTCCAAAATTAACGGCATATGGAGAGATGATGTTGAGGATGTCTATATCATCCCAGGGAAAGAGAAGCGGGAGAAAGAAATTGGACAATCTCACCCGGTCCGGACGTTCCTATCAGAATCCGAACAATCCAACGGTCGTTCCAACGACGAATGACCAAATCGTCCCAGAGGTGGACACTCAACCAAAGGATCGCAACGTCTTTTGAGCATCGACAGGCCTTGCTGCAGGCCTTGGGAAAATTAACCGTGCCCTCCACCTCTTCCCCAGAAGAAATAGTGGCGCACATGACGAGGGACGCCCCTAATCTGAATAACCCGGTCGTCTTATCCGACGAGGACATCCCTCCGTTTGGAGCCAATCATAATCTGGCCCTGTACATCACTGTACAATGCCTCCAGAAAAATATACCCATGGTCCTCGTGGATGACGGTTCCGCGCTGAATGTCATTCCTCTTAAAATTGTCCACAGGCTGGGTATCAAGGAAGCTGACTTGGTCCCAATGAATCAAGGAGTACGCGCCTACGACGGTACTCGTCACAAGGTCGTCGGGCTTATCACCTTGACCGTCGCAACTGGAGCACTGGAAAGACAAACCAGTTTCCAAGTGGTCGACATCGACGCGTCCTTCAACATGCTCCTGGGATGTCCCTGGATTCACGCCGTCAAGGTGGTCACCTCAACTCTCCACCAGAAGATCAGGGTCCCCTTCAACGAGAAAACGATCACGATTCCCGCTTCCCCGATCAAAGCAGTTATGAGAAAGGGGATGGCCTCCCAAGCCATTGAGGAGGACGACGACGAAATGTGGGGTTTCCAAGCCGTAAACGCCATAACTGATGAATTGACGCCCTCTGATTGTGACCCATTCACCAACCTCACGGTCAACCGTATTATGGTGCGCCAAGGTTATTTCCCGGGTTTGCCGCTCAATCCACTGAAGGACCCATTGCCTCCCTTGAAACAGGCTAAGGTCCCCAACATTCCCTTTGGGCTGGGACACAAACCTACCGGCGAAGATATCCGGGAGATGAACCTCCTAATCCGAAAACGCAAGAAGCACGGGGTTATCCTCCGTCCCTATCATCTGACTCTCAACGGATACTTTGTCCCCGAGGGAGAGTCCGAGCCCTACCATGGCTTTCTGGAGCCAATCTATGACTCTGTGGTGAAGGCTAGGTACCGGGAGTGGAAGTCTTCCAGATCGCTACTTTATCCCCGACAACATCGAAGCCGCATCAATCGAGTCCAAACCGTCATCGTGCCTTGACGGACAAGTTATCACACTCCTCTTTGGGGAAGATAACGTCAAACACCTCGACTATGAGGACATCATCAACATCGCCATGAAGGACAATCAATTTAATCCAACCGCCTTGATCTCCGATCATCGACTGAGAAAGCCACCCAAGGCCGGAGGAAGACCGTCAAGTGGACCGATCGCCAAGGCCGCATTCTCAAGATAACAACCGGAGAAGGCCCTATGTTCAAGGAGGGAAGTGAAGAAGGATCTCGAGTCCGAGTCCGAGTCGAGTTTGAGTCTGTCGTAGCTCCTAACGCTCCCGATGTCCCGTCCAAGGTCCCTTCCCACTGTTTTTTATCACAAAGTCGTGGGCCGATTCGTAGGCCGAGTCTACTCGGGTCACCCCATTCCCATGAATGGTGACAACCTAGAGCCTGCTCCGGGGCCACTTCCTCTGTTGTGTCGCCTCGATCGACCACGAGATGTCTGTCCTTTCCGAGCTTTTCGCTCGTGTCAACTTAATGAACGCTAAGTTTGCTTATGACTCGTCTCATTTTAACTGCAATGCAATTCTCAATGACTATGAGGAATTTGACTTGAGTGACTACCCACCTCACTTAGCCAAAGAACTTGACAAACGGGAAACCAGAACCCCCATCATTGAGGAGACCGAACTTATTAACGTAGGAACCGACAATAAACCTCAAGAACTTAGGATAGGGACAACCCTGGCCCCTCGGAAAGACAACAGTCCATTGACCTCCTCCACGAATACAAGGACGTGTTCGCCTGGTCTTACAGAGATATGCCTGGGATTGACAGAGAAATCGCAGAGCACCGGATACCCATTAAACCCGGGGCTAAACTCGAAATGTGGCTACGCCGATGCGTCCTGAGTGGGCCCTAAAAATCAAGGAAGAAGTGGACAAACAGTTCAAGGCTGGGTTCATTAAAGTGTCTGAATACTCTGACTGGGAGGCCAACATTGTGCCCGTACCAAATAAAGACGGAAGAATTCTGGTTTGCGTCGACTTCAGGGATCTGAACAAGGCGGGTCCAAAAGACGACTTCCCTTTGCCACATGTTGACATTCTGGTGGACAACACTGCCGAACATGCTCTCCTATCATTCATGGACGGGTATGCTGGGTACAACCAGATTAAAATGGCTGAGGAAGACATGCACAAGACTGCGTTCACTACACAGTGGGGTACATATTGTTACACGGTCATGCCTTTCGGTCTCCTCAACGCCGGGGCAACCTATCAAAGAACCGCTACTACTCTCCTACATGACATGATGCACAAGGAGGTGGAGGTATATGTCGATGACATGATCGTCAAATCGAAAGAACGGGACGGCCACATCAATGCCCTCCGGAAATTCTTCGCTCCTCTGCGGAAATACAACATGAGACTAAATCCTCAGAAGTGTGCATTCGGGGTCACCTCCGGAAAACTCTTGGGACATGTCATCAGCAAAAGAGGCATTAAGATTGATCCATCCAAAATCAAGGCCCTTCAACAAATGCCACGGCCTAGGAACAAGAAGGAGATTCAGGGATTTCTCGGTCAGGTCTAATACATCAGCCGCTTCATTGCCAAGCTCACTATGATTTGTGAACAGATATTCAAAAAGCTTCGTGCCTCCGATCACACCGATTGGCACGACGACTGTCAGAAGGCCTTCGACAGGATAAAGGAAATCCTATCCAAATCTCGTGTCCTCATGCCACCTCAACCGGGGATTCCTCTATCCCTATACCTGACTGTTACCAACACGGCCATGGGAGCAATGCTAGCACAAACAGTTGGCAACGAAGAACGAGCCATCTACTACATCAGCAAAAAGTTAATTGAGTACGAGACGAGGTATACCCAACTGGAAAAGACATGCCTTGCCCTAGTATGGTAAAAAAAAAAAGCTGCGGCATTACATGCACAGCTACACTGTCCACATCTACTCCAAGATGGACCCGGTTAAATACATCTTCGAAAAACCCGTACTAAACGGAAGGCTGTCTAGATGGACACTCATGCTGTCCGAGTTCGATCTCAAGTTTGTACCCCTCAAGGTTATCAAGGGCGGAGCAGTTGCCGATTTCCTAGCAGAAAATTCCGTCAACGAGGATCCTACGACCGACACATGGTCACCTCCTGACGAGGACATCCTTTGTGCCGACTCCGACGCATGGGACCTATACTTCGATGGTGCATCTAATCTGAGAGGTTTCGGGGTAGGAATCCTCCTAATATCACCAGAGGGAGAACACATTCCGATCTCGGTCAAGTTGGACTTTGCCGTCACCAATAATGCCGCTGAATATGAAGCATGTCTCACCGGCCTGCAAGCAGCCATCACACTTGACATCAAGAGATTGAGGGTCCACGGCGATTCCTCGCTCATCATCAATCAGGTATCCGGATCATGGAAAATCCGATCTGACAGCTTAGCTCCCTACCGAGCGAAGATCAATCAAGAGGCCGAATTCTTTGACCAAGTCGACTACTTCCACTTGCCACGAGAGGAGAATCAATTTGCTGATGCCCTGGCAAAACTTTCCGCGCTCGTCAACATACCTGATGATATGACATCAATGCCTCTGTGTGTCGAGAGAAGGAGTGAGCCAGCTCACATTTGTGCTATTATCAACGACGAGGAAAGCCATGATGAACCTTGGTACCAAGTCATCCTCAATTACAAAACCAAAAACGAATTCCCTCCCAACTCTGATCAAAGAGGACAAAGAGCCATCCGTTTACTTGCATCACAATTCGTGATAAACCAAAATCAACTCTACAAAACAACACCCCAAGGAATTCTTCTCCTTTGCATCGACCATCACAAAGCCAAAAAGGTCATAGGAGAGGTTCACGACGGAGAATGTGGCCCTCACATGAGTGCAATGATGCTTACACGGAAAATCATGCGGCTAGGTTACTACTGGACCACCATGGAAGCCGATTGCCGTAACTACGTCAAACATTGCCACAATTGCCAAATCTTCGCCAACATACAACACATACCACCATCCCTTTTGTACACCATGACATCACCCTGGCCTTTCTCAACCTGGGGCATCGACATCATCGGGAAAGTCAACCCGATAGGCACCAAGAGGCATTGCTTCGTCCTCGTCGCCATCGACTACTTCACCAAGTGGGTGGAAGCGCAGTCATATGCAAACTTGACCGCCAAACAAGTGGCCAAGTTCATTCAAAACAACATCATCTGCCGATATGGGGTACCCCATGAAATCATCAGCAATCAAGGCTCTCACTTCCGGACGGAAACTCAAGCTTTGCTGGACAAATACAAGATCAAACGACATCGATCATCCCCCTACCGTCCCTAAACCAACGGAGCGGTGGAGGCAGCAAACAAAACTCTTGTCACCATTATCAAGAAAATGCAAGACAACTACCGCGATTGGCCGAGCAAAATCCCATTCGCACTCTGGGGATACCGAACCTCCATTCGAACACCGACAGGCGCCACACCCTTCTACCTAGCATACGGTATGGAGGCGGTTCAACAGGTAAAGTTAGAGGTCCCTTCTCTACGCATCCTACTGGAGAGTCAAATCCTTGAGGCGGAATGAACCCGTCGAAGGTACGAACAACTCACTCTTTTAGACAAACGGCAACTCAACGCCTTGCACAACGTCCAGCTATACCAACAACGTATACAACGGGCATTCTACAAGATGGTTAAACCCAGAAACATCTAGGAGGGCGACTTGGTCCTCAAGTCAGTTCGAGCACTATTGCCCGTCGATCCGAGGGGGAAATTCAAATCCAACTGGGCCGGGCCGTACCTGGTCAAGAAAATACTTTCGGGGGGGCGCAGTGAGACTAAGTGACCTAGATGGGGAAGACTTTACAAACCCAACCAACCTAGACCAACTCAAAAAATACTACCCTTGAACCATAACAGCCAACGACCTAGCCTAGTTTTACAACTAGCGATGACCTCAACCCTTTTCAAGTCAAATTCCTCAACGTGTTCTGATTTGAAATTGCATGTTTTATCGAGTCTAAGTTGCGGCACCTTGCCCATTTTGAATGTCCTTTGATCTGTCAAAGGCAACGTCCATTTTCACTAAAACAAAACAACCCCCTGAACTACGAGCATAGTTTGATTTCACCTCTTCAGGTGGATACGTAGGCAGTCCCTCTTATGCCTGAGGGATACAACCACAAAACCCAATTCAAATTCACAAGACATTTCGAACTACGATCATGGTTTGATTTCACCTCTCCAGGTGAATACGTAGGCAGTCCTTTCTTACACAAGAAGGATACAACCACTCCCACAATAAAAAAAAAAAACAACAATCATCCCCACATACAAAAATCCCTATCAAAAAAAAGAGAAAAGGAAAAACCATTCCCTTTTCCACAAAAATACAAAATGAGCCTTTCTCCCTTTCCAAAAAATACCACTTTCCCAAGTGCAATTGTTTAGGACGATTCAAATTGAATTGCCTTTACAAAATGGATGGAAGAAACAAGCGTTCACAATTTTCGACACAAGCAATCCTGTTATTTAATTAATAATGGGAGGGGTTATAATTTCAACAAATAGAGCTCGACGAGTCTACAACTTTTCGAAGCTAAGGTGTCAACTAAAACACCTCACATAATAAAATTAGCACGAAACACACAATAACTAGCTAGTACAACCTAATAAAAACTCACAACAATAATACAACATAATAATAAAGTGGGTAATGGAGGTCTTCACTCTTCCATTCTACCTTTGCCTTTTCCTTCGGGGTACATCTACCCCTTGTTCTTCTTGTTGGCCCGCCTAGCATGGATTTCCTCCTCGGAACGGATCCTCAACGGATCTAAGATGGCGACGGCCTCCGGTCTAGCACAAGACCCCATATTTGACCCAAGACGAGCCAATGCATGGCCCACCATATTCTTGGGACTGGAACTCCTCCTCTTCGGTGGTCTCATCACGTCGGGGGTAGCTCCGTCAACATACTCCTCAAAGAAGGCACGGTTGGCCTTGCCAACCTCTCGATACTTCAAGTCAACAACCTCGTCCTTACAAAATTTAGATCTCTCTTCCAAGGACGGAACACGTGACCACTTGACATAAGCGGGAGTCACCCATATCGTGGCAGCGGGGTTTGGCACCTCCCAAAGCAGCCGAGTGGCCCACCATCTTTCGAAGAACACCACAAGCTCGGAGTTCCGGAAAATATTCTCTTGGACAAGAGTATCTTGAGCGGGCACCTTTTGTTGATGCCCCATTTGCCTCATGAGCCTTTCAGGATATATGAAGGAAACAACCTTCAAACCCACCACCATCAAAGAATGAGGACTAGCACCCGAAGCGGGCAACCCCGTGAAGGACCTCAAGTGCCACCACGGCACCACCCAACGGATATGAGGACCACCCTCCTCCGCCAATCTAGCGGCCCAATAGGCCTCGATGGAAGCGAAACTATCCGGGTACAACTTCTTCCTCATGGTAAGGTGATGGAAGGAATAAGAAGAAGAATCAATCGGAGGCTCTACATACCTTAGCCTATCCAATAGCCACACTTGGAGGATCCTTGGGGATCCGAAAGAGGGAGCTTCTCCACAAGAGCCTTCCTTGTCCAAAGCTTGGATAATCTCTCCAAGCACCAACCATGATGGATCTCTACCATGCTCCATTTGCTCAATCACATGGATAAGGGTCATGCTACCATGGCATCTCGATCCCTCCTTCTTCATGACATCAACAAAGAGGTACACATGGACAAGGCAAAATGCAAGAGCCCTTCTCCTAGCCACCTCCGAGACATTAACATCTAATCGGTTTGAAAAGATGTTGATAAGAGCAAACATATCCACACCATGTGGAGCAAGAAGAAAGTTGATTTGGCTTGTTGATAAGCCCAACATGGAACGAAATTTCTCCTCGTAGCACAACCGAGTCAGAGGAAGCACCGGAACACAACCCGGCCACCCACCAATGGTTCCAACTTCTTCGGCAAGAGGACAAAGCTCACCTTTCGGGAAAACGAAAACATGGTGTTTCGAATCCCATAACCGAGAACATGCTTCAAGAAACGAAGGTTGCACCTTGACTTGACGAAGCACCAACAATTGACCAACTCCCATGCAAGCGAGTTGATACTTTTCGGGAGGCCACAAATCCCGGCACCATTGTCGCAATGCGTTCTCAAAAGCATCCATGAAATATTTTTTGTGGAAGAAGAGGTTTTGTAAAGATGTTTTTGTGTTTCGGATGATGAAACAATGAAGCGCAAACATCCCTCTTTATACAAAATGATCAGCGCATTTTTCAGGAAAAGGGGAGAGCCGGCTTCCATCGCCAGGCTGCTCGCGCCTCTTTGAGGCTTCCCCAGGATTCCCGCTGTTGACTTGTTTCTTTCAACTTGTGCTTTCTCCTGACACCTCAAACCTCCCGTCGGGAAGCTCGCGCCTCTTCAGGATGATTCAGGATATTTTGTGTTTCCTCACACTCACATTTCCTTGTTTTCGCGTTTTACGAAATCCGACACGGTTTCCATGACGCAGCTTTAAACATACGGATTTTTCTTTCTTTTTTTAAGGGGGGAAGGGCTAGTCGCTCCGATCCACGATGGATCGTTTCCATGTCAGTCGAAGTTCCAAAACTTTTTCGCTTTTCCGAAATTTTTTCGCTTTTTCGCAATTTTCCATTAAAAATCAAAATCGGAAATTGATAACACGACATCAATTTTCCCCAAAATTCAAGCACTCACAAATTCGAGTCTTGACCTCAAAAACCAAAAAATCAAATATACTTGCAAAAATCCTTTTCTAAAATTCTTTCCTGACGGTTTGAGTCATCTTGGTTAATTTTCAAAATTCATTTCAAAATTTCAATTTTAACTTAAAGTCATCTTGGTTAATTTTGGTTTTCAATCAAATGCTTCTACGTGTTTACATTTATGCGTATGTGCTATCTGTTGCCTGTTTTCTACACTAACAATGCAGGAACTAGTGCAAAGCAAAAGGAGAATCAACAGCCGACAGCGCTCCTGTTTTCTACACTAACAATGCAGGAACTAGTGCAAAGCAAAAGGAGAATCAACAGCCGACAGCGCTCCTGTTTTCTACACTAACAATGCAGGAACTAGTGCAAAGCAAAAGGAGAATCAACAGCCGACAGTGCTCCTGTTTTCTACACTAACAATGCAGGAACTAGTGCAAAGCAAAAGGAGAATCAACAGCCGACAGCGCTCCTCCGAAACACAACACAAAAAGCCAAAAACCACAAAAATGAATCACAATCCAAAAACACATATATACAAACCACCTCGCGCAAAATACATCGACACGCGTTCGATACGAATAATCGATCAGTACAAACAGGGTTCGATGATGACGCTCTCTATCATACGTATTACATCGCCTAAAACAACCATCTATCATACAGACACTGGCCTAAGACAACGAACTGGGGGCTATCTGCCACCTACCGAACTAAGCACTCCCTACCCTTCCGATCAGAAAAGAAAGGGAGAGCATAGGGAATAGAGGAGCAACAACGGAAGCAGAGGTGATTACCATTATGGTAATACCCTGTTCATGCTCCACGACAAAAAAGAAGACAGTGTCTTGCAGACTTCGGATGATGAGGAGGCCAAGAACCATGATGTGATGCACCACTCCGGTGCTGACCCCCAATCATCAGCCATCATGTCTATGAGCCACAACGAAAAGGACAAACTGGCCACGTCAGCCGCCTCTCCTCCTCTACGGAAGCATCCTCCACCACCGCCTCAAATCCGGCAGCCTCTTCGGTCATCACTCCCCCTCCAGGATTGACTTCCTCCTCCAAGGCCTCAACGGCAGACCCCATAGGTCCCAAACGATACCCTATGATCAAAAGAACAAACAAAAAAACGTCAGCCGAAATTTCGGCATTACGACGGCATGAAATTGATAAATCCAAAAAAACACAACCTACAGTAGAAAAACAAGGGCAATCCCGCCCAAAATCCATACCAAACAAAACCATTCACAACAAACAACACAAAAAACGACTCGCCCATCTTTTCAAGCAAAAGACGAGTCAAAACCACGAAAAACGGTATTTCAAGACCCATAAAAGGTCCGCCAACAAACCAAAATACATTCCCGACGCAATGGGGTATTTTTCTACGGCTCAAAAAGGCAATTCATACGCTAATTTGAGCCCAAACCGGTCAAAATTTAAAAACGACCGCAAAAAGGCAGGCGTGATTTTATCACGCCTCAAGGTGACCTAATTTACCAATGAGGTCCATTTCAAGGCCAACTGACTCAATTCAAGCCCAAACAAACGCTTATTTTGTCAGATGTAAGACCGTCACAAAAGGCAAAAATCCAATTTTGCCCACAATATCCAACGAAGGTCCATAAATGGCGAATACGGGTTTCCCAACTACAATGCAACCTAGTGGGACCCACGACCCAAGCAAATAAACTTGGCATTGCGAAGTGAGACGGTTTCTCACCTCACTCATGTTTTTCGAGCATAGGGAGCGGGAACGGGGACCAAAATGCAAACTAAAAGCACCCCTATACTCCTAAACAGGTTTCTAACCTAATGCAAGCATCAATTTCACTCGAAATGGGCTCAATCAAAAACACCCAATTCGATTTTTTTAGGGTAAAATTCGCCCTAATTCAATCAAGCTAAAGATCAACAAGTTTAAATGGATTCAAGAGGAAATACTTACCTTGAGATGACATTGTTGATGATGGCAAGAGTGGAAGCTAGTGAAGGTCCTTCAATGGCGATTTTCGCAGGTTTTGTGTCAAAAATGAAGAAGGCGGAATGATGAATGAGATGCAGTCTAACCTCGCGTCTTTTTATAGAAAAAAGGGAAGCCCCTTTGGTTCGCCAGGTGGCTCGCGCCTCAATCAGGCGTCCCTTGCCTTTTCAGCGAATTTTGGGCTTTAGCCCAATTTCCACATAACAAACTTCGAATTTTCATCTGACGATATTAAAGATCGTCATTTTCTCAAAAACAAAAACAAAAAGTGAAAATTCAAATTCACTATTTTCAAAGTCTTTAAACGACGGCACATAAACCATCACCCCAACCAAATAGTGAAAATTTAAACTCGCTATTTTCAAGCAAACGGCGACCAAAACCGCCAATTTCAAAAATAATAGTGAAATCAAATTCACTATTTCCCTCCAATTTCAGAAATAATAGCGAAGATTCAAAAACCGCTATTTCTTCACATTTTAAGCGACGGCGATTAAAACCGTCATGCTCGAAATTATAGTTGGAAATTGAATTCCACTATTCTCATCAAATGTCAACGGCGGCACATAAACCGTCACTTCAATCAATAGTGAAGATTCCAAATTCACTATTCTCATCAAGTGTCAAAAGCGGCACATAAACCGTCACTTCAATCAATAGTGAAGATTCCAAATACACTATTCTCATCAAGTGTCAACGGCGGCACATAAACCGTCACTTCAATCAATAGTGAAAATTCCAAATTCACCATTCTCATCAAATGTCAATGGTGGCACATAAACCGTCACTTCAATCAATAGTGAAGATTCCAAATTCACTATTCTCATCAAATATCAACGGCGGCACATAAACCGTCACTTCAATCAATAGTGAAGATTCCAAATTCACTATTCTCATCAAATGTCAACGGCGGCACATAAATTGTCACTTCAATCAATAGTGAAGATTCCAAATTCACTGTTTCCATCAAATGTCAACGGCGGCACATAAACCGTCACTTCAGCTAAATAGTGAAAATTCCAAATTCACTACCAGCAGGGGGCTTCCTCGCGGAACCCGCTCATTCCAAAAACAGTGATAATAAAAATCCAAATTCACTGTTTCCACGGCGGCATCACGAGTTCGCTACTTTCAAGACAAGCCCTTTTGACGCGGCTATTCCTTAGATCCATTAATCGACTACAATGGCTGGCAAGCTTTTGTCCGCAACCTTTCAAGGACATATCCCGAAAATGCCTCGCGTACATTTCCTTACAATGGCTGGCGAGCCTTTGCCCGCAACCCTTCAGGGACAGATCCCGAAGATGCCTCGGGTACATTTCCTTACCTTTGACTGGCGAGCCTTTATCCGCAACCTTCCAAGGGCAGATCCCGAAGATGCCTCGGGTACATTTCCTTACCTTTGGCTGGCGAGCCTTTGTCCGCAACCTTCCAAGGGCAGATCCCTAAGATGCCTTGGGTACATTTCCTTGCTATTGGCTGGCGAGCCTTTGTCCGCAACCTTCCAAGGACAGATCCCGAAGATGCCTCGGGTACATTTCCTTGTCATGGCTGGCTGCCTTTGTCCGCAACCGTCTAAGGACAGATCCCGAAGATGCCTCGGGTACATTTCCTTGCCAATGGCTGGCGAGCCTTTATCCGCAAACGTACGAGGACATATCCGAAGATGCCTCGGGTATGACTCCTTATTATGGTTGGCGAGCCTTTGTACGTAGTCTAACGGACTTTAAACGACCTGCACGGACAGTCGACAGACTATAAACTGTTCCCGACGACAGGTCCTTAGCTGGTACCCTCGAGTCGCCTTGGCGTCGCCCTTCCCGACGGCAGGTCCTTCGCCCGAATCCTTTCGAGCCGCCTCGGCGTCGCTTGGGTCTCCAGGTTGTAATCTTCGATTGACCAGGGGGCTCTACTTTGACTTTCGCCCTGTCCAAGCCTCAGTCAAAGTGGGGGCTCTGTAGATACCCAGTATCTGCTGAGACTCCAACAAACACCTGATGATTATCGGACTACAACATGTTTTGGAATCGCGGCGTTTGATCGACATTTTGTGTACAACTTTACGTCGGAAAACTTAAAACGATTTCGAAAATAAAACATCTAAAAACATTTCAAAAATACCTGGAGTGTTTAATGCACGACGACGGGGTCGCAATGACACTAACGAGAGTCAAAACCGACTCAAAAATTCAAATCCCGACTCCAACAACGAGTCAAAACGAGTCAACCACAAAAAACCAAACATTTCAAACCTTCTACCTTAAGTTTTCCTGGATTCATGAATGGTCAAGTACCAAACATGTGACTACAAAACCTAGGATAGAACAAGTCATGATTGCGTTTGTTGTGAAAGTGACAACACAACTCGAAGAACCGCGACGTGGCTCGCGCCTCTTTGAGCAGCCCAGGTGGCCACGTCACTCAAAACTCACACAACCACTCATTTCCCTATAAATACCCCTTAAATGCCACCCATTTGAGACTTACGCGAGTGTCCACCCCCTCTTTTATCCCTTAAAATTCTCGACTTGACTTCTTAAGTCACAACCCGGCGCGTATTTACGACCTACCGATCGTAAACACGAGCCTTACACATTGTTTGGTACCTTCATCGTGCATTAAATCACTTGACCGACCACTTCGACCACTACACCATCACTAAACTTTTAAAACACTCTTTTACTTACCAAAACGGTTTTAAACCGAGTTTTTTCCGATCAAACGAGTTGCTACACTTACGTCGGTCACTCGCCATAACCAAACATGTAAGTATGAGGGTATAAAAATCCTCTTTTATTATGTTTTCATTTGTTTCATGACTATAACATGCTAAAACATGCATAACATGAACCAAAACATGGAATAAACGAGCCAAAACTGATTTTTGGTCTGAGGCAGAAGCCCCTTAGGTCGCCAACTGGCCCGCGCCTAAATGGGGTGTTCAGACCAGAGATCAACCGTGTTTGTTCTCGTTATTTCCCTTTAATCCATCTTCATATTTGTAATCGGTTTTCACCATTTCAAGTATTTTCAAACCCATTTTATTTTATTTCACTTGTTTTAACCATAAAACATTTTTCACCCTTGGTTCCTCATACCATGACGGTTAAATCCGTGTTTCGGTGATAATATTTGGTTAATGACATTTAAAAGGTATTTTAAAGCCTTTTAATTCATTTTTTTACATTTTCAAACAAACATATTAGTCACCAACACAAAGTCATCCTTGGTTCTACATACCATGCCGCATTTTAACCCAGGTACGATGATGGGTATCAACTAATTACATTCAAATGGACTTAAGACAATTAGTCCATAATCATTTTCAAAACTATTCATGTCAAGTTTGTCAAATCGAACCTGACACCGAATATCATCAAAATAATGATGATTATTCGAGTCTAGTTCTTCAAATCAACAAATGCGGTCTAAACGACCCCTTCAAATCAAACCGGGTTCAAATACCCATTTTCAATACGATTTATAATGTTTTCTAAAAGGTCAGAACACGGCACAAAAACCGTGTCCTAACCCGCGCCTAAACTGGCTCTTCATTTCTCATTTTCAAAACCAGAGGGAGGCCCCTTACACCGCCGGCTCACTCGCGCCTCATATAGCCGTCTGGTACAGGGCCTGTTCTCTTCCAGCATTAGTCTAGGACGATCCCGACTCCGGATAGCCCGGATATAGGACGGGTCAGATGACTATTTTGATTATTCAAAACCATATTTGTAAAATGCCTTATTAAGACAAATGGATCATGTTATGCACCCTAAACCTAATACGGTAAATGGATGTTTAATTTCCGTCTTGCATGCAAATCAATCATTAATCCAACTCAACATCTTATACTTGAAACTTGGATTAAATCAACCGACTTAGAAAGCTCTCACATGTTAGGTTTAAATCATTAGATGCGCATTCATGCATTTAAACCGTTTTATCAACTTTTGCATTTAACCAACCAAGATCGATCAGTAGAGGCCGCTAAACGCGGGCGGGATTGGGTGTCTGATTAAAGGGCTTCCCAATACGTACCTTCACCTCTTACTCCGAAACTTTGGATAGTGGACGACCTTATCCAGGGCGTACGAGAGTCATTGTAGAGATAGAATGCTGAAGAGGGGCGATTTCCTTATCTTTAGTACCTATGTCAAACGCTGCTTTGTGCTTCGATTTGACCAAGGTATAAAGTGGATTTCGAACGGGTTCCAGGCATCCCACAAATGCTTGGTGGCGACTCCGAACATCTTTAATCATTTCGAGACCCTTACCGAGACGAAACCGACCGATTTAAAACGATCCGGTCGAAAGCATTTTTACGTCGCCGAGCGTGGCTTTCAAAAAGACCGTTGTACATCCACAGATCGAAGTGGGCTTGCAGGTGGGCCGTGTCCATACTACCACTAGGTTCTTGAGTTGTGGTGCTTTTGCCACTCGGTTAGCTAAAAAGCTAACCTCATTTGAGGCTTATTTTGAGTACGTTTCCTTAGCCACCCTGGTGCCTACCATGGACAGAGACTACTACCTCGACCTGAAATGGTTGAGAACCTTAGCGGATGCTGGCCTAGTATGGAGGGTGTGGGGTATGAGCTCGATGAGGATACCGGCCCCTGAGCACCTCCCACCGACTGAGCCTTTCGATGCGGTTAATTCTGATGAGGAGGAGGATGAGGATGCACCTCGACCGACACAGACATACCTCATTGATGATACGATCCTTCAGGTTATACCCGAGCCGAAGAAGTGGGAGAATGTGAGAGCGACGGAGGATAGACCCAGGTTAGGGAGAGGACCACGTTGGGTGAGGGAGAGGGCGGCTGAGACCCGACCACAGCCAGCAGCACCACCACAGCACCCATTTCCTTGCTATCCCTACCTTGATACCCCAGAGACACGTTCGAGCTACTTGGCAGAGAGAGTGTCCTCTACCTTGATGCTCTGGAACATGCATGAGATAGCATATACTCGGGGTATTGGGACCGAGGGACCGCATCCAGTGTGGTGGACCGGAGTTGGGGACTATAGCGGGGTTTTCCACTCTTACGGGGTGGACATGTCCGCGTGGGGGACGCCACAGTCCTTTGCTTTTGGCGGTTTGACCCGATGGTATGAGAGTCCAGAGGCTGGAGCAAGGGTTGACGCGGGTCTTGGGGCATCAGGAGCAGGCACCTCGGAAGGTGATGGAGCTGGGGATGAGATGATGGAGGAGCAGCAGCAGCAGGAGTGATACTCCTTTTCTTTCTCTTTGTTTATGGTTTTTGGTTGTGTTGGACGGTAGTCTTTTTCGGTTCGTACTCCTCACATTTGGTTTTTATTGATGGCCATAAGGCCGTACTTGCTAAGATTAAACTAGTTTACAGGATTTTGGGGTCGGGTTGTCATCCCGACTCGCGCTTATGTGACGTTATATATATATATATATATATATATATATATATATATATATATATATATATATATATATATATATATGTGTTATGACAGGAGGATTCTGAAGAGTTTTGACCTGTGGCCACTCGACCGAGTGCCCCTCGCTCGATCGAGTAGCTGCAGGTGTGATAGGGAAGGAGTATTCTGATTTGAGGCTACTCGATCGAGTAGCTAAGACACTCGATCGAGTAGGGCCAGCTCGATCGAGTACCCTATTTACTCGATCGAGTAGCACTGTTACAGGAACATTTCGTTAATTAAAATTGTTTTAATGGTTATATCATTGCATGTTTTGATATTTAACATGGTTGTTGACGATTAGTAATATGTTTGGACCGTTAATTTGATATGTTAGAAGTCGTGTTTGGATTTTGAATGCGGATTCGTAACAAATAGTGCAAGTAGTAGTTGGTTTTTATTGCATTCATTTTACATCCTCAACGTCTACTAGTTATATTTCACAGGATTCGTGTATTCCCTTATATACATTTGATACGTACATGTATTCGTGTCTGTGGCTAATTATTCGAATAAAGTAGGAAATGATTTTATGAATTAATATTTGTATGATTAATGAGTAACGTCCATAAGGCATTATATATATTGGATAAATGACAAGAAGTAAGTTCTTGTAATGTGGGTAATAATTCGGTGGTGAACTTCGGGGACGAAGTTCCTTTTTGATGGGAAGAGTAATGTCGCAAAATAAAAAGGTCGATATTACAATCATTTTGTTATTTGTTTATAACGTTTTCTAGTATTTCTCTTACATTTCTAGTATGAAACTATAATTGTTTTCATTTGTTTGTTGTGTAATTGGTATGTTGAAGTAAAAGTTGAATAATGTGCTATGAAAAGACGGTCATAGAGAGAGAGTTATGATGTCATGCGTTGGAATAGAACCGTTGTTTAACATAGTTGTGTTATGTGACATGTTTCGTGTTGATAGTCGCGTACTAGTAAAAGTATAGTCTCTTAGTACATGGTTAAGAGTAGGGAACAGCAGTGTAGTCGGTGGTTGTGTTGGTCCGAGTTGTGAGGTTGTTACTTCAAGTGGTAGGTTGTAGAAGTTGATCTATACGGTGTGTTAGACATGGTGTGTAAGACAGTTGATGATGATGACATGAGGGATAGTATTTCTGGGGAGTAGTGACCTATGTCGGAAGAGCGGTGTCGTCGATCTTGTTTCCGTATCTGGTGTGTTGGGGAAGGGTGAGTTGAACTTTGGGGACGAAGTTTTTTTTAATGGGGGAAGACTGTAATACCCACCCTTTTAGGAACCCGTTGACCAGCATTGACTGACCTTGGGAGCAGTAATAGTCCTTAGGAATACGTGCCAATGTTATCTTGTGTATTGAGTTATTAAGGATGTTAAGTGAGTGACATTTTTGGTAATTTTATTATGCGCATTAAGACAATATGGTAAAATGACAAATATATAAAACTTTGCCAAAAAGAAAGGAACATTAGAAAAGTGGAAAGATAAAAAAGAATTTGCCCAGATAAAATAGTAGGAAGAAAATAGAGAATTGGAGTGAATACATTAAAGTAAAAGTCCACTGATCATAACACTCCTTAATAAATCAGTAATATTGTATGTAATATTTGTTACCCTTGTAAATGATATACATAGAAATAAATGTTATACCTTTTCATATAAACTTTAGCTTCATATACGACTTTACGAATGCTGCCCTTGTTATTTTTTTATTACCCTCACTAAAAAAACTAATACAACTAACCCAACCCCGACTTCCCCTATGCCGAACACCCCCCCCCCCCCCCAGCCCTTACCTTCTCAATGCCAACCCAACAGACCACCCGGACACCACCACGTACAAATTCTCTTTTTTCCCACAACCACCTAGCCACCGCACACCACCACCACGTATCCTCATTTCGGTCATACCAACCACTACACCACCACCACCACCACATCATCACCACCAACAATATCTATTTTATAATCCCTAATTTTAAAAATTGTGATTTAGAAATAAAAAAGTTTTTAACTATAGATAACAAAAAATTGTAACAAATTATATTAACGATTGATAAGCCAATAAATTACTTCATTGATTAGTAAATTAAGATCCATTGTTGATATTCTTTGAACAATAAGATTAGGTTTACTACTACGAAAACGCAGGGTACTGACGGCCAAAATTAGGCCGTACTGACGGCTTTTCCCCAGTTTTACCATTTCCTGAAGGAAATTCCGTCAGGAATCAAGGTCAGCGATTTTCGTCACTAAAATCACTGTCCTAACGGAATTTCCGTCAGTAAAGGGAAATACTGACGGATCACTGACGGAATTTCCATCGTCCACTAGCAGCAGATAACTGACGAAAATTCCGTCAGTACTCTTCTTTTCTGACGGAATTTCCATCAGGGTATGACACGTGGCATTTTTTACGGGTGATCTGGAAATTCTGAAAAATAGGCCCCTGATGAAAATTCCGTCAGTATTCTTGACTTTACTGACGGAAAGTCCATCAGTACACGGACACGTGGCAGTAAACTAGAAACCCAGATTTTGCGCATCTGACGGAAATTTCGTCAGTATTTTTGACATTACTGACGGAATTTCCGTCAGGATTATTTAATGGCAGTGGCTGCAAACAGAAGCTTGCTGCCCAGCCACGATGCGTATTTGCATCGTTTCAAATACAGCCAAGATGCTTATTTGCATCATTTCAAATACAACCAAAACCCGCAAAACACATATACAATCGTCGACCGCAAAGCGGGAATCCATTTTCACGTCGACCGCAATTGCCGGAATCAAGAGAGGCAACATAAGAAAATGGAACGCAAATTTTATACATATAAAGTCGGAAAAATTCGTACATTGTCTTACTAATTAAACATAAATTACCAATATTTTTTCATACTCCTTACTTGACGACAATACTAAGGTAGTTAAAGGCTCTAACCTAAAGGTTGAACAAAACTACCACCTCCAAACCCGTGTCCATCATCCGCAAAGTCGTCCCGATTATGTGGTCGAGATGCTTGCATATCAGCCCAAGCCTTCTGCATTGCCGCCATTTGTTCGGCCTGTTGACGAATAGTTTCTTCAAGAGCACGTCGAGCGGCTCGCTCATCATTCATTTGGGTGGAAAGCTATGAAGTCATGCTAGGAGCATAAGAGAAAGTTTGTAGCCCAACTTTGTTAGTAGGAAGATCATACCATATTTCGGCCCCTTTTTCTTCGGTCCCAAATAGCCGGTTCTTCTCGTCAAAGCCCTTGACAACCTTGTAGTACGCCCGGATCTCATCGGGAGACTGTCCAGGTGGCAATGGTCGACTCATCTCCTCATTGTAATCATGCTGAAAAAAGAGACAAAATCGTCGGAAATAATATATATATATATATATATATATATATATATATATATATATATATATATATATATATATATATATATATATATATATGGTCGATCCGGTCGAACCACTAACATAATGAGAACCGTGAGAACCCTTACTAAATCATCATCAAATCTTGTTCCGAAAGTTTTGATGGATCATTTACCATTAGTTTAGTTTATTCAAACTTTCTTAAGTATAACTAAAAAAAATTTGATGGTTTTATGAACAAAATAGAAACTTAATGTACAAAAATACAATTAGGTATACTAAAACGGCTATAGATGCACGATAACGAATACTAGGTGCATGAAATTTGTTACATGCATGAAAATGATTATTAGGTGCACGAAAATAACAGGCTCTAGGGGCACGAAAACGAGTTTTAGGTGTGCGAAAATTGTCGGATACATGAAAATGAGTAGTCGGTTCATGAAAATTAATAAAATGTATCTCGCCTCGATTTTCGTCTCTAGTTTATAATTTTTAGACCAAGAAATATGCTATCTAGCCATAAAATTCAATGTCGTATCCAAATACGTCATCATTGTTTTAAACTTAATTCCATAAGGTGGAGTTCTCATGGTTCTCATTATATTGGTGGTTCTCACCGGATCCTAATTCTCTATATATATATATATATATATATATATATATATATATATATATATATATATATATATATATATATATATATATATATATATATATATTACCTATCTTTCTAATAAAGATATTATCGTTCTTTCTAAGAAAGATATTACCGTTCTTTGTAATAAAAATAAACATTAAATTGAATACAAAAACTTACGTCTATCTCTGCAGCTCGAGGATTAACCCACTCGCCCTTCTTATTTTTCTTCGTCTTCGTAAACAACTAGTACGGAGTGGCCTCTTTACCCTGAAAGTAGTATGGAAACAAGTAAAATCAAGTATATATTCGTCAATCACATATATTAACCACTTTTTAAAAGCAATATAAACAATACTTACCAATTCCTTAAAAGCACCGGAGCAACTCTTCCGACCAAGAGTGTGGGTGCCCAATGCTTTCCCATATTTAGCACCCGACTTGCTATTTGTCATGTTTATTTTCGAATGTTTGGCAAAAGTGGGATCTTCTGGCCTAGTCTTAAGGTTCTCCCACCAAGTATCAGGCACCCAGTTTGGCTTTTTCTTATTATACTTTTGTCCATTAATAAGAGCGGTAATCCGCCTCGTTACCCTACTCTGACACTCAGGCCTAGGATCATCGTCACGATCGATGGATCTTAGATGAGTCTGTTTCAAAAGCAAGTGTGAAATTAGTTATATAAAACTTAACAAAATTATTATAAACTTAACAAAATTATTATTGAAATACATAATTATAGATAAGTGCCAAATAATTACCGCAAAATAATTCCACATCTTCTAACGTTGTGCTTAGCTCGCTTCATCCCACCTAGTGAAGTACTCATCTCCGAGGTTACAGGTGAACGACCAAATAGCATATTGCTTGATCGGCTTGTCATCCCACCTGAAAAACACATAAATATTTGAAATTAAAACTGTAAATGATATACATACATATATATATATATAAGTTTTAAAAATAAAAAATTAACATAAACTTACCAATAACGACCTGGCCGAGAACAGTTCTCTGAGAGAATCACCTGCAAGCCCTCCTGCTCCTGTGCTGGAGCTTCAGGATCGGCGTCATCCTCAACCTCCTTGCCTGATCACGAGATCCAACACTACTACTCCCAAATAACGTCGAAAAATATTCGGCATAATCACTGCTTAAAAACAATGCAAATTGTTAGTCCAAAGAAAAAATCGTTAGTGAAAATCAACCATTTCTGCAGGCTATATATAAACAATGGAAACAAACACTAACTATAATTTTAAACAATGCAAATTTTATTGAATGTTTAAAATTCACACTTTTTTACAAATGGATTAATAATTGTACAATTACAACTAGTCCTCCTCACTATCACTGTCACTACAAATCAAACATCATCTGAAAAAAGCACTCCTACTTCTTCCTCTTATTCCTCATTTTCGTATCTAATAAGTTCTTCAACTTCATCTTCATCCCCTTCTTCTCCGACGTCCCGGTCATATTCCCCTTGACCTCTTTCCACTACCACTTCGTATTCATCTTCATCCTCTATATCTTCCACCAAAATTGGTGAAATTTAGTGATCATTCATAACCACATCTTCTTGAAAGACACTTTCTTCAATAGGAGTATCAACTTGTGATCTTGCCTTGGTTACCACCGAATACCTTGATTACCTTTCTTAATGGTTGGATAAGGAGCATAACAAACTTGATCGACTTGAAAAGCTGCCACAAATGGGTTATGTCCACGAAGTTTCTTTTTCTCGTTTACATCTACAAGTCCGTAAACCTTATGGATACTAAGTCCTTGTGGGAAATTATAAAACCAACCACATTTAAACAATATGACCCTATAAACCCTTTGCTCCGTATAATAAGAAAGCTCAATTACTTAATTTAGGGTTCCATAGTAGTCAAACCATTCAGTTGAATTCACAGAAACCCCATTACTTAAGGTAGATTTCGAAACATCAACTCCCTCTTTCAAAGCTCGAAATTTATAGCCATTGATGGAATACCGTCTCCAAGACTTCACCATGTTATTAGGACCCAATTCTAAAGCTATTATTAGATGATCCTTCCATCTATGAACCTATGAATAAAAAAATTGTTAATTAAGTTGTTATATTTTTTTCAATATTTAATAAGAAATCCTTTTCACAATTACAGTTCCCTGCGCCCTTACGCCCCACTGGGGCTAGGAAGTAAGCCCCACAATTTCAAATGTGTAGTTTAATTTCAAAGAAAATGTATCATCACTTACTTTATTTCGGAACCATTTCGGAAAACTTTTGTAATGTTTTGTCCAAACATCATCAGAGGACGTGACATCAGGAAATTTGATTTTGATATGTGTCTCAAATTCCCAATAAGTACGAAAAGCATGTTTTAGTTATGTATTACCTATAACTTCGATCTAATTTGATAATTAAAAAACAATTGAGTAATGATGAAGTATTAACTCACTTTTCATAAGTCTGTAAAAATTCTCCACAGTTCCTTAGCACATAAAAATGAGCTTCTTCATACTCTTTCTCAGTCAAGTACCTCTGAATACATTTCCCGGTTGTAGTTCCCATGTCATCATTGAATAACTCAGGTAACTTAGATTTTAACTGTTCATTGGAATTTACACCAACATCTAAGTCTTTTGCTTTTGTGTCAATGTGATCTTCGAAATAAAATGAACAGAAATTTGAAATTTCCTCTAACAAAAAAGTGTTTCATATTGAACCCTCCACCCGAGCTTTGTTGCCAATATTTTTTTTAAATGACTAAGAAATCTCTCAAATGGATAGATCCATCGATATTGAACATGTCCTCCAACTTTCGCTTCATAAGGTAGGTGAAGAGGCAAATGCTCCATGGAACTGAAGAAAGATGGGGGAAATAACTTCTCTAACTTCCATATTATCTCCACAATGTTTGACTCCAGACGTTCTATAGAATCAACTCTAATCGTAGAAGTACACGTGTCTCTAAAAAAATTGCTTATCTCAATTATTGCATTCCAAGAACCTGTCGGGAGCAACTCTTTCAAGGCAACAAGGAGTAGTCGTTCCATAAAGACATGACAATCATGACTTTTCATGGAATGCAACACCATCTTTTTATGGTCAACACACCGACTCAAATCTGAAGGATAACCATCAGGGAATTTTAAATTGGCAACCCAGTCACATAGAGCCTTTTTCTCCGCGGTTGATAAAACAAACCTAGATGATATGAGCCGTTTATATCAAAGTTCATTAAAGTCGTCTTTACCCTTAGGGCCAAATTTAGTTTTACCTGGTACATCCATCATGGTGTTGATAAGTTGTTCAAAAAACATTTTCTCAAGGTGCATAACATCTAAGTTGTGTCGAATCAACAACGTTTCCAGTAGGGAAGTTCCCAGAATATGCTTTGTTTCCGCCAACCTTCATTCTTATCTTTCAATCTTTTCAATTCTTGATCAGAAGCATCAACTATTTTTGGCAAGTCTTTTACGGAATCCCACACTTCATCACCCGTAAATTTCGAGGCGGCTATGCGACTCTCTGTTTTTCTATTTTTTGGAAAATGCTTACAATTGTTGCGGAAAGGATGGTCAGGTTTTAAGAACTCACGGTGACAATCAAGCCAACAAACCTTTTTGCTATTTGTAAGCGAAAAAGATCTATGGTCATTTTCTGGACAATAAGGACAAGCACGATACCCACTTGTGGACCAACCAAAAAGCATGCGATATGCCGGGAAATCGTTGATCGTCCACATTAATGCAGCCTTTAATTGAAAATTTTGTTTCTTATAGATATCGTAGGTGTCCACGCCGGTTTCCCAAAGTTGTTTCAACTCTTTGATCAACGGTTGGAGGTGGACATCTAAATTTGACTTAGGGTTCTAGGACCGGGAACGGGCACAAATTAGAACAGAAATGGTCTCTTTATGCATAACCAAGGAGGTAAGTTGTACGAAGTCACAATCACGGGCCAACAGGAGTATTTCGTCCCGAACTGCCCAAAAGGTTGAAATCCATCCGTACACAAACCTAGCCGAACATTCCGGGGTTCACTTGCAAAATCTGGATGCTCTCTATCGAAATATTTCCATGCTTCTCCATCACTTGGATGTGCCATTGTCCCCCTTTCTCTTAATTGGGAGATTTTGTAGTGCAAACACATCTAACCAGTTATGTTCCTAGTTGCATATAGTTGTTGTAACCTTGGCGCAAGCGGGAAATAAGTTACTGGTCTATAAGGAATTCGCCTGCCACTTGAATTCTTTTTACCTTTATACCGAGATGCACGATACTTTGTACATTCTTTAAGATTAGAATTTTCCTCCAAGAAAAGCATGCATCCATTGAGACATGCATCAATCTTCTCATGAGGTAGTTGAAGTCCCTTGAGAACTTTCTTAATCTCATTAAAATTGTGCACCATTTGATTTTTCTTTGGAATTAGGTCACTTACGAATGACACAAAACCATTAACGCATCTAAGAGATATGTTGTTCTCACATTTGAGTGATAACAACCTAGCAGCCGCTTGCAACAAACTCATATCACTTCCCTCATACACTGGTTGTTCGGCTTGCTCTAACATTTTAAAGAAGGAAAAAACTTGGGGGTTCGGGGTTTTATAACGCACTTCTTCATCCTTAAGGTCATCAAGATTGAGTCAATCCTCCAAAATTTGGTCAACAGTATCACGCAATGCATTTTCCACGAACTTACGGTAAGGATTCTCACTAGCATTTTTACTTGATTTACTAGGTAGTTTATCACCGTGATATGTCCATACATAGTAATTATCGGCGAAACCATTCGACCAAAGATGAATTTTAACATCACTTTTCCTTTTAAAACCGAGGTTTTTGCATTTCTTACACGGACACCTCATTTCACCTAAATTCTTATACTCACTACTTTCTTCCGCGAATTTAATAAACTCTTTCACCCCCTCTGCAAATGCTTTCTTGGGTTTCTTTTTTTCGCCTAATCTTTCATACATCCACTGTCGTTCTAATATTTTCATGTTATTATGTATCTACATTTCAAAAAATATATATTTATATATGTCATTAAAAAGGACAATAACTTAACAACAATCACAATCAAGAATAATACACAATAATTTACCATTTTAACCAATATAAATGACAATTGTCTACAAATAATCTTTTTTTTTTTTTTGAAAAAGATTATCATTTCATTCAATTAAGAAGGAAATTACAATGTTTGCAAAGCTATCCACTAAGGAATGGACTCAACAACTCTTAGACATAAACAAAAGGTCTAAGAGCACATACTAGCACATATTATAGGGAAACTAGCATTTTTCGACCACATTAACATTCTAACAGCCACCAAAAATTTAGTATGTCCAACAATATGGGAGATAGACTGTACAACACCTTTAAAAATTCTCTGATTTCGTTCAAACCATAGCTGGTGAACCGTTGCAGCAAAACTTGATCCCATCCACGCTGTACGCCAGTGTATGCCTGTACTAACAGAATGCAATTCCTCCTGAAGAGAAGAAGTTGTCCTGGATATACCCATCCAAGTAAGGAGTTGCTGCCATATTGCAGAAGAAACCGAACAGATGAAGAACAAATGAGCATGATTTTCCTCATGAGCAAGACAAAGGACACACCTATTTGCATAAGGAATTCCCCTCCTCTGCAAATTATCTACAGCAGCTAGCTGTTGTTGAGCAGCCAGAGAGCAGATAATTTTGTGACTAGGAATTATGCTAAAGTGACCAAGACCAGCAGTCCAACTACCAGCAGCAGAAGCATTCCTAAAATAACCATAGGCAGATTGAACACTGAACTTGGAATTCAGAGTCCAACTTTGGATAAGCAGCTTAGCAACCTGTGCAGATCCAGCCAGATTAATTATGTGATCTCTAGTAGCTAGAATACCAGTCATACTGAAGGAGAAGTGATCCTTGGCCTTGACAAACCAAAAATCCTCCTGTTTTAGAATGTGATTCTTCATCCAACTCGCCCATTTACTTGCACCAGGGAGAGATAGCTGCCAGATCCATTTACAAAGAAGGGAAAAATTCCAGGCAGTTAGATCATTAACATTAAAACCACCTGCAATGGATGGAGAGGAAATCTGGTACCAACTCTTAAAGACCATTCTCCTCTCCCCATTAGGAATACCCCAGAAAAAATTCTTACAAATCTTCTGTATGTGCTGAACAATAGTCTAAGGTAAGAGCAGGCTAGAGCACCAGAAATTCTCAATCCCAAAGATAATGGAATTAAAAAGATGCAGCTTACCAGCATATGAAAGAAAATGTGTAGACCAATGAGCAACAACTTTCAGAATCTTAACAATAAGGGAGTCTACAAATAATCTTTATTTCTTTGGATTGGGTCCTTATCACTCCAACCTAAACCCATCAATGTACGTTTCAAGGCACTAGCAAACATGTACTTGTGATTTATTAATGAGGAAAAAAATTCGGTAGCAATTCCCCTCCGTTCTCCAAATACACAATGTAGAATAAATAATTACTCCACATATGCATTCAGAGAACATTAAAGGAATTGTCACCAAACTCTTTCCTCATTAACAAATCACAAGTACATGTTTACTACCTAAGTGACTTGAAACGTACAAAGACAGTCCCAAAACGGGAAATATTCAAAAATTACTCCTAGTGAGTAATTTTTGAACGGGTACTAGGTCAATATGAATAATAATTTTAACAATATTAAAAATAAAACATACAACAATGACTACTTTTTCAATTAACAAAAACTAACATAACTAATTTTTCATTTTACATATCTAGTCTAATTAACATTAAGTCTAATTATCATTTTAAAAACATTAACATTTCACAAAATTTAACAATAATCTAATTAACACAAAATTCCAATTTTTAAAAATATTATTAACAATAATTCCAATTTTTAACAATAAAATTACATAGCTAATCTAATTAACAATAAGTTCAATTTTTAACAATAATATTAACACCTCACAAAATTTTCACAACACAACATACATTTAAACAAAATGGGCTTCTATCCTAAGTCAACATGCATCAACGCCAACAATAATTCAACAACAATTACAACAATAACTAATATCATAAATCAATTAAGCTAATTAAAGAAAAATAAAGTAAAAGGAGATTAAACAATACCTAATTAACTTCACAAAGAAAAAAATAAAAAGGAAGAATGAGAAAGAAGGAGGACGGTGGCGGCACGACTGTGGAAGCAGAAAAAAATGAAAACAAGAAAAGGAAAAGAAAAAGGAAAAAGAGAAAGGAGAGATGAAGGAAAGACAAAATTAATTACCTAATAGTGACGGCGACGGCGTGGTAGTGTTGGTGGTGGTGGTGGTGGCGCCGGAAATGGAGGAGGGTGGTGGTGGTGTCGGGTTTTTAGAGAGTTAGGGTTAGGCGATTTTAATTGATTTGGGGGAAAATTTGGTAAAGTGTCGAGGGGATAGTGCGGGTTTGAGATAAAAGACGCCCCTAGCGGAATTTCTGTCAGTGATTTATTATTCCTGACAGATATTCCGTCAGCATTGTTTAATTACTGACGGATATTCCGCCAGAGGCATAATTACTAAGTCAATTATTCACCCAACAGTACACGTAACAATAAGTGAGTCTCTGACGGAAATTCCGTCAGTAATAGCACTTTACTGACGGAATTTCCGTCAGAGAGTCTATTATTGTGACAGGGTTGCACATTGAATTTGAAATATCTAATCCATCTGACGTAAATTCCGTCAATACGTTGCTATTACTGACGGAAATTCCGTCAGATGGCCAGTTACTTAACAGCTGGTGTGCACTCCTGTGTGTGAGAATCATCTGACAGACATTCCGTCAGTAATAGCACTGTACTGACGGACTGTCCCTCAGATATTTTTTAGCGCCATTGACTTTGTCAACGCGACAATTGTATCTGACGGAATTTTCGGCGGGAATCAGTACTGACGGAAACGCCGTAAGAAAACCGTCAGTTTCCCGTGTTTTCTGACGGCTTGTTGTTTCCGTCAGTCTGCCCGTCATTATCCGACGTTTTCGTTGTAGTGTTTTAGGTAAAAGGTAGAAGTAAATCTGATCATGTTTGAGGTTAGAAGGATATTAGATGACAAAGTGTAGTCAAAGAGTAAAGTCCGAATATAAAAAGGTAAATATGTAGTTAAAATATACTCCCTTCTGCCTGCTCATTTGTTTATCTATTACATTTTGGGGTGTCTCGGTCAATTGTTTAGCTTTCTATTTTAGGAATGTCTTTTGATGAGTAACTTGATCCTCTACACTCAATGTGGTCCACTTGTCATCCAATTATTAGTCCATTTTTCTTTCTCGATTAATTGTGCCAAAATCAAAGGTAAATAATTGATCGAATCAAAAGGAGTAATTGGTTTTAGAGTCATACCTATGATTTTTCCAAATTAAAGGTGAAACCATTACTTAGAATATTTTTTTATTGAATTAGTCTTACATTATTAATTAGTGATTATAGTTTTGTTTTATTAGCTAGCAATAACTACCATGAAACAAGCCATCGTTTGAAACATCCATTAACCATGCCGACCAAATCAATATCATCATCATATATCATATATATCTCTAATACAATAGCCAAGCTGACGTGACATCTCAATTTTTCCCGCAAGATGACGTGGCAGTAAATTAGAGACTTTAGAAACATTCAAAAAGAAATATATAAATAAAAAAAATATGTGTAATAAACATGAATAAAAACGGCTGCATATATAGAATATCAAATGTGATACTATTGTTTTCCATATTGGCAAGGTTAGTTGCAATTTTGGGACTTGATGACTGCGAAAATCACGGAAATCTCCTAAACTTTAGCTAACTATAAACAAATAAATGGGTAAAGAATCTTAAATATTTGACTTATTATAGAAACGTAATACTAGAGCTGGCAAACCATGACAAGACACGAAAACACGACACGAACCCGACACGAAATTAATGGGTTTGGGTTGAGGCTCAATAACCCATTTATGTAAGTGGGTCGACGAATACGACACGATATTTAATTGGGTTGGGTTTGGGTTGAGCTCTCTAAACACGAACCCGACACGAATGACATGTTTAGTAAATTAATCCTAATTTTTCTTGATCCTCCATAACATAAATATACTTAAACTTTCCAAATATGGACATGACACGATAACACGATACGAACCCGACACGAAATTAACGGGTTAGGGTTGAGGCTTTATGACCCATTTATGTAAGTGGGTCGACACGAACACGACAAGATATTTAATTGGGTCGGGTTTGGCTTGGAGGGTTTGTGACCCGTCTACATGTAACACGAACACGAATTCGACACGACCCGATTTGTTTGACAGGTCCACGTAATACGGAGTATCATTTTCCATGTTATAGAGACTAATAAAGAGGAGAGATTTTCGTCCAATCGGTTTTCAAAAATTGCCATGCAAAAAAATCATATAAATTACTCCAATCACCCTCAGTCGTTCACACTTCACAATACCCAAACAAAATTTTTATCAATATGATTATTATCGTCATAGTTGTTATTAACCAAACAACAGCGATGGGCAAGTTGAGTATCAAGGCACCATTACTTACTAGGAGCGATCGAGCAACGATCATGCACCATATGTGATACTCGCTGGGATTTGCGTTTGTTGATACTCGCTATTGATGACAATCTACCTGCTAGAATATATTGTATATATTCGGTTATTTTGTAAATTATTTAATTGATTTAGTTACCTTATCTTTAGCCTCTAATTATGAAGAGTATCCTAATAATTAGGCTAGCATATCTCAACTGACAATTGTATTTATACTGATGTACTCCGGGGTATGGAGGTGGGCCTAGACAGGTGTTAGGGATAAAAAATGAATTTTATCATACGCAACGTGGCATTGTTTTACTGGAAAAGAGGGAGACAATCAAGGACAACGTGGTGCACAGCGATTGGTAAAGGGAAGGAAAGATGGATCGCTGAGGTGGCAAGTTATGGACCGCTGGATTAAATAAAGAACAAACACAACATAGCCCAAAGGAAAGAAGCCCACGCATGAGAAAGAATAAAAGACCCAGTCAACTAACAAACTCCTACTTTGCGGCAAATTGACCCGATATTCCGCAATGCACGAAGACGACTTTCAAACCCTAGGTTTTGACTTCAACAACTATAAAAGCAAGGGCAAAGCAACGTACAAAGGGCATTCACAAGTATCATCAAGCGTGAACTCCACTCGAAAAATCATTGGCGATTGGCGATAATTATCTAACAACATTACACTTGTATTTCCTTACTTGTCCATAAAATCTCGATTATAGTGCAATAATTGGCGGGATTCCGACTCCCCCCGCGGTTGTTCCCACACCGGGTTTTCCGCGTCACCAAAAATCCTCCGTGTCCTTTTCTTCGTTTATCTTTATCTCGTCGTTCCTTTCGTTCGTACTTTAAACATAATTGGCATTAAGAATAATCACTATCACTCACATAATTAATTCAGAATCAGGTAAATTTTTACCAAAACAGTTTGGCGCCCACCGTGGGGCATAGTGATCATTTTCTATAGCCAAGCCTCGCAAAACCGAACCAGCCATCACAATGTCTGGAACCAGCCAGAATCCCTCCAGCAGCCAGAGTATGCCAGCCCTATCTTCTGCAGCAGGAATTACTTCTGCATCTGCAGGACCGTTAGTGCATCCCCAAGATCCACCAAACGATCCTGCGCCAAAGATGTCGACCAGAGCCATGCCCCACCTCGAAACCACCACCCTGATTCCCAAGGCAACAGTGCATCCAATCGGCCAAAATCCAAAGGAAAGCGGCCCAGAGGAGGCGAAGCGATCCGCAGGCCCGACCCAGGAGAGTTCAGCGCGAAGTTCTCCGGCGAGAGGATCTCCGACTCGATCCGATGCGGTGATGATTCGGGGATGGACATTCTCGCGTCAGGTCGTTGAAGATCCGAGGAAAGACGACTGAATATGATGGCTCAAATCGTGACGAAAGATCCAAACAAACCAAAGATCGGACCGAGGCTCCAAATGAACTGGTGGAGGACTGGGTCGACCAATCCCATCGAACTAGTTACCAGGCTGGATCTTGCAGGGGTAGCACCCAGCGAACCAATCGAGCCAAGAGGATTGGGATGTCTGTCATTTGATAATCCACTCGATCTGCAGCAGACAACAGGTAACGCGTTATTTAGCACCCTTCTCGATCGACCTTCCACCCTTTTCAGGTACCCCTGCACAGCAGACACCAGGATGGCGATCCGGACTGTCCCCAACACAAAGAATCCCATCCCGCAACCGGTTCACCGGTGGAGCCTGGATCGGAGGATTACAAAGCAGACACCAGGATGGCAACCGGATCCATAATCGCAACACCAAAGAACTATCATCCAAAGATTAGGCCAACTTTCTGGAGCACCCTGGCTAGGAGGTACACCTGCTGGTTCCTTCCCGTCTGTTTCTAACCCTCTTGCAGGAGCAGGTAACTCGCTGGAATAGCAATACCAGGAGTTGAGGGAGTTGATGTATAGGATACCAGGCGTAGCCCGTCCGCTGGAGAAAGCGACCAAAGAGACGACTACGCAGACTCACCTTTCGTGGATGATATAGCTCTAATCGGTGTTCCTAAAGGATGTGTGCGCCCTATGACACTCTATGATGGGACCACGGATCCACTTGACCATATCAACCACTACAAGCGAAAAATGATGGTGATAACCGCAAATCGGATCTCTAAAGGAAGTTTGCATGTGCAAGGGTTTTGGATCAACACTGTCGGAGCGACCTGCGGTGGTTCGTCGGCTTACCGAACAAAAGCATATCCACTTCGCCGACCTAGTCAATGCCTTCAACCAAAGAGATTCGCCGGCAAAGAAAGAAAGCCGAGAGAAGCGGACCGGCGACCTCTACCGGCTGGTGCAAGGGTTTGAGGAAACCACCCGCGATTACTTGAACCGGTTCAACAAAGAGAAGGTGTCAATTCCGAGGTGCGATATAGCAACCGCTATACAAGCCTTCCGTCGGGCTACACCGGATTCACATGCTATACAAGGAACTAACCATGCACCCGTGCACAACCTTTGAGGAGGTGCAATCGAAGGCAATTGATGTCATGAGGTGGAAGAAGACTCGCACCGAAGAGGCACTTATGATTCGGACCCGATCCGGAAGGCTCCGGTAGAGAAGAAAAGTGAAAGATCCAAACCTTACAAAGCAGAGCGTGAGTAAAGTTTAAAATGCGAAGGAAAATCCGAAGCGGATCCGCCTCCGAAAGTAAGTGAGTATAGTTTCACTACCAATCTTGCAGGGATTATTCAAAGCCTTGAAGGAGCCGGGACGCAGAGTCGATGGCCAAAACTTCCGAAGGAAACCCCAAAGAGCGAGAGACACAGGCAAAAAGTGTGAGTTCCACGGCAGGAACACTCACAACACCGATGAATGCCACTCCCTCAGAAAGGAAGTCAAATTTCACTATGACCAAGGAAACCTGGATCATCTCCTACCCGAAACACAACCGAGTAAATTCACGGATCGGGTTCGCCTTCCCCTCCTCCTCATTGCTTTCTAGAACCGTGAATGTCATTACGGTGGATCGGAGCTGTGTGGGCCGACCTACTCGCAGCTAAGAGGCACGCAACCGGGCTAAGGGAGACAGACCGAGAACTCCCCGCAGGGTTAACCACCGAGAATCGCGTCGGTCACCTTCGACGAAACAGACGCAGGATCTACTCCCGAACAAGACCACGACGCTCTAATCATCACGCTTCCCATAGGCAATTGTAAGGTGAAAAAGATCCTGGTGGATACCGGAAGCTCCGTCAACTTGATCATGATGGAAACACTCAAAGGAATGGGATTCACCGAGAAAGATCTAGCAAAAAGGCAATTCCCTTAGTTGGCTTCAAATAAACAAAGCACTCCCTAGGAGAAATCATCATCCCGACCTACGCCGGAGGTGTAAACAGACAGGTAAGGTACTTGGTTATTGATGGGCCCTCTACTTACAATGTAATCCTTGGCAGGCCCTGGATCCACGAGATGAAAGCAATTCCCTCAACGTACCACCAATGCCTGAAGTTTCCAACACCTTGGGGGGTGCAAGAAATACGTGGGGACCAGGAAGAAGCTAAGGATTGTTACAAGGTGGCTCTGAAGCGAACAACAGGATCACCTGCATAGCAATTACAGAGCCAGCGCATCCAGGACGAGTACATTGAGCCTCAGCAGGCAGAACTAGACGAAGTAATCCTGGACTCGCTGCATCCAGAGCGAACTGTTCTCATTGGATCTGAGTGTAGAGGTAAGATTCGTGAAGAACTCGTTCGGTTGTTGAGAACTAACATAGATTGCTTTGCTTGGTCACATGATGATATGATAGGGATAGACCCAAGCGTGATAACTCACAAGTTAAGCGTGGATCCAAGCTATAAACCTGTGCAGCAGAAAAGAAGAAAGTTTGCTTCTGAAAGAAACCAGGTCATAAATCAAGAAGTAGATAACCTGCTTGCTGCAGGAAAGATTCGTGAAGTAAAGTACCCAGAGTGGTTGTCTAATGTGGTAGTGGTCCCAAAGAAGAATGGCAAGTAGAGGGTCTGCGTCGATTTCACGGATTTAAACAAAGCTTGCCCAAAAGATCCATTCCCTCTACCACACATAGACGCCATGGTAGATGCCACCGCGGGCCACGAGATGCGACATTCCTGGATGCCTGGAGCGGATATAACCGATAAAGATGCACCCTAGTGACCAGGAAAAGACAAAGATTCGATCCGAAACGAGGTATCTATTGTTATAACGTCATGCCTTTTGGATGAAAAATGCGGGATCTACCTATCGAGGTGGTGAACATGATGTTTAAAGAACAAATAGGCCAAACTATGGAAGTATATATAGACGATATGGTCGTCAAATCGAAACGAGCTTCACGCAGATCACCAAAGACTGGCGAAACTTTCAATACCCTCGGAAATATCAAATGAAGTGAATCCTACGAAGTGCACCTTCGGAGTATCCAAATGAAAATTCCTAGGGTACATGGTGACCCGAGGGGGATAGAGGCCAAGACCGAGCAAATAAGAGCAATTCTGCACTGGAATCACCGCGAAACCAAAGGACGTCTGGCCTTTGATTGGAAGAGTGACACCTTAAATGAGTTTATATCCGGATCCTCGGACGGATGCGAGGCTATTCTATGATATACTCAGAAAAAGGCAAAGATTTGAATGGACGGACGACCACGAAAAAGCATTTCGAGTCAAGCGCTATCTCAAAGACTCCCACCTCTCTGTCGAAACCAGAGCCGGAAGAACCACTTTTCCCGTATCATCGATCCACGTAAAAGAATCGGTGCGGTGCTAGTGCGAGAGCAGAAGGATCACAAAGATCCGGTATACTACATCGCAAGTCTCTGCTTTCGGCAGAGACCAGGTACACATCACTAGAAAAACTTGTCCTTGCACTTGTTACTGCATCCTATAAACTGCGTCCCTACTTTGAATCTCATACAATTTCTGTGATAACTAATTACCCTCTTAAAACTATCATGAGAAAACCAGAATTGTCAGGACGAATGGCCAAATGGTTCGTGCACTTGAGCGGGTACGATTTGAAGTTTGAACCCCGTACGGCCATAAAGTCTCGGGCTGCGCGGACTTTTGTGTCGACTTACGCCAGCGCTCCCGGACCCGGGCCGAACAGACATCCTGAATCTAGAAGAAGACAAAGGAGAACAAGTATGGGAGTTACATGTGGACGGAGCCTCAAACGCCAAAGGAGCAGGAGTAGGGCTGGTCCTCAAATCTCCCCAGGGAGACCTCATAGCCCAGGCCGTACGATGTGAATTCAAAGCCACAAACAACGAAGCAGAATATGAGGCACTAATCCTGGGTCTGAAGCTGGCTCTGGATCTGAAAATTAGACACCTTCAGGTTTGCAGCGATTCTAAGCTTATAGTTAACCATGTAAATGATTGCTATGAAGCCAGGGACCCCAGGATGATGGCCTATTTAGATGTAGCAAAAGAGCTTAAAGTCAAATTTGTCACATTCAACATCAAGCAAATCCCCAGGGAGCAGAATGCAGAAGCAGACGCACTAGCCACCCTGGGGCAACCTTCAAGGCGGAACCATTTCCACGATACCAATTGTCCACGTCTTTGGAGCGAGCAACACTAAAATCTCAAATAGAAGCGAAAAAAGTGTGCGGCACCAGTGAAGAAAGTACCCCAGATCGGGAGGAAGCCCTACCTAGACCGGTTGCGTTGAATGACATCCTACCAGCAGATAAAAAGGAGGTAAGGGGCTTTAAAATGAAAGCATCCAGATTCCTACTAATCGATAATGTTCTTTTCAGGAAATCCCACGCTGGACCCTACCTCAGATGCCTGGATCGGGAAGAGTCTCAGGCTGTTTTGCATGCTATCCACAGTGGAGAATGTGGAAACCATGCAGGGGGCAGGAGCAGAGGCGTCGTTACGGGGGGTGCAGTGGGTGCGCTTGCATCCCCCCTGATTTCAGAAAAAAAATGTTAATATAGGTAAAGAAACATCTAAAAACCAAAAATCTATTATGGTTCAATGGTTAGAAACTTGGAATTCATCCAACAGATCTCGTTTTCGAAATTTTTAGTAGGTAATATTTACTTTTTTATTTATTTATCAAAGAGATTGATCTTCCCTAGACTATTACAGACTACAGATTAATACTTTACTAATTAGAGTGATAGTGGTGTGGAAGTACCCAGTAGACGAGGAGTTGCAATAAATGACAGTTGAGGATTATTTTATGGAGTATTTTTTTAAACAATAATTCTTGTGTGACGTCTCATATTATATATAAAGAAAACTCATTTGTTAGCACTAAATAAACTTTTTAATAAAAATCAACAGTTTCACAGTTTGAGACCGACTTATTCTAGTACTTGTTTTCTTTAAATTGGTCTGTTTTGGTATCTTTCCATAATTATGTTTTTCATCCATTTTATATGATATAGAGAGTATAGTTTGTTTGAATTAATACGACATTCTCTCTTGAAAGAGGCTAATAATTCGAAAATTTGACAGCTTACAGTATTAAAAAGACGCCTAACTTTGTAATATTCGATTTGTATTTCAATTTTTTAGAAGCATATAATTTTGCACCCCCTGTCAACAAATCCTAGATACGCCAGTAGGCAGGAGCCTGTCCAACAAGGCACTGAGGCAGGGATACTTCTGGCCCACAATGCGCAAAGATGCCATGGAATTCGCAAAAAGATTCGACGCTTGCCGAGACACGCCCATGTCGCCACCGGCCAAATGAGCCTCCGCACCGGGTTATCTCACCATGGCCTTTCATGAAATTGGGGATGGATATCGTGGGACCATTACCCAGAGCACCAGGAAACAAAGTCTACATGCTCGCCATGACGGATTACTTTTCCAAATGGATAGAAGCGAAATCATCCTCCCGAGTTACGAAAACCCGGTGATATCTTTCATTAAACGCAATATCATATGCTGGTTTGGCATTCCATCTGAAATTATATGTGATAATGGGTCCCAATTCATTGGAAATAAGACGGAAGCTTTTTGTGCTAGGTGGAACATCTCGTTGCAAAATCTACTCCCGGAACCCCAAATCCAACGGACAAGTCAATCCAAAGAATAAGATTATCATTGAAAACTTGAAAAAGAAACTAGAAGAGATTGGGGGCAAATGGGCGGAAGAGCTACCTCTCGTTCTCTCGGGTGACAACCACACCAAAGGTTGCAACGGGGCAAACCCCTTCACCTGGTGTTCGGAGCGAAGCGTCATCCCATCCGAAGTCGGGGTCCCAACCCACGAGATATGGATGCATCACAGAAGAGCGGAACCAGGTGGAAATGGCAAGCAGCCTGGACACGATAGATGAACTCAGAACCAGCGCCCAGATCAGGATGGCTTCCTACCGACAGACTGTGGCTAAAAGCTACAACAAGAACGTAAAAGTAAGAACCCTGCAGGTGGGAGATCTGGTCCTAAGGAAAGTCTTCCAGAATACCAAGAACCAAAGAAGCGGGAAATTTGCCTACAATTGGGAGGGGCCATACCAAGTAGAAAGCACAGTTGGAAATGGAGCCTACCGACTCATGACTATGGAAGGGCAAATGGTTCCCAGATCCTGGAATATCACCCACTTGAAAAAATATTTTATTTAAAGTCACCAGCAGGGTCAACAACCAGGTACTCAGCCTACCAGATGCAACCCAGCCAGGTTATAGATATTGCCTTACATATTTCCTGGCTCTGAATATTTTTCTGTCTCTGAATACTTTTATGCCTCCAAAAATTCTTCTGGTCCTAAAAGATATTTTCCTGCTTCTAAAATATTTTTCTATTTTTTATTTTTCTGGGTCTGGATATCTCCTGATTCTGAATGTTTTCTGGCTCTAAAAATGTTATTTTCGAATCCAACAAATCTGGTTCCAATAGACTTGCCCATATTTTAATTCCGGAAAGTTTTAAAATTACGAAACCACCTTAAGTAAATTAATTTTTTCTAATAAGCCAAGGAAATAAAATGCAAACTAATCTGGCAGAGCTTGTATTCATTACAGAGGGAGCTTGTATCCAATAGACTTCCTCTGGACGAGTGGGCATACTAGACCCCTTAGCCAGCAATCTATCAGCGATGGCCAAACAAACGACGTGCATGCACAAATCAAAGCACCGGAAACGGTACGACACAAAAAGATAACCGAGGAAATACTTAAGTCGCAAAGCAAAGTATGCCTGGCACCGAGCGGACAAAAGCACATAAACTGTTCAAAATAAAGATGTCATGCCCCGTAGGGCCAAAACTAACTAAGCACAACATAAGTCTTTCGGATGCGAAAATATACTAATCTACGTCAATACGCTCCACACCTCGATGCCGCCGAGCATCGGGAGCAGGAGAATTCACCTCTTCCTCGGCGCCTGGATCATCAGTAGGAACAGTACCAGGCTCCACCAAGCCAGCTAGTACATCCAAATTCAAACCATCAGGAAAAGTAGCAGCAAGCCTCCCCTCTTCAGCTCCTAAGTCCCAGGCAGAATGCCCTCCCCTCTGGAACACCTTTATACAGTCAATCTTCGTTTCCAAAGCAGCATAAGACAGAGCATCCACCAGAGTCCTCTTCAACTCCTGCACCTCAGAAACCTTCTCCTCCTGAACCTGGGCAACACGAGCCTCTGCATCTGAAGCACGTTTCTCCACCTCTGAGATATGCCTTTCGGGCGTCAAGCACGCCTTTCGGCATCGCAGACCTTCTCCCTAGCATCGCCGCCTCCTTCCCAAAGATCGGCGACTTTCTTCTCAAAGATCGCAGAATGTCTTCTCGGCATCAACAGACTTTCTTCTCAAGATCGAAATACGCCCCTCAGCAAGAGAAAGACTGCTCTGCAAACTCTGCTTCTGAGTGGCCTCCTCCAACAGCAAATCCTGGGACTTATTTAGATCAGCCTGAGTTTTCAGCCTATCCTCATTGGCCTCCTTCGCCAGCTTCCGGAGTTTCGCATTTTCTGCTACCAGGAGAGACACCTTCTCCCGCAAGTACAGGGCCATCTGAAAGGACTGGTAGACCAGAACAAAGCGTCAAAAAAAAAAAAAAAATAAAAAAAAATAAACGGCCAATGATTGTTTACCTCGAAAGAATGCTGAGTAGCACGATCCACCAAGTCAGGCAAAGGATTGCTATCCAACGCAGACCTAGGAGCTGGAAGAAGCATCTGGCTCATTAAGTCCAAGCTACTCGTAGACTTATTCCTACCGAAATTATCTGGAAGTGTAAAAACAATAACCCCAGGAGCAGATTTGGAGCCGATAGCCCTGCATAGGGAGCGACTTTAGAAGCGGAAGTGGCCCCAGAAGCAGGAATAGCTCCAGAAGCAGGAGCAGCCCCAGAAGCAGGAATAGCTCCAGAAGCAAGAATAGCTCCAGAAGCAGAAGCAGCTTTAGAAGCGGAAGTAGCTCCAGAAGCGTGGATGGTTTCGAGCGTTGGAATCACATCGACGCAGCCTAGTTGGAGCCGAGCCAGAAACGACTTTGGAGGTCAAAGCATCTCCGTAAGGTACAAACCGTGCCCAGGCAATGGAGGCCTCACAGCCAGAGGTGTAGCTTCAATAGGGACCTGCTCCTTAGCCCGGTCCACAGCAGCAGATCTCCTTTTGGGACGAGGTCCAGAACCGGGGGCAGGAGTAGACTTTCTCTTCTCAGCAGGCTTGGGGACACCGTAACTCGCTCCTTCACTCTCGAGCCAAAACATCTTGCAAAGAAAATTCTAGATTTTGCAGAACCCGGAAGCAAAGAAATATTAAGTCGTAACCGGATATACGAAGAATCCAGAAACAGAACCAAGTCAAAAAAGGGAAGAGCAACGCACTAGTCGACATTGAATCTTTTTCTTCAGCAGCTGTTTTCTTCACCGCAGCAGCAGAATCCTGGATCAGATTGGGAAAGGTCCTATTTTCTGGAGGTGGACTGAATAATTTGGAAAGAGAGGCAGTCCTGTCAGGAGACAAAGGCAAGGGGCACAAACCTACACAAAAAACCAAGTAAGGAAATATAAGCGTCAAAGAAAAATGCACAAGAATAAGGGCATGCAAGTACCGTGTGTTGATCGCCAGACACTGACAATATAGTCAGTCGGAGCAGGAAGAGTATCAATTTTCACGAAAATAAAGCGGGAAAACCACTTGCTATCATCCGGTTTCACGGGGAAGATGATGCAATTCTTCTCCCCGTCTCGAACCCGAATGGTCACTTGACCTCGAGCAAGGGACCTGACCGAGAACAAGTGTGCAAGGTCCGGGAGACCAATTTCATAACCAAAACGATTATTCATAGCATCAATCGCAAGCAAGGTCCGCCAAGTGTATGGCGCCACTTGGCAAATAGCCAACTGATTCAAGTTCAGATACTCTTGGACCAAAGGAGGGAAAGGAAATCGCAGACCCGCACGAAAGGCGTATTCGTACAAGCAAATCCACCCTTCCTCACCGAGTCGGCCTTCGGCCAGGAGTCGAATGTGGAACACCACATCATCAGAAAAACCAAAGGTTTTCTTGATATAATCAAGAACCTCGGAGGTAAAGTCAGAATCGCAGGAGTGCTTGGCGGAAAGCACACCGCCGGAAAGAAAGAGGTCAGGCGGCATCACCGGATCCGAGTCCGAGGTTGAAGAAGCGGTTTTTTGTGACATTATGCGCAAAATAAGGAAAAAAGAAAGCAAGGAAGAAGATGAAGTACTGCAGAAATTAGGAAAGGAGGAAGTATTAAGATAATTAATGGAGAGAAGTAGGGAGAAAAGGAGTAATGATGAAGAGGAAGAGGAAAAGTGTGGGGATACCGAGGGATTTATTAAAGGGGGAGGTTGAGGAGTTATGGTGAAGAGAGAGTTCTTGGGGAAGTGGGAAAGTGGCGGCAGTTTGTCACAAGTGGGGAATCATAATCATCATATATAACTGCTAAAACTTCGTCAGTTCTCCGCATCGCAACTGAAATTCCCGCCTAAAAAAATTTGAGACGGAAATTTGGGGGCAATTGTTAGGGATAAAAAATGAATTTTATCATACGCAACGTGGCATTGTTTTACTGGAAAAGAGGGAGACAATCAAGGACAACGTGGTGCACAAAATTTGGTAAAGGGAAGGAAAGATGGATCGGCGAGGTGGTAAGTTATGGACCGCTGGATTAAATAAAGAACAAACACAACATAGCCCAAAGGAAAGAAGCCCACGCATGAGAAAGAATAAAAGACCCACAACTAACAAACTCCTACTTTGCAAAGAAATTGACCCGATATTCCGCAATGCAGCGTTGTGCTTTCAAACCCTAGGTTTTGACTTCAACAGCTATAAAAGCAAGGGCAAAGCAACGTACAAAGGGAATTCACAAGTATCATCAAGCAGCAACTCCACTCAGAAAATCATTGGCGATCGGCGATAATTATCTAACAACATTACACTTGTATTTCCTTACTTGTCCATAAAATCTCGATTATAGTGCAATAATTGGCGGGATTCCGACTCCCCCCGCGGTTGTTCCCACACCGGGTTTTCCGCGTCACCAAAAATCCTCCGTGTCCTTTTCTTCGTTTATCTTTATCTCGTCGTTCCTTTCGTTCGTACTTTAAACATAATTGGCATTAAGAATAATCACTATCACTCACATAATTAATTCGTAACCGGTAAATTTTTACCAAAACAACAGGCTGGCCCGCGGCCTAATGCACCAAGGCAGCAGGTTTACTCGGCTGAAGCTCCTCCGTCTCAAACGGACATTGAACAGGCGATGTATACTCTTGGCTTCAATCCTCCGGACCCACGTTGGTTCATGGATACCGGGGCGACATCTCACATGACGTCGGATGCAGGTAAGCTCTCATCTTATTTTACTTCGAGTTTTAAACATGGTGTCATCGTTGGTAATGTCAGTCGGTTCCAATTAGCGGTCACGGACATACTACCCTAGCTAATATAAATCCTCCACTTCACCTTAACAATGTTATTCACGTACCACAAATTGTCAAAAATTTAGTATCCGTACGAAAATTTACCACTGATAAATCGGTATCCGTCGAATTTGATCCATTCGGTTTTTGTGTGAAGGATTACAAGACGGGGACGTGTCTCATGAGGTGTAATAGTCAGGGCGAGCTATATCCCATTACCGCGTCAAAATCATCAGGTCCGGCTGTGTTTGCTGCACTTGCTCCGTCAATCTGGCATGATCGTCTAGGACATCCCGGACTTCCAGTTTAAAATTCTTTACGTCTTAAGAATTTTATTTCATGTAACTCGAATAAATTGCCTCTAGTTTTTTCTTCTTGTTCTATTGGGAAAATTATCAAACAACCATTTTTAGCTTCTATGACTAAAACTATATTGCCATTTGATATAATACATTGCGATATTTGGACATGTCCCGTTCTTAGTTTAGCTAGTCATCGTTTTTATTTGGTGCTCTTAGATGATTTTACAAATTTTGTTTGGACGTTTCCTTTATCTCACAAGTCACATGTTTATGACATTTTTTTAAAATTTCGGAAATTAGTTAAAACTCAATTTGCAAGAAATATTAAATCCATACATTGCGATAATGGTAAGGAATTTGATAACGGTCCGTTTTGGGAATGGTGTGCTAAGCATGGGACGGTTTTCCGTCTATCATGTCCATACTCCTCTTCTCAAAACGGGAAAGCCGAGCGCAAAATGCGTACCATTAATAACATAGTAAGGACTCTACTTCTACGAGCACATGTCCCTTCTAATTTTTGGCACCATGCTTTGCACACTGCTACCTATTTGTTAAATATTCTCCCACATAAACAATTAGCTTTTCAAACTCCTGTGTCGGCTCTTTATTTCAAACAACCGTCTTATACGAACCTTCGCATTTTTGTGTGTCTATGTTACCCCCTTATACCGTCCACTACTATTCACAAGTTGCGTCCACGATCTACTCCTTGTGTCTTTTTAGTTTATCCGGACAATCAAAGAGGGTACAAATGTTATGATCCAAAATTAAAGAAAATAATTATATGTCGTCATGTCATTTTTGATGAGTCTCGTTTTCCCTTTGCTGAAAATAATTCTCATAGCTTGTCTAACTATAATTTCCTTGATGATGACGCGCCTCCCCATAGTGTCCTTCGCCACTATCTGACCGCGCCATCCACGTCCCACCAGCTTAATCCCACGACCCCACAGTCCCCTGCCCGTGCTTCCCCTGCCACGGTTCTCACCTCACCAGCCTCACCGAGCCCTCCTCCGAATACCCCTGACCCACATTCACCCATTAACCCATCCCAACTACAACCAGCTGCAGTAGCTCCCAAAGCACTCACACGAGGTGATCACGGCATTTACAAACCAAAACCCATTTTCGACTTACAAACAGCCGCTATCTCCCCATTACCCCGTAATACCGTATCTGCTCTTAAGGACCCTAATTGGAAATTGGCCATGGATGATAAGTTTAATGCTCTTATTAGTAATAAGACATGGGAGTTAGTCCCTCGTCCGTCTCATGTGAATGTCATTTGGTCTATGTGAATTTTTCGTCATAAATTTAAATCTGATGGTACTTTTGAGAGGTATAAAGCTCGTCTTGTAGGTGATGGTAAAATGCAGCAGGTTGGCGTTGATTGTGGTGAGACATTTAGTCTAGTGGTAAAACCGGCTACCATACGCACGGTATTATCATTAGCATTGTCTCATGGATGGTCTATTCGGCAATTGGACTTAAAAACGCGTTCCTTCATGGGAATCTTGATGAAACCGTGTACATGTATCAACCTACAGGTTATCGTGATTCGGCTTTCCCGTCCCATGTTTGTCTTCTTCGTAAGTCTCTTTACGGTCTCAAGCAGGCCCCACGAGCATGGTACACCCGTTTTGCTCTATTTATTGAGACTCTCGGTTTTGTTCACAGTAAATGTGATCATTCGCTCTTTATTTACCGTGACAAGGATGGTAATTGTGCTTACCTACTTCTTTATGTTGATGATATATTGTTAACCTCTTCCTCGGATAAGCTTCGCCAGTCGATTATGGACCGTCTTGGTAAGGAATTTGCTATGAAGGATCTCGGTCCCCTTAGCTATTTTCTAGGAATCGCTGTCTCCAGGAATGCAAATGGGTTATTTTTATCTCGGCAAAAATATGCCACGGAAATTATAGAGCGGGCTAGTATGTCCATGTGTAAACCGACCTCAACTCCAGTGGAAACAAAGCCGAAGCTTAGTGCCATTTCGAGTCCTCCATTTCGTGACCCGACATTATATCGAAGCCTTGCAGGTGCATTGCAATAACTTACGTTTACTCGTCCCGACATATCTTATGCGGTACAACAGATTTGCTTATTTATGCACAATCCTATGGAGGAGCACATGAATGCTTTGAAAAGGATTATTCGATACGTTTAAGGTACGAAATTCTATGGTCTTCATTTGGGACAGTCGTTACCAACGGCTCTTATGTCCTACACCGACGCCGATTGGGCTGGTTGCCCCGACACTCGTCGGTCCACGAGTGATTATTGTGTGTTTTTGGGTGAGAATCTTATTTCATGGGCTTCCAAACGTCAACCAACTGTATCTCGTTCTAGTGCTGAGGCCGAGTACAGAGGTGTTGCCAATGTTGTGTCTGAAACTTGTTGGCTGCGAAACCTATTGGTCGAACTTCACCACCCTCTTCGCAAAGCTACTCTTGTTTATTGTGATAATGTTAGTGTTATTTACTTAACCGGCAACCCCGTTCAACGCCAACGAACGAAGCATATTGAGCTTGATATTCATTTTGTTCGTGAAAATGTTTCGAAAGGGGAGGTTCGTGTCCATCATATGCCTACGCGTTCTCAAATAGCTGACATTTTCACGAAAGGTCTTCCATCGATCTTGTTTACGGATTTCAGGTCTAGTCTCAGCGTTCAACTTCCTCCCGATTCGACTAAGGAGGAGTGTTAGAATATATTGTATATATTCGGTTATTTTGTAAATTATGTAATTGATTTAGTTACCTTATCTTTAACGTCTAATTATGTAGAGTATCCTAATAATTAGGCTACCATATCTCAACTGACAATTGTATTTATACTAATGTTTCTAATCAATGAAAGGCAAGCATTACATTCTTTCACTACCCAACGTAGCCATTACCAGTTTTTAAGAAGCTAAAATCAGAGAATGAGGTATTACCATCACTCAACTTTGTGGAAGTTAAAATGAATGGGTTCTTATTTCTGGAATGAAAATTAGGGAAAGTGACATTGCTATCATCCAACTAATTTATAGAAAATTGGAAAAAAAAAATGCAAGAGATTAGAATAATGGTATGCATGTGTGAATTTATTTGTCCATTACAACAAACGGCTGTGAAGAGATCCATTGTGAAAAGCTTCATTTTCTTTTTTCCATCCTCAATGTTTGTTATCTTAATTAGCTACTACCTATTTTAGTGAGTGATAGCTTTTGTTAGTTGTTACCTGCTATATTTTTCTTTTTTCTCTTTCTTATTGGAGTGATCATTAGTTAGGACTTACGACTATTACAATATGAGTAAGATTACTATTTTACTCCTTCAATATGAAGAATATGGATTATGGTCATTTTGATAGAGAGAATGATAGTTAAATTATTGGGGGTTATAGTGGAAGTCCATCTATTTTAGCATATCAGATTTAGAAAGAGAATATTAATTTGGAATAAATTTCGGAGAAAAAATGACAATAAAAGTGAAATAAAGGAAATATTTTTTTTATACTAAAATTGGGGTATTTACCTCTTATTTGATAAAACTTTTTTTTTCAAAGAAAAAGATCAATTCATTAATAAAACGGCAAACTAAAAGAAAAAAGTTTTTATGAAACACACCAATACCTAAGACATATACTAACCCCCACCCTTTTTTTTTTTTTTTTTTTTTTTTTTTTTTTTTTTTTTTTTTTTTTGCTTCACGGACTTTCGAAGGGTCCTTTGTACACTAAAGTTTTGGCACTTTGTCAGACAAAGTACCGTTTCAAGTGACGGATGTTCCAGGGTTTATCCAGGATCTGACCGTGCATGGTCATCAACCTGTAAGCCCCATTCTTGATAACACTTTCGACCTGATATGGACCTTCCCATTTGTAGGCGAACTTGCCTGCCTTGTGATTCTTGGTATTTTCAAATACCCTCCTCAGTACTAGGTCCCCTACTTCGAGGGTCCTGATTTTGACGTTCTTGTTATATGTCCTTGCTACGGATTGCTTGTATGATGCCATACGTATGTAAGCACTTTCTCGCAGCTCATCAATTGTATCCAGGCTCCTAGCCATTTCGACTTGGTTCTGCTCCGCCGTTTGACAGCCGTATCTGTGTGTGGGTACCAGGACTTCTGAGGGTATTACTGCCTCCGCACCGTATACCAGGCTAAATGGAGTTTGACCTGTTGCCATCTTTGGTGTTGTTCTGTCTGACCAGAGTACCAGTGGTAGTTCATCTGCCCATTTTCCCCCTAACTCTTCCAGCCGCTTTCTGAGGTTCTCTATAATAATTTTATTGCTGGATTCAGCTTGGCCGTTGGTTTGTGGATATCTGGGGGCTGACTTTCTCAGTGTTATGTTCCATCGTGCACAGAAGCCTTCAGTGTTATCTGATATGAACTGGGACCCGTTGTCGCATATGATCTCGGATGGTATCCCAAATCTGCTTATGATGTTGCGCTTGATGAAAGAGATCACCTGTTGTTCTTTTACCTCTGTCATGGCTTCTGCTTCAATCCATTTTGAGAAGTAGTCGGTCATCGCTAGCATATATACTCTGTTTCCTGGAGCCCTGGGTAGCTTTCCCACTATGTCCATGCCCCACATCATGAATGGCCATGGAGAGATAATTGGATGCATTGGTTCTGCTGGCTGGTGAATCGCTGGAGCCGCCTTTTGACATGATTCACAACGTTTGGCATGGTTTATGGCGTCTGCGCGCATTGTGGGCCAGAAATACCCCTGTCTTAAGATTTTGTTTGACAGGCTTCGTCCTCCAGCGTGGTTCCCACATTCTCCACTGTGCATGTCTTGCAGTATTGTTTCTGCTTCCTCCTTGCTTAAGCACCTGAGGCATGGTCCTGCCAATGATTTTCTGAAGAGAATATTATCAATCATGATATACCTGGAAGCTTTTATTCTGAAACTTTGTGCTTCCTTTCTGTCTTCAGGGAGTGTCCCATCCCTTAGCCAATTTAGGTATGGAATCCTCCAATCTGCATCCTGCTGTCCCACTGAGAAAACCTGCATTCTGGTTCCCTGTACGCGCTGCATGTGTACACCCTTTACTGTGGAATCCAAGTCTGGCTCTTTCTGGATGGCTGGGGTCAATACGTGAGTAATTGGTATGTTTGACAGCTCTGTGGGCTGGAATGTTGCCCCCAGCGTAGCCAGGGCATCAGCCTCCGCGTTCTGATCTCGTGGCACCTGAGTTATCTTGAATGTCCTAAACTTTGATTTCTGCTCTGTGGCTATCTTCAGGTAGGCTATCATCTTTGAGTCTCGTGCCACGTATTCGTTGTTCACATGATTCACCACAAGTAAGGAGTCACTATATACTCTTAGGTTCCTTACCTTGAGCCCTGACGCCATCTGCATCCCAAGTATAAGAGCTTCATACTCGGCCTCATTATTGGTTGCCTTGAATTCGCACCTAATGGCTTGCACTATCATATCCCCTTTAGGAGATCGCAGTACTAAACCCACACCAGCTCCTCTAGCATTTGAGGCTCCGTCAATATACAGGGTCCACACCTCACCATCCTGGCTTCCCATCATCGTCAGCATTCCTTCCTCTCGCCTCCCCACGAGTTGCGGGCGAAAATCGAGACGAAATCTGCTAGGGCTTGGGATTTTATCGCCGTTCGGGTTCAAATTGCAAGTCATAGCCACTAAGATGTACTTGACCACTTAGTCATTCTCCGAAAGTTCAGCTTCCTCATAATAGTCTTTAGCGGGTAATTGGTTATGACATGGATGGTGTGAGATTCGAAGTACGGCGCAGCTTTATAAGAGGCGAGAACCAAAGCCAGTGCTAATTTTTCAAAAGAAGTGTACCGGTCTCTGCAGGAGCAGAGACTTACGATATAATATACGGGATGCTTTGCACTCCTTCTTGCTCTTTAACCGAATCGCGCTTACGGCCGCTTACGTGATCGATGATATATAAAAATAGTGGCTCCCCTTGCTCAGGCTTCGCGAGTAATGGTGGCGTGCTTAGGTAGCTTTTGAGTTCGGCGAATGCTTTTTCATGCTCTTTGGTCCATTCGAATTTCTGACTCTTCCTCAATATATCATAGAATAGTTTGCACCTATCCGAGGCCCTTGATATGAACCTATTTAGGGCCGCCACCTTTCCTGCTAGCCTCTGCACGTCTTTTGGCTTCTGGGGTGATTCCAGTTGGAGTATTGCTCTTATCTGCTCCTTGCTTGCCTCAATTCCCCTCTGTGTTACCATATACCCTAGGAATTTTCCCGAGGATACCCCAAATGAGCATTTGGATGGATTAAGTTTCATTTTAAATTCCCTCAATGTCTGGAAGGTATCCGCCAAGTGCTCCATGTGCATTTCTGCTTTTTTAGATTTTACCACCATGTCGTCAATGTATACTTCCATGGTCTTCCCTATTTGCTGCTTGAACATTTTATTTACCAACCGTTGATAGGTGGACCCGGCGTTCTTTAGGCCGAAGGGCATGACCTTGTAACAATATATGCCCCTCTCTGACATGAATGCTGTCTTTTCCTGATCTTGTGGATGCATCTTGATTTGATTGTAACCGCTCCAGGCATCGAGGAAAGTGAGTACCTCGTGTCCAGCAGTAGCGTCCACCATTGCGTCGATATGTGGTAGTGGGAAGGGATCCTTGGGACAAGCTTTGTTTAGGTCTGTGAAGTCTACGCATACTCTCCATTTACCGTTCTTTTTGGGTACCACTACTACGTTAGAGAGCCACTCGGGGTAACCGACTTCTCTAATTTTATCTCGCCGCCAAGAGACTTGTCCACTTCTTTATTGATGACTTCGTTTCTTTCTCGCGCGAATTTTCTTCTCTTCTCATTGTCTTGGGGTGCGGCTTGGGTTCACGCTTAACTTATGTGAAATAACGGATGGGTCTATGCCCACCATATCATTGTGGGACCAGGCGAAGCAATCCATGTTGCTCTTGAGAAATTGAATCAGCTGGTTTCGCAGTTCTTCGCTGCAGGTGGCCCCGATCAACACTGTTCTATCCGGGTGTCCCTCGTCCAGGTGTATTTGATCCAGCTCCTCTGAGGGAGGCTCCTTGTATTCTGTCGAGGTGCCCCGGTCCTGTAATTGCTATGAGGGGAGCTTGGTTGTAGCTTTGAGGGCTTGGGTATAGCAGTTTCTGGATTCCTCTTGATCTCCTTTTACAGAATCGTGCCCCATGGGGTTGGGAACTTGAGACACCGGTGATATGTTGAAGGTACGCCTTCATCCGATGCAACCACGGTCTTCCCGCATATCACGTTGTAGGTGGTTGGACCTTCGATGATTAGGTATCTTACTAACTTGTTAACTCCTTCAATATATGTTGGGATGGTTATCTCACCTACTGAATGCGCAGTCTCCCCACTAAATCCCACTAGTGGCACAGATTTCTTTACCAGGTTCTCTTTATCGAAACCCATGGTTTTGAGGGTTTCTAGCATGATAAGGTTCACAGAGCTCCCTGTGTCTACCAATGCTTTCCGTACAGTGCAATTGCCAATGGATAATGTTATGGTCAAGGCATCGTCATGCTGTTCTACGCCGCTTTCCATGTCGGTTTCATCGAAAGTTACTGGGGGTAAATTGCTCTGGCTTACTCTGTACGAGGTTTCTGGATGACCCCCTTTGCTCCCAGTGGCTTTCCTTTTCGCGGCGGAATATGTCAAACCTGCTAGCTCGGACCCGCCTGTTATCACGTTAATAATCTTCGTGCATATGGGTGGAGCAGAAGGAAGCACCTGATTTGCTGCTTCCCTCCTGTCCTGCTTGCCCCCACGTGGTAACAGGTGGTCCAAGTTTCCCTTGCGTACCTGGAACTTCACCTCCCTCCGCAATTTGTAGCAATCTTCGGTCCTATGTCCTATGTCTTGGTGCCACTCACACCTCTTACTGCTGTCTCTGTCGTCGTTTGGCCTATCCTGAGTGGGTGGCTTTGGCCATCTCACCTGGTCACCCAGATTTCTGAGCGCTTTCAACAACCCTTCCATTCCCGTGTTGAATCCGTATTCAGATAGCTTAGGAGGGTGTGGAGAGTCGTCAATTTGCTGAGCTTTTTCTGCTACCCTGCTGATATTAGGCCTGCTGTATGGCTTAATTCTGTCATCCCTCTTTTCTGGTGCGAATTTCCTGCTTGTCTTGTCGAAGCTCGCTGTACCCTTTCTGGCCTGTATATCTTCTTCCAATCTTAACGCTGCGGTAGCTCTCTGCTGAACTTCCTCGAATCTCTCACAAGGATACATAGTTAATTCTTTGTAGAGGTTTGACTCCTTATCCAGTGCCCCGCCCGAAGGCGTTGATAGCAGTGGACATATCGCAACCTCGTATTGAGACTTTTTCTGCGTTGAACCTAGTGACGTAGTCCTTGATTGATTCCCCTATCTCCGAACGATCCCGTACAGTCACTTGGCCGCTTGGGTGTTCCGCGGTCACCGGAGAACTGTTGGTTGAAAGCGTTGACCAGTCGTCGAATGATGATATGGTTCCATTAAATGACATCGACGAACCACCGTAATCTTTGCTCCGGTTAGGGTTGAACCAAATCCCTTACACATACATGCCTCTTTTGAGGCTCCCGTGGCCGTAGTGACCATCATCTTCTGCTTGAATTGACTGATGTGATCGCAGGGATCTGTGGTTCCATCAAAGAGAATCATTGTTGGGACGCTAAATCCTTTTGGTAAGGCCACTGTGGCTATATCGTTAGTAAACGGTGAATCGGCGTAGCTTTTCGGTGCACCATCTCCATAGGCGAGGCATACCGGGACCCTCCCCGAGGAGGCTTCGCGCTCCCCGGAAATGCTGGCGTTTCTATGTATGCCTCTCTTCCGGAGGGTCGCTGGTGCTCCTGTTGCTGGTGTCCTGCTCCTTGTACGAAGTTCCGTCGTTCCAGGATTTCTGCTTGACGTGCCCGCGATGTTGCTGCCACCGGAGCGTCTTCCCAGGTATATTCGCCTTGATTCGTAGTTAGCATCCTGGTTATTGGTACTGCAGTTGTAGGTTCTGCCGCGCCTGACGTGGGTGTAGGTTCCTGGTGCACTGGTTCCTCATCTGGTGTTAGTGCTCCTAGTCCTGTTGGGACCAGGCCTCCTCGTGGCTGTGGTGTTCCTTCCATATCCAGCCTGAGTGCTACCTCGCGTGGTAATACCCGTGTCTGCCTTCGATCCCTACTTTCTGCTGATGGCCTTTCAAATCTGTCTTCTTGCCACCCAGGGGCTGGACTAGCTGCCTGGTTCCTTAATTCGTTGATCTGTGCTCGGAGGAGGTTGTTGTCTTCCTCCATCTGGGATCTCATGCTTCTGTTCTCGTTTTGCATAGTCTTAATGGTTTTGGCAAGAGTGTCCAACCCGCTTATCATGATGCTGGTGGGACTTGGGGGAGCCTGAATCTGTTGCCGGGGCTGCGTTCCTCTGTCTGACTGTATGGCTCCCTGCTGTCCCTGAGCGACTCCTGGATCTCTAGTCTGAACCCTACCCGAAGATGGACTTGCTGTTGCCTGGGAATTCTGACTTTGCTTGGGTGCTGGTATCTGGGTAGCAGCGGTGGTCTGGACCGAAGTAGTACGTGCTGCTGCTGCTGCCGAGGGGGATGGTGCCCGTGTTGCTGCGGAAGAGGGCGGCACCTGTGTTCCTGGTGCGCCGCCGGTGTTGCCTGAGGTTGTTTCTTTGTGTCCGGACATGTTTTGATTATTTGAGTAGACTGACTAACGGAGACGACCACTATGCCCCACGGTGGGCGCCAAACTGTTTTGGTAAATTTCTACCAATTAAGGGTTAAAGCGGTCTTAGCGTTAGGTCTATATTGCGAATTGATCGTATGTTGTATGTTGGATTGTATGTGCGATGTAAATAAAGAACACAAGCAATTTTGGTGACGCGGAAAACCCGATGTGGGAAACAACCGCGGGGGGAGACGGAATCCCACCAATATCTTCACTATAATTCGAGAGGAAATACAGTTCTTAGGTTTGCTATGAATGCTAAAGCGTAACTTGAGTATAATTCGATGATCCTTCTTCTTTGCACGGAGGTCCCTTATATAGGGGAGGTCGAGGAGCTAGGGTTTCTTACTTCTTCTCCAAGTTATTCCTAATTTAACAATGGGTAGGTCTCTCCTTTCTTCGGATCTCGCAAGCTATTGGACCCTCACAAGCTTCGTCCGTGTGGATCAAAGCCCACTTCCCGCGTTACTTGCTGAAGCTGGCACCCTGGCTTCCTGGTATCCTGCATCCCGCGGCGCTCCCAGGCCTGCTGCCCCAAGTCAGCCCATATCCATATTTTGGGCCTAACAGGAACTTACAATATTTAATAAAACCTTTTAATCATTGTTATAGACTTAGGCTCTGTTTGGCAAAACTACCTGAAAAGGTAGCTGAAACCTGAAAAGGTAGCTGAAAACTGAAAAGCTAACTGAAACCTGAAAAGGTAACTGATAAGGTAGCTGAAAATTATGAGCTGATAAGGTAACTGACTATATAAAAATGTGTTTGGCAAAATAGCTGAAAAGATAGCTGATTTTGGTAAAATGACGTAGAAGTATATGAAAATTATTTAATATTATAGAATAAAGGGGTAAAAATAGAAAATAAGCCATTTCAGGTACCTGATTTCTCAAATGCTACCCGATGTAATATTTCATTTCAGGTATCTTATTTGACCAAATAAGTTATTTGCCAAACACTTGCAAAAAAATCAGGTAGCTGAAATTTTGGTCAAATAAGCTACCTGAAGTGTCGTGCCAAACGGAGCCTTATAGTAGTACTTTGATAGACACTAATACAATATGTATATGATATGAATCTTATTATTTATAACAGGGATAGCAAATTAGTGTTATTAACTAAATAAATACTCACAAAATAAATTTAACTATTGTTTCTTAATTATGATTCAAATATTTTGATTTTAAAATTTTAAAACACCCGTGAATTTCACGGGTTTAAAACTAGTTTTAATCAATACTATATATATATTCCAAAAATCAAGGGACTTTTATGTAATTAAATAAATCTATACAAATTAATTATACTATATAGTTTTTAATCATAGCACTGTGCGATGGACCTGAACAAAGGACTTAAATGTAAGTATTATATAGTTTTGGTTGAAATATAAATTTAGAGAATACTAGAATATGGTGAGTTTCCTTAAAATAACCAGGCCCTATTTACGGTATTAATTTGTATAAAGATGTTAATTGTTTACATATACAAATATAATATAAGTATGTTATATTTTGGAAACTATTAAAATATAATCAAATCAATCTAAATTTCCAAAAAATAAAATATTCCATAATTCATTAGATTTGTAATTTAACTAGTAAATAATAATGATTGCTCTTAAATAATATTCTAATCTAATATTTCAGATTTATTTAAATATATAATTTTAATACAACTAGATAATCAACTACTATGATAGTAACCACCTATGTGAGTAGTAAAAGCAACAATAATAGCAACTGGAGTAATGAAAGTCATACTAGCAGCAACGGGAGTAGTGAAATTAACAACAATAAATATGGGAGTAGTGAAAGAAAAAATAATGATGGCGGGAGAAGTGAAAGTAATAGTAGTCACAACACATTTAATGAAAGTAACTGTTGGAACAACGGAGAGAGTATGAAAATAAACTAACAATTCAATTTTAAGAAAATATTTATTTATTTAAATATATGAGTTTGACAAAGCTAATGGGTTAACCGTAAAAATAGCAGGAGTAGTTAAACAAACAACAGTAACCGAAGAAGTAGTGAACAACGTAATAATATTTACAGGGAATGTAGTGAAAGTAACAGCGGGAGTGGTGAACATATGTCATAATTTATTGATTAATTTTACCTCTCATCATAATTTCAAGATATAAATTGTAAATGTATGTGTTAACCAAATTTAGCGAATCATATTTCATATAAAATAAAATTTAAATAGTAAATAAAGGTAGTCCGGGCGTAGTTAGATACCAAACCTAGTGTTTAATTAAAATAAGGGTAATGCAAAATCCCGCACACCATTTTACTAAATCCCACACATTTATTCCCCCCTATTCAAAATATACCCCATCATTTCTCATACTCTACCGATAGGGAAAAAAAACCCAAATTATCACCATTCTCCTCTCCGTCCCCTCCCAATCGCCCAACCCCTCCCCCCCACCCCCACCCTCCCTGCACCGGCCACCCTCCCCCACCCCTAACGTGTACCGGCCACGCCTCCCAACACCGAGCACTACGTACAACAACCGAACAGACGAATACCACGCCAACAGTCAAACACCTTACTCCGCGATGGTGGTCGACGGCGATGAATATTGGCAGCATCCATGTTCTTTAATCGAAATCGATTCGAAAGTGTTTGCTTTTGTCTGCTTTGCTTTGCTTCACTGTCACCTGATTGCTCGAGCATCAATTTAATCGAAATCGAAAGTGTTTCATACTTGCAGCAACTACAATTCGTGCATGATTTAATTTGGTCAAAAAGCATTTGCCATTTCAATTAAATCCACCTTAATTGTAAAAATCTAAAAAAGAAAAGAAAAAGTAATTACATCAATTTAAAGACGTATTAATAAAATCGTTGATAAAACGGAGAAATTACGTGTAATATGCGCAAATTACGATTCATAATTACCGATTTGCTAATAAACTGATCAGGGTTGTGAGAGAGAAGGGAGATAACTCTTTTTAGGTTTTTCTATGACGAAGGGTAGTTATGGCATATATGAGCAAAGTGTGTGGGATTTGGTAAAAGGGTGTGCGGGATTTAGCAATTGCGTAAAATTAAATCAGCATGTATGGAGTTGGTTCTCGTTACTCCGTACTTGTTACGCATAATTCGTACAATTTGCTTCTTTTAGCAAAATCTATAGCACAAGTCACAAATGATTATCTTACCAATTTTTGTAACTTTAGATGTGGTGGCGTGTAGCGGGAGTTCGTTTCCTGGTATATGCACGTGCCTCTACATCTTACAGATTTATACTTGCATTGTTATTGCCCAAAATCTCATTTGTGACGGCACGTATCCGTCACTTTGGAGTGACGGATACCATTTTTTCTCACAAATGACCCAAATAGAGAAGAGAGGGAAGCACATGGAGGTGCCCCTACCTTGTCCCCTCTATTCGTTTTGTGAGTGGCATTACCCGTCACTTGCTCCGATCCGTCTTCAGCAAGACTAATTGTTGTTATTGGGGTTTGTTAAATGTCGCCCCTAGTTTTACTCATTCCACCTCTAAAAATTACTATTTTGCCCCTTGCTCCTTTATTCACTACTCCCTCCATGTTTTTATATATTACGTTTTGCATTTATGAGGCAAGTCTTTGACTTTAATATTTGCAAAAACTTAATTGTTCAAAAAATATAAAAATGGTACCATTAAATTTCTTACGAAAAACTCTTTCATATGAGTATACATATCATAATATTTAGTCTTATATTTTAAGAGATATTGAAAAGAGAATTGAGTGTCTCGAAATGCGAGAAAGCTATATATAAAAAAATAGAGGGAGTACCATCTTTTTTTTTTTTTTTTTCATTTCTGTATTCAAACTAATTCCGCTTCAAAAACATAAAAACCCGCTTCAAAAAATTAAGAAATTGAAATCCGCTTCAAAAATAACAAAAAAAATCGAAAAAAAAAACACGAACAACAACAACAACAACAAATCCGGATGAACAACAACAACAACAACAACAACAACAACAACAACAACAACAACAACAACAACAACAACTAATTCATCAACAACAAGGTGTGTTTGCTAATTTATTTTTAAAATCTTTTTAATTTGTTAAACTAGTGTAGATTAGTTTATAGGGTAAGTTAGGATAGGTAATATGTGATGAGATTAGAGCCAAATTTGTATAGATCTACTAGTTTATAGACGAATTGAACAAGAAAAAAAACACGAAAAAAAAACTGGAAAATTGGCCCCAATGTGTGGATTTCACGAAAACTTATGGGCCAAATCGTGTGATTTACACAATTTGGTGTGGGCTGGGGCGTGTAATTAGCGGGAAATGGGCATAGTCTTTTCGTGTGGATTACACGATTGGGCCTTGGTCTTTTCGTGTGGGTTACACGTTTCGGCCTGGCCTGAATCGTGTTTCTCACACGCTTCGGCCATTTATTTTTTCTTTTTTTTTTTAAGAAAAAACGTGTAATGCATACGATAATTGTATATAATTACGATATAAAATATATTCTGTTTTGATTAGTTTAATATGTTTTAATTGAATTAGTTTGGTGTCATTAATTTACGTATTTATTGAATTAGTTTTACCTATTTTGTATAAATATATTCATTTTGTTAAATTATTTTCGTAGTTAGTTAATTTTTAATTTTTTAATTACTAATACAATTGTTGGATATTTTGCAGATGATACCGATAAACGCAGAAATAAACTACATGCTTCGAATCGTCGAAAAACGTTAACGGTGAAGGTGAGATCTACTACTATTAGATCGAGAGAGATGTCGATGCCTGATGAGTCGGAAGATTTCTATGCTGGGGAGTGATACCGTCGTCAGGTACCAAAAATAAAATACCTAGTTTTACTAACAGAAGCTAGCAGTAAGTAGGGTCGATTTCCACAGGGAGGCGGTCACTATCCACTTGTCTACTCGGTGTGTCTAAGGTCACAGTGGGGGTTTTGATTGTTTTGACTAAACTAACGATATTAAGGCAAGAGAAATAGAGATAAGAGAAATTAAGTTGAGGGAAAGGAAACTAGGATGTCGGTTCATCAATGAACGTCAATTAATTGCAGTTAAGGTCACATATTAGTCGATCTGTCGGTCTAAGGGGCAATGAATATCTCCTTCCGGTCTCAATTCGCCATAAAATACTATTAGCTTAGCTTCCGCCCTCACCAAAGCATTCTATTGTTCACTGCGGGTCTCACCCCTTCCAACCTCCCGGTCCAGGTCAAGGCTTACCAAAATTAAAAGGCTAATTGCATCGATTCAATCAGCAAGATACAATTATAAGCAGTGATTAACAACATAGACATGACAACAACGACAATCTATAAACTAATATAAAAGTATTCGATCGAGGTCTTCTACCATATAAAAGTATTCGATCGACCAGAAAACCACTTGATCGAATGACTTTGACTTCAGCAGCCACTTATTCCGTTAGTTTCAGCTTTGACTTGATTATTTAGCTCCCGAAATGGCTTCACGCATCCCGTAACAGCAACATTTCCTCTCCAAATTCACTCTTCCTCTAAATGCATGCAAAATGGACGGTAAAAGGCTTGATTTCACTACTTTCTGGTCCATATCTGCAAGTAAGACAAAACAAACCAAAGTAGCATATTCGGGGCATTTCGTAACATAAACTACGATAATAGCATAGAAATACGTGCATAAAAAGACCTAAAAGGACTAAATAAAATGCACGTATCAAATCTCCCCAAACCAAACCTTTACTCGTCCTCGAGTAAACTAAATGCAAACTAATGGAACGGAAAAGATAACTTAGAGCTAGCTACAAATGCCCACTTAAACCAATTTAATGCAACCAGACTAACACTTATAGCAAAGCAGACAAATGCAAACGAGTTATAGGATGTTCATAATAAAGCTGAACCGTCGACCTTGCAAGACCTTTAATAATGGACTCTCACGGGTCACTCTTCTCTCATGAAGCAAAGGGTAAGCATATAAGTGCAAGAGAGAAAGAAATATAGTCACTCACCTAAACTACGACCCACATAAACATGCATGCAACTAATATGATAGACAATTCTAGCTACCGTATATACATTTCAACCAAACAAGGTCATGGCATAGCCGAGGGCTTACAAAATTATGGCAAAGTGAGGCAATGAGTAAGGAAAGGAAAAACATGTTATGGGAATGTGGAGGTATTGGCGGCCAAGCTAGTACCTAAACAAAACCAAATAACAACATCCGATTCTTACTCAATTATAGAAGTAAGCACATGCCCTTCATTTGGCACAAAACTCACCAAACCGAACTGAAAATACTCATCAATAAATGTAAATAAAGCATAGGAGAGAAACCGTTAACCAATCTTTTTTCATTTTCTTACGGTTTCTTTCTTTCCTTTTTCTTTTCATATTCAAATTCTTTTTTTTCTCTTTTTCTTTTTCACGTTTTTTTTTCTTCTTTATTTTTCCATCCTCCTTTTCTCATAAATTACCAACTCCAGAACAATACAATACAAGCCAAACTCGGCACAATGAAATATATACCACAAAACAATCTAAACTAGCTTGACAAGGCAGGCTAAATTTGGATGTAGTTAAGGGTCAACAGGCAAATTTGGCTAATGTGGAGTTTATGGGTAAAGATGAGAGAAAAAGGGAATGTAAGCACCTCCCTGCATGTGACACCAACCACTAACCCGAATGTATGAAGGCAAAAAGCAATTGAATTTCATATATGTGCAAATTGATGATACATGATATGCAAGGAGTAACTACTCACAATCCTACATGAAACTGGTCAGAAATGACACCAGTTTATAAGGCTCTAAATCTTAGAAATTATAAGTAGCTTGCCAAATTTTCAGGTCAAGTCTATTCGTTCAGCTAAATTTTAACATTAACTCGTAGATATGCAATAAGACAAAGCTAAAGATATTAATTTATGCAAGGCTTAAGCAGAATGACAAATTGTAGTGCAATTTCATCATTGAAATTTACCGTTCTGACTCAACCTATATGCTAAAATAAACGTGAAAATTTTTAATTTTTCGAATTTTTCAATTTTTATGAGATTTTTTGAATTTTATGGAAATAACAATGCAATGCATACAGAAATTAAACGTGATAACAAAAATGCAATAAAAACAACATGCAGACACAGATATGGATGCATAACCTCCCCAAACCAAACTGTACAATGCCCTCATTGTACCAAAACATGGAAAGGAAATACAAACTAAAAGAGGAGAGTGAAGATGCGGAAAACTTACAAGAATACGCGAAGTAAGGACCTCCCTAAACGAGCCAGCAACATGGGAGGTCACTAATAGCTCAAGAACAGCGTCACAGGAAGCAAAATAAAACGAATCTACTCGTGGTACTTCGATCGAGAAGATAGAATACTCGATCGAGTACAATCAGCTGCCAAAGTGTTCGATCGAAGGAAGTAGAGCACTCGATCGAGAAGACAAATTATTACAACTAAAAAGAAATTTAAGGTTCAAAAAACAACTGAAAATAAAAATCTCTGGGTTACCTCCCGGGTAGCGCTAGTTTCAGTCAGGTCCCAGCTCGACCTTCTTTTCCTCGACACCTGCTCCAGTCAGTCGGAATCAAAGCAACTTAAAGCTCTTAACAGTAGATCATATAACTACACATGTGCTACACAAGAGCATAAGTAGCACCAAAGTATAATAGAAACATAGGAAAATAACATGTATAAACGTTAAAGTTTAACAAATTTCCTATGAGAGCTCCTAAATTTGTCAACAAAATAAAGGAGCTCGGGAGAAATTATAAATAATCTAGGGCATTGTTTTAGTTTAACAAATTTAAGATGACAAGAATGGTGAAAAACTGTTAAATTAACCGACCAACTGGGAGGAGGTATAGCATTAAAAGAAATAACACGAGTCATATGAGGTAGCGTACTATTAATATTAACAATAATAAAATTATCGCTAACTACCTCAGGTGGGTTGCTCTCAATGTCGGAATCATTGACAAAAGAATATATTACCTCATCCGTGCTAGGAGCAATTACCGACTCAGCTACCTTCTCGTCACCCTCCTCAGTGGATTCTGTCCCGTAAATCGCAGCCTCAAGTGCATCAAACTCGGCTTTGAAAAGGGAAGATTCACCGTATCCATTGTCTTCATAAAAATCGTCGCCTAGAACGAACCCAAGTGACGTTGCATTGCTCTCTCTGGCCAAATCAGTCGATCGAGTAGAATTATTACTCGATCGAAGGCTTTCTTCCTGAATTTCAATCGATCGAGCACATTGAACTGTTCGATCGAACGTTTTCTCTGATAATCCACTCGATCGAGCACTATTACTAGCTCGATCGAGTGATCTTTGCAATGCATCGCAGAAATCTTCATAACTTGCTTCATTTTTGGATAGATCTTCGTAATCCGAGTCATCCAAATCATTAATAGTGTCGGCCACCTCAGGTCCTTCACGGGAAAGACCACTCTCGGTAAAGTATACCTTCTCTGGTTTCCTACTATTCGACTAAGCAGCTAGCTGAGCTAGCTGAGCTATTTGAGACTCCAGCTCAATTAGTTGAGCTTCTTTACGTCTATCATCTTCTTGCACTCGGAATGCAAGTGCCTTCATCAAAGATTTCAGCTCCGCAATCTCTTCTTTCTGTCTATCAGGAGGAGGAGCTTGTTGTTGTAGTGGCCAGACAAATGGAGGCTTTTGAGAGCCTCGTTGATAAGGTAGATGTGGTGGCACAACTACAGAAGGTTGACTAGCTCGTCTATGCTGCTTAAAAGCGTAGACCTCGTCGTTTTCAACTAAGCAAACGGCTGCTTTGTGCTCAGCAGCACCACATCTCCCGCAGTAAATTACCTGCTGTGCCATATAATGGAACATAGGTGACGAGTCAAAGGTACTCAAGCCTTCCCTTTGACGATCTTTTACCTAGAACTGTCTAGGTAGAACCTGTAGGGCCTATCAAAACAGCACTAAAGAAAAAGATTAGAACAGCCTCAAGGGAAAAAGTCCCTTGAGGCTAAAAACAGACAAAAATAAACAAGCAAATAAGTAGTTGCCTCCCCGGCAACGGCGCGAAAATTTGATACCGTCGTCAGGTACCAAAAATAAAATACCTAGTTACACTAACAGAAGCTAGCAGTAAGTAGGGTCGATCTCCACAGGGAGGCGGTCACTATCCACTTGTCTACTCGATCTGTCTAAGGTCACAGTGGGGGTTTTGATTGTTTTGACTAAACTAACGAGATTAAGGCAAGAGAAATTCAGATAAGAGAAATTAAGTAGAGGGAAAGGAAACTAGGATGTCGGTTCATCAATGAACGTCAATTAATTGCAGTTAAGTTCACATATTAGTCGATGTGTCGGTCTAAGGGGCAATGGATATCTCCTTCCGGTCTCAATTCGCCCTAAAATATTATGAGCTTAGCTTCCGCCCTCACCAAAGCATTCTATGGTTCACTGCGGGTCTCACCCCTTCCAACCTTCCGGTCCAGGTCAAGGCTTACCAAAATTAAAAGGCTAATTACATCGATTAAATCAGCAAGATACAATTATAAGCAGTGATTAACAACATAGACATGACAACAACGACAATCTATAAACTAATTAGCAATTAACATTCATTCATCGAATCCCCTAATCCTAGCAGAGAGAAATTAGCTAGACATAATAAAGGGAAGAACAGAAATAAAGAGAGAAATAAACATAAACATAAATAAAGGAGAAAAGGGAATGAGAGAAAGTTACAGTAGATCCGGGAAAAGAGAGGAAAGAATGTTTACAGAGAAAAGAGTAAAGTAAAGTATCAAGGAGCGGAGTCCAAGAACTGTTTTCGGTCCGTATAAATGTGTTTGTCGTCGTCCTATTTATAGAGAAAACGATTCCTATTAAACCTAATAGCGAAATAAAACAAAAAGCCCGAGCCCAAAAGCAATTCGACTCGATCGAGCCCTTTAAAACTGCTCGATCGAGCAGAACCAAGCATGAACCACTCGATCGAGTGAAATAACCACTCGATCGAGCAAACCCTAAAAAGCATCTATTCGATCGACCATAACTTGTACTCGATCGAGGTCTTCTACCATATAAAAGCATTCGATCGACCAGAAAACCACTCGATCGAATGACTTTGACTTCAGCAGCCACTTATTTCGTTAGTTTCAGCTTTGACTTGATTATTTAGCTCCCGAAATGGCTTCACGCATCCCGTAACAACAACATTTCCGCTCCAAATTCACTCTTCCTCTAAATGCATGCAAAACGGACGGTAAAAGGCTTGATTTCATTACTTTCTGGTCCATACCTGCAAGTAAGACAAAACAAACCAAAGTAGCATATTCGGGGCATTTCGTAACATAAAACTACAATAATAGCATAGAAATACGTGCATAAAAAGGCCTAAAAGGACTATATAAAATGAACGTATCAGGGAGTATCAGGAGTACCATAGGGGACATGAGGAGGAGGAACGGAATTATCAGGGGTCAGAAAATGAGGGGTCGGTAAATGAGGATGCGGGTAATGAGGAGGCCGGTAATGTGGAGGTGTGTTCTGCTTTACGTGTCAGGCGGGGTCAGAAAGGTAGGTTTGAGCTCTATGCCGAGGGTTCTAGTCATTCTATTCCAGAGCCGCTGAGAAAAGTGAGGGCAAGGGTGTGGCACCCCCATACTCCAAGTGCCTTACCAGGACCACTTAGGTATAAGAACGTCACCATCTCGGTTACCCGAGACAATGATAATGATAAGACAATGAAGAAACATAATTTAAAAGTAGAAACGGTTTAAGCGATTACATGTTCAAAACCCAAAATTGTTAACTGAAATACATCAAATCCAAAACTGTCTACTAATAAAACTGTCATAACTAAAAGACATCGTCTGACACGGCAGAAGACTCTTCTAACTACCACGTGATGACTCATCCCAGCTATCCCATATGCGTCATATCATACCTGCTCAATAACTGCTCACCATCCCCGAATGGATCACCACAGTTTTTAAAACATTTAAACAGGGTCAGTACTAATTACACAACACAAAGACACAAAGAAACAAGTAAACAAACAGCTCAAACCAATCTCCAGTCTCCATCTCCAATCTCCACACAACTGACTATACACTAAAGTCTGTAGCCCTGCCAGAGTACCCATCGCAATAAGTACTCCACGCCGCCAGTGGGGGGACCGCAACCGTACCCACCAAATCCCCGCTCATCTCCATTGAGCGATAAACCCAAGTTTCCTTAATGTGCACATCCCCTCCTGTGGCGGGTTCCACAGAGGGCAAACCAAGGGCGTGAAGCCACTCCCGCAAGTGACTCCACTCAGCCAGGGACGCGCCCCGGGTATCACAGACAGTTATACAACAACAACAATCAACGATATAAACCAACAACCGCCACAATCACCAGCAATATAATTAATCAATAATCACAATACAACCACCACACACATCATGTAATTAATACTGAGTAGGAAAAACCTTACCCGAAAAGGAATCACGAAATCAGACGATCTAAGCAGCTACTTAAAATCTCTGCTCAAAAAAGCCTCCTCTTATACACACATACATATAATCACTACCTTAACCATATAATCATAAAAACCCCCAAATCCCCAAATTAGGGTTTAACCAACATTACCCAAATGCTATAGAAATTATATGTAGAACTTACCCACGACTCAAGGATCACAACGGTATAAAGAACGATGAAAACCGACACCTCTAGCTCCGGGATTTGCTAATAATGCGATGAGATGAAGCAACGTAACTTAGATCTTCTCCTTTTGTGCTTTTAGGTTTGTAAAAGTGTTTTAGGAAAAAGATGATGAAACATTATATACTAATCCGCATTATTAACAAACCCGTCGCAAATCACCCGACAACCGACTTACTCGATCGAGTAAGTCACTTACTTGATCGAGTGACCCTTACTCGATCGAGTGCCAAGCTTACTCAATCGAGTAGCCTACATGAAGACTACTGTTTTGCGAAAAACTAACTTACTCGACAGAGTAAGCCCCACTTGATAGAGTACCCTAAGACTCATAAAACCGTAGTATTACAGTCTTCCCTCCCTAAAAAGAACTTCGTCCCCGAAGTTCAAATCACAGCCAAAACAAAGGCACACTAACATCCTCCCGACACAACAACATGAACAAAACTCAACATAAAACTCCAAAACATACTTTCTAAACCAACACAACCCGACTCAAAACAACTCTATGCGACTCAAAAACCAACATAAAACATGTAAAGACTCTATGCGACCATCTCCTACCCCCCTAAAAGAAACAAGGTTACGTCCCCGTAACCATACATACCTAATAAAAAAGAGACTGGTACCGCTCCCTCACAGCCTCTTCCGCCTCCCATGTAGCCTCCTCAACCTCATGGTTAGAGCAAAGAACCTTAAGCAATACTGTCTCACCATGTCTAGTTTTCCTAACCATTCGATCAAGAATCTGCTTAGGCACCTCAAGATAAGACAAGGACTCATCCAGCTCTATGTTCTCTACCTCAAACATATGTGACGGATCACTAACATACTTTCGCACCTGAGAAACATGAAACACATTATGTACCCTATCTAAAGCAGACGGTAAAGCCAACCGATAAGCAGCCTCACCCACATGGTCTAAGATCTCATACGGTCTTATGAACTTCTTGCTCAACTTCCCTTTCTTACCAAATCTAATGAACCCACGCATAGGAGACACTTTCAAAAGGACCTTGACCCCAACCTGAAACTCTATATCCCGTCGATGTAGATCAGCATAACTCTTTTGTCGATCCTGGGCCGCTCTCATCCTCTGTCTGATCAGCTTAATCTGTTCCACCATCTCATGTACCATCTCTAGTCCTAAAACCGCCGCCTCAGCCTTAGCGTCCCAACAAATCGGACTCCTACACCTCCTCCCATATAAAGCCTCAAATGGCGCCATGCCAATACTGGTATGATAACTGTTGTTGTAAGAAAACTCAAGCAGATTGAACCTCTGTTCCTAGCTACCACTAAAATCCATAACACAAGCTCGCAACATATCCTCTAGAGTCTTAATGGTCCTCTCCGTCTGGCCATCTGTCGCAGAATGAAATGTTGTACTCATCTTTAAGGTAGTCCCCAAAGACTTCTGCAACTCTTTCCAAAACCGTGATATGAATCTTGAATCTCTATCAAATACTATGTCTTTAGGCGCCCCATGCAGTCGAACCACGTTCTTCCGATAAGCCATAGCTAATTGTTACTTAGTCCATGTATCTTTCATTGGCACAAAATGAGCTGACTTGGTCACTCCATCCACTATAACTCATATCGTGTTATTACCTTGTTGACTCTTCGGTAAACCCACGATAAAATCCATAGAAATGGACTACCACTTCCACTCAGGTACCTCAAGAGACTGAATCTTACCTTGTGGTCGTCGCTGCTCCCCTTTCACTCTCTGACATGTCAAACAACGAGCCATGAACTCAGCTGATTCTTTCTTCATCCCAGGCCACCAGAAAGTCTTCTTCAAATCTTTATATAGCTTGTCACCGCCTGGATGTACCGAGTATGGTGTACAATGAGCCTCTGTCATGGTCATCTTTTTTAACTCCTCATCATTAGGGACACACCACCTCCCATCAAATCTCATACTACCATCTGTATGAATAGAGAATCTAGACACTGTCCATTTCTATACTCCAGCTCTCCACTCCACAATCATGGGATCCAACGCCTATTTACTTCGAATTTCCTCATAAAGGTCTGGCTGCACTGTCAAATCTCCCAAAGCATCCCGTTTCTAGATCATATGTATCCCGAACTTCCCCACCTCATCTCTCAATCTCATCAAAGATATAGCTGTGCATAAGGAATGCACACTCTTCCTGCTCAAAGCATCTGCAACCACATTGACTTTCCCATCATGGTATATAATATCCATGTCATAATCCCCAATCAACTCCATCCACCTCCTCTGTCTCATGTTCAACTCCTTTTGAGTGAAGATGTACTTGAGACTCTTGAGATCAGAAAATATCTTAAAGGTCATCTCATATAGATATTGCCTCCAAATCTTAAGAGCAAACACAACTGCACCCGACTCTAGATCATGTGTAGGGTAGTTCTCCTCATACGGCTTCAATTGCCTAGAAGCATAGGCAATCACATTCCCATTCTGCATCAGCACACAACCCAACCCTTTCTTTGAAGCATCTGTATACACCTCAAAGTTCTCACTCCCTTCAGGCAATGCTAAGATTGGAGCTGTGGTTAAACGCTCCTTTTATGTCTGGAACACCGTCTCACAACTGTCATCCCAACGAAACCTGTTCTCTTTCCACATCAAAGGTATCATAGGTCTAGCTATCTTGGAGAAATCTTTCACGAACCGTCGATAATACCCTGCTAAACCCAAGAAACTCCTGATCTCAGCCACATTCTTTGGTGCTTCCCACTTGGTAACTGCTTCAATCATCGCAGGATCTACAGCTACCCTTATCTTTGAAATCACATGCCCCAGAAAAGCAACCTCCTCTAACTAGAACTCACACTTGGACAACTTGGCATACAACTCATGATCTCGCAAGGTCTGCAACACAATCCTTAAATGCTCCTCATGCTCCTCTTTAGTCTAAGAAAAGACTAAGATGTCATCTAAAAAAACCACCACAAACTTATACAAGAACTAACTGAAGACCCGGTTCATCAAATCCATAAACACAGCAGGTGCATTAGATAACCCAAACGGCATCACCACATACTCATAATGACCATACCTCGACGTGAAAGCTGTCTTTGGTATATCCTCTTCCCTAATCATCACCTGATGGTATCCCGACCTAAAATCAATCTTAGAAAAAACTATGAGAGAGAAAGAAGTGAGGGAAAACGCTCTAAAATTTTGAAACCTAATAATGACGGCAGTCAAGGCCTCCCATAACTGCTTTTCTCCCCTGTTTTCTTCACATAAAAATTCAACAAAATCATCAACAAACTCCATTAATGCATCGGATAAAGCTTCTAGCTCATCTTCTGGTGCTAAAGTTACAATCTTTCGAGGTCCTACAGAAGTTGATGCACGCAAGACTAGACCTTTTCATGAAATCAATGGGGTGCATGTGCTTGACCTTGCAGAGGAAGCAGCGACTGCACCTACTGAAGGTTGGACGATGATGCGTGGTGGCAAAGCCACTCCTGTCATGGATACCATTATTGAGGAGGAGGAGCTTACAGATCTACTACAATTTACACCTGAGGATATCAAACTAGAGGTAGCCTTTTGGAATAACTCTGTTTATTATTATATCTTGGGTGCTAACCCACCATGGGAAGTTGTTGAGAGTTTTGTCTATCGTGTCTGGGATGAGTTTGGCATAGATAGAGTCTCCTTCATGGATAATGGAATTTTTATTGTTAGATTTACCCAAACTGTGAACAGGGATGCTCTATTAAACGCATGTTACTATCTCTTTGATAATAAGCCTGTTGTTATCAAACCCTGGCACGTTGATACTGAGTTGGTCAAGGAGAAAATTGATGTTGTTCCTGTGTGGGTTCGATTGTCTGGTACACCTCTGAAGTTCTGGGGTAATTGTTTGCCTAGAATTGCTAATCTTATTGGTCACTATGTTCACATGGATGGAGCAACTACTGATAAGATTAGTTTGAGTTATGCTAGGGTTTTAGTTGAACTTCATATGGACCAGAAGTTACCTGACAAAGTGATGTTCCTGGATGAGAAAGGCATGAAAGTTATTGTGAATGTTAAGTATGAATGGAGACCTATATCTTGCACTAGTTGTAATGGTATATGGCATGATACGTCTCAATGCAGGAAACCACAAAAGAAAGATGCTCAGGGTGGTAGGAAGAACAAAGTACCTAAAACTAAAAACCCTCCCCAGCAAGTTTGGAAACCTGTCCAGAGACCTAAACCTTCTGATGATTTGTCTCCACCTATCTTTACCCCTGACCTTTTCCCCCCTCTTGAGCAGGTTAGAGCTACTTCTATAGTCAAATCTACCCCTGCTAAGCAAATTATAAGGATGAATAGGCAAGGTGGTATGGTTGGTATAAGGTTGTCTGGCAAGTTTAGTCAATATACTTTTGTTGATGCTTTAAAAAGTATAGCTACTCCTGGAGGAGGGGTAGTGGAGAGTGGGAAGGATCCTCCTGATTCCAGTACCAATGTATAACATTGGTTTATGGAATGTTAGGGGTCTCAATGATCTGAATAAGTAGAAATTAGTCAAATGGTTTATGCACAATCAGTAAGTTGGTCTCTTTGGCCTGTTAGAAACTAAGCTTAAATCTAGTACTTTACTCAAGAGAGATACTTCTATTTGTGGTTGGAGTGTGACTACTAACTGCAGTTGGCAAAAGGAGGTAAAATATGGATTTTCTGGAAACCTCAATGTTTTGATATTCAATTTTTAGCATATGATGCTCAATTTATACATATGAAGGTGCATTCTAAGTCTAATGGGAAGGAATTTTTGCTCACTATGATTTATGCCTTTAATGGCTTCTATGAAAGAATGTCCTTGTGGAATTTCCTGAAGGGAGTGGCTACTCCTCGTAATGAACCCTGGCTTTGGTTGGGTGATTTCAACACTATGCTGTCCCCTATTGAAAGACTTAGGGGGAATACAACTGATGCTAAAATGGAACACTTCCAGTAGTGTGTTTCTTTATGTTGTATGGAAGATCTCTTAGCTATAGGTGCACTTTTTACCTAAACCAACAAGCAGGAAGCTACTGATAGAGTCTATAGTAGACTTGATAGAGCTATGGGAAATTTGGAATGGATGAACTTATTTGGGGATTACATTGCTCATTTTCACCCTGAAGGATTATTTGATCACTGTCCCTGCACTTTGGTGGACAAACGCTTTGATATAGGTGGTAGGAAGAGTTTTAAATATTTTAACATGTGGGGATCTGCTAATTGCTTCAAGGACAGTGTTAAGACTATTTGGGATCGTGTTTATCATGGCACTAAAATGTTTAGTGTGGTAAGAAGTTGAAAGCCCTTAAACCTGTACTAAAAGACATCAACAAACATTGCTTCTCTGATATTGAAAATAATACTAATATAGCCAGTCTTGCTCTGGAACAGATTCAGAAGGATCTTGTGAGTAACCCTGGTAATTGTGAACTTATTTAGAAGGACATGGACTTGGCATGCAATCTTAGGGAGCTTCTTATTGCAAGAAACAACTTCTTATGTCAGAGGGCTAAAATTCAATGGTCACTTGAGGGTGATTTAAACACCTCTTTTTTTCATCATACAATTAAAAAAAGACTGATGCTCAATAAAGTGTTTCAGATTGAGGACCAGGATGGCATCATATGTATTGAGAGTGATGCTATACAGCAAGCTTTCCTTAGGCATTATCAGGAGCTCTTGGGGACTCAAATGGATGTAACTGATGTCCAAGCCTATGTTGTTGGTAGGGGTCCTTGCTGCACTGAAGCTCACTAGGCAATCTTGACTGCACCATTCACTGCAGATGAGATTAAACATAGTATCTTTAGTATTTCTAATGGAAAGTCACATGGACCTGATGGATTTACTAGCCAATTCTATAAAGATGCTTGGGATATTGTGGGTGATGAGATTTGTGGAGCTATTACTAATTTTTTTGATACTGGTAAACTTTTAACTCAAATCAATGCTACCAATATTACTCTGATTCCTAAGATAGATAGGCCAACTAGTGTTAAACATTTTAGGCCTATTTCTTGTTGCAATGTGCTTTACAAAGCCATCTCTAAGCTCATGTGCACTAGACTGGTTGCTATATTGTCTGATATTGTTAGTAGGAACCAGGGAGATTTTGTGAAAGGGAGATCTATTCTTGAGAACATCTTAATTTGTCAAGATCTTATTAGACTTTATAATAGGGGGATGGCCTCCCCTAGATGTATGTTCACATTGGATTTGCAAAAGGCTTATGATTCTATTGAATGGTCTTTTGTGGATCATATGCTATAAGCTTTAAATTTTCCTGACAAGGTTAGGTAATTGCTTATGGTCTGCATTACCTCTCCTACCTATACCCTTAGCTTGAATGGGGCTCAATTTGGGTTCTTCAAGAGTAAGAGGGGATTGAGACAAGGGGATCCTATTTCTCCTCTCATTTTTTTCATCTGTATGGAATACCTAACAAGGATTATGGCCTATGCTACTGATAAATGGTACTTCAGATATCACCCCTTATGTAAAAGTTTGAAGCTGACACATCTTCTGTTTGCTGATGATCTTCTCATGTTTTGTAAGGGTGATCCTAGATCTATTATTTAGGTGCTTAGGGTCCTGTCAACTTTCTCTGCTGCCTCTGGTTTAAAAGTGAATGCAACTAAATATGAGGTTGTTTTCAATGGAGTATCTTAGGACTTAAAGCAAGACATTACTTTTATCTCTGGCTTTCAGGAAGGTACTCTACCTTTCAACTACTTGGGGATCCCTATTCAACCAGAGAGACTGACAAGATATGACTGCAACATCCTTATTGAAAAGATTACTTCTAGAGTTAGAAGCATAGGAGTTAGAAAACTTAGCTATGCTGGCAGGCTGGTACTCATCAATTATATCCTCAATACCCTCCATAATTACTGGTCTTCTATCTTTTTAATTCCTAAAAGTGTCATCAAAAGAATAGAAGCTATTTGTAGGAATTTTATGTGGAGTGGTGATAATGAGTATCATAGGTGTCCTTTAGTAGCTTGGGACAAGGTCTGATGTAGTAAGAAAGATGGAGGCTTGAATATCAAAGAGGCTGGGGCGTGGAACATTGCAACTGTTGGAAAATTGGTCAATTGGATTTACACCAAGGCTGACAGGCTTTGGGTTCTCTGGATTGACCATGTTTATATAAAAGGGGCTGATTGGCATACTTACTCTCCTCCTCCTGATTCTAACTGGAATTGGAGAAATATTTATAAAGTCAAAGATGCTTTGAAAGTTGGTTTTGTTGATGGCCAATGGATACCTAGCTCTAAAGGGTATTCTGTTGGGGCTGGATATCACTGGCTACAGGGACCACACCCCCTGTCAAGTGGTATAAAACTGTTTGGGATAATTGGAACTTGCCTAAGCATTCATTCAATGGCTGGTTAATTATGCAGAGAGGATTGCAGACCAGGGAGAAGCTGAGGCATCTGGGAATTTGTACTAGTGATAATTGTGTCTTATGTGACCAAGCTGTGGAGACTCACACCCACCTGTTTAGGTCTTGCAGTTATAATTCTCAAATTATTACTGGAATTGAGCAGTGGCTGCACTTGCATTTTCAACATCGGAATGGCTACTCTAAGTTGCAGAAATCTGTGTGTCGGATGGCTTGTATGGCCTGTTAGTACTACATTTGCCAGGAAAGGAACACTTGCAGGTTGAATCTTGCTCTTACCTTACCTGCTAAGGAGATAACTGATCTGAAGCATTGCATTAGGGCTCGTCTGTTGCAGAAGATTAGTCCTAGAATACCTAATAGAGATAAAGTTTGGCTGCAGCATTTAGACATTCATCTGTAATTCATTTAGCTGTTGCCTTGTTGTAGTAGCACAAAGAACTGTACTCCATTGTCCTATTTTATGTTGATTAATAAAAAGCTTACATTATACCAAAAAAAAATCTTAGAAAAGACTGTTGCACCACTCAACTGATCAAACAAATCATCTATCCTTGGCAAAGGATACTTGTTCTTTACTGTCACTCTGTTCAGCTCCCTATAATCGATGCACAACCTCAAGCTCCCATCTTTCTTCTTCAAAAACAAAACTGGTGCTCTCCACGGTGATACACTAGTTCTAATGTGTCCCTTCTCAATCAAATCATCCAACTGCTTCCTTAACTCTTCCAATTCCTTAGGACTCATACGATATGGGGACTTAGAGATTGGCCCTGTCCCCGGTTTCAGCTCAACACTGAAATCTATCTCCCTCTTCGGTGGTAACCCCGGAATCTCCTTTGGAAAGACATCTGGAAACTCTCCCACCACCGGTATCTGCTCAACTGTCGGACTCTCCATTCTATGATCCCTCACATGGCACAAGATCAACGGACATCCCTTCCTCAGATAGGACTTCAAGGTCACTGCTGCAATCAACTTAACTTTGGGTTTGACAACAAACCCGCGATAAGACATATTAATCCCCTTAGGACCTCTCAAAGAAACTTTCTTTTGATAGCAATCTATCTTAGCCCTGTACTTTCCCAACCAATCCATCCCGACGATCATCTCAAAACCATCTAAAGGAAACTCTAACAAGTCTACAAGTAGATCAACTTGCCCAACTATCATGGACACACCTCTATACAACCTCCCACAAGATACAGACTCCCCCGAAGGTATAAAAACTTCCTCTCTCACAGACTCATACTCACTCAAACCCAACCTTTTAACATTACTCGATGATACAAACGACTGTGACGCTCCCGAATCAAACAAAAGAAAGGTATAAACTCCATTAAGAAGAAATGTACCGGTGATAATGTGAGCATCATCCTCAACTTCTTTCTTCTCCATCATAAACAGCTTGCCACTGGTCTTCTGCCCACCTCCCTGGACAGTACTAGCCGAGGTAGTTGGTTTAGCACCCGACCCCTGGTTGTTGTTGGTGTTTGTAGCCGGTTTCTGATAAGAATTACCGCCATTGCGATTAACCCTACCGTTGTTGCTCTGACCTCCCCTGTTGTTCCATGACCCAGCCGGCCTGTTACTAGCGTAACTCTCGGTAGGACCCTGTGAAGAACTCCCCTGTGACGGCCTCTGGAAATCCCCACTCATCGCGCTGGTGCACTCATGTCTCTTGTGGCCTACACCACCATAGTTAGAACAGGTCATACCCCAGCTACCACCACCACTACCACGACCACGCCCATATGAAGCCCCAGCACTAAACCCCGAGCCCGATGAATATGCTCTCACCTGATGATGGTTACTCTTCTTGTATCTGGACTGACCACCACCCTTGCTCTCAGCTTTCCTCTTCTCGGCACCCATCTCTTTCGTCATCTCAACCAACCTCTCAGCTCTCCCAACTCACTCATAGACTTCCTTTACATCTGTAAGGACTCCCACTGGTAGCTTCTCCATAATCTTGGAGGTCAACCCCTTCTCAAACCTCAAAGTTATCAAACTCTTCCCTCAGCTTACTCCTCACATGTTCCGGCACAAACTTACGTCTCATAGCTTTCTCAAACTCATCCCAAGGTATTGCAGGTAGCCCATGCTTCATATACATCTCCCTAGCACCCACCTTAACCTTATCCCACTACTCACCGGCCGCTTCCCTCAAGTAGAACGCAGCTGGTTCCACTTTCAACTCCTCCGGGAAATGAACTAACTCAAGGATATTCTCCATCTCTCTGTGCCAATTATCCAGCAGAATTGGCGCCCTAGTTCCCTTATACTCTTTAGGACTAAACCTAGCTATGTGAATGCTGATTTTGGAGTGATCAGCATCCTTATCCTTTCCCACTCTTTTCAAAGCTTCCGTAAGAGCATCCTGGTGCTCCAACATCTTCACTATGTCATCCACGGTCATACTCTCAGCTTTAGCATACAAGGCGGTTCTTTTCGGCGGCATCTTGTAACTATATAAGAAAAGGTAGACATAGTCACTCATACCATAACCCAAAACATGTTTACGACCTGTATGAAACCCACTCGATCGAGCTCCTCAAACCACTCGATCGAGTTAACGCCACTCGATCGAGTTACCCCTCCTACTCGATCGAGTGCCTCGACTTCAGAATCTGACCAGAAAATTTTCTAACACATACTCGATCGATCCTATTACCCACTTGATTGAGTGCCCCTACCTACTCGATCGAGCGCCCCAAATCTCACTTCTGCCCAAAAAACGTAAACTACCCACTCGATCGAGTCAAACCCACTCGATCGAGCCATGCAGACTCGTAAACACTACCCGCATGTTCATCTTACTTTTCCAACATTATATACAACTTTTATGCTACCAACATAACAACAACAACAATATGTATATATATATATGGAACTCTTTATATATTCAACAAAACAATTCTACTTCCGTATATCTAACATGCCACATTATAGAACAAACAACATGCTTCATTCATCCAACATACAAATCGCATACTCATCATCCCTTTTTCTTTATTCCACGCCACTATCCTCCACATTCATGCATACACCGATTCACATCACATGTTACTATATAGATACTCAAACAAGAAGATAACACATACGATTCCGACACGTACCCCATGTGACCGGTTCAAAATTGTAGGGCGAGTTCGTGACTTTAGGACGTCTCCCAAGCCTTTGCATTAGCTCCTACAACTTCTACCCCGGGTTCATTTTAATTTGACTCCCTATGTTCATTAGGTTCATTGGTTACAGGTTTCAGGATCGTCGCTATGATACCACTTTGTGACACCCCCATACTCCAAGTGCCTTACAAGGACCACTTAGGTATAAGAACGTCACCATCTCGGTTACCCAAGGAAAATGATAATCATAAGACAATGAAGAAACATAATTTAAAAGTAGAAACGGTTTAAGCGATTACATGTTCAAAGCCCAAAACTGTTAACTGAAATACATCAAATCCAAAACTGTCTACTAATAAAAATGTCACAACTAAAAGACATCGTCTAACACAGCGGAAGACTCTTCTAACTGCCACGTTATGACTCATCCCAGCTATCCCATATGCGTCATATCATACCTGGTCAATAACTGCTCACCATCCCCGAACGGATCACCATAGTTTTTAAAACATTTAAACGGGGTCAGTACTAATTACAAAACACAAAGCCACAACGAAACAAGTACACAAATAGCTCAAACCAATCTCCAGTCTCCATCTCCAATGTCCACACAACTGACTACACACTAAAGTGTGTAGTCCTGCCAGAGTACCCATCGCAACAAGTACTCTACGCCGCTAGTGGGGGCCCGTAGCCGTACCCACCAAATCCCCGCTCATCTACATCGAGCGATAAACCCAAGTTTCCCTAATGTGCACATCCTCTCCTATTGTGGGTTCCACCGAGGATGAACCAAGGGCGTGAAGCCACTCCCGCAAGTGACTCCACTCAGCCAGGGACGCGCCCCGAGTATCACAGACAGTTATACAACAACAACAATCAACGATATAAACCAACAACCGTCACAATCACCAGCAATATAATTAATCAAAAAACACAATATAACCACCAAACACATCATGTAATTAATACTGAGTAGGGAAAACCCTACATGGAAAGCAATCACGAAATCAGACGATCTAAGCAGTTACTCATAATCTCTCCTCAACAAAGCCTCCTCCTATACACACATACATATAATCACTACCTTAACCATATAATCGTAAAAACCCCCAAATCCCCAAATTAAGGTTTAACCAACATTATCCAAATGCTATAGAAATGATATGTAGAACTTACCCACGACGAAAGGATCCCAACGGTATAAAGAACTATGAAAACCGATACTTCTAGCTCCGGGATTTGCTAATAATGCGATGAGATGAAGCAACGTAACTTAGATATTCTCCTTTTTGTGCTTTTAGGTTTGTAAAAGTGTTTTAGGAAAAAGATGACGAAACATTATACATTAATCCACATTATTAACAAACTCGTTGCAAATCACCCGATAACCGACTTACTCGATCGAGTAAGTCACTTACTCGATCGAGTGACCCTTACTCGATAGAGTGCCAACCTTACTCGATCAAATAGCCTACAGGCAGACTACTGTTTTGCATAAAAAACAACTTAATCGACAGAGTAAGCCCCACTCGATAGAATACCCTAAGACTCATAAAACCGTAGTATTACAAAGGGGAAAGATACTAGTTGGATTTTGACAGGTCCCGCACCGGGAGGTCCATTAGTACCGGATGTGATTCCAAGTTTTACTGGACATGTATCTCATTTTTTGTGGAGTCAACCTGAGGCGGATCGTAACTTGATGACTAAGTATACTAGAGAGCGATCATTAGCCGAGCTTCGTAGGTGGAATCTGTCGGAAGCGGTCCGACGGATAGTTGAGTATTCGGAACTTGGTCACTTGCCCGACATCATACATAAACAGTTGAACATGCTTTTGATCTGTTCTTTTGTTGAGAGGTGGCAGCCTGACACCAACACTTTTCACGTTCCTTGGGGTGATATGACGATATTGTTTCACGATGTTTAGGAGATCCTTGGGATTCAGATTGACGGAGATCTTTGTAGTATTCCTGAGGCTTATATGGCTCATCCTAGGCTTGGCGTGTCGGAGTTATTGGGTATGACGGAGGCGAAGTTGGGAGAGCAGTGGAGACGGGAGAAGGATGCAAAGATCTACAAGGGTAATTTGATCTTAAACAAAGCATTAAAGGGGTTGGTGTAGGGGGATATGCGCGGGGTGAGGTCCGAGGCTCAGAGTTACTTGATGTTTTAGCTGAGTTCGACGTTGTTTGTTGATATATCGAGTGATAGGGTTCGGGCAAACACATTCCTGATGCTGAGGGATGTTGGTAGTATTAAGGGGTACGCTTGGGGTGCCGGAGCATTGGCTTATTTATATAGGCAGTTGGGGATTGCAACGAGGGCAGATTGTAAGGGTTTGTGTGGTTGTTTGACCTTATTGCAGACTTGGATCTTTGAGTACTTCCCCCCCTTTTAGGCCGATGACTATGTTGGCGAGCACACCCGGGGCTCCTAGGGCGACGATTTGGTCTACTAGTGGGATACCTAAGGCTGAGTCGCACAAAGCTCTTGTCTCCTACCGAGAGCACCTAGATATGATGCCGATTGAGAAAGTAGCTTGGAGACCGTACCCTAACCCTCCTGAGACCGAACATCCTCGCAGTCTTTTCCATGGGTTCTTGAGATTTATTGACATTGGTGAACCATACCAACTAATCGTTGCCTTCGATAATTTGGGTACATGCATATCATTCCGACCCCCATGGCACGACCTGATAAGGCCTACTGTCCAGTTATGTCGAAAGCCTATGATGTGCAGTTTGACGGTTCGTATTTGGACTACTCTTGGAGTAATTGGTCAATGCATAAGGCACATCTCGAACGATTGACTTTACCCGCTCACCCACCTCATGCTTATGCGAAAGGGTATATGGAGTGGTTTATTTCACACTCGCATCCTTATGTGATGAACGTTCCTGACGATGCTGATCAGATGCCCGCTTCTAGGTCTTACTTTCCGACTATAGTACGACTTCCGTTAACTATATTTTTCCATATTTTAATAATATATCCTAATGTTAATGCCCGCTTTGTATTTTAATAATACCACGACGGTACGACTAATGTTTCAAAATGTTTTTTTTAGGTGGGGCAGTCCCTTACTCAGAGGTTCTCACAGATCGACGATGTTGAAGACCCTGCAGTCATCGGCGAATTTATGCAGTTTATGAGGAATGTCCATCCCCAGTTGCGTGCATACACTGTAGACCCCCCCCCTGTTCTTTGAGGCGGTAGGGGAGAGGCAGACGTCGTGCCACGGGTAGGGGCAGGGGAAATAAAAGGAGAACCCCTGAGGCTGACGAGGGAGGATCGGGAGACGGTGATGAGTAGTTATAGTATTTATTACTGCTTCGTTTGCTAGACTTCTTGTTTGTTTTTTCTGTTGAACATTTTATGTTAGACTTTTTATGGTATTTTGTATTTTGTTGAACATTTTATGTTAGACATTCTATTTTAGACAGCATAAGCTCCGCTTATTAAATAGATATTACCACATCTCGGCTAATTAAATAGATATTAAAATATCTATTTAATTAAATAAATATTACATCTCCGCTAATTAAATAAAAATTACATCTCCGCTAATTAAATAAATATTATAAAAGTTAGTGGATCGTCTACAAATACGACATCAAAAAAGGGAGTCATTCACTATAAATATCATATTCGCCTACTAAATAAGTGTTGCGTATAATACTCGAAAATAACAAGGACATCCGGGTAAATAAAGGTAGGTACATTAATTTTATTTTTTCAATCTTTTTTATAATGTGTTTAATTAGTGTAGTTTATAGGGTGACTTAGTTACAAAATTTGTAACGCGCATAGCTAAGAATGCGTAGATTTGTGAGTAGTTTTGTTGCGAAAATTGAAAAAAAAAACACAGGCAGAAACGTGTAGAAACCACGAAATGGCCTGGGCTTAAACGTGTAAAATACACAAACAGTCCATGGCCAAAACATGTAGGATACACGATTTTGCCTGGGCCAAAACGTGTATCTTACATGTTTCGCCTGGGTAAAAACGTGTATCCTACACGTTGGGGCCTTATTTTTTTTTTAAAATTACGTAGTTTTGTTTTATATTAGAAAAATATTTACGCTAATTTTTTTGGTATTAATTTCATTAATGTTTATTTGTTTTTTTCATTAGATGGTTACAAATGCTCAAAAAATCAGAGTTTACCAACAAAAGATTGATTCCATCGTTTCAGAATTACCAAAGTTAGTGGATCGTTTTGAACTTGTCGTCGGAGTCGACCCTATATGGAATTTGCTTGAATATGATCCAATTGCCACAATCTGTTTCATCTTGGGCGGGAACCTGCAAGATGCACTAACTCCTCCAGTGAATGATGATGTTGTATCTCTAGCAAATTAACCGACAAGCAGTGGGAGTATCGTAACTTGTGAAATGATGTCATTTAATATTTTCAGCGCATATTGACCGTGGTCGATTATGCAACACTTTCCAATTTATGTGCTGGTAGAATGTTAAACCTCGCCAACGAGAAACTCGACATCATTGATATCTATGATCAATATGTTGCTAGTCAACCTGAAGAAATTATAGCTGGAGACGATCTAGAAGATTTGGAATCCTCAATTTCGTCAACGGAAGAGAATTAAGTTAACTATGTTTTAATTAAGTTGTATTTTAAATTTCCGTTAATTATGTTAACCATATTTTAATTAAGTTGTATTTTAAATTTCCGTTAACTATGTTAACTATGTTTTAATTACGTTGATTATGACAATAAAATTACGTATTAAAAAAACTATGAGTAAAAAATAAAATTAATAACATGATACGATTATTATTACCAATAATCAATTCTTCTCAAATTACATATATATTACTTCATCTTCGTTTTCGTCACCATAAGGGTTGTGCAACAAATCCGAAAAAACATAAGACATCCAAAGAGTGAGTCTTTCAGTATAAATGTCTACATAACCGGCAATGTCATCTTCGAGAAGTGACGACCACCGAACATGTATCAGAGGCATGGCACAGTTATCATTGATGCGTAATCGCACAAAATGATTACCTGTAAAAATAATCCATAGAATACCATTCGGAGCACGGACGCCGGGAGCAGCTCGTAAAGGAAGATAGGTTGAAAAACCGGACCATACGTGTGTGCCATCTAGTAGATATGACATAGTCACGCAATATATGGTCCAGTTGAACAAAGTAGCAAAACCTAATAAATCCAAACCTTCCATCCAATTTCGTTTTTGACATCCTTTACATTGAGCCCATTTGATCCGTCTAGAAGCATCGTTTCGCTTACCATAGTAAACTTTGGCATAGACATTGTGTTTTAGCTCTCCCAAAAGCAGGTTTCGCATCTCGATGTAATTTCTATCATTTCCTGTTTTATCATGCGACATTACACGAAAACTACAATGACCATCCCCATCAGGGTCAAAAGCACCCAAAAAACCATCTTTGATCGAGATCGGCACGAACTTTTCATATATGAAACCCCCAATGTGGGATATAGGGTCAAAATTGAGCTGAAAGGGAGCTCCATCACCTACATTGAAAAATAATTTTACTTTTTAAACATTTAAACAATTAAAACAATTAAAAATTTATAAAAAATTATTAAACAATTAATACAATTAAAAAATAATAAAAAATAAGCATGACAATCAGACATGACATACCTCTATCGGTAGTTGTTGTC